>NC_079194.1:68968586-69666790 GCF_029499605.1 Hyla sarda | reverse complement strand
TGTGTGATTCTGTGTACACTAGTGTGTGTCTGTGTATATACTGCTATCCCTGGCTGCTGGGGCCATTGGTGTGTGATTCTGTGTACACTAGTGTGTGTCTGTGTATATACTGCTATCCCTGGCTGCTGGGGCCATTGGTGTGTGATTCTGTGTTCACTAGTGTGTGTCTGTGTATATACTGCTATCCCTGGCTGCTGGGGCCATTGGTGTGTGATTCTGTGTACACTAGTGTGTGTCTGTGTATATACTGCTATCCCTGGCTGCTGGGGCCATTGGTGTGTGATTCTGTGTACACTAGTGTGTGTCTGTGTATATACTGCTATCCCTGACTGCTGGGGCCATTGGTGTGTGATTCTGTGTACACTAGTGTGTGTCTGTGTATATACTGCTATCCCTGGCTGCTGGGGCCATTGGTGTGTGATTCTGTGTACACTAGTGTGTGTCTGTGTATATACTGCTATCCCTGACTGCTGGGGCCATTGGTGTGTGATTCTGTGTACACTAGTGTGTGTCTGTGTATATACTGCTATCCCTGGCTGCTGGGGCCATTGGTGTGTGATTCTGTGTACACTAGTGTGTGTCTGTGTATATACTGCTATCCCTGGCTGCTGGGGCCATTGGTGTGTGATTCTGTGTACACTAGTGTGTGTCTGTGTATATACTGCTATCCCTGGCTGCTGGGGCCATTGGTGTGTGATTCTGTGTACACTAGTGTGTGTCTGTGTATATACTGCTATCCCTGGCTGCTGGGGCCATTGGTGTGTGATTCTGTGTACACTAGTGTGTGTCTGTGTATATACTGCTATCCCTGGCTGCTGGGGCCATTGGTGTGTGATTCTATGTACACTAGTGTGTGTCTGTGTATATACTGCCATCCCTGGCTGCTGGGGCCATTGGTGTGTGATTCTGTGTACACTAGTGTGTGTCTGTGTATATACTGCCATCCCTGGCTGCTGGGGCCATTGGTGTGTGATTCTGTGTACACTAGTGTGTGTCTGTGTATATACTGCCATCCCTGGCTGCTGGGGCCATTGGTGTGTGATTCTGTGTACACTAGTGTGTGTCTGTGTATATACTGCTATCCCTGGCTGCTGGGGCCATTGGTGTGTGATTCTGTGTACACTAGTGTGTGTCTGTGTATATACTGCCATCCCTGGCTGCTGGGGCCATTGGTGTGTGATTCTGTGTACACTAGTGTGTGTCTGTGTATATACTGCCATCCCTGGCTGCTGGGGCCATTGGTGTGTGATTCTGTGTACACTAGTGTGTGTCTGTGTATATACTGCCATCCCTGGCTGCTGGGGCCATTGGTGTGTGATTCTGTGTACACTAGTGTGTGTCTGTGTATATACTGCCATCCCTGGCTGCTGGGGCCATTGGTGTGTGATTCTGTGTACACTAGTGTGTGTCTGTGTATATACTGCTATCCCTGGCTGCTGGGGCCATTGGTGTGTGATTCTGTGTACACTAGTGTGTGTCTGTGTATATACTGCTATCCCTGGCTGCTGGGGCCATTGGTGTGTGATTCTGTGTACACTAGTGTGTGTCTGTGTATATACTGCTATCCCTGACTGCTGGGGCCATTGGTGTGTGATTCTGTGTACACTAGTGTGTGTCTGTGTATATACTGCTATCCCTGGCTGCTGGGGCCATTGGTGTGTGATTCTGTGTACACTAGTGTGTGTCTGTGTATATACTGCTATCCCTGGCTGCTGGGGCCATTGGTGTGTGATTCTGTGTACACTAGTGTGTGTCTGTGTATATACTGCTATCCCTGGCTGCTGGGGCCATTGGTGTGTGATTCTGTGTACACTAGTGTGTGTCTGTGTATATACTGCTATCCCTGGCTGCTGGGGCCATTGGTGTGTGATTCTATGTACACTAGTGTGTGTCTGTGTATATACTGCCATCCCTGGCTGCTGGGGCCATTGGTGTGTGATTCTGTGTACACTAGTGTGTGTCTGTGTATATACTGCCATCCCTGGCTGCTGGGGCCATTGGTGTGTGATTCTGTGTACACTAGTGTGTGTCTGTGTATATACTGCTATCCCTGGCTGCTGGGGCCATTGGTGTGTGATTCTGTGTACACTAGTGTGTGTCTGTTTATTTACTGCTATCCCTGGCTGCTGGGGCCATTGGTGTGTGATTCTGTGTACACTAGTGTGTGTCTGTGTATATACTGCTATCCCTGGCTGCTGGGGCCATTGGTGTGTGATCCTGTGTACACTAGTGTGTGTCTGTGTATATACTGCTATCCCTGGCTGCTGGGGCCATTGGTGTGTGATTCTGTGTACACTAGTGTGTGTCTGTGTATATACTGCCATCCCTGGCTGCTGGGGCCATTGGTGTGTGATTCTGTGTACACGTGTGTGTCTGTGTATTTACTGCTATCCCTGGCTGCTGGGGCCATTGGTGTGTGATTCTGTGTACACTAGTGTGTGTCTGTGTATATACTGCTATCCCTGGCTGCTGGGGCCATTGGTGTGTGATTCTGTGTACACTAGTGTGTGTCTGTGTATATACTGCTATCCCTGGCTGCTGGGGCCATTGGTGTGTGATTCTGTGTACACTAGTGTGTGTCTGTGTATATACTGCTATCCCTGGCTGCTGGGGCCATTGGTGTGTGATTCTGTGTACACTAGTGTGTGTCTGTGTATTTACTGCTATCCCTGGCTGCTGGGGCCATTGGTGTGTGATTCTGTGTACACTAGTGTGTGTCTGTGTATATACTGCTATCCCTGGCTGCTGGGGCCATTGGTGTGTGATTCTGTGTACACTAGTGTGTGTCTGTGTATATACTGCTATCCCTGGCTGCTGGGGCCATTGGTGTGTGATTCTGTGTACACTAGTGTGTGTCTGTGTATATACTGCTATCCCTGGCTGCTGGGGCCATTGGTGTGTGATTCTGTGTACACTAGTGTGTGTCTGTGTATATACTGCTATCCCTGGCTGCTGGGGCCATTGGTGTGTGATTCTGTATACACTAGTGTGTGTCTGTGTATATACTGCTATCCCTGGCTGCTGGGGCCATTGGTGTGTGATTCTGTGTACACTAGTGTGTGTCTGTGTATATACTGCCATCCCTGGCTGCTGGGGCCATTGGTGTGTGATTCTGTGTACACTAGTGTGTGTCTGTGTATATACTGCTATCCCTGGCTGCTGGGGCCATTGGTGTGTGATTCTGTGTACACTAGTGTGTGTCTGTGTATATACTGCCATCCCTGGCTGCTGGGGCCATTGGTGTGTGATTCTGTGTACACTAGTGTGTGTCTGTGTATATACTGCTATCCCTGGCTGCTGGGGCCATTGGTGTGTGATTCTGTGTACACTAGTGTGTGTCTGTGTATATACTGCTATCCCTGGCTGCTGGGGCCATTGGTGTGTGATTCTGTGTACACTAGTGTGTGTCTGTGTATATACTGCCATCCCTGGCTGCTGGGGCCATTGGTGTGTGATTCTGTGTACACTAGTGTGTGTCTGTGTATATACTGCTATCCCTGGCTGCTGGGGCCATTGGTGTGTGATTCTGTGTACACTAGTGTGTGTCTGTGTATATACTGCTATCCCTGGCTGCTGGGGCCATTGGTGTGTGATTCTGTGTACACTAGTGTGTGTCTGTGTATATACTGCCATCCCTGGCTGCTGGGGCCATTGGTGTGTGATTCTGTGTACACTAGTGTGTGTCTGTGTATATACTGCTATCCCTGGCTGCTGGGGCCATTGGTGTGTGATTCTGTGTACACTAGTGTGTGTCTGTGTATATACTGCTATCCCTGGCTGCTGGGGCCATTGGTGTGTGATTCTGTGTACACTAGTGTGTGTCTGTGTATATACTGCTATCCCTGGCTGCTGGGGCCATTGGTGTGTGATTCTGTGTACACTAGTGTGTGTCTGTGTATATACTGCTATCCCTGGCTGCTGGGGCCATTGGTGTGTGATTCTGTGTACACTAGTGTGTGTCTGTGTATATACTGCTATC
This sequence comes from Hyla sarda, assembly GCF_029499605.1. Taxonomy (NCBI): domain Eukaryota; kingdom Metazoa; phylum Chordata; class Amphibia; order Anura; family Hylidae; genus Hyla; species Hyla sarda. The sequence continues at coordinate 69,662,811 of NC_079194.1, read as the reverse complement.
CCTGGCTGCTGGGGCCATTGGTGTGTGATTCTGTGTACACTAGTGTGTGTCTGTGTATTTACTGCTATCCCTGGCTGCTTTCTCAACAGATTGCCACCACACATGTCCGCACACATATACTGACAGATACGCACACTACAAAGAGGATGCCAAGCACATACACACACCATATGCAGGGTCCAGACCTTGTATAGTTTCATACACAAAATGCAGGCGCATATGTTCACACAGGCTTGGAAAAACAACATAGCACTTACACCTCCCACACATAGTCATCTATTTTACAGCGGACGTATGACGACATGTACTGTCCTTATTACCTCAAGGCCTGGAGGAGGTAACATACATAATATACATCTACATACATACAAGTCATTGGCCCAACACACAGCTTCAGCCCTTACATGCCATGCACTCACAGAGGCACCTGACATTAATGTTTTATTATATCATAATGTATAACAGATCAGCACTGAAGGATTATGACGTGGACATGATGGACCCTTGCATTATTTTTTTTTATTTCAACTTACAACTATGTAACTATGGCTTTGTATTAATGGTTAAGGAACGCCATAAATGATCAGTCAGGACCTGTATACACAGCATATACTTGTATTGCACCCAAAACACATCTGCTGTAACGCAAGCAAGCCAATAGAAGGGGAAGACATTCTCATGATCTGTATGTCATCTGACATACACATATAATGCACCCATAATGTATTATAGGTATCTTATATACAATAAAGTCAGATATTCATAGACAGATTACAAAGGTTAGAGGAGCAAAACCTTTCACTCACAGCAAATCCATGTATTGTAGCGGCTTCACTTGCATAGAGATTACCCATATAGTCCTATTTATGCCCAGATTGACTGTTACATTATTTATTCTGAATCTAAAACATCAATATATATATATATATATGTTTGTGTTTAGATGTGTGTGTGTATATATATATATATATATATATATATATATATATATATACACACCCACATAAAAATGTGTATAATAATATGCAAAACAGAAACAATATATCCCTACAATGTACATACTCTGATACACAGATAGACAGATAGACAGATAGATAGATAGATAGATAGATAGATAGATAGATAGAATGCTACCCACAGGCCTACCAAATGGTCCATCACATTACAGTGAGGTTATTTTACATTGCACACTTGCTCTATAGTGTGATTTCACCTACACAAGGCAGGCACACACAGGCTCCAGCCCCGGCTGTCAGCCTGTGGGACATTTTGGCCCTTCCTCCTCGGGAGCTGGGCTGTGATGGGACATGCTCTGAATTGCTAAGTGTCTCCATTGAGCGATGAGAACAGTTTGACGCATTAAACACGCATAGCGCATCCGCTGAGCCTCACCTCAGCCAAGCCTGCCTCTTAACATAATCTGCAGAGGAACATTGCACTGAATAGAATATGCCGTCCCTCCCCAGCCAGGAGAAAATCAATAGCTATGAATTCACCCTGATAGATCTCAGCCCCCTTCCCCCCCCCCCCTCCCTTTCCCTCACTCCACCGCCGCCACCATCCACAACACCTCATTCCTACCTCCCCTCCTTCCAGGAAACCTTTTCAATTGATGCTCCTATTTATTATGTGTCCCAAAGTGGCTAGTGGTTACAATTACACATTTATAAGATGCTTGAAGGAATTTTATTTAAGCAGCCAGCCGTCATTAACCTGCGAATGGCCAGTGGTCACTGGGAGGATTGCTGGCAATGAAGGGGTTATACGTTTTTGGAAGGGTGTCGGTAAAGCGGAGGAGAGAGACGGAGCAGTGGGATAGGCTCCTCAGGTTTTCTGTTGGATTCAAAGGCAATGATGGGATTTTGGCAGTACATGGTTAATAGAGTGCAGGTGTCTACATTTTAGGAGAAGATAAGTAGTGGAGGGGAGAGGAGCCATGCGCAAAATTCAGTTTAACTGGCTGGTTAATAGGGGATTGTCTAATGTTCAAAGACTGCACAGGGTGTGTGAGAGAGCGAGGAAAGAGGAGGGTGAAGGAAAGGGGGGGAGGGGGACGAAGAAAGGGTGGGTGTGAGACAGGGGGAGGAAAAGAAGAGAGAAAACAGGAGAAGAAGAAGAAGATCTTTGGAGAGTGGGAGGACCAATGCAGGAGAAACAGGAGGAAGAAAGAGGAGAGACTGAAAAAGGTCCCCAAATCTGTGTGTTATATCTATTTTTCTTGACCCTTACAGCCTTACTGGCAAAAGTCATCACCAGTCTTAGACCTTAATATTATAGTAAGGTCATTGCTCTCAGGATGAGGAGCTGCTATCTAGTTAATACTCTTACATGTTCCATGGGATTCTATATATCCATATGCCATTCCTACAGACTGCAGAAATGTGTATTTCAAAACATAAAAGTCTATGTCTCATAAAAGTTTAACTGGCGACCAAGTCAGCAGGGGAACCCAAGGTTTAACCAGAAACAAGACCAATTCGTTAAATAAATGCCCCATCAAAACAATGGGCCTGTATAGTGAATGCAGAGAAAATCTCAATGAATAAAATGGCAATATATGTTAGCAATTAGGTTATGTGATACAGGAAATGGAATAATACTATATGGGTACAGTCCCACAGTAATAGGATAAGAATAAGAGGTGATTATGAGAGATTTAGATCACTGACAAAGTGGAACACATTAGCAATTATTTACAGATGCGGAGATGTAGGGCACTGAAGTTTCATTGAGGGCTTTGAAGGTCAAAGACGGAGCTTTGTATGTAATTCTTGAAGAGATAAGATGCCGGCGTGGGTATTTGCATCATTTTAGTGGCTGTTGTTGAGATGAGGCGACTGCCAGTGTTTTAGATTAATTGCATCGGGGATAATCAATTGTAGGAGCAATCAAGGGAGGCGACCGGGACTGGATTAAAACCTTCATTTCCATACGCACAACAGACAAATTGCCCGGATTCTGGCCGTGGAAATCTGAAGACTAAAGGTGATCATTAAATATGTAAAGGTCACCTCTAGGCATCAGTCTCAATACGTGGACAGAATAAAGAGATGATATCCTCAGGTTGTTCAGAATGGTCAAAAACTCAACAGAAGGATAAGACACTAGAGAGAGAGGGAGATAGATGCTTCATTGATCTCATCTTCTGTGCACCAAAGGGACCGGCAATGGAGCTGCCATAAGCAGATTTGCATTTTATCCTTCTTAACCTAATTTTTTGGACCACCTTCTACCATCATAACTTTTTAAGATGTAAATCCCAATGCCTCCTATATCTATAGAATAAATACATAGGCACCAAATACAATTGGATCAAATCTAAATTCCTAAATGTATGTTTCAAGAAGATAGAATTGAGCCTTGAGGTGCCCATACACATTAGATTAAAGTTGATGAAAATGGATTATTTCAATAAAAACGAACATTCGCCTGATGAAATATAACAAAGAACTATTCTTTTAGTCAAATGATGACAGGCTGTCATTTTCTGGGGAGAAGTCGGCTGTGTTTGAAATTTTAAGCCAGTTGTTGGACAAAACATCTTTTATTCAGGAAAGATCCTCCATTAAAAAATCTTTTGAGAAAGAATATTCTTAGAACTTTCACGGAAAAATAGTTTCCTTCACCCATTGTCATTGTAGGGTCAGTCTGAACAACTGTATGGACTAAATAATAATATGGACTAAATAACTGTACATGGCCACCTTTAGCTCAGAACCATGGGGCCTTCACAAGCTAAGCGCAGCCACTGCCTGTCAATTACATCAGAGGTCTTCAAGTGCCTACAACCTTAAGGTGCCAATACATTTTCAATAATGGTTTCTCTTGTCCTTCCCATACACATTAATACTTGGCACAGCCAAATGATCATGAGTTGTCTAAGGGGAGAGGTAAGCCACAGCCAGACTGCTCTGGCACTGTCTTATCCCTCCTATTGCATAAGGGTCAGGCAGGGAAGGTCCAACATGTCTGATCCCTCTCTCCACCAACATCATCTGTGGTGGAGAGTTGGGAAGTTGCCATACATCTTAGCTAGTTGACCAAACCCAGCGGTGGCGAGTTTGGCCAAATTGAAAGTGTATAGGTACCATTAAAGCAGAGCAGAGAGTAATTGTATGGGAACCGTTTAGTGCAGCAACATTAGATTATTTTTTTTTTCTTAAACCAAATGATTGATAGTCATGAAACAAATATTCAAGTGGACTTCAGGCTTGAAAAGATTGAGATTTTGCTGGACTTATAATGTGTATAAAACAATATAAATTTACTAAATTAAATGGGTGACAAATATTGCATCTATTTGGTGGAAACAGAAAATTTAACTGCCTGTTTATAGGATTGTAGCAGAAAATATGCAGCATTTTATTTTTCATTCTTAGCAGCAGTTTCTAGGTCAAACTCTACCCTCTTAAGGGTAGGGTCCCATATGCCATATTTGCTGCTGCATATTGAAGTCAATGGGTAGTGAAATTTTGCAATCCATTGACTTCAATGGGTATGAAAATATGCCGCAGAAAATATGGCGCGTGGGACCCTACCCTTAAAATAACAGCTGGTCGCAGAGTTTATGACCGAGAAACTGCTGTTAAGAATACAAAATAAAATGCAACATTTTTCTGCCACAATCTTATAAACAAGCAGTTAACTTTTCTGTTTCCACCAAATGGTAACAATACTTGCCACCCATTTCATTTAGTAGATTTATATTGTTTTATACACATTATAAGTCCAGCAATATCTCAAACTTTTCAAGCCTGAAGTCCACTTGAATATTTGTTTCACGACTATCAAAAAAAAAAAAATCTAATGTTGCTGCACTAAACGGTTCCCATACAATTACTCTGTGCTCTGCTTTAATGGTGCCTATACACATCCAATTTGGCCAAACTCGCCACCACTGGGTTTGGTCAACTAGCTAAGGTGTATGGCAACTTCCCGACTCTCCATCACAGAAGATGTTGGTGGAGAGAGGGTTCGGACATGCGTGACCCTACCCTAAAGGCTATAGGAAAGTATGGAGTATGTATAGGCTACAGGAAAGTATGGAGTATGTATACACAGCTTATGTTTGTGGCCTTATAGAGTCGCATTGGAGTTTGTGAGGTCTTTTACAAAAAAAACAGTGTGTGTGTGTGTAAGTGAAGGATAATATACAAGGGTTGTCTTGCATTTTGTGTTTTTATTTTTTAAGTGGAAGGGATAGGTAAAAAAAAAAACTGTAACTCACCTGCCTGATCCCCCACTGCTGCCATCCTGACAGTCCCCGATGCTTGTTCTTCACCACTTGACACCACTTGCCTGTTTTGCCAATAACTAGCCACGGCAGTAATCCACCTTAACTATTGATTGGCTAGGCAAATGCTTTTTTGTGTCAAGAAGGGTACCATTAATTGGGACAGACGTGAGGGCCAAGCATTGTTGTAGCAGCAGTGTTGGGGGATGGGGCAGGTGATACAGGTTTCTTATTTTGTTTTGGTTTGGGTATTTGTCTTGTTCTTTTTTTTTTTGCCTATTCTGGTAATTTTTTAAACTAACGGGAAAAAAACGGACAACCATTTAACATGGCACTCTCTATTGGATGGGTGCATATTAACAAACTGGGAATCTTTCTTGTTGAATTTACAAACTCTAGCACTTCATACAAAATGGGGCTTTGAAAAGTTTCTCCTCGTTGTGCCCGTTATGTTGTTGTATGAAGAATGCCTGAAATTGTGATCATAAGGGTGCTTAAAACTGACATGGAACATCTGAATTTATCAAAAGAAATGTATGTCATGAAACAATAGTTGTATTGCGTTTATTATGGTTTTTCACTATGAGATCATTCCATTGGTTTTCTGAGGCTGATGGATATCTGGTTTTCAGTACCAGTTAATGCCTTTGTAAAATGATCATGCATGGGCCCATAGAGGTTATCTGTTGTCATCACCCTATTACCATGGCCAATGATCAGATGAATTTTAAGCCTGTTACTTGTGTTGGAATATTATATTGTGATATCAGATCCATGACTTATTACGTATTATTACTTTTGTCCTTGTGATCGCATTAGTAATGTCACTATGTATAGGTTGGATTCTAAACAGTATTCACTCATTAGCATTACTATGTAGACAGCAACTTACATACAAACACATATATATATAGTGCTGCATTGACATGGATTTTTGGATATATATATATATATATATATATATATATAGACATTTATGTCACCTTTACTTGTATCCACACAGCATCTAAAGGAATTTGTTTTTGTCTTTGTCGCATTAGTTTTTGGAACATAACACATTCCAGAAGTGTTAGTATTTAGCAACACAGCCTAGGCCATTCTAACAGTTTGCTCTTCACAAAGTTTTATAAAGTGTAGTTCTGGGCCAAAAAAAAAAAGTTGGCTTTTGTGAGGATTTGAGCCCATCTTTTACCCCACATTCATGCACGTGATCCCAAATGTATGGCAATGATCCCATGCTGTTTCCTATCATCTCTATCCTTAAGAATTAATAAGACTTAAGAATTAAATATTTACATAGAGAACATTAGGTCACTATTGTTATAGTGAACCCTTGAGATCCTTGCCTTGCATGATCTAGTAAAGTAACATTTTGGGGTGAGAGATTGGGCTTAAGAGTTATACTGTTTGTTGGCCCAGGCATATTGTCAGTAGGTTTGAGGTTTGTTACACCTTATTTGTAATCTTCATGTTATGTAAGTATTGCAATTTTTTTGAATTTACCTATTGTTTAAATAAAAAAAAATCACTACTTTAGAAGCTATTAGATGTATTAGATGTAGTTTCCTTCTTCGTATGATGTTATTATGCTGTGTGCTGTGAGTCACCCAAAAGCCTGACTCTAGTTCTACCCTCTTCCCTTCAGGATGTTTTACTTTAAAACTAAGTCAGAATCTTCATCTGCATCTCCCTCCTCCCTGCCTTCTATATCTTGTATTGTAGTAGACTGATTTTATTTGAAGACAGGTGAGATTTCTGAACATTTACAGACATCCCACAGGCAGAGAAAGGAAGACTAAAGTCTGAGGAAAATGTCACTTTCCTCTAAAAGATATATGGCAAAGTTTTATTTATTCATATGTCCTACCAATTTAGGCAAAAAAAGAAAAGCTGGGGTGGTCAGGTGAAAGTCATCTTACTTCAGTGGTTCTGCACATTTTTAGGTTCCACCATGTCTCTATAATTGAAGTAACCACAGTGTCCTGGTGACAGAGACAGCCACCTAAAGCAGTGGCCTGATGCTAGATCTAGGTTTAATAGTGTCCCCATAAAGAATTGGGAATATAACAGTGGCCACATACCAGATTTAGGTTAGAACATAGACCTCATACCAGATTTAGGTTAGAACATAGACCTCATACCAGATTTAGGTTAGAACATAGACCTCATACCAGAACTAGGTTAGAACATAGACCTCATACCAGATCTAGGTTAGAACATAGACCTCATACCAGATTTAGGTTAGAACATAGACCTCATACCAGAACTAGGTTAGAACATAGACCTCATACCAGATTTAGGTTAGAACATAGACCTCATACCAGAACTAGGTTAGAACATAGACCTCATACCAGATCTAGGTTAGAACATAGACCTCATACCAGATTTAGGTTAGAACATAGACCTCATACCAGAACTAGGTTAGAACATAGACCTCATACCAGATTTAGGTTAGAACATAGACCTCATACCAGAACTAGGTTAGAACATAGACCTCATACCAGATCTAGGTTAGAACATAGACCTCATACCAGATTTAGGTTAGAACATAGACCTCATACCAGATCTAGGTTAGAACACTGACCCCATAATAGACATATATAGCATAGAGCAGTGTCCCCATAACCAATACCACCAGCATCAATGTCTTCAGAACAGAGCATCTTTTGTACTTACCACTGAAAATGAAAGGGTTCTTTGAAGGAAGAATATAGTGTGAATGTGGGCATTGCCCGGTTGCATGTTCAACTTTTTTTGGTAAGAGAGTGGATGCCTTACACTGTAAGAGATTGGATATCTGAGGGTTAAACATACAGATAGTAAAGCAAACTTGTGTCTGTAAAGTAATGCGCTTACAACAAAATCAAATTTAGCATTAAGCAAAAATTGGCCTGTGCCTAAGGCCTGTAAATGCTGAGAGACAACTTTTCCCCGACACAGCGCATATGCTAAATATTTCTCATGCATTAGCAAAGAAACTTATGAAAATTTACTTGGTGAAGATATATAAAATAAAATTATAGAGCTGCGTGATCTCTGTAAACATTTTATCGCTTATATACTAGGACTTGCATGATTCAAAGTGTATATATATATATATATATATATATATATATATACAATCCTGAGATATAACATGACCATGCGGCATCATCCAAGGCATATGTAACCTATTTACGCGACTAAATTCCGTGGTCGCTGATGAAAATAAACATGTGCCAATGTGTTCTTTTAAGGCCAACTGCAGTCTAGAAATGTCACTGCTGCCTTCTGGTGTAGTCAGTTTAGTGCAAACACCATACACTGTACATTATTCATTATTTTACAAAGACTGATATGTTAGTTAATACTTTAATACGTTAACCAGGAAAAATTAGATTTACATCACAATTTCCCTTAATGGCAGTAAAATAATCTTTTACAATCTGTCTAGCCAAACCGTAATACATGTAGTCATCATCAGATATTAGTGGTTTTGCCTTTTTATATTTATCTATTGAAAAATCAGGTTTCAAAAATTGCAACAACATTTGTAAACTAAGAGCGCAGCCTGTATGACAATGTATGGAGGCCATACATCTCCTTAGTACAAAGGTGTATGGCCTCAATGTGTTGTCGTTCAGGCTCTGTCTGATGGTGTACATGCAGAATTGTTCACCTCTGGAAGCAATGCTACCAATGAAATCGGAAGTCCCATGCTTGGACAGACATGTGCAGAATGAAATGTACAAATATGAGCAAAGGGAGTAACACAAAACTTTAGGAACAGACTACACACAAGGATAATTTGTATTCTGTAACCATGCAGATGTATAGATCTTCACAGGCGCTGTAGATACTAACCCCTGGAATTTATTTGAAATCCGAACTATTTATAAAGTTGCACCTTTGGCAGCAATTACAGCCTGCTGTATTCTTGGGTATGATGCCACAAAGTTTACACTCTTGAATTTGGGAATTTTTACCTTTCTTCTCTGCCGATTCTCTCAAGCTTTGTCAGGTTGGATGGGGACCGTGGGTGGAAGTCATTTTCTGGTCTCTCCAGACATATCTAATTGGGTTCAAGTGAGAGCTCTGTCTGGGCCACTGAAGGACATTCACACAATTGTCTCTAAGCCGCTCCTGTGTTGTCTTGCCTGTGTGCTTACAGCCGCTGACTTGTTGGAAGTTGAACCTTCAGCACGGCCTAAGGTCCAGAGTACTCTGGATCAGGTTTTTATTAAAAATATCTCTGTACTTTGCTCTATTCAACATCCCTTCAAAGTCTCCATGTCCCAGCTCCTGAGAAAACCCACAGCATGATGGTGCCGCCACCATGCTTTACTATAGAGATCGTATTGGGCAGATGATGAGCAGTGCCTGGTTTTCTCCAGACATGATGCTAAGAATTCAGAAATTCAGGCCAAAAAGTTAAATCTTGGTTTAAGAAAATCTTTTTTTTATTTTTTTCTAAATCCTTTTGGTGCTTTTTTTTTTTTTTTTTTACAAACGCCAGGCAGGCTTTTATGTGTCTTTTACTAAGAAGAGGCTTCTTTCTGGCCACCCTGTCTTAAAGGGGTAATCCATCCCAAGACAACGAACATTGGGTGCAGCAGAGAAATCGCAGGGGTCCCAAGCTGCAGGACCCCCGTGTCCAGACATCTTATCCCCTATCCTTTGGATAGGGGATAAGATGTCTAGGGGCGGAGTACCCCTTTAAAGCCCAGATTGGTGGAGTGCTGCAGTGATGGCTGACCTTTTTCCTATCTGCACAGAGGGTCTTTGAAGTAAAACCAGAGTGAGCATTGAGTTCTTAGTCATCTCTCTTACCAAAGTCATTCTCCCCTAATGGACCAGTCAGCTCTAGGAAGAGTTCTATTTAGGACAGTTCTAGTTGTTCCAAACTTCTTCCATTTCAGGATTATGAAGGTCACTCCCTGGCATCATTGCTTCCCATTCCCTCCCCTTTTATCATGACTGACAGATCTGGAATTGCTTACACAACAGAGCTCAGAGATGTTGGGGGCTATGATACTAGAGAAGGGGTGGCACTTCAGTGGCTAGGTCATGCTTCACTCTATTATGTGCTGGATTTGCTTCTTATTCCATAAAGGTATATATAGTATATACTGTACTTGTATGTGTATTACAGAATGGGTGTCACATTAGTTTGCTGAATGCTGTGTTCACACATAGCTTTTTTTTAGAGTGTATTCTGAGGTGTAAAATGCCAGTCCCTGGGAAGACGCCTGTCAGAACATGTAGTTTAATTTAATTATGTAGTTATGCCAGCCATAAAAATAAGGACATGGTACTTGTTTTGGGGCAAATATACAGCTTTCCTTTACACATTTCCTGTACGTAAAGTCTTAATAACACTTGAGAATTACAAGCAAAGATGATTTGATTTGAAATTAAAAGCAAAGCTAAGTTGATTTGCACAAAACATTTAAAAAACCACCCAAATAAGCTTTGACAGACAAAACCATGCATAGAACTTAAAGGGTTACGCCGCTTCCCAGTATCCGGAACTCAATGTTCCGAATGCTAGGTGCAGGCTTCCGTGTTCATGCCTGCCCCCTCGTGACATCACGCGGGCGTGAACACAGAATCCCGCACTTAACGTTCGGAAAATTGAGTTCCGGTTGCTGGGAAGCGGAGTAACCCTTTAAGTTCTATGCAGCGGAGTAACCCTTTAAGAACATACTTAAAGCAGGTGTTTTTTTGAGCCTCAAAATATACTGTGTGAATATAGCCTACCAAAAGTTTTTTATATCAATGGCCTATTCTTACAATGCACGTGACTGGGGAATCTCCAAAACAGCCCAGCCCTTCTCAGCCCATCACTGTAGTTCCCACCATAGTGCCTTATTGTGTCTGGTATTGCAGTTTAGCGCCCTATAAAACACTGGTTGACTACAGTAAGTGCCCATGCATACTACAGATATTAATAACAATTCTGAGCGGAGACAGCTTGCAGCAAGACCCATCATGAAATTAACCCTTAATCTGGGCAGTGTGGATCTGCTTTTTACGCTGAATTTCCGCAGTATGCATTGGCCCATACTAGTCGCATCGCATGGACTAGTGCTGCTCACTCCTAGGACGGACATTACTCCTATGAATAGGCCATAAAGCTGGAAAACTCTACGGCCATGGGCACCAGCAAAACAAGCCAGTGCTAGGACCGTTTGGAAATGCACCATCTCGATAGACAGCAATACATTTCAGAGTGGATTCTCCAGAAATAGGCATTTCAGTTCTTTCTGCTGAGGCCGAAATCAGGATTTTTGGTGGCAGATGTTTCCACCAAGGAAATTCCGCTGTGTGCACAGTGCCACAGAATCCCATTGAAAACAATAAGACTCTGCTGAATTGTTCTGCCAGATTCCACTCGGAAATCCCGCCGAAAAAAACGGTCTATGGCTGACAGACAATGACAAAAGAATGACAAGATAGTGCATAAATACTTTGGTCTGATTGTTCAGGCACCAGTTAGAAAAGTTTTGGGAGGTTTACGATAACCTCATGTATTGTTTGAGCTATCTATTATACATTCAGTTTACAGTTCTGTCCCAAGAGCTGATATATGACATAGCAGGAGGGTATGTTTTCCTATATAGATTCAAATCCATAGATCTGAGATAGGGTGTGTTCACACTGCATTTTTGTTTCCATTCGACATATACTTTTAATACACTTGAAAAAAAAAAAGTACGTTAACGGATGCGTAAAAACTTATTCTTTGTCCTTTTCACCACTGAACAGCCGTGTACTGCAGTTGATTATGTTGATTTCTTTTCCTGTTTGTATTGTGTACTTACTATAAACCGAAAATCTCTTTTAAAAAAACAATTAAAAAAAAACTGATGCTTATGTATACCATAGAGTAGAATCCATTTTCCACTGACCTACATTATAAAAAAAATGGATTGTAATGTTTACTTATTTTTTGGCTTACATAGCAGCATGTTTAATAATGCTGTATACAGAAACAGTCAACATATGGTAATGGAAACAGAGACAAAAACACAGTGTGAACCCTACTGTGGTGCCTTGGTGGGGTGTAGGGTAGTTGGGGTGTTGCTGTAGTATATGAGGGGTTAATTTAACCCCTGTCACTCGTGACGCCAGGGTGAGGGTTAAAACTCTGAGGTAATGCTGGGCCTATCGCCACCCTTCCCAAGAGCGATAGGTGAGTGTAGAATAATGGATTGTCCACCACCAGTGCTTAACTGAAAACGTGTAGAAACTTTACTGAAGATTTTCGTTAACATGCAGCAGTAACAACAGTCCAGATAACAGAGTCTATATACTGCTGAAGCAGCGATTGACAAGTGGTTGGGACCTTGTAAGTTCTCTTTAGTTCAGGAGGATTTTTGTAGCATAGATCCGCTGGATTTAGGGGTAGGTTTAGGTCCAGTGATCTTGCGGAGATAGCGGGGAATGATAAGAACTCACAGTCTTTAGCGTAGGCTGAGGCCGCAAGGCTTAGGCCTAGTACTTGTCTTTGGAAGTTGCGGAGGTCCTACCTCATCCAGTGTCAGCAACCCAAGAGCTGCTGCTTGCTTGGCAGCGCAGGAACAAGAGAGAGAATCATTGGCTGTAGCTCCCTTATATGGGCAGGGGCTGAGCGGTTTTGGATTGGTCCATACAGCTGTCACTCACCGTTACACAGGATTGTGGGTAATCACCTGACTCGAGCCACCTAAGGTCCTTCAACATACCATAGAGTTCTGAACCAAGTCATATGACCCGCAGGTCCTGCGACGCTAAACAAGTGAGTAACACAATATACACATTTACATTGATAATATTTATAAATATCAAGTTACTAAGGGGTGACTAGGGGCTAATTAGGGAAGCGAACCCAGACAGTCCTAGGGACTCTGACTTTGGGGACTAATAACCAAGGCACTGTATGAAATACGGTGCCGGGACACCACACTACCATATAAAGATGTGAACTGACGCTCCCGAACCCTCATACAGAGTCTAGACAGGACTCTCGTCGCCTACGTAATACCAATATCTACTCCTCTACTACCATGCCTGATGTGTCAGCCATCCACTTATGTCTCTACCTATCCCCTACCACTGTATTAACAAGTGGTTGTCCACTTCGGGTTTATCTTTATTATGTTTATACAGAAAATCATACATTTATGTGTATTTAATATTCTGCTCTGATAACTTTCTTATTGCGGTGTAGTAAAAAATAGCGTGTCCCATGGACTAGCTGAATGGACTATACACGGTGACAAAACGTGGCCCGCGACACATGTCATGTGATCTTGTATTCAGGTAACAATGCCCAGGTATCTAGCAGGTAAATTAGTGTTTCCCAACCAGTGTGTCACCAGCTGATGCAAAACTACAACTCCCGTGCATGCTGGGAGTTGTAGTTTGCAAAAGCTGGAGGCATTCTGGTTGGGAAACATTGAGGTAAATACTAGTTTATTGAGGAGCAGCATCTCATCATGTCAGTGTGCGTGTTGCTCTTGGGGCCCACTCACACTACAGAATTTGCGTTTTAGAAAAATCATGTTGATCTAAATGGGATTCCGCTGATCAGTTCACACTACAGAAGTTCCGTAGCGGAATTGGATACCAGCAGAAATTCCGCCAGAGATGTTCTGGAACTACTCTGTAGTAAATGAAACCGTAAATTAAGCACCAATTCTAGAGGAATCAGGTGTAACCGGAAATTCTGTAGTGTGAACAGACCCTTATAGTATTCTCCTTGCCTCCTCTGTGTGTGTTTTTTTCTTTTCATTTTTTTACAGTTACTTTACGTTATCAAAATAACAAAGTTGCCTAGAGACAGTAGCCTAGACAGTTGTGAGGCTTTTTTTTTTCAATAGTGTACTTTATTAATAACAAAACAATGTTACCTAGAGACAAACAAAAGAATTATACAAGCAAATACTCACACACAGAAGGTGTAGGAATATCCATTAAAAAATTGTTGAAAAAAAATATTGCTTCGGCCTTGTTTCTATTCACTTGGCAATGGACGTGTCATGTTGCCCTGTTTCTAAATGAATGTAAGGGGTCGTGGGTGCGTGTGGTGGAGGTCACATGGCTGACACTATGTTCAGGCTAAGTTTCCAAGGTTTTTGTTCTGGTGTTTTTTTTTTTACCTGAAGTAAAAAGCCACAAAAAGCTCTGTTATCAAAATGCAGTTTTTGTGCCATTTTTTCAAAAATAGTGGGTTTTAGCTTTGTTGTTTTTTTTCTTCAGTATTTTTTCTCCCTGCGTTTTTATCATGACAAGTCATGTGATTCTTTCATCAAGTGAATGAAGGATCTCTGTTTAAGAAATGGGGAAAAAAACACCAGAAATAGCACCAATGCTTAAAGGACATGTCCGGTGCTCACTTTTCTTATTGAATCCATTCCGGGCTGCAAAAAAAAAGAAAATAAGCTTTCTCTTACCTGCATACGCTCCCCCGATGCTCTGGTACAGGCGTTCGGTCCCCGGGCTGTATTCTTCTTACTTCCTGTTAGCCTGGCACATCACATGGAGCTTCAGCCTATCACTGGCCGAGGCGGGACATCGCTGCGGCCGGTGATAGGTTGAAGCTCGTGTGACGTGCCGGGCTAACAGGAAGTAAGAAGAATACGGCCCGGGGACCGAACACCTGTACTGAAGCACCAGGGAAGCCTAGGCAGGTAAGAGAAAGTGTGTTTTCTTTTATTTTTCAGCCCCGAACAGATAAAATAAGAAAAGTGAGCACCGGACATCTCCTTTAACCCACAATACAGTATTACGTTTTTATGGCGTTTTTTCTCTCATAGACTTCTATGGGAATGGAATAACAAGATTTTGTTAAAAAAATAAAATGCCATGGTCTCAACATGTAGTGATTTTGGAAAAAACACACAAAAAAGAAAAAAAACACCAAAGATGAGTGAAAAAACACCAAAGTAAACAACGCCAAGTGGGTTTGGCATTTCATAAATCCCTTTTTACTTTAAGCTAACATCTGGCTGCACTTTTTCCCCAAAAAATGCTGTGTGGTAAAAAAAACAAGCATAAGTCTTGTTCAGCTAGCTCATAGATGCCAAAGTCTAAAAACAAACATGGTGCAGTTGGCCATATGCACCAAAGTTAGGAAACACTGGTATAGATCTTACAGCTGTACGAGATCACAGGCAAACAGGTTGCAAAACCACGCAAAATTAAAAATTGCACCAAGCATGCAGTTTGCACATTTCTTGCCGACACCGCAGCCATGTCTGGGCCACTCCATGAGCTCATTCTTTCATGTAGAGCGTATTATCATCCTGGTAACCCTTTCTACTCCACTCTCGCCAAACTTGAACAACCCTCCTCTAGCAGACATGATTGTGATCTTTTATTGCAGCTTTTATTATATGAACAGTAAAATATATCTTGGAAAATAATGCACAGTGTGCAACTATGTATTGGGAGGATTTATAAGAAACAATTACGGCTATTGACGTATAGGAAATGTCATATAGAATGATCTTTATGGAAAAGCAGTGAAATTTATAAGCGGTTACTTGGAATTATAGGATATGATTAGGCAGGAAACACGACACACTTGAAGTGTTTATATGATGCACCGAGCTGTAAGGAAGAGCTGTAAAGTGAGACAGGAACTATAGGCAGCTGAGTTATAGGTCTGGGTTGCATGATGGGTCGTGTTAGTCACCCGTTGAATTAGTTTTTTCCTTTCCCCCATTGTTTTCTATGTACACGTTCCCTTCTGGATCTTGCCCCCTTCTTTACCCATTTCTGCTATTATTGTATAACACATCTGCCCCCTCTGCTTAGATTAGCTCTTTGCTTCTCCTTCCAGATTGTCTCCTCTCCCTGCCCTTGGTTTCAGACTGGAGATGAATTGAGCTGGGGACTAAGGGATGGATGCTTTATTAAAAAAACAAATGCTCCCTGCTGTAAAATATTAACAGAGTCTTTTACTAAACTCACCCCCTGTGTCCTTCCCCGGCTCTAGATGCCTTCCTTTTTATAACCACCTGTCATATTCATACTGACATCATTAAGATGATCACTGGTCAGCGAGCATCTATGCACTGGATACGGAGGGGGGAAAATTACCATATTTTTTCTCTTAGCATTCAAATGTGAATGCAAAGATAAGGCATAAGATCATCTAAAGAAAAAAATAAAGAAAAAGACGGCATTTATTGATATCTTACTGCATAATACTTTTGTTTCTGCCAAAGGAATCAGCTGTAGTTTATGTAAGATAGTGTATACATGTGGGTTATTCAAAGGGGTTGTTCACTCAAGAAAACTCCTCTCTTTATGCCGTAATCCACTTGTTTGTTTCCACTTGTTTCTTTGTTTTAGGGTTTGTTTGTTTGTTTTTATCACACCAATAAAACACCAATAAAAGCGCCACAAATACTGCACTACTTTATTTTGGTGAAAAAAACGCAGCGGAAAGAAGGTATCTGAAAGTCAATAAGGAATTTATGAAATGCAGTTTTGGGCTTAGTTGCAGTTTTCTTTAATCACAGCATGTTAAGACTGTGACATTTTATTTGGACAAAATCTTTGGGTTTATCTCCCATAAGCCATGAAGAGCTTGTATGTGCTCTAGCGTTGCACTTCATTAATAAAGCTATTTTTATCTGCTACAATTGGATTCTTATGCTTAAACCTTTGGAGAAGTGCCGGGACAGAAGCCCCATCTTTTCTTCTTTGTTCTCTGCATATCAATACGGTGAAGGCGATCCTGTAATGGAGGGGCCCGCAGCAGCTGACCATAATATTCATGCCAACATAGGAGTTGTGGTCTAAGCACAACAAGATCCGGTAAGGGGCCATCCATTTGGTTCTGCTACTTATTCTATTATATACTACAAGCGATTTTCAGGAGGTGTGCACCTTGTTTTGTGTTTAACTGTTTTCTAATTTAAAAAAACATGTCATTTTGGTTTTTAGCACTGGCATTTTTTCTCCACCATTTCTTCAACAGAAACCCTTGAGTCACATGATAGAAGAATCACATGACCTGTCATGTATTAGATAAGTCTTCTCTAAATGTTTTTTACCTACCGATAACTTCCCGTCTGAAATGAAAGTTACATTCATTCTATGGAAAACGAAGCATTACTTCATTGGACTGTCTTGTCCTGCAGGCACCATTCACACTGTTAATATGTGTACATAAGACCTGTAGTCAATTATTGGGCTTCTGTCCACAAACTGCTGTAAAATCAGTAGGACATGGGGAGAAGAAAGTACGACTTTCTCTAGCTGTCTGCTGAATACTCACATATAACTGTTTCTGATATATATCATATTTGCTCAATATAAACCAGTGCCATGGTCATGGGTGCTCAACGTTCATTAATGCCGTGTGGGAAGATAAGATTCCCCGGCCTAGTCTCATCCCACAGGAGAGCAAGTGTAGTACAAATTGCTGATAGGAAATGAGCTTGCTATGTATTAGGCTGCATGGTCATAAACAGATGGCCCATACTATAAGGGTTGTAGCTATAGGGGGTGTAGAGGTAACAGTCACACCAAGGCCCTGGTGCCTAAGGGGGTCCCAAGGCAGATCTGCCCCATAAGAGACCAGTATTATCATTGGTACATGCGGTCCCATTGCAGATTTTGCATCGGGGCCCGGAAAGCTACAAGTTAAAGGAGTACTCCGCCCCTAGACATCTTATCCCCTATCCAAAGGATAGGGGATAAGATGTCAGATCGCCGGGGTCCCGCTGCTGGGGACCCCGGGGATCGCTGCTGCAGCACCCCGCTATCATTACTGCGCAGAGCGAGATCGCTCTGCACGTAATGACGGGCAATACAGGGGCCGGAGCATCGTTACGTCACGGCTCTGCCCCTCGTGATGTCACGGCCCGCCCCGTCAATACAAGTCTATGGGAGGGGGGGCGTGGCTGTCGTCATGCCCCCTGCCATAGACTTGCATTAAGGGGACGGGTCGTGATGTCATGAGGGGCGGAGCCATGACGTCACGCTGCTCCGGCCCCTCGCTCTGTGCAGTAATGATGGCGGGGTGCCGCAGCGGCGATCCCTGGGGTCCCCAGCAGTGGGACCGCGGCGATCTAACATCTTATCCCCTATAAGATACCAGGGACGGAGTACCCCTTTAAGCTTTTGCCCATACTGATCCTTGTCTGAAGTGGCCTGCAGTGGGCACATGAGTACCATAACAGGACAAAGGAATAGTGTTGCTCGCAAATATTCGCAATGCAAATTTTATTCGTGAATATCGCATATTCGCGCATTCGTGAATATTCGCGAATATAGTACTATATATTCGCAATTACGAATATTCATATATTTTTTTTCTTCCCAGTACACATCACAGTGATCATCCCTCTCTGCTTCCAGCTTGTGTGGTGTAAAGAAGGCTCTTATACTACTGTGTGAGACTGGTGTGCGAATGCTTGCATATGCGAAAATTCGCATATGCAAATTTTCGCATATGCGAATTTCCGTAAATGCAAATTTTAGCATATGCTTATTTTCGCATATGCGAATTTTCGCATATGCGAAAATAAAACGTGAATGTTACGAATATGCGAATTTAGCGATTATATGACAAATATTCGTCCATATATTCGCGAAATATCGCAAATTCGAATATGGCCTATGCCGCTCAACACTACTAAGGAACAGTAAAACAGGTTCTGGCCTGATGGATTACATTTTCCGTGTGTGTATTTGATGGCACCAGGATACACTACAGGAAGGCAAAATGGCAGACATAGTGTGATGCTCTAGTTATATTTTTAATATTCAGGGATTCTATAGTAACAGGGACTGTTCCCCAGGACTGACTCATGGCAAATGTGGTGCCAATATTTAAAAAGGGGACAAAAGGTGACCCTGGAAATTATAGGTCTGTTAGTTTAACCTCTGTTGTATGTAAGTTGTTTGAGGGTTTTCTAAGGGATGCTATTTTGGAATATCTTGATAAAAATAAATGTATGACTCCATATCAGCATGGATTTATGAGGGATCGGTCCTGTCAAACTAACCTGATCAGCTTCTATGAGGAGGTGAGCTCAAGACTGGACCAGTAAGAATCCCTGGATGTCGTATAACTGGATTTTTCTGAAGCATTTGATACGGTTCCACATAAACGGTTGGTGCATAAATTGAGGGGGATTGGGCTGGGGGAGAATGTGTGTACGTGAGTAAGTAACTGGCTCAGTCATAGGAAACAGAGGGTGGTTATAAATGGTACTTATTCTGATTGGGTGACTGTTACTAGTGGGGTACCACAGGGGTTGAATGGTAAAGTAGCAATCTTTGCAGATAATACTAAACTCTGTAAAGCGGTAAACACAATAGAGGACAGTGCACTGTTAAAAATGGATCTGGATAGGTTGGAGGTTTGGGCTGGAAAGTGGCAGATGAGGTTCAACACTGATAAATGTAAGGAAATGCACATGGGGCAGAAAAATCCGGGCTGGGATTATGTATTAAATGGGTGCACACTTGGGACGACTGACGTGGAAAAGGACTTGGGAGTCTTAGTTAACAGTAAATTTAGCTGTAGTGACCAGTGTTGGGCAGCTGCTGCCAAGGCAAATAAAATCATGGGGTGCATCAATAGGGGCATAGATGCCCACAACAAGAAAATAATTCTACCGCTGTACAAATCACTAGTAAGACCACACATGGAATACTGTGTACAGTACTGGGCACCAGTGTACAAGAAAGATATAGTGGAGCTGGAGAGGGTTCAAAGACAGGCAACCAGAGTAATACGGGGAATGGGAGGACTACAGTACCCAGAAAAATTATCAGAATTAGGGTTATTTAGTTTAGAAAAAAGAAGTCTTAGCGGAGACCTAATAACTATGTAGAAATATATCAAGGGGCCGTACAGAGATCTCTCCCATGATCTATTCCTACCCAGGACTGTATCTATAACAAGGGGGCATCTACTACAATGACCACCCTGTGGCCTACATAAATTTTCAATCATCACCGGTGTCTTGATTCTTTAGGCCTAGATTTTGGCCTCTTCATTGTTGCACCCAGCTAAGTAATTTTTTGTGGGGTTAGACCAGGGCTCAAGTCCTGCAGGAACGCATGGAAACGGAGGTCCTGCACTTTTTCCACAGCAGGAAAACCATTCCTATACGCAGGAGTCCTGCAGGACCAGCCCTTGAGCGGAAATCTGGGGTTAGTTCCCACACTTTTTTTCCTTGGACCTGACACCCGGGTTAGAAGGTAAAACATAGCTGATAATAGAAGAGTATTCTTAGTATATAGTATACATTTAACATACATGAACAGTGGCGCACCTTTAGGGATTCAATATCTGCACCCAAGTCTCAATATGTCCCTATCAACAGTCTACATAAGCGTTTCCCAACCTGGGTACCTCCAGCTGTTGCAAAACTACAACTTCCAGCATGCCCGGACAGCCTTTGGCTGGTCTACACTATTGTGTGTCGGTATAAATCCCCCTGGTTATTGTTAACCAGTGCATTGCTAGAGAAAATGCAGAGCAGCCATCCATTCTATAACGCTGATATAAAAAGGTTTGATCCAGAGAGAAAAAGATACATTTAACAAGTCCAGGAACTCAGGAGTGAAGAAGAGAGGAGGTGTTGCGATATAGTGGTTAAGGTGTTAATGTTTATCACTGAAATGTGTGGGTTTAATTCCTACGGGTATCTTTCCTGGTGATCTCAGATAAACCTCACTCCTTCACTTCTCTCAGTCCCTCGAGAGTGTTTATTATGATGTAACTTCTGGTTTATGCCCTAGTAAGGAGGATGGCTACAGGCTTGTCTGCTGATTCCTCTAAAGAGAAGGAGCGCCAACAGTGGGAATGCAAAGCCCCCACTTTGTGGATGTGGATTTAGAGATTCATGTGTATATATATATATATATATATATATATATATATATATATATATATATTATTATTATTATTATTATTATTATTCTTTTTCATTTAATGCAGGATTTTCAACTATGTTTTATAGTTGGCATGTGTAAAACTACAGGATGTGTATTTCCAAACCTCATGTCCATATGTGGTATCCACAGGGTGTTAGTAAGAATACCTGATCACTTTGTGACACCAGGGCACTGTTATCCTATACACAGTCCGAGGCTGGGGACAGCTTCTCCTGGGCCAGACACAGGGAGTAAATGAGTAAGTGCTTAAACCCAATGGATTATTACTGACTTTTGAGATGGAAAGATTAATCCTGGTTGCTAGGGTCCTGTCAAGGAACTGAAGCCTTCTCCACAGGGGCATGAACTTCTACCGTGTGAGTAAGCCTTTCAGGATGACCAGTTGAGATTAGATTTGAGCTAGACCTCTCCTCAGAGCACACGACATACAGCACACCTGAACCAGGCTGTTGCTCAGCAGAAACTAGACTGAAAAACTAACCCCCCCCCCCCCCCCCCCCCCAATACGCTATACAGGGGAGACTTTAGGGATTCCCACTGGCAGGAAGGGTCACATGGGGTTCACTGCTCTCATTTAAAGGTACAGTAACATATAAAAACATATACACATAACAATAATAGAATTAATTTAAGAAAATATTATCTGACATTATAATATACAAATAATTGATTTAACTGTGAAACTCTTGTGGGCCCAACACTTTGTGCTGCCAAGGACAAAGAAAGAGGTTTAGAACAGCTCACAACTTAGTTAGCCATGGTCTAGAATGGTTAAACACCTACAACTTAGGTGTGAATAAAATTTGTAGAAAAGGAAAAAGAATTAACCATAACCTCAAGGCTACTATCAAATAAATTGATACATGATGAATAAAAAATAAATAAACCGTACTTCAAATATATAATAAATTCTTGTAAAAATGTATTGAACACATATATTGTAAAATAATAACGTTGATAATCCTCCTTTCACAGGGCCCTTGTGAGAAGGTATTGATAAAACAAATAATAAAATCACACCACTGTTAAAAATGCAAAAATGAGAAATTTTCAGTAGTCTGGCATTTGATGGTTCGGAATGGTATTGGTTTACCACAGTCCGTGCATTAAATAAAATGAATAAATATGTCCAAGTCCATATAGCAGAATATAGCAGAGATATGTTGACAAGTAGATGTAGATTTACCAGCCAGATGAGATATTGTGAATTAATTCACTTCCAAAGAAACTGGTGCCGGCAAGCACCTGTCCTAGTCGGGGTCTGCGTGCGCTGAATGTAGGTGCTGACGAGCGCTTCTGCGGCTGGTCTGCCTGTCACAGACCCGATGTATGCCGATATAATAACGAAGAATGCAGCTTGCAGACAACCGGTAGCTGGACCTCGTGGAGTTTCTTGGTGTCTGACGTCAATAGTTGGGATGGTGGGCAGGATAGTTGGAGACTGTAGCTGTTGAATGATGCGTCTGTGGGAATTGTGGATGCCGGACTTTCCGTTTGCATTGGTTGGACTTAGTGGTGCGTTAAGAATTCCTTAAAAGATATTCTAGACTCATTTCAGGGTTTTAAATGTATCAATGACCCTTTCCTTAGTAGAAATAGCGCAACACTGCACATATAGGCCACCTAACATATTTCTTTTGGGTTTCTCTGGATTCTTCTTTCCCTAGAAAACATTTCTGCACTTTATGAGGAAGATCTTTTAAAAATGAATAAGTTTCGGCTGTAATGCAGAAAACTAAGACATGTCATTCTACTACAAGGGGGTAAGAAAAAACAGAGTGACGGTGCTCTGATAAAGGGTGTGATATAAAGAGGTAAAGGAATCACCTTGTGGTCTTGTGCTAGCAGCAGGCACAACTCTGATTTGCGCTTTGTAGGTTGAGGCACGGTCCGGCAGCCACCCATCATCGGTACCGCTGGCAGCGGTCGGGAACGTAGCAGGAGTATGATTGCGGGAGTCCCTGGCGAAGGTTGTCCCAAAAATCTGACTTGCGGGAGCGGCACTGCGCTGGGAGGTTGAAGAAATAGATGCAGGCAGTTGATACGTGAAAAACCATTTTTATTCACCAAAGTGCTGGTTGTACAGAGGCAAAAAGGTTTTCACAATTGTCTTGGTAGGCTGGACAACGCGTTTCAAGAGGGGATTCCTCTCTTCATCAGGAAATGCGTTGTCCAGCCTACCAAGACAATTGTGAAAACCTTTTTGCCTCTGTACAACCAGCACTTTGGTGAATAAAAAGTTTTTTCACATATTAACTGCCTGCGTCTACTTCTTCAACCTCCTGGTGCACCGCCTCTCCTGCAAGTCGGATTTTTGGGTCAACCCCCGCAAGGGACTCCCACAATCATCCTCCTGCTACATTCTACTACAAGGGGGAGATTTATCAAAACCTGTGCAAAGGAAAATTTGCCCAGTTGCCAACAGCAACCAATTAGCTCACTTCTTTCATTTTCAGCAAGGCCTCTGCAAAATGAAAGAAGCGAGCTGATTGGTTGCTATGGGAAACTGGGCAACTTTTCCTCTGGACAGGTTTTGATAAATCTCCCCCTAATGTTTATATATGGACACTTTGGGGGAGATTTGTCAAAACCTGTGTAGAGGACGAGTGGTGCAGTTACCCACAGCAACCAATCAGATCGCTTCTTTCATTTTTTAAGAGACCTGTGAAAATGAAAGAAGCTATCTGATTGGTTGCCATGGGCAACTGCACCACTCATTCTCTACACAGGTTTTGATAACTCTCCCCTTTATGCACATTTCAACAAAAAACGTGAATGACATGGCTGTGCCTACTAGTTTAACCCCTTAAGGACCAAGCCCATTTTGGCCTTAAGGACCAGAGCGTTTTTAGCACATCTGATCACTGTCACTTTAAACATTAATAACTCTGGAATGCTTTTAGTTATCATTCTGATTCCGAGATTGTTTTTTCGTGACATATTCTACTTTAACATAGTAGTACATTTTTGTGGTAACTTGCATCCTTTCTTGGTGAGAAATCCCCAAATCTGATGAAAAATTAGAAAATTTTGCATTTTTCTAACTTTGAAGCTTTCTGTTTGTAAAGAAAATGTATATTACAAAAAATATTTTTTTTATTCACATATACAATATGTCCACTTTATGTTTGCATCATAAAATTGATGAGTTTTTACTTTTGGAAGACATCAGAGGGCTTCAAAGTTCAGCAGCAATTTTCCAATTTTTCACAAAGTTTTCAAACTCGATATTTTTCAGGGACCAGTTAAGTTTTGAAGTGGATTTGAAGGGTCTTCATATAAGAAATACCCCACAAATGACCCCATTATAAAAAATGCACCCCCCCAAAGTATTCAAAATGACATTCAGTCAGCATTTTAACCCTTTATGTGTTTCACAGGAATAGCAGCAAAGTGAAGGAGAAAATTCAAAATCTTCATTTTTTACACTCGGATGTTCTTGTAGACCCAATTTTTGAATTTTTGCAAGTGGTAAAAGGAGAAAAATTTTACTTGTATTTGTAGCCCAATATCTCTCGAGTAAGGACATACCTCATATATCTATGTAAAGTGTTCGGCGGGCGCAGTAGAGGGCTCAGAAGCGAAGGTGCGACAAGGGGATTTTGGAGAGAACATTTTTCTGAAATGGTTTTTGGGGGGCATGTCACCTTTAGGAAGCCCCTAGGGTGTCAAAACAGCAAAAAATTAAAAAAAATAAAAAAACACATGGCATACCATTTTGGAAACTAGACCCCTCGGGGAATGTAACATGGGATAAAGTGAGCCTTAATACCCCACAGGTGTTTCATGACTTTTGCAAATGTAAAAAAAAAAAAAAAAAAAAATTTTTTACCTAAAATGCTTGTTTTCCCAAAAACTTTACATTTTTAAAAAGGGTAATAGCAGAAAATACCCTCCAAAATTTGAAGCCCAATTTCTCCCGATTCAGAAAACCCCCAATATGGGGGTGAAAAGTGCTCTGCTGGCGCACTACAGGTCTCAGAAGAGGAGTAGTCACATTTGGCTTTTTGGAAGCAAATTTTGCTCTGGGGGTATGCTGCATTTAGTAAGCCCCTATGGTGCCAGGACAACAAAAAAAAAAAACACATGGCATACCATTTTGGAAACTAGACCCCTCGGGGAATGTAACAAGGGGTTAAGGGAACCTTTATACCCCACAGGTGTTTCACGACTTATGCATATGTAAAAAAAATAATGTTTTTTTTTACCTAAAATGCTTGTTTTCCCAAAAATTTTACATTTTCAAAAAGGGTAAAAGAAGAAAATAGCCCCCAAAATTTGTAACACAATTTCTCCCGAGTACGGCGATACCCCATATGTGACCCTAAACTGTTGCCTTGAAATGTGACAGGGCTCTAAAGTGAGAGCACCATGCGCATTTGAGGCCTAAATTAGGAACTTACATAGGGGTGGACATAGGGGTATTCTACGCCAGTGATTCCCAAACAGGGTGCCTCCAGCTGTTGTAAAACTCCCAGCATGCCTGGACAGTCAGTGGCTGTCTGGTAATACTGGGAGTAGCTGTTTTGCAACAGCCGGAGGCTCCGTTTTGGAAACAGTGGCGTACCAGACTTTTTTCATTTTTATTGGGGAGGGGGGGCTGTGTAGGGGTATGTGTATATGTAGTGTTTTTTACTTTTTATTTTATTTTGTGTTAGTGTAGTGTAGTGTTTTTAGGGTACAGTAACACGGGCGGGGGTTCACAGTAGTTTCTCGCTGGCAGTTTGAGCTGCGGCAGAAAATTTGCTGCAGCTCAAACTTGCAGCCGGATACTTACTGTAAACCTCCGCCCATGTGAGTGTACCCTGTACGTTCACATTGTGGAGGGGGGGGGGACATCCAGCTGTTGCAAAACTACAACTCCCAGCATGCGCTGACAGACTGTACATGCTGAGAGTTTTAGTTTTGCAACAGCTGTAGGCACACTGGTTACGTATCACTGAGTTTGTGACCTAACTCAGTGTTTCACAACCAGTGTGCCTCCAGCTGTTTCAAAACTACAACTCCCAGCATGTACGGTGCATGCTGGGAGTTGTAGTTTGCAACAGCTGGAGGCACACCGGTCGTGAAACACTGAGTTAGGTAAAAAAAAAAAACTGAGTTTCACAACCAGTGTGCCTTCAGCTGTTTCAAAACTACAACTCTCAGCAGTCACCGACAGCCAACGGGCATGCTGGGAGTTGTAGTTATGCAACCAGCAGATGCACCACTACAACTCCCAGCATGCACTTTAGCTGTCTGTGCAAGCTGGGGGTTGTAGTTATACAACAGCTGAAGGTACATTTTTCCATAGAAAAAATGTGCCTCCAGCTGTTGCAAAACTATAAGTCCCAGCAT
Organism: Hyla sarda; assembly: GCF_029499605.1. Lineage (NCBI taxonomy): Eukaryota > Metazoa > Chordata > Amphibia > Anura > Hylidae > Hyla > Hyla sarda. The sequence goes on along the minus strand of NC_079194.1, from coordinate 69,636,350 downwards.
GCCCATAAGGAAATGCTGGGAGTTGTGGTGGTCTGCCTCCTGCTGTTGCATAACTACAGCTCCCAGCATGCCTTTTTTGCATGCTGGGAGCTGTTGCTAAGCAACAGCTGGAGGCTGTCACTCACCTCCAACTGCTGCTCCACGCCGCCGCACACAGGTCAGTCCCTTGTCGTCGCCGCCGCTCCTGGGGCCCCCGATCCCAACAGGGACGCTGGGAATCGGGGTCCCCAGCTGCCGGGTTCAACTTCCCGCACCCGCTCACGTCCTCCGGAAGAGGGGCGGAGCGGGTTTCGGGAGTGACACCCGCAGCAGGTGCCCTGATTGGTCGGCCGGTAAACCGGCCGACGAATCAGGGCGATCGTGAGGTGGCACCAGTGCCACCTCACCCCTGCTGGCTATGGCTGTTAGGACAGGCGAACAGCCTGTAATTCCGGGTCACCGAGTCACTGGAGACCCGATTGACCCGGAATCGCCGCAGATCGCGGGACTGAATTGTCTAGCGATCTGCGGCCATCGCCGACATGGGGGGACATAATGACCCCCCTGGGTGATGTGCCGCGATGCCTGCTGAACGATTTCAGCAGGCATCCGGCTCCGGTCCCCAAACCGGCTAGCGGTGGGGGCCGGATTTCCCACGGGCGTATGGATACGCCCTCTGTCCTTAAGGACTCGGAATGCAGGGCGTATCCATATGCCCTGTGTCCTGAAGAGGTTAAAAAGTGTATCCACATATTTTTGGCCATATAACGTGATGGTATATTTGCCAACTTTCTTGAAAGTGATGAAATAAAGTGTTATTGGCCAAATCTATTACGACTCTGATGAATAGGGTTAAGGTGTAATACCAGGCACGACCCAATACCAGGAATGGCACTTCTGAGATAAAACTGGGCTGCTTGTTAGTGCTGGTGGCTTTATTCTTGCATACATGGCCTTTTAGCGTGGGGAGATTTTTCACTGGTTATGTCAAGGCTTATTATAAATGCATAAGGCTGTTTTAGTATTCCGCCTCTCACTTCATTTTTTTTTTCATTGCCACTTTCATAGTGCCAATTCACTATCTCTTCCCCATTACCACTGCGTATATGGACAGGGCACACTGGATCCCTATTTTCAGTGAGCTCCTGTTAACACTAGAAGAGGTGCGGACAGTGATCTTAAGGAGATATCCACCATATTTTATTTTACACATATATGGTTACAGGAAAACAGCCATCCTGTTCACCCACATTAAACCCAGGGCTCAAGTCTTGCAGGAACGGGTGGGAACTGATTTCCTCCACTTTTTCCACAACAGGAACACTGTTCCCATTAGCAGGAGTCCTGCAGGACCAGCCCTTGCGTGGAAATCTTGGGTGAGTTCCTACACTTTTTTGTGGTGGCCCAGTATGGAAGATGTTGCCCCGTACCCTTGCTGTTCTGCCAGGCAGCCTCCTTCAGTGTCCCCAGGGCCCCTTGCACCTGTTTCCCCCCTGTACACCTGTACACATGTTCTGCAGTGTACTGTATGATAAAATGTGTTGTATCTTTAAGAGTTATGTCATGTGATTGTTAGCCAGGAGGTACCAGTGACCAGGTGATCCCAAAAGCAACCTTTGGGCTCACTGCTAGTCTCCCCCATATAAGGATGGAGCTTAGCTCTTGCTTCCTGTTGAGGTCCAGTGCAGTCGTGCCTAGTGTGTGTCCAGAGTGTTGGAGACCTCAAAGTCAAGTCCTGCAGCCACCATCAATTCAAGTAAGCTAAAGTCACAGCTTTATGAGTTAAGTCAGTCAATGTCATCTGTCAAGTCAGTGTGGTCTGCATCCAATTGTCCAGTGCTACTACAAGTCCCAGGAAGCCCTTAAGGTCTCCGCGTAACTGGTCACCTCCTTGGGCCCTGGCGGAACTATATAGACTTTACCAACTGTCTACCCTCAGTAAAGCTACCATTGTCCGTAACTTTGCATCAGAGTCTTTATTGTCCCCGTGCCTAGCCCAGGATCCAGCGGTATACCTTTGGGTTGTTTTAGGCTAAACCCCGCCCTGGTGTCACAAATACAAGGGGTTAATGCCATCTGCCCCTAGGGTAACAACATCTGCCCTTATCATACCCCGCTACCACAACTTTTGGCTTCCTACCCTAATCTGAACTGTGTCCAAGATTGTCTGCAAAAACCGCATGCCGATGCGATTTAAATCTGCGCCAGAAAGTGCATGGGACTTTACAAATGAAAAGTGGTTTACTCTTGGTGCTTGTAAACTAGGGGGAGGTGAAGAAAAGATTGTCATCTGCTACTGTGAACTGTACAGAGGTAGTACCTGAAAGGGTTTAGTTGGTCCGGTGTTTCCCGCGTGCGCGAGCGGTCACAGCTCCGCCCCGTCAGTCCCCAGTGGGCTCTGACGCTATCAGTCAAGCACCCCATGCAGAGCAGACTCTGCAAACACCAACGATTGTCAGTATTAAGTCTCCGGTGTCAGTACCTGCTAGCATTAACCCATGAGTACCTGCACGTCTGGTCGCAAGACAGATTACAAAAGGGTGCAAAATAGAGGGGGAGCATCCATTACAGTGCCCCCATCAGTCAAGTCCAAGCCCTTGCAGCACTTCAGCAATCATCTTAAAGGGCAAAGCACCTTATTCTTCTTAAAGCGACAGCGCGCTCAAAATTCAACAAGATGTCAGAACCCAGCTCTCCAGATCAACCAAGTGACAGCGCCCCTTCATCTCCAGCAGCGATGTCCTCACCTGCCCCAGCAGCCAGGATCCTGCCAGCTCTACGTGCAGTCAGCATCAACAGTCCTGGTGTTCCAGAGTCTGCACCAGTATTCATGGGGAACCCTGTCCTCCCTACCAACAATGGAGACCCCTTCGCCCTGAGGGATTTCAAAGTGAGAATCCAGAGTTTGTTTGTCTTTTACTCTTTCCCTCCTAATCAACAGGGGCAATTGCTCACAGGGACCGCACCTGGCCAGCCTCCGAGAAGGCAACTGTAGAGCAGATCTTTGAAGGACTGTATCAGGTATTTGAGTCACATTCTCCATCAGAGGTACATATGTATGAAAGGCGACAAAAGCCAGGTGCGACATTGAGAGCATATACCGTAGCCCTACAGAATGCCCTTGAGACTGTCCAAAAACTACATGTTATAACTCCCGAGCAGTGCAATAAGGTGTTAATGGACAGATTTATTGATGGGGCTCATAATAAGTGGGAAAAAGCCCAGCTGAGAATGTTAGCGGTCCAAAACCCCAACCTGTCCTTCCCTGCTTTCAAAAGACTGGCTATCCAAGTGATTGAGTCCAGGACTGACTAGGGGCGGTAGCCAGATCTATACCACCTCCGTCACCAGCCCCCGCCCCAGTGTCCTCTACTTTGCTAGTCACTGCAGCCACAGATTTACAGAGTGTTAGGCAGGACATTGAACAACTGACTAAGGCTTGCCACCCGGGCCGCTCCACCTGACCGTGAACTGCCCCTGCCTAGAAAACCTGCCCCTGCTCCCTTCAATTTCAATTACCACAATCCTCCATCCAATAGACCTTCAGGGACTCAAAGACCCTTTTGTACTTACTGTAACAAATAAGGAAAATGCAGTGCTGGGATTTAAACAGATTTCCCCTGAGGACTGGCCCTCAGGAAAACAGTCATCAGGTCATCAGGTACCTAAGTCAGGACTCTCACTTTATGTCGCCTCCTGCCCCTTTGTAAAAGTTATTGTAGAAGGTGTACCGTTGGAGACATTGATAGATACAGGGTCACAAGTGTCTACTATAAGTGTTTTCTATTAGCATTGGGATGCTAGTTTATTATGTGAGCCTGATAATGTTAACTTCCGAGTAGTTGGGGGTAATGGGCAACCAGTCCCCAGACATGGATACTGGGAGCCAACCATTCAGTTGGGAGAGAATTTACTTACATGTAACTAATGTGACAGATAAGGGGTTTGCTTAGTTTAAATTGGGGATGAAAATTATGAAGAATTGTTTCACTGAAGTGTTAGATGGTTTGCATGCCTCTCTTCCCAATATGTCCCCTTCAGGCCAGCGGGCTGTGAAGCACCACTGGAAAGTTCTACAGGCGGAGCAGAAGTTTGCCAACAAGCAAGGTGAAATCTGCTGAGTACAAGTTCAAGATATCAGGTCAGTGACCTTACAACCTAACATGGAGACCATCATCTGGTGTCATGCACGTCCCGGAGTCATGAATAGGGACTATGAAGCCCTGCTGGAACCTATGCAATTGGAAGATCATCCTCTTGTTCGAGCTGTGAGAAGCCTTGTCACTGTCACCAACAGGAGAGTCCCAGTGTGGTCAGTAAACCTGTCTGATTCTACTACTGTCTTGCGCAAATACACTCCTGTAGCCCAGCTGTACCTCCTAGAGTCAAAAAACATTGTGACAGAACGCCTGGTGGCCCGACAACGTGCAGCTCAAGTGGCCGAAGGATCCAGTGTGAGCCCTCCAGAGCCCAGGTGGGCGCAACTCCAGGTTGGAGGCAACACCATCAAAGAGACCAAGTCAATGGAATCATCAATGTTGCCAAGTGGTACCATGAGGCTTTGGGCAGACTTCAGTGATTCAGCACCGAATCGTCACAGGCAACAGCCCACCTATCAAGGAAAGACACCGTCCGGTCACGCCCGGCATGTATCAGACTATCAAGAAGATGCTGGCCAACAGGAAAGAAGCAGACATAATCAAGGAAAGTCAGAACCCCTGAGCGGCGCCACTTGTCCTAGTCAAGAAAAAGGACGGAACCATGCGCTTCTGTGTCAACTACAGGAAATTGAACAATGTCACACATAAGGATGCATATCCATTGCCAAGGATCGAGGAGTCACTCACCGCCCTCGGGTCGGCAGCTTACTTCTCCACCCTGGACTTAACCAGTGGATATTAGCCGTGAAGTATCGGGAGAAGACCGCCTTCATGACACCTATGGGACTGTTCGAGTTTAAATGTATGCCGTTTGGGCTGTGCCCCTGCTACGTTCCAGCATCTGATGGAAAGGTACCTGGGCCATCTGAATTTTCAAAGTGTACTAATGTACCTGTACGATGTCATTGTGTATTCCAAGTCCTTCCAGGAACACCTTAGCCATCTGTCAGAAGTCTTCATAAAGCATGGGCTGAAGATTAGTGTTGAGCGGCATAGGCCATATTCGAATTCGCGAATATTCGCGAATATATGGACGAATATTCGTCATATATTCGCGAATATTCGCATAGTCGTTATATTCTCGTTTTATTTTCGCATATGCGTAAATTCGCGTATGCGAAAATTAACATATGTGAAAATTAACATATTCAAAATTAGCATACGCGAAAATTCGCATATGCGAAAATTCGCATATGTTCATTTTCGCATATGCGAATTGTCGCACGCCAGTCTCACACAGTAGTATTAGAGCCTTCTTTACACCACACAAGCTGGAAGCAGAGAGGGGTGATCACTGTGATGTGTACTGTGGAGAAAAAAAAAACAAAAAAAAAAAAAAACGAATATTCGTAATTACGAATATATAGCGCTATATTCGCGAAATTCGCGAATTCGCGAATATGCGATATTCGCGAATAATATTCGAATTGCGAATATTTGCGAGCAACACTACTGAAGATCAAACCATCAGTGTCACTTGCTCAAACCTCAGGTCCAATACTTGGGTCATTTTGTCAGTGCAGAGGGAGTCCAGCCTAATTCTGAAAAGGTGGAAGTTGTCAAGAACTGGCCAACCCTGCGCATGGTGAAAGATGTCAGGAGCTTCCTGGGGTTTGCCGGCAACTACCGCCGTTTCATTCCCCACTTCGCCCAGATTGCAGAACCCCTCACAGCTCTCTTACGGGGTACTGCGAAGGAGAACTACAATGGAAGACTACCTGTTGAATGGGCAGAACAGCAAGAGACAGCATTTCGAGCTCTCCAAAGTCTGCTGACAGAACCACCCATCTTGGCATATCCAGACTACAGTCAGCCGTTCCGGCTGTATACTGATGCCAGTTTTGAAGGTCTGGGAACTGTCTTGTCCCAAGTCCAGGAAGGGCAAGAGCGAGTAATTGCCTATGCCAGTCATAAACTGCGAGGTGCAGAGAACAACAATGCGAATTACAGCTCATTCAAGTTGGAACTTCTCGCCCTCGTGTGGGCCATGACCAAAAAGTTCAAAGACTATTTTGCCACCACGCCATTTACTGTTTACATGAACAATAACCCATTGGCCCACCTGAACACTGCCAAGTTGGGTTCCATCAAGAAGCGTTGGGCTTCAAGATTAGTCAATTACACTTTCACCATCAAGTACAGAAGCGGCAAGTTGAATGTCTATGTCGACGTACTGTTTAGGATGACCCGCGGCGAAGAACTCCCTGTCGAAGACATGTGGGAAGACATGGAGATGGCCCCATTCTACCAACGGTTCGTGAACCAGAATGTTGTGACCGCCCTCATGGACGGTGAACCCAGGTCCGAAAAGGTTAAAGAAGACCTATTCACCTGGAAGACTCTTCAGTCGAGTCATGGGGGATTGGTTAGACTACCTTCTGGCAAAAAAAGGTACCAACCCGTCTACGCCGGGCCCAGTGTGACTACGAGCTGAAACTTCTGTGGTGACAGAGGAAGCGACTGTTTGTGCACAAAGGACTGTTATACCGAAATTCTTTGGATCTGGTCTCTGGTAATCAACTTTATCAGATTCTGGTTCCCCGAAGAGATGTGGCGATTGTCCTCAACGCATACCATGATGAACCATTTTGGACCATTTTGAATTTAGAATTTTGCACCATCTAGGAGATCGCGGATCTGCTCGCGTCTCTTTCCTTTGACAGAATACAAGCGATTCTGATTGGCCACCTTGCTCTGTACTTCATAGTGATTGGTCGGCGTATTTATCATACAAGGAGCGACTTTTACGACGTACATTTCCCCAGCCGTTAACATGCTCCATTGGCTACTAACAATAGTAACGTCATGTGCGGCTCTACGTTGATTGGTCACTATATTCTGTGAATGAACCAGCGTACCAGCACAAGATATGACGTATACATCCGACTCCAAGCCTCATCTTGGTTAATCCAAAGTCCAACCCTGTTTTTTTGGACCTATACACTGTAATACATTGCATGCTCATAAAAGATTACAAATCTATACAATATTAACATAATTTTGCGCAACCACATGTTTTTTATACCCGTATTGGTTTTTATATATGTCTTTGTATAATATGTGTAGAAAATTGATAATATGCAATTTTAACAGTCAATGTGAATTTTATTTGAAACGCCCCTTTGTGGGCAGTACTGAGTTTTTGTTTTTTGCGCCTTTTTCCCTGTATAAATGGCGCCTCACTGTATGCACCTTATACTGTAATTCTTGCAATTGAGAAAGGGGGAACTTACCCTCGAAACACGTTTTGCATGTTCATATCTCCGTTTATGTTACAATAAATGAGATTTTAATTAGAAGACTGAAGCTTCATTTCGATCTCTACAAGGCAGCGCCACCGCAGACCATTTTTTTGCAATCTTCTTTGCACCATCCCACATGATCAGTCGGGACACTTTGGAGACCACAAGACCGTAGCTAATGTCAGACGAAGATCCTATTGGATCGGAATGCGGAGCGACATTGGGAAATGGTACAGAATGTTACAGAGTGTAACGTCACCAAGAATGTGCTCAAGGATGCAAGAGCACCCCTTCATTCCATCCAGAGTGAAAGGCCTAACCAGTTGGTCGTGCTAGACCATGTCAAGTTGTCTCCTACCTGGTCCATGTACACCTATACTCTCACCATGGTGGATCACTACTCTAAATGGGTTGTCATTGTCCCCGTCAAAGATTTCATAGCCAAGACAGCGGCCCAGATGTTCTACTCCAATTGGGTGCAAACACTTGGGTGTCCGGAGTCTGTCCTAACGGACCATGGAACGACCTTTGAGGCCCAACTTTTCCAAGAGCTGTGTCAATTCCATGCCTGCAAGAAATTCTGGACTACTGCTTATCATCCCCAGGGGAACAGGCTCTGTGAGCACATCAATCAAGTCTTATCCACAGGTTGCAAGCAGCCTCTCTGTCAATAAAAGAAGAGTGGCCCCGACTTCTGCCCGAACTATTGGAGATCTATAATAATACAGTCCACTGTTCTACGGGGTACACCCCTTTCTACTTGATGATGGGGTGACATGGACAGCTGCCTAAAGACTAGAGATCGACCGATATCATTTTTTTAGGGCCGATACCGATAATCGGTGGAGGTTAGGGCCGATAGCCGATAACTTATACCGATATTCCGGTATAAGTTATCGGCTATTTATCCCCCCCGCGACACCGCTGCAGATCATTGATTTAAAGCGGGCGCTTTAAATCAATGCACTTCAGTGGCTTTTGCGGTGCCATAGGCCGCCGCCACACGCTTCTCTCCCCCTGCCTGTCCGGGGGTCCTTAGACCTATCACCGCCACCGCTCCCCCCACCACCGCCGCACCCACGACCACCCCCCCACACCGCAACGGCCCTATCCCAGAACACTGACTCACCTTCCCAGTTGCTGCAGGGACCGTCCGGGGAGGGTGGTCCGGGCCATCCATCCTTCCTGTAGTGTCCGGCGGCATTCCGGATGGAGGGTGAACCGGTCCGGGCTGTCCTCCTTCTCCGGGGGTCCTCTTCTCCACTCCGGACAGGCTCCGGCCTAGTAACGCTGCATAGATGCCGCTGCGCAGCGACGCACCTGACGTCACGGCGTAGCGGCGTCTATGCAGCGTACTAGGCCGGAGCCTGCCCGGAGTGGAGAAGAGGACCCCCGAAGAAGAACAACCCGGACCGGTTCAACCTCCACCCAGAATGCCGCCGGACACTACAGGAAGGATGGATGGCCCGGACCACGGGTAAGTTTAATTTTTTTTATTGACTCGGAGGGTGGGGAGGGGCCCGACCGGTATAGCAGTATGGGCAAAAATCCATACCGTGGGAGAAAAAAAAACGGTATCCGGTTCATACCGGTGTACCACGCAGCACTACGGTGGGGGGTGCGACGTGGTGGGGTGGGTCAGGGGGGGCGGTCGCGATGCAGGCGGGGCATTATCGGCTTATCGGCAAGGTAATTGCCGATACCGATAATGCCCAAAATCATGATTGTCAGCCGATAATATCGGCCATACCGATAATCGGTCGATCCCGAATAAAGACCGAACATTTGGGCTCCAAGCCCCGTTCAACAATTCTCCGAAAGCCTCCCTGGAGTGAGTCTCTTACCACCAGAGAAGAATCCAGGAAGCCAAAGAAATTTTCGGCAAGACGATGGGCGAGACTCAGCAAAGAAAATGACAGGACTATTATCGTCATGCCTCTGCCAAAGCGCTTCCATTGGGCGACAAAGTGTGGCTGCGGAAGTTTCCAAGAACCCATAAGTTACACTCTATCTGGTAAACAGAACCGTACACTGTGACGGCCATACCCTATCCAGATTCTGATGTGTACAAAGTACAAAAGCATGGGTATGAGCCGCAAGTTGTTGACCAAAACCGGTTCAAGTTGTGTCTAATAGAAGATCTGCCAGTGCTCCCAGCACCATCTCCTCCAGGCATCAGACCTGCGAGAGAGTATGTCTCAGGTGAAAGGATCCATCCATGGATTTACCCATGTTTTGTCCGAATCAGCCTGCGATCTACTGTGTCTCACCAACCCCCGGGGCCGGTCCAACCGACACTTATCTCCACACCAGTCCCTCCCAGTCTTGTCACCATTGGCTCCAGCTTATACCCCCGTCTCTAGAGTGCCGACCCTGTCACCAGTCTCTCCCCCACTGCTGCCAGTGACTCCGAATCCAACTAGTCCTGGACTAATACCAGCTCCCGAGCCAGCTGCTGTTCCAGAGGTTCCAAGAGCTCTCGAAGATGAAGGCGTTCCAGACTGTCCAGAAGGGGTGTTGCGCATATCCCAAAGGTCAAAACAAGGACAAATTCCTGCAAGGTACAAAGATTAGCTCACAATATAGTGTACAAGGTTATGTACCACACATAGTCAGTTCATATGTAAACATTTAAGTGAGGACTGTAACAATACTTGTAGTCCCAGTCCACAAATGTCCAATGTATATATATCTGTCTAAATTTTTCTGTCCTCGTGTACAGGGTACTCTACTGACCAGAGGGTTCCCCTGAAACTAAAAGTAAGACACGTGTAGAGGCTCATAGTTCATTATGCAGAGGTAAAATGGTTATATAGTATCACACTGCTTGTTGAGTTCTGGGGAGAAGTGTTAAGAACCGAAGGGGTACCAGCAGCCAAAGCATTGGGTAGATAGCCTCCGGCAGCCCAGTCTACAAACTTGTGTGTATTATGTGTTCCTAGAGCAGTTACAAAGCTCATTAATCCCACATGTTTACCAAACCAAAGAGCATGTATGGACATTTACAGTGCAACATTGAATCATTTCTACCTTGTTCTATAACCAGACCTATGAAGGACATTTTGCCTAATGCCCCAGGAACTGTCACTAGGCCCCAATGGCCACTTCAGTCCACCACCCTCCAGGACTGGGCGTCGAAGATGACTGTATTTAAGAGGGGGAGTTTGTGGTGGCCCAGTATGGGAGATGTTGCCCCGTACCCTTGCTGCCCTGTCAGGCAGCCTCCTTCAGTGTCCCCAGGGTCCCTTGCACCTGTTTCGCCCTTGTAAATATGTTCTGCAGTGTATTGTATTATAAAATGTTTTGTATCTTTAAGAGTCATGTGTGATTGTTACCCAGGTGGTACCAGTGACCAGGTGATCCCAAGAGTGACCTATGGGCTCCCTGCTAGTCTCCCGTTATAAGCCCTGGGTGGAGCTAGCTTCTCCCTTCTCTCTTAGCTCTTGCTTCCTGCTGAGGTCCAGTGCAGTCGTGCCTAGTGTGTGTGTCCAGAGTGTTGGAGACCTCAAAGTCAATTCCTGCAGCCACCATCACTTCAAGAAAGATAAAGTCACAGCTTTATGAGTCAAGTCAAGTCAGTATCTGTCTTCTGTCAAGTCAGCGTGGTCTGCATTCAATTGTCCAGTGCTACTACAAGTCCCAGCATGCCCTTAAGGTATCTGCATCACTGGTCACCTCCTTGGGCCCTGGCTGAACTGTATAGACATTACCAACTTTTTACCCTCAGTAAAGCTAACGTTGTCCGTAACTTGGCGTCGGAGTCTTTATTGCCTCTGTGACAGCCCAGGATCCAGCAGTATACCTTCGGGTGGTTTTAGGCTAAACCATGCCCTGGTGTCACGAATACAAGGGGTTAATGCTATCTGCCCCTAGGGTAACAACAGGAAACCTATGTGGGGTCACTGACCATGTCCTTCCGAAGATCCTCTTCTAACTTCTGTGAATTGCGTGCTGAAGATGGACCCGCTGGCTCAATTTGAATATTCATGACTGGAGGGATTTTAGATATGTATTCAGGGTATGGCCAAATAACCAATAGAACTCCCCCCCCCCCCACACACACACACACGCACACACACCACCTACCATTACCCCCCTCCAACCACCCCTTCTCCCCACAAAATACACAAGACATGGTTGGAGAAATGTGCTTTTAGCCCATTTATTAAACACCATTATAAACATATAAATATTATAAATAACAATATCAACAAAATATAATTGACCGAAAATTACAGAAAGGGTCCCTGGAGGTCTCAACTGTATTGAAAAATTTCACCAAACCGAAGGCACTAAATATTCCTTTACCCTTGGCGGCACTAAATGTTCCTTTACCCTTGGCGGCAACTCCCTGACCCAAGTGCCCACCAGGAGGCCCATTCCAGCTGTACCATAACAACTGGCAAACTCTCCTCCATTTCTATACTCTTAATAATATTTGAAACCACTCACACCTCCAAGGACCCTTAGACCTGCCCCCAAACTATCCGAACCTCGCACACAAAGGGAGGGTGGGTGATTCTTCTTCCCCTAGCTTTCTCGCCACTAGATAACTCCTCCCCCTCCAGACCTTAAATACCCCTGATACTCCTCCCCCCTACTACTGAGCCCCCCAATAGAAAAACCCCCACCCAAAAAAAAAAAAATAAAAATTTTTAACCCCCCAACGTCCTAGGGACAACTGTAACCCCTTAAGTACACTAAAACCCCCGTCAAGCCACTACTCTGCTAGGGTGTTACCCACCGCTACGTACGCTCCTATTGCTGCTGGTCACGTTAGCGCTCAGTGGGCGCAGCGCTCATGTGGTGTTGGCTGTCCGGGCATGCTGGGAGTTGAAGTTTTGCAACATCTGGAGGGCCACAGTTTGAGACCACTGCTTAGGATATTAGGGGGATAAATGCTTCCTCTTTACCGAAACCGACAAACCTCCCTTATATAATTTCTTTAGCTACAACAGAGGGTGGGGGGATTCAGAACTCGCCGGATGCCTAATAGTTAAACCTACTTTAATAGACTCTGTATAAATATGATGCCTTACTCTCTAGGGCAGTGGTCTCAAACTGTGGCCCTCCAGATGTTGCAAAACTTCAACTCGCAGGTGCTTATGATGCCATATAAAATCAGTGGTTGTTAGGCCGGATTCACATACAGCATTTTGCAGTTTTTTGTGGCACTATTGTTGGCATCATTGTATTGTCTTAGACCAAATGTTGTTTTGACAAAATGCTGTAGAATCTATATCTACAGCAATATAGATTTTGATGTTTTTGTAGAGCTGTTGGGGTCATTGGTATATTTTTTGAAATGAAGCATGTTCTGGGTATGACATTTTCTCTAGGATTTTTCCCATAGCTTCATCACTAGGACTTTAAAAATGTCAGAAAAACAAACATGTAAAAAATATTTTTTTTTTAAAAAATCTCCAAAACACTGGAATTCATGGTGCTGTTTTACAAGCATAAAAAAAAACTTTAAAAGAACAAGGTGTGAAGGGGCTTTGCAACTACACTGATCAAAAAAAATAAAGGGAACACTAAGATAACACATCCTAGATCTGAATGAATGAACTAATCGTATGAAATACTTTCGTCTTTACATAGTTGAATGTGCTGACAACAAAATCACACAAAAATTATCAAGGGAAATCAAACTTATCAATGCATGGAGGTCTGGATATGGAGTCACACTCAAAATCAAAGTGGAAAACTACACGACAGGCCGATCCAACTTTATGTAATGTCCTTAAAGCAAGTCAAAATGAGGCTCAGTAGTGTGTGTGGCCTCCACGTGCCCGTATGAACCCCCTACGTCTGGGCATGATCCTGATGAGGTGACCAAAGCATCAGCCAGGAAGCATAGGAACTGAGAAGTGATCTATGGTCACAACCAGCAGAACCACTCCTTTATTGGGGGGGTGTCTTGCTAATTGCCTATAATTTCCACCTGTTGTCTGTTCCATTTGCACAACAGCATGTGAAATTGTCAATCAGTGATGCTTCCTGAGTGGACAGTGTGATTTCACAGAAGTGTCATTGACTTGGAGTTACATTGTGTTGTTTAAGTGCTCCGTTTATTTTTTTGAGCAGTGTAGATTGTTAGACGGCATTGTATTGACCTCAAAGAATTTAAAAAGTTGCTTGGCATTGCCAGTCCACATCCAAGAAATATTACTCTTTTCTAAAACTAAAGTTAAAGTGTATCTGTCATGTCAAAAGATTACAATGACCCTTTAGAGGTCATATCAGTGCTTTTACTGCTCTTTTAGGAGCTATTATTGAGCTCCTAAAAGCCTCCTCCATGGTGCACAGCTCTCTCTCATTCTCTTCACTCTTCAGGGGGAGGGCCAGAGCTGGGCTGTTTGCCAGTAGGGACTTCCTTCCCCTTACTTGTCTGGCCAATGATAGCACAGCACTTACTCCTCTCAGCTTTGACATAGTGCTGGAGAAAGTATACTAGACGGAATAAGCTGGTACTGTGGCGGGGGATGATTAACAGTATATTACTATAGATAGCATGCGGAAAGAGAAGGGGTTTGCAATGAGCAAAAATAAAATAAATCTGAGATGAGAGGGAAGCCTTGATTTGCCTTTCATAAATATTAAAGATTGAGACAGACTCACAGAGTGCAGGTACACAGTCCAGGCTCTCTCCTGCATATAGCTATAGATAAGCCCTGCCCCCATATCCTGTGTTTCATCTTGTTGGCTCTGTTACTAGAGATGAAATCCCCCCATTTTTTTTGGGAAAAGGAGTCATTCCTGGTAAAATATGTGAGTTACAGAAAGTATAAAGATTACAGATGTAGATGAAGGTAGGCTGTTTGAAATAGTGGCATTAAAAAAAAAAAAAAAGAGTTTCCCATTAAGAGTGAAAATCTCCAAATTAGCGGCCACCATTTTCTGCAGTAAAACAGATAGCAAAGGCAGTAGTATTTTATATCTAATCATGTGATCTATTAAGGGAGTACTCCTCCCCTAGACATCTTATCCCCTATCCAAAGGATAGGGGATAAGATGTCTGATCACGGGGGTCCCGCCACTTGGGCCCCCCTACGATCTCTGTGCAACACCTGGTGTTCTAAATAGTATTTTTAGAACACTGGGTTCCCACAGCGGGGGTCTTGATGTCACGCAATGCCCCCTCGTGATCAGATGGAATGGGGCGGAGTACCCCTTTAAAGTCATTGAAAAGAGATTGTCAGTGCACACAAGGGGGGATATTTATCAAAACCTGTCCAGAGGAAAAGTTACCCAGTTGCCCATAGCAACCAATCAGCTTGCTTCTTTCATTTTTAACAAGGCCTCTGCAAAATGAAAGAAGTAATATGATTGGTTGCTATGGGCAACTGGGCAACTTTTCCTTTGCACAGGTTTTGATAAATCTCCCCCAAGGTCTTTTTGGTGTTTCACCTGCAAGCACACTATAAGCCACCTACTATGAATGGAGTGAATGTGGCTATGCTGTAGGTCCTTGCACAATGAGTAGTCAGGAACATAAACCACACATAAAAAAACTGCATTCTGAGGATCTTATGGGTCCTAGCAGTCACTGTCTATGGTGTGATAACCCATGTCCTCCTCCCAATCATGAGGGTCCCTCTATTGAAGGGGGGAGGGGATTACTCCAGCTCCTTGATTTTAGCCTCTATGACCTTATGAGACAATCCTTTATGTGTTCAAATGTTACTTGAATGCAAAATTAGATCATTTTTCACCACCGTACCATAACAAAGGTAAAATGGGATCATGCTGCCATTTCCTCATACAAGAAAAGCAATAACTTTAGAATCCGGCATCTTCTAGAACTGTCCAGCCCCTTGTTTTAATCAGCAGATGGAGCCCACAAAAGATTTCTTGCCATAGATTTCTGTCTTTAGAGAACACATTTGTCTTTGTCTCTACAATGTCTAGAACAGCTGCCTGTTAACAATACGTAAGTTTCATCTCCTCCTTGTCTAGTCCATACCTGCTGCTGTTCAGGGACAGGAGGGGATTATGGGTTAGCGTGAATGACTTCCTGTACATATAACATATTGGGGCCTTCAACATCTATGAGGCGTTAAAGGGGTACTCTGCTGGAACACTTTCTTTTAAATCAACTGGTGCCAGAAAGCAAAAGATTTGTAAATTACTTCTATTTAAAAATCTTAATCCTTCCAGTACTTATTAGCTGCTGTATGCTTCCCAGGAAGTTGTTTTATTTTTGAATTTCCTTTCTGTCTGACCACAGTGCTCTCTGTTGACACCTCTGTCCATTTTAGGAACTTTCCAGAGTAGGAGCAAATCCCCATAGCAAACCTCTCCTGCTCTGGACAGTTCCTGACATGGACAGAGGTGTCAGCAGAGAACACTGTGGTCAGACAGAAAGGAAATTCAAAAGGAAAAGAACTTCCTCTGTAGTATACAGCAGCTGATAAGTACTGGAAGGATTAAGATTTTAAAATAGAAGTAATTTACAAATCTGTTTAATTTTCTGGCATCAGTTGATTTAAAAAAAAAAATGTTTTCCAGTGGAGTACCTTTTTAATGGTTGCGATCACATTCTCTTTATAAGCCCCACATAGAGCAAATAGTTGCTAACAAGGCAAGTATAAAAAAAAATGCAATTGTGTACAAAATATTTTAGTTTAATTAAAATGATAACAATAATAAAGTAAATATTCAACTCCGTAACAGGCAGCTGAAATTAAACAAGGATCATTAGGCCGTGGTTAATATTACCACTGAAATTTACTGCATGTAAATAATGAACATTTCCTAAGAAATTACCCAACTGCTTAATCCTCATTAACTGATAAGCGGCTGCTTGAGATTAGATAAAGGCTCTGCTTATTTATGGAAAACTGAGCCACTCTTCCCCAGAGGCTGTGCCTGGTATTGCAAGTGAATGAGTCTAACCTTGGATTACTAAATGTAGCCTATGGACAAGAATTGCAATGTTTCTGGGGGAAAAAAGCAAATAGACCCTTTAGGCTAAGTTTCCACTTGGGTTTTTTTCGGACACTTTTTGGAAAACTGCTATTGCAGTTTTTGAGCCAAAGCCAGAAATGTATTCAAAAGGAATAGGACATATAAAGGAAGGATTTACACTTCTCCTCCCTTATGGATCCACTTCTGACTTTGGCTCAAAAACTGCAGTGGCAGTATTCCAAAAAGAGACAGAAAAAAAACCAAGTGGAAACTTAGCCTTAGTGTTACAGTATTTAGCCCCCATTACTCGGTGGTACCAGCATTATGGATTGGACACTGTCCCTGTTCTGGAGACTCAACTACATTTAGGTCTTTTTGCAGGTTAAGCAGGGGTATAACTTCACGTTAGCCAGGGTAGTCAAATACAGGGCTAGGGCAATAAACTGAACCTTTGCTTCTGGCGAATGAATGCCAAGCTACAGCTCTGCGACAACTAACGTATTATCAGTCCTTTAAGGTATGTTCACACTTTCAGGTTTTTAATTGAAATTATTGAATACAAAGCAAGGAATGGATCAAAAAATGGGTAAAGTCTCAGTCTTTCCTTTATAAGTGTCCCCTATATAGGATCTGTTCCCGGTTTTGAATTCAATTATTGCAATTAAAACCCTGAACATGTGAACACAGCCTTAAAGGGGTACTCCGCCCCTAGACATCTTATGCCCTATCCAAAGGATAGGGGATAAGATGTCAGATCGCCGCAGTGCCGCTGCTGGGGAGTCCCGGGATCTCCGCTGCGGCACTGCGCTATCATTACAGCACAGAGCCAGTTCGCTCTGTGCGTAATGACGGGCGATACAGGGGACAGAGCCGCGTGACGTCATGGCTCCGCCCCTCGTGACATCACGGCCCGTCCCCTTAATGCAAGTCTATGGCAGGGGGCGTGACGACCGCCGCGCCCCCTCCCATAGACTTGTATTGAAAGGGGCGGGCCGTGACGTCACAAGGGGCGGAGCCGTGATGTAACGATGCTTCGGCCCCTGTATTGCACGTCATTACGTGCAGAGCGAACTGCGGCAGCGGGACCGCGGCGATCTGACATCTTATCCCCTATCCTTTGGATAGGGGATAAGATGTCTAGGGGCGGAGTACCCCTTTAAGGTCCCTCTTAAGAACACAGGCATTTCAGCAGTAAAGCAGAGGTCGATAGCACACAAGACTAGTAGAAACTGATGGACATTTGCAGCAAGTGCAACCCTTCTCCCTTCTCTGCTCTGGCCCAGTATTATCATCGTAACCTTTTAGGTTTAAATGTAAGGTAAATAAACTAATTTCTAGATTTATCAAAACTAACATCACATTGTCCTTGATCTCAGACTTTGTGCCCCAAACCCACGATATAACATATAAGACAGTGATCAACAAGTGCAATGGAACAAATGATATCTCCCTTACGGTGTCGATTTTAGGACATCGTCAGTCGTCATCCGTAACTCCCTCCTCCTTCAGGAAAAACATCATCCCGCCTTGGACCAATTGCCATCAGTCATCAGCCGCAACTCCGTCCTCCTTCAGGCAAAACAGTGTCCCGCCTCCTCCCTCGAACCAATCGCCATCAGTCGTCAGTCGCAACTCCATCCTCCATCAGGCAAAACAGTGTCCTGCCTCCTCCCTCGGACCAATCGCTGTCAGTCGTCAGCCGCAACTCCATCCTCCATCAGGCAAAATGGCGTCCCGCCTCCTCCCCCACACCAATCGCTGTCATCCTTCAGCCACAACTCCCTCATCCAAAACGCTGTCATGCCTCAGACAATTCTCCCTCAGACGCAACTTCCTGACGCATAGCAGAGCTGACATTGAATAGCATGTACAGCAGAACCTGACACTGACTCGGCTCTGCTACACTTCAGAAAGGTTTTTCGTCTGAGGTTTTTCGTCTGAGGTTGGGGCGGAATTTTGGATGAGAGACTTTTTGGATGACGGAGTTTCGGATGAGAGACTTTAGGATGATGGAGTTTAGGATGAGAGACTTGATGAAAAAGGAGGGAGGAGGGAGTTGCAGCTGATGCTGACTGAGTTGGGTCCGAGGGAGGAGGCGGGACGCTGTTTTGCCTGATGGAGGACGGAGGTACGGCTGACCGACACAGTACTCCCTGCTGCACTTTCATACTACTCCTTCATTCTATGAATGTGCAAGAGGGTCTTCCCTCCAGAATGACTCAGAACATTAAAGGGGTACTCCACCCCTAGACATCTGGCTTTTGTTTACAGCGTCGGGTGCAGCGCCGGATTCTCGTGATGCCCCTTTCCATAGACTTGAATAGAGGGGGCATGGCCGTAATGTCATGAGCCTCTGCCCTGCATCGCCAGTCATCCGGCATGGAGGGAAGTTTGCTCCGTGCACCGGATATCTGGGGTGCTGCAGCTTAGATCACAGGGACCCCCGCGATCAGACATCTTTTATAAGATTACCCCTATAAGAGTGCCCCTATAAGGAACTATAGCTTAGTAGCTGGAGAGTACAAAAGGGTATGACATGGGCTTTGATGTTTCAATAAGGAATATCATAGAGCCAGAGGCTGAACCTACTAGAACATGGTGATGGGCTGGTGCCACGTTTGGGCATTAATGAAAGGATGTAATAGTTACATCAAAATAGTTTTTGGCTGAGAACTCTAGATTGTTAAAGGATATAACAATGCCCTTACCCTGGCATAACTAGCAGGAGGAAGCAATTCTTCCTACAATCAATATATTGGGATAACTGTGATTGAATGGGGGGAGGAATAGCAGGATGCAGAGCAGAGATGTCCACAAATATTTCCAATCACATTCATTTTTCATACCAGAAGAGCCTATAACTAAGATGCTGGACCATAACCTCATTCAGCACAAGATGGAGGAATGTTTTCTGATGATGTTATTCAGCCCCAAGACTCTTTTGTGTGCAGTTTTATGTAGAAAGAACATGAAGGAATCAATTAAGTCTATAATGTACTATAATTCTTCTACAAATGTACGCTTGAAGAAAACATTACCTAAGGGCCCCTTAACATATGTCCGTTGTCCGGCAGCATTTCCCTCCAGCACTGTAGAAAAAGCCCTGAAGGGAAACTGATTGTAGAACTGATCGCATTCCTATAAATGGGACAGTTCACATGCATCCGACATTCCAAGTTGGACAATGGACGATGAAATATGCCGCATGCGCGTCGGACAGGGGAACACATCTAGCTACAGCATGAACAATTAATGAACACCGGATCTAAAACAACTGATGCCACCTGGTGCACTTTTGTCATCCGTTGTGGTATTGGTTGCAACAAGTTTAGACTGGATTCACTGAGCCAGATACCGGACATATGTTAACCATCCCAAGGGACTTCCTCTTCTCTTGTATCTTGCAGTGTTTGGCACAAAGTGGTTATCAGAAATGTCATTGTCTGGAAAACTCTTTTAAGGCAAGTTCACACAGGGTGGATATGCTCTGGATTTTCCATGGCAGTAATTCCACAGTGTTTCTGCACCACAATCTACAGCAGAAAAGCCACACAATTTTTTTTGCAGATTTTGATGTGGATTGTCTTAGTGTTGTAGGAAGAAAAAAACATTATATTTTGCAGATTTTGCTGTGTATCCGCACTGTTTCTGCTGCAAATCCACTGTACTTTAATAGCAGATTTTTAAGTAAATAGTGGAAATCTGTAATAAATCTGCAGGTTTTCTGACCTGTCTGTGCCACAGGTCAATATATGTGCAAATTTAGAGTACGTTCACACAAGGGGATCCCCAGCATATTACACTGTGGAACCGCCGCTGAAGGAGTCGCTGCGCATGCTCGGCGTACTGGCACACATCGCGGCCGCTCCCCGTGCTCTATGAGCTAGGTCGAGAGCTGCTGTGATGTGAGAGTATAATGCGCATGTGCACGGCAACTCGCACATCGCAGTGTGTCTGCTCGTAGCAGCGTATTCCCGCTCCGAGCAGGCAGGGCTGCCATCAGAAATTTCGGGGCCCCTCACAGAGCTCAGGGCCTGCCCCCCCCCCCCCCCCCCCCCGTTCCATGTAGAGATACATGGAGGGGGTGTGCCGGCCGCAGCTTCCTGCGGGTAACAGACGTCAGCTTCCAGCAAACCGCCGGGGCCTGTTCAGGAGATCACGGGGGGGAGATCACAGCGCTTGGACCCCGCTGAGATCTATAACTTATCCCCTATCCTTGGATAGGGGATAAGTTATTTTTCACGAGACTACTTCTTTTAAAGAGGGGCCTACCCAAACTATATGGAAGCAACTATTAACAGAGGGGCCTACCCAAACTATATGGAAGCAACTATTAACAGAGGGGCCTACCCAAACTATATGGAAGCAACTATTAACAGAGGGGCCTACCCAAACTAAATAGGGGGCTACCTCTGTTAATAGTTGCTCCCATAGTTGTGGTAGGCCCCTCTGTTAATAGTTGCCCCCATAGTTGTGGTAGGCCTGGGCCCCTCTCAGAGAGGCCTACAACTATATGGGGGGAAAACAATTAGCAAAGAGGGGCTTACAACAACTATATGGGCCAGGGCACAATTTGCCACTATATCGTTGTTGTACGCCCCTTTCTGCTGTTAACCGTTGCCCCCAATGCTGTATCATTGCGCAGCGGTCGTGCGCAGGGGTGTAGCTAGAAACCACAGGGCCTCGATGCAAAAAATTACCTCGGGCTCCCTACCCCTCCCCCTGAGGCAGCCCATTTTTTTGGTGGGGGTCTGACTGCTGAGACCCACACCGATCACCTCGGTTGAAGTGGTTCTCCAGCTCTTGGAAAGCTAAAACTCCCATCATGTTTGGAGAGCCTCTGGCAATGGGAGTTGTAGTTTTGAAACAGCTGGAGAGACACAGATTGAACACAGTTTTACCCATCATCACTGCAGAACTTACAAGTGACCACAGCTCTGATGGGACAATCAGGAGAATACACAATGATATCAGTGACCTGCAGTGACGTCTTCTGACTTGAGTGATATCTTCTCTGTTATCTTTTCTTCTTCATCTGGTCCAGAGACCAGGTCTTCCTCCAGCTCCATCTTCACTGCAGAGTCTGACATCCAGACATCATTGGCTCCTCACTGTCAGCAGATCCTCATCATCTGCATGAAGACAGTAATCATTATAACCTTGCCAGAAAGTGTACCCTATGTAAAATACTGCCCCACACTGTACCCTAAATAAAATACTGCTATACACTGTACCCTGAATGTAATACTACCCCACACTGTACCCCAAATAAAATACTACCCCACACTGTACCCTGAATGTAATACTGCTATACACTGTACCCTGAATATAATACTGCTATACACTGTACCCACTAAATTTAATCCTGCCCCACACTGTACCCTGAATATAACACTACCACATACTGTATCCCTGAATAAAATACTGCCCCACACTGTACCCTGAATATAATACTGCTGTACACTGTACCCTGACTATAATGCTGCCCCACACTGTACCTCTGAATATAATACTGCTATACACTGTACCCCTGAATATAATACTGCCCCACACTGTACCCTGAATATAATACTGCTGTACACTGTACCCTGAATATAATGCTGCCCCACACTGTACCCCTGAATATAATACTGCTATACACTGTACCCCTGAATATAATACTGCCACACACTATACCCCCTAAATATAATACTGCCACACACTGTACCCTGAATATAATACTGCCACACACTGTACCCCTAAATACAATACTGCCATACATGCAGACACATCATATATACATATACACCCCCTCTTATCCTCTGTGTCCTCATCCTTCCTCATCACCCGCATAACCCCCCTGCACCTCTCATCACCCCCCCCCCCCCCGCACGTCTCATCACCCCCATAACCCTCTGCACCTCTCATCAGCCCCCCTGCACCTTTCATCACCCCCATAACCCTCTGCACCTCTCATCCCCCCCTGCACCTCTCATCACCCCCTGCACCTCTCATCGCCCCCATAACCCTCTGCACCTCTCATCACCCCCCCTGCACCTCTCATCACCCCCCTGCACCTCTCATCACCCCCATAACCCTCTGCACCTCTCATCACCCCCCTGCACCTCTCATCACCCCCCTGCACCTCTCATCACCCCCCCTGCACCTCTCATCACCCTCCTGCACCTCTCATCACCCCTCTTGCACCTCTCATCACCCCCCTGCACCTCTCATCACCCCCCGCTGCACCTCTCATCACCCCCCCCTGCACCTCTCAACACTCCCCCCTTCACCTCTCATCACCCCCCCTGCACCTCTCATCACCCCCCCCCCCCCTGCACCTCTCATCACCCCCCCCCCCACGCACCACTCATCACCCCCCCGCGCACCACTCATCACCTCTTATCACTCCCATAATCCCCCCTGCACTTCTCATCACCCCCCTGCACCTCTCATCACCCCCTGCACCTCTCATCAAACAGGAGATCGTCGGGGAGCCCCAGAGCCCCCCCCCCCTGTGATCTAAAACTTATCCCCTATGCTCCAAATAGGGGATACATTTTTTTCCATGATACTTGTTTTTTAATGCTACTGGATACGCTGTAAAACCTTCAGCGTATCAATCCAGTGTGAATAAACCTTTAATGAAAGACAGAAGGTGTGTACTTCCCAAATATATTTAAAAAAAATCCAAAATATATGAAGCATAAGAATAAAAGGGAAAAAAATCATACAAATTTCACATACAACAATGATCAATGAACTGTTAAAGGGGTACTCCGGTGAAAACCTTTTTTTTCTTTTAAATCAACTGGTGGCAGAAAGTTAAACATATTTGTAAATTACTTCTATTAAAAATTCTTAACCCTTCCTGTACTTATTAGCTGCTGTCTACTACAGAGGAAATTATTTTCTGTTTAGAATGCTCTCTGATGACATCACAACCACAGTTCTCTCTGCTGACGTTATTATAATAATAACGCTTTATTTATTGTTGTCCTTAGTGGGATTTGAACCCAAGTCCCCAGCACTGCAAGGCAGCAGTGCTAACCACTGAGCCACCATGCTGCCCTTAGCATACATCTGCTATGCATGGTTGCTAAAATGGACAGAGATGTCAGCAGAGAACACTGTGTTTGTGATGTCTTCAGTGTTCCAAAAAGAAAGGAATTTCCTCTGTAGCATTCCGCAGCTAATAAGTACTGGAAGGATTAAGATTTTTTAATAGAAGTAATTTACAAATATGTTTAACTTTCTGCCACCAGTTGATTTAAAAGAAAAAAGGTTTTCACCGGAGTACCCCTTTAAGACACTTGTTTGAAACCACAACTAAAATCTGTGCTGAGAAATAAAATAGTTATCCATGATACGGTCACCAAAAGTGGTGTGAAGCCTAGTCAGGATCCAAACTTTACTTATAAATTATATAAAAAATTGCACTGAAAAACAATTGTACCACTGAAACAAAAAACTTAATAAATAACCAGGTCAACCCAAAAGTCAGGAGCGCACCATGGAACCAACATCAAAAGGTAAGTATTAAAACATGGCTTCTTTATTGGTGACTTCCAAACAACTTGAAACACTGTGCAGGTAATGACAATGCATTTCAGGCATATCCAGTCCCTGCCATGACTAAGGGCCAGATGTGCCCAAAACGTGTCACCTGTCAGTTGTCTTGAACTGTTTGGAAGCTATTAATAAAGAAGACATTTTTATGAATACTCACATTGGAAGTGCTGAGATTGTTTTCTTATTGAAACAGCAAAGTATGTAGTAATAAAAATTTATAATAGTTAAAAAATAATAATAATAGTAAATAGTGATTAGTACATAGCTAGCATCAGAACCCAGTTAGGCCTGTGTTGGTTTTCCTGTAGGTGTTTACTATGGATGTGTGTCTTTTTTGTGCCAAGACCAAGTTGGGCATTTTTCAAGTGATGGATTACCACATTGTTCTTTTTTTCTGTGTACAGAGTTTCAATTGTAGTTTCAATAAAGTCATGTGAATTAAAGGGGTACTCTGCTCCTAGACATAGTTACATAGTTAGTTAGTATGGTTGAAAAAAGACATACGTCCATCAAGTCCAAGGGGAAGGGATGTAGTTTTATAATTCTGCATAAGCATTAATGTTATTTTGTTCCAGGAATGTATCTAACCCTGTTTTAAAGCTGTTAATTGTTCCTGCTGTGACCAGTTCCTGAGGTAGACCGTTCCATAAATTCACAGTCCTCACGGTAAAGAAGGCGTGTCGCCCCTTTAGACTAAGCCTTTTCTTCTCCAGATGGAGGGAGTGCCCCCACGTCCTTTGGGGGGGTTTAACCTGGAACAGTTTTTCTCCATATTTTTTGTATGGGCCATTTATATACATATATACGTTTATCATATCCCCCCTTAAACGTCTCTTCTCAAGACTAAACAATTGTAACTCCTTTAATCGCTCCTCATAGCTAAGATGTTCTATGCCCCATATTAGTTTAGTCGCGCGTCTCTGCACCCTTTCCAACTCCGCAGTGTCCCTTTTATGGACAGGTGCCCAAAACTGAACAGCATATTCCAGGTGAGGCCGTACCAATGCTTTATATAGGGGGAGTATTATGTCCCTGTCCCTTGAGTCCATGCCTCTTTTTATACATGACAATATCCTGCCGGCTTTGGAAGCAGCAGCCTGACATTGCATGCTATTCTGTAGTCTGTGATCTACAAGTACACCCAGATCCTTCTCTACCAGTGACTCTGCCAGTTTAATCCCCCCTAAGACATACGACGCATGCATGTTCTTTGTACCCAGATGCATAACTTTACATTTATCCACATTGAACCTCATTTGCCAAGTGGATGCCCAGACACTTAGTCTATCCAAGTCATCTTGTAACTTATGCACATCCTCTATAGACTGTACCGTGCTACAAAGCTTGGTGTCATCTGCAAAGATAGAAACAGAGCTGTTAATACCATCCTCTATATCATTGATAAATAAATTAAACAACAGCAGGCCCAGTACAGAACCTTGGGGTACACCACTAATTACCGGGGACCAATCAGAGTACGAATCATTGACCACCACTCTCTGGGTACGATCCATGAGCCAGTGTTCAATCCAGTTACAAACTAAAGTTTCCAAGCCCAAAGACCTTAACTTACCTGGCAGACGTCTATGAGGGACAGTATCAAACGCTTTGGCAAAATCCAGAAATACTATATCCACAGCCATTCCTCTGTCAAGGCTTCTACTCACCTCTTCATAAAAGCAAATTAGATTGGTTTGACAACTTCTATCCTTAGTAAACCCATGCTGGCTATCACTTATAATACAATTATCCCCTATGACATCTTATCCCTTATCCAAAGTATAGGGGATAAAATGTCTGATGCCCTTTTTTTTTTATATATCTTTTTTTCCCCTATATTGTAAGGTAGATTCTTAATGGACCAGGCCCCTGCTAGTAACAAAATAAAAAAAGAGGGGGTTAAGGATCAGGTGTATTATACTGTATATATCACATAGTATTAGAAAAGGCTAAGAATACTGGTTCTGTTCCTTTTATGCCTTGAGTAAAGCTTGTATTCTTCTCACAAAATGGTTAATACATGAGACAAAGGCTTTCCCCTGAGCTCGATGTCTTCCTGTATAACACCTGTCCTCCAATAACACATTTTGCTATGTGTAGGCTATAGGCTCTCTCAGCTCTCCAGGGCGCAAAATTCCTACAGTCAGCAAATTCAGTACAGGAACCAGTTAGTGAATGTCCAATAGACCATTCATCATTGCTTGGACTCCTGTTCTCCTCTATCTCTGGTCCTCATTTTGTGTTCTCAGTAATGTCTATTAAAATATGTTTACATACCGTACATTTGAACTGATGATGTCCTCAGTATGAAAAAAGTCTTTAAAAATTAAAAGTATATGATGAAAAAAAAACTTCCACTAATCACTTAATATTCTGAATATCCCGATGTTTCCTGAGCTACTTTTAATAGAATCCCACCTCCTACCACTCTTTGTCTTGTTAAATTACATTTAGGGATAGGTACCTAGTGGCACTACCTCTCCCGACACATCATCCCTAACATCCAGGGATTCATCCTGCCAGTGTGCGTTCTGTTCCTGCTGAGCGCCTAAGCCGACCCTCTCTGCCTCATCATTTGTAGAATCCAAAATGCCTCTGCAAATGGTGATTCATGCTGACAGTTCGGATTTTCTACCAATGTGTAAGTCACAGCTGTAAAGGGAGGCACTCATATACCAATGTGGTATTCAGATGAAACCCACCAGCAATGCAGTCAGACCTTAGTTGAGGAAAGATAGCGGAAAGCCAGCTAAAGACGGTCATGGAATCGTATAATACAAAGGGTGCCAGACACTATGCCAAGCTGTACTAAATATACTGACCCACGGACTGCCTTTACAAGGGTATTCTGATTACTATGATGGAACAATGATACGATATGGCGTCAATGGCTGGCCAGCAGGAGGGGGCTTGACTTCAGCGACTGGAAATGACCACATCACCTAGCAAAGAACAGCTGCCCATTTGGCTCTTCTTCTGTGGCCTGCATGCAATGCCAGACACAGCGCTTGGTCAGAAGTGGGAGTGTGTAGGAGAAAAGCCAAATATGCCACACAATTTATTCTGAAGATTGGTGGGAGTATTATTTAAGACCCAAAAATACATTGATGGTAGCCTTTTCTATCACACCATTAGTTATACTCATAAGTCTTTTAAAGTGAACACAGTGACTCATAGGTTAGCATTGGTGCAGCTTTGGAGTGCGTGGTAAGAACCCAACCAAGGAGACATCTGCATTAAAGCTATACTTGTTCCTGTGTTTTCTATTAGTTTAGGGTCCCCTCACAATTACATTTTTTTTACTTAAAGGGGTTTTCTCTTACTGTTGGTTCCCCAACAAAGGGCCATGGCACTCACATTAGTATCACAGCCTCCAAATCACTTACTAGGCACAGCACCATACATCTGGTAGTTGATTTGTTTGTTGTTAAAGTTTGTCCCATTCAATCTGTTTTACCAGGTACAGTCAGGGCCCCTTAATCAGCCCTTCAATTAACTCATTGGTGTGGGTGTGGGTCCTGGGCTAGGCAAGGGGGAAATAAGTACCCAGCATTGCCCGTTTTTTCCTTCCTTATCCGTGTTGTGGAGGAAAATCAACAGAGGAAGCTTTTGACTTCATATCCCGTCCTCATATATTGTTGCCAAGAGTCAGACACCCACTGATCTGAGAAATCCCTTTAAGGTATTTGCTTCTTATCTGGTCTAAAATCGCTGAATAAATTGTGCCTTAAACAAGGGCCAATTTTAGTGCATTCTCTGCATAGCACTTCAAAACATTATAGCCCCATACTAACACGGTATGTCTTATAAAAAGGGATGTGGACGTATACTGTGGCGCACAGCAGCCGGTTCATTCACTTATATGGCCCGAACGCAGTCAGCTAGTGTCTGTTCAGACGGATTCCCCCAGGTATGCATTTATTTTGCTATATAGCGTGGCCTGCTTTCCTATTGAGTATAGCAAAATAACATATAGCTGCAAGACGTGTGGTGAGGGTTGTGAGATGCAGGGCAGATGGAATTACCCTAGGGGCAGATGGAATTAACCCCTTGTATTTGTGATGCCAGGGCGTGGTTTATCCTCAATACTACCTGAAGGTATACCACTGGGTCCTGGGCTAGGCAAGGGGGCAATAATGACTCTAATGCCAAGTTACAGACAATGCTAGCTGTACTGAGTGACAGATGGTACAGTCAATACAGCTTAGCCAGGCCCACGGAGGTGGCCAGTGACCAGTGACTTCAGATATCTTAGGGCTTGCTGGCACTTGTAGTGGATTCGGACAATATTGATGCAGGCCATGCTGACTTAAGACAGATTAATTTAGCTGACTTGACTTGAGACTGAGGATGCTATGGTTGTAGCTTACGTGTAGAATTGTGGCTGCTGGATATACTTGAGGCCTCCTATGGACTGCACTGGACCTCAGCAAAGACTGAGAGAGCAGAGGCTCCACCCAGGGCTTATAACGGGGAGACTCTGAGGGGTCCCATAGGTCACCATAAGGTCACATGGTCACGGATACCTCACTTGGTTACACTCACATGACAACTGGTAATCACATGTTAACAATTCTTAAAGCTATAACACCATTTATAAACATTACTAGCTGAGTACCCGGCACTGCCCGATTTTTCCTTCCTAATCCATGTTGTGGAGGAAAATCTACAGAGGAAGCTTTTGACTTCATATCCCTTCCTCATATATTGATGTCATATCCCAACCCCATATCCTGTCCTCATACCCCGACCTCCTATCCAGTCCTCCTATCTCGTCCTCCTATCCCGTCCTCCTATCCCGTCCTCCTATCCCATCCTCCTATCCCGTCCTCCTATCCCGTCCTCCTATCTCGACCTCCTATCCCGTCCACCTATCCCGTCCACCTATCCCGTCTTCCTATCTTGACCTCCTATCCCGTCCTCCTATCCCGTCCTCCTATGTCGACCTCCTTTCCCATCCACCTATCCCGTCCTCCTATCTTGACCTCCTATCTGGTCCTCCTATCTCGACCTCCTATCTCTACCTCCTATCCCGACCATCCCGTCCTCCTATCTTGACCTCCTATCCTGACCTCCCATCCCGTCCTCATATCCGGACCTGTAATATGTGTACCAGGTATTGAAATATCTCCAGCTGTACGGAAGTTATGTGGGAACATACATTTCCCATTGATTTGCATTGGACTTTAAAAAAAAAAAAAAAAACCTGATCCTCACAAATGGGGGTAGTTAAGAATTAAATTAACTATCCTATATTTTAAGTGGACATATAAGTAACATGTGGCCAAGTATTATCGAAATATGTCCAGCCGTTTGAAAGTTATGCAGTAACACATATTTCCCATAGACTTGTATGGGACTTTAAACAAAAACCCCGACCCTGGCAAATAGGGGTGAGTAAGGGTTAAATTACCTATCCTATGTTTGTTGTTGACATATAAGTAACATGTGCGCCAAGTTTCATGTTAATATCTTTAGCCGTTTGGACGTGATTGTGGAACAAACATACAAACATACATACATATACACATTGATTTTATATATATATAGATACACTATAATACAGGCAATAGATATATACACAAGGGGACAGGTGTAGAGGGGGCCCAGGGGTCACTGTAGGGACGCTGCCGGACAGGGCAGCAGGTGTACAGGGGTACAACTCTCGTACTGGGCCACCACACATGGAGTGAACATAATAGCTTACAGACTATCTTTGGGCCATTAAAGGAGAACTCCAGACCATAAAAATTGTCCCCCATAGTGCCGACAGTAAAAAATTAAAGATGTACATACCTTCCTCCGCTCCCCCGGGGCTCCGGTCTCCGCCGCAATCTACTTCCTGGTTGCTGGTGGTCGGATGAATCAGCCAATCACCAGCCGCAGTGAAGTCCCGACTTGGCCGGCGATAGGCTGAGGGGCAGTGTGACGTTTTCGGCCCCGGCCACAGGTGCCGGTGTAGTGAAGAATTTTGTGCCCTGAAGCGTTCTCACACTGCCGCTCAGCCTATCGCCGGCCGAGTCGGACTGCGCTGCGGCTGGTGATTGGCTGATTCATCCGACCACCGGTAACCAGGAAGTGGATTGCGGCGGAGACCGGAGCCGATTACCGGAGGCCCCGGGGGAGCAGAGGAAGGTATGTACATCTTTCTTTTTTTAACTGCCGGCACTATGGGGGACAATTTTTATGGTCTGGAGTTCTCCTTTAAAGTGGATAGATCAGCTGCTGTACACCACAATGTGCGTCAGCATCCCCTTTTTAATTTATAGCTGGGATGCACAGCATTAAGGCTGTGGGAACCCGGTCTAAGAGTACGGTCCCATGTTAACGCAGCATGTTTAACACTGCGCAAAATGTGCAGCGCAGCAGGAAATACGCTTTGTATTATGCTATTATCATACATACAGGGCTACCAGGCCACAACATAAGGGTACAGTTCTATGTAGCACTAGCTATTTCACGCTGCGCAACATGTGCCGCGCAACGGGAAAATGCTGCATATTATCAGTTCAGCATACATATAGGGCTACCCGGCGGCAGCCCTGTGTGTTCAGTGAGGTTTGGGGGCGGACGCGTATTTGGCACCATACTCTTAGACTGGGCCGGGTATCCCTGGGTGTATGATAATTGCAGAATATTTAGTGCAGCGTGAAATACGCTGCATAAGAGCTACGTGGGACTGTACCCTAATAAAGAGTTACAAATAAAAAAACACCTTCTGACAGTACGAGGTCACCTCTCCACAGCTCGTTCAATGCAGAGCCTACTTAGGAAATGAGAGCTTCCATTCATTAAATGTGTCTTCAGAGATGTCTTAAATACTAAATAATAAGGATGTACAGAC
Source organism: Hyla sarda (assembly GCF_029499605.1). Classification (NCBI taxonomy): domain Eukaryota; kingdom Metazoa; phylum Chordata; class Amphibia; order Anura; family Hylidae; genus Hyla; species Hyla sarda. Next base: position 69,605,664 of record NC_079194.1, on the reverse strand, counting down.
AGAAAAGATATTCTCTATGAAAAGGATATATTGCTTTCTTTCTGCTGCAGATTAGAGGAGGCCGCCTATTGTCCTATTATTTGAAAGGCCTGGTTTTATTTTCTGTCCACTTTTATTGACTACATAATGACTATTTTGCTAGTAAAATTCATTTATGACAGTGAAACAAATAAGTGCAATATTAAATCACAAGGAAAGACGCAATGAATATGTTATGCAGCTTTATTGAATTCATTCTATTCTATTTTGTCCTGAATTATCAGTTGTCTTAAGCTGCAGTATGCCAGCCTAGTAAAATGAGTGCAGAGAACAGCACGTCTAGGCTTCCACCTCTGGCTCATCAGCTTTTGTAAGTAATCATTGCACCAAAGCTGAAGAGCCAGAGTTTTGATCTTTGCCTTACAGAGTGCAAGTTATATATATAGAACTTGTCGGTTGTGACGTCCTTACCAACACATAAGAATGAGCTCTTAAAGTGTACCTGTCGTTAACAAAAACTTTTAATATAATGTAGATAATATCATATATATGTTTATTTATTGTATACATTGTTGAAATTTTTTTTATATTTTTGAGTGAAAAAATGCTGTTCCTGCAGCAATGCAGCTATTGTCTGTGTGTCTCTGTGAGGAAACCAAATACAGGAAGAGAGGGCAGGACAAGCAGGACTCTGTAAAGGTTACTGGCTTGTCAATCATCTTGCTGTGTGAGCTGGGAGGTGTCACAGAGCCTCAATGCACAGAGTCCTGCTTGTCCTAAGTGTACAGAGCCCTGCTTGTCCTCAGTGTACAGAGCCCTGCTTGTCCTCAGTGCATAGAGCCCTGCTTGTCCTCAGTCTACAGAGCCCTGCTTGTCCTCAGTCTATAGAGCCCTACTTGCCCTCACTGCACAGAGCCCTGCTTGTCCTCAGTGCACAGAGCCTGACTTGTCCTCAGTGCACAGAGCCCTGCTTGTCCTCAGTGTACAGAGCCCGGCTTGTCCTAAGTGTACAGAGCCCTGTTTGTTCTCAGTGTACAGAGCCCTGTTTGTCCTCAGTGTACAGAGCCCTGCTTGTCCTCACTGCACAGAGCCTGACTTTTCCTCAGTGCAGAGAGCCTGACTTTTCCTCAGTGCACAGAGCCCTGCTTGTCCTCAGTGTACAGAGCCCGGCTTGTCCTAAGTGTACAGAGCCCTATTTGTCCTCAGTGTACAGAGCCCTGCTTGTCCTCACTGCACAGAGCCCTGCTTGTCCTCACTGCACAGAGCCCTGCTTGTCCTCACTGCACACAGCCCTGCTTGTCCTCAGTGTACAGAGCCCGGTTTGTCCTTAGTGTACAGAGTTCAGCTTGTCCTCAGTGCACAGAGCCCTGCTTGTCCTCAGTGCACAGAGCCCTGCTTGTCCTCAGTGCACAGAATCCTGCCTGTCCTCAGTGCACAGAGCCCTGCTTGTCCTCAGTGTACAGAGCCCTGCTTGTCATCAGTGTACAGAGCCCTGCTTGTCCTCAGTGTACAGAGCCCTATTTGTCCTCAGTGTACAGAGCCCTGCTTGTCCTTAGTGTACAGAGCCCTGTTTGTCCTCAGTGTACAGAGCCCTATTTGTCCTCAGTGTACAGAGCCCTGCTTGTCCTCACTGCACAGAGCCCTGCTTGTCCTCACTGCACACAGCCCTGCTTGTCCTCAGTGTACAGAGCCCGGTTTGTCCTCAGTGTACAGAGCCCTGCTTGTCCTCAGTGTACAGAACCCTGCTTGTCCTCAATGTACAGAGCCCTGCTTGTCCTTGTCCTCAATGTACAGAGCCCTGCTTGTCCTCAGTGTACAGAGCCCTGCTTGTCCTCTGTGTACAGAGCCCTGCTTGTCCTCAGTGTACAGAGCCCTGCTTGTCCTCAGTGTACAGAGCCCTGCTTGTCCTCAGTGTACAGTGCCCTGCTTGTCCCTTGTGTACAGAGCCCTGCTTGTCCTCACTGCATTTAGCCCTGCTTGTCCTATGTGTACAGAGCCCTGCATGTCCTCAGTGTACAGAACCCTGCTTGTCCTCAATGTACAGAGCCCTGCTTGTCCTCAGTGTACAAAGCCCTGCTTGTCCTCACTGCCTCGGTGTACAGAGCCCTGCTTGTCCACTGTGTGCAGAGCCCTGCTTGTCCTCAGTGTACAGTGTCCTGCTTGTCCTTTGTGTACAGAGCCCTCCTTGTCCTCATTGTACAGTGCCCTGCTTGTCCTCAGTGTACAGAGCCCTGCTTGTCCTCAGTGTACAGAGCCCTGCTTGTCCTCAGTGCACAGAGCCCTGCTTGTCCTCAGTGTACAGAGCCCTGCTTGTCCTCAGTGTACAGAGCACTGCTTGTCCTCACTGCTCAGAGCCCTGCTTGTCCTTTGTGTACAGAGCACTGCTTGTCCTTTGTGCACAGAGCCCTGTTTGTCCTCAGTGTTCAGAGCCCTGCTTGTCCTCAGTGCACAGAGCCCTGCTTGTCCTCAGTGTACAGAGCCCTGCTTGTCCTCAGTGGTATGCAAGCTATTTATATTTATAGCTGCTGTCTTCCAGAAACAGCGCCACTTGTATCCTCAGGTTGTGTATGGTATTGCAGCTCTATTCCAATGAAGTGAGTGGAGTCAAGTTGTAATGCCACACGTAACCTGAGGGCAGGCATGGTGCTGTTTCTGGAAGAGATTATCTCTATTTTTATTGCTAGATAACCCCTTTAATATAAAACAATATGTGCAGTGCTGTGCTCTGCACTTTAGTACAGTACTGTGCATGGGAACAAAATGAAGGAGAAGCAGCTGCACTGTTTTTTCTTGATAGGAATTGATATGCAGCAAGTCGCCCCCTACCTCTCCAAACTGAACAACCCCATGCATGGCGCTGCAATAGGTTCCAAGACAACGCTATGCCTATGCACACTACAGGAGTCAGATTCACATGGGCTCATGCTGCCGCATGGGCCCCCGACCTCTCTAGGCCTGGTTGTACCCCCTATAATTTTGCCGTTACACTCCTGCCATCCATTCATTATATGTATAACCATTCATTTGAATTGTCGCCATGTAGTGCTACACGTCAAGTCATATATAGCAGCGATTAAAGAAGCTGGCTTCCCTGTGTAAAGAGGCTGAGAATAAAAGGGAGTAGTCAATTGAATAGCACTTACTCCTTGTAGCTCATCATTGTCCTGTTATACACTGCTCAAAAAAAAATAAAGGGAACACTAAGATAACACATCCTAGATCTGAATGAATGAACTAATCGTATTAAATACTCTCGTCTTTACATAGTTGAATGTGCTGACAACAAAATCACACAAAAATGATCAATGGAAATTAAATTTATCAACCCATGGAGGTCTGGATATGGAGTCACACTCAAAATCAAAGTGGAAAACCACACTACAGGCTGATCCAACTTTGATGTAATGTCCTTAAAACAAGTCAATATTAGGCTCAGTAATGTGTGTGTGGCCTCCACGTGCCCGTATGACCTCCCTACAACACCTGGGCATGCTCCTGATGAGGTGGACTCCCACACCTGGACTAAAGCATCTGCCAACTCCTGGACAGTCGGTGGTGCAACGTGGCGTTGGTGGATGGAGCGAGACATAATGTCCCAGATGTGCTCAATCAGATTCAGGTCTGGGGAATGGGCAGGCCAGTCCATAACATCAATGCCTTCCTCTTGCAGGAACTGCTGACACACTCCAGTCACATGAGGTCTAGCATTGTCTTGCGTTAGGAGGAACCCAGGGCCAACCGCACCAGCATATGGTCTCACAAGAGGTCTGAGGATCTAATGGCAGTCAGGCTACTTCTGGTAAGCACATGGAGGGATGTACAATGCCCCCCCCCCCCCCCCCCAAGAAATGCCACCCCACACCATTACTGACCCACCCCATTACTAACTGGTCATGTTGGAGGATGTTGCAGGCAGCAGAACGTTCTCCACAGCGTCTCCAGTGTGAACCTGCTTTCATCTGTGAAGAGCACAGGGCGCCAGTGGTGAATTTGTCAATCTTGGTGTTCTCTGGAAAATGCCAAACCTCCTGCATGGTGTTGGCCTGTAAGCACAACCCCCACCTGTGGACGTCAGGCCCTCATACCACCCTTATGGAGTCTGTTTCTGACCGTTTGAGTGGACACATGCACATTTGTGGCCTGCTGGAGGTCATTTTGCAGGGCTCTGGCAGTGTTCCTCCTGCTTCTCCTTGCACAAAGGCGGAGGTAGCGGTCCTGCTGCAGGGTTGTTGCCCTCCTACGGCCTCCTCCACGTCTCCTGATGTACTGGCATGTCAAAAGTGACCAAAACATCAGCCAGGAAGCATAGGAACTGAGAAGAGGTCTGTGGTCACCACCTGCAGAACCACTCCTTTATTAGGGGTGTCTTGCTAATTGCCTATAATTTCCACCTGTTGTTTGTTCCATTTGCACAACAGCATGTGAAATTGATTGTCAAGCAGTGTATGAATAGTTGACAATGCTGAGTTTTTAACCTATAGATCTTTCATTTTGTTCTTTTTTTCTCTATTTTTAAATAATCATAGAAATACATATATCATCTCATTGCTCCTTCCCCTGATATTATTCCCACTCTCTCTCCCTCCGCCGCATACTTTGGAAGAACCCCCAATCAGCCTGCTGCTAAATTCTATGTATTACCAGTCTTTCCTGCTGCTGACCCCAGTGGGATACCAGGGAACTGTGACTGCTACTCTGAACCGCTGAGCAATTAATCAGCACCCTCCGGAATTATTATAATAGCGGCTACATTTATTGTAATTATTGATTTGAAAGCACAGGCTGCTATCTATTCATATGTGGGGCTGGAGATCAAACACACTAACTGGCCTTCTAGGATGCCAGAAGAACGGGAAGAATTAAGGTTATTCAGTGCCTGCAGTGCTGCCTTCCGTTAATAAAAATTCAAGACCGGCATATAATTCTCATATTCAGTGCACAGAAAGAGAAGACACATATGGGGATATAAAAATAAAAAGGGCCTTTGCTGGATATTTCAGGGATAAAAGGTGTAATACTGCATTGTAGGTAATATACCCTATATCTGCCAGTTCAGCACACTACATCTATACGATTATGGGAAGTGACGCAGACAAGTATTCATGTTCTTTCTGATTACAAATATGATAGACAGTGTTCAAGCCATCCTAGTGACCTATATTTGGATGACTGTGCATGAGGAAGTGGTGAAAGGCATGATGGTTTATCTCAAATTAGAGAGGGTCATGTTCTAATGTGCCTTACAAGAGAACGAGATGTGCGGATGAATAATTTTAGATAGGGAAGTGAATCTTGATTTTTGATCCCTGTACGATCTGTATGTGTGTTAACATGGTGCAGGAATCTGCAGCTCTGTATGGTATATTAGTTTGCGGCAGTCAAAATTTAGAGATAGCACCAAGCTATATAAAGGAATCTAGGGAAGCTGTTTATAGACTGGTGTAGACCCATTGAGCATTTGGGCATCTACCTGGTAAAGAAAAAAATAAAAATGATTTTATTTAGATTAATGCAAAGTTACTTATATGTCGAAGTGTTCTGGCGTTAAAAACTCACACATTTTACTAAAGCCTTGATTTTTTTCTTATATTTATTTTTTTTATTCTGCACCGCTTATGCCACTTTTTTTAAAGTATCAAAAACCATTGATAGGGCAGGCTCAGCCAAGATAAAAAAATGGGTGCTGCCTGGTGTAACCAACTACTACTGGTACAACCAAAATAGAAAAAGACATACACCAACACAGGCGCACACCAACAAATATATCAAGTGCTAGCCAATCAATTTTTTTAACATGTACAAAAAATAGTGCAAGACATATACCCCTCCTAGAACACCAGCCCTATTATATACAATCCCTAGTCCTCTCTGGTCCTATAATCTCCATATGGGCTAATCATTCTGGGCAAACATGGGTCTACTCTAAATACAATCATTGCAATAAGAGAGATATCTTTTAATGTAAACTATCCTAACCCCAAAAGTGAACAATGCAAGTATACAAAACCCTTCAGACTCCGGGATGGAGGACCAGACTGGGAGATGTAGATCAGGAAAATGGTCAGGCAGGTGTCCTCCTAAATATACAATATAACAATAGCACTAAAAGTGGATGTGCCTAACCAAGCTGCTATACTGAAGGTATGAATTCCCCTATGTCATACACAACTATAAGAAGTACTTAATGAATGTGTAACAGTAAGCGCTATATGGGACTTTTATAAGACACAGCGTGATTTAAAATAAGGGCATACCTGTATAGTTGTATAGGAGAGTGCTGCGTATTAGTAATTTAGAGGTACACAGGAATGGTGCATAGGCTCTAAATAGGGGCTCTGGATAAGAAAAAGAAAGTGCCGTATTGTACACTTGTGTGGCTAATATATTCATTAAAACTATATGCAATAAAAGAAGGCACTATATACCTGTCTGTAATATCGTCATTTGCGCAAGTGGCTGAATAAAATACAAATCCCTAGTGGTTCTCAGGTGGAGAGATTGCTGAGTCTTATATGTTATATAGGCCACTGTAACCAATACTAGTTTCCCGTTCCTTTATAGGTATATTTGTACCCGCGGTTTCCGTGCGTTTCCTTTGCGGTAGTTATTCAGATACTGCTAAGTCTAAGGAAAAGTCTTTGTCCAATGTTGTGAGAGGTGACGGGAGAACGCCCCGGCCGGCAGCGTCTCAACCGTGAATTTCTCGGCTATTATTTTGTCACTGAATATGATATCCCAATCTTTTTTTTACCATTTTCCGAAACAGGTGACTATGCTTACTGTAGTTGGTGATGATGGGAATTTTAAGTTTTGAATTATGTACTTCATGGTTTTTTTCTTGTGTTTTTCTTCCTGTTCTTTAATTATTAGCATTTCCCTGTTTACGTGTTCAATTCCCTCATGTATGTTCCTCAATGTTTTACTGTCGTACCCTTTACTGATGAATTTATTTTCTAGTTCCAGAGCTTCTTTGTTGTATTGTTCTGTCTCCGTGCAATTTCTGCGTAATCAGAGAAATTGACTCTGTGGTATATTCTGTAGTCAGATTGGCAAATGGCAGCTTTCCATGTGTATGAAGCTCTTGCTGTCAGTAGGCTTATTATAAGTACTGGTGACAATTTGTTTGTTCTTGATGTTAATGGGGAGATCTAAAAAGTTAACCCTAGTCTGACTATATTCAGAAGTAAAATGTAAAAAATATTAATTTTTATTAATATCCACTAAAAACAATGTCAGACTAGTAGTATCCCCCTTCCAGATAAAAACCACGTCGTCTATAGACCTTTTCCATAGGACCAGGTTCGCACCAAGTTGGCCTCGAGGGTAGATGTTGGACTCCTCCCAGAGGGCTACATATAGATTAGAATAACTTGGTGCGAATCTGGTCCCCATCGCCGTGCCACACCTCTGATTATAACATTTTTCTTCATATTTAAAATAGTTGTGCCCCAAAATAAAAGCAATGCACTTCCTTACAAAATGAATTTGACTTTCTGTCATATTTTCTTGTTTTTTTCTCCTGCCCTGATCATGTTCAATGATAGTATATAACGAAGTGATATCTAATGTCCCAATGATGTAATGGTCCTGCTATTTACCGTAATTCCTTCTAAATTGTCTAAAATATGTGTCTTTAAAATATGCTGGAAGTTGTTCAACGCATGGTTGTAGATGTGTGTCGATATATTTTGATAAATTAACTGGGAGACAACCAATCCCCAATATTTTTGGCCTCCCCGGGGGGTTGTTTATGGATTTATGCACCTTTGGGATTTGGTAGAATGCTGGGATCCTAGGTTCCCATATTCTAATGTGTTCTACTTCCTGTGATTCTGATAATACCTTTTTCATGCCTGTTCTGATTAATTGTTCCATTTCAACTTGATATTGTACAGTACTACCCATCCTTAATGTTTCATATGTCCGGGTATCACCTAATAGTCTGAGGCATTCTTCATGGTACATTTTATAGTCTAAGATGACAATGATACCGCCGTTATCCGCCGGGTGGATCACAATGTTATTCTTGGTTTGTAAAGATTTTATAGCTGCTTGTTCTTGTTTTGTTAAATTATGATTTTGATATTTGGTATTTATTTTTCATTTGCGTAAGTCCTTAGTAACCATGTTTTCAAAGGTGTGCATTGCTTCTGAGTATTATTGGTAAGGAAAAAAGGAAGATTTGTTTTTTAAATTAGTATGTTTGAATACAGTTAGGGTAGGGTCTCTGGGCGGCATAGGGTTTTTAATAAAGTATTTTTTTAAAGTTAGATTGCGCATAAACTTTTTTAAACCAGTATATGTTTCAAACTTATTTAATGTGCAGGATTGGGTTAATTTTAATCCTTTTTGTATGGTCTCACTTTCTGTTTATGTTTACTCAGGTTATAATTTTTGTATTTGAACGTTATTATGTGATGCTGGTTTTATTGTCTGTTTTTTTTTTTGTTTTTTTTTGTGCATTTCCCTCCTCTTTTGCCTCTTTTTCTGACCTTTTTCCTCATTTGGTTTGTGGTTGGATGCTGTATTTGTGTTGCTATTTCTTTTGTCTCGTTCCCTTTCTTGTTCACCACTGATATTTATATTTGTGTCTTTTTTTGTATTCTAATTTTTACTGCTTGTTGTACCCATGTTATTTGATTCTATCTCCTGTAGAGTGGAGAATCCGTTTTGTGTGGTTAAATTCCATTCTATTTGGTTCTGATTTGTGATTCTATTTGTTTCTACCTCCTCAGTATTTTCTTGATTTGTACGAGTGGCCTCCGGGGTCTTTCTTCTCACTATAGTGATAGTAGGTGAGAGCGGGATGTGGTGAATATTTTCCCTTTGTTCCGGGAGGATATCATAAACAGTAAACATAGATAGATTGTTGGTGTTCTCTGCTGTTATCTCGTCACTCATTTCATCTATAGTTTCCAACTCCTCTATGTTTGTTGTATTTTCCTTAGATGTAATATTGTCATCATGAATAAAGTCCCTACTGAATTTTCTTTCTTTTTTCTTTATAATTTCATCTTACTTTTGTCGTATGCTTCGTTTTATGCTATTTGCTAGATTAATAATTTCTACATGATCTTTCTAGGGTTGAATTTCCTCAAATTATTTCGCCATGTTTATTTTGCTTTTCATAAGCCCCTCCTTTCTTTTGTTAATAATAAATAGGACTGCCTGTTTCGAAAATTCATGAAACATGCATGTCCATTCTTCCAAAGTCGCTGAATCGCCTAAGGCTCTGAATACCATTAAGCCTTTGGGGATAGTGTCCCAGTCTAGATATCTTTCTAGAGTTGCCACTTCCCACAAATCCATCATCTCTGAGATGAACATCTTTCCAATTTTTTAAAATTAGTTTTAGCTTGTACTATTTCTTCTAGTGAAAAAGATATAGATGGAGGAGCGGCTGCTTTAGTGTATTGAAAATAGTTCTGGATGTTGATAATACGATCCCTGCGGTCATTTCACAATTCCATTTTGGAGCTGCTAATTGTTAACGGGAGTGATGCGTGTAAACTAAATATACAATATAACAATAGCACTAAAAGTGGATGTGGTAATTTTTGGATGTGCCCAAAAAAGCTGCTATACTGAAGGTATTAGTCTGACATTGTTTTTAGAGGATATTAATAAAAATGAATACTTTTTAAATTTTACTGCTGAATATAGTCAGACTAGGATTAACTTTTTAGATCTCACCATTAACATCAAGAACAAACAAATTGTCACCAGTACTTAGAGTAAGCCTACTGACAACAACAGCTTCATACACATGAAAAGCTGCCATTTGCCAATCTGGCTACAGAATATTCTGCGGAGTCAATGTCTCCGATTAAGCAGAAATTGCACAGAGACAGAACAATACTACAAGGAAGCTCTGGAACTAGAAAATAAATTAATCAGTAAAGGGTACGACAGTAAAACATTGAGGAACATACATGGAAACTGAACAGGTAAACAGGAAAATGCTAATAGTAAAACAGCAGGAAGAAAAGAACAAGAAAAACCATGCAACACATAATTCAAAACTTAAAATTCCCATCATCACCAACTACACAGTAAGCATAGTCACCTATTTCGGAAAATTGTAAAAAAAAAACATTGGGATATCCTATTGAGTGACAAAATAATAGGTGAACTCAACCCAGCAGCTCCATCTGGATTTTTTATATGAATACTTTGATCCCACATGACCTGAATTCTGAATTGGAGATCTTTGGCTTTTTATCATATATATCAAAATATACATAATACATTGAAACTTGGAATTTTAATATCTACGTAAAGATCTACAAATAAAGCAAAAATATACAATACAATGGAAGGTTTCATCATTCGCAGGTTATATAAGACAGCAGAGGTCACAGACATACCCTCCCTGATGAAGGAACCCGCCTCTTTGTTTCTGAAATACGTTGGAAAGGATTATGGACCTCTACAGCCACTGTAGTTACGTCACTACTTACAGTCAAACACCATCAGATTAACCGCAAACCGAGAAAGTCATGGTTGAGACGCTGCCGGCCGGGGCGTTCTCCCGTCACCTCTCACAACATTGGACAAAGACTTTTCCTTGGACTTAGCAGCATCTGAATAACATACGCAAAGGAAATGAACGGAAACTGCAGGTACAAATATACCTATAAAGGAATGGGAAACTAGTATTGGTTACAGTGGCCTATATAACATATAAGACTTTGTTTCTCTCAGCAATATCTCCACCTGAGAACCAATCGGGATTTGCATTTTATTCAGCCACTTGCGCAAATGCTGATATTACAGACAGGTATATAGTGCCTTCTTTTATTGCATATCGTTTTTATGTATTAGCCACACAAGTGTATAATACGGCACTTTCTTTTTCTTATCCACAGCCCCTATTTAGAGCCTATACTGTATACTGTTTCTGTGTACCTCTATATTGCTAATATGCAGCACTCTCCTATACAACTATACAGGTATGCACTTATTTAAAATCATGCTGTGTCTTATAAAAGTCCCATATAGTGTTTACTGTTACATATTCATTAAGGTGTCCTCCTAAACCTCACGTGTTCAGTCGCCTGTGGGTAACTTTCTCAGGGGTGCTGTGTACTATACAGATCAAGAGTCATTTATATACATATATTTCCTGCTTGTGGTGATACCTGATGAGACTTTTCTGAAAGTGGCATAAGCAGGGGTTCTTTACTGTAAGAGCAGTGAGACTATGGAACTCTCTGCCACATGATGTTGTGATGTCTGACTCAATAAACAAGTTCAAGGGGGGCCTGGATGTTTTTCTGTAAAGATATACTCTTACAGGTTATGGTTACTAGATTTCTGGAGACAGAACATTGATACAGGGATTTATTCTGATTGGCAGGAAGGAATTTTTCCTCTGTCATGGGGCAATTGGCATCAGCCCCATGGGGTTTTTGTCTCCCTCTGGATCTTTTTTTTTGACCTTACAAACTATGTTACTTATGAACACTGCTCAAAAGAATAAAGGCAACACTTAAACAACACAATGGCCCTCATTTACTATTGCAAACCCGACATGTTTTGACGGGTTGTGCGCTAGAGTCTGTCGCATTGCGCCAGAAATTCTGTCTGCGCCAGAATTTGCACCCGAATTTTTGCCAGAATTGAAAAAAAACCAGACTAACTCTGCAGTTTGCTAAGAAACCCCAAAAAGGGGCGTGGTCTCTGGAAAAAGGGCGTGTCCCCGACATTTTCACAAAAAAACAACATGTTTACTAAGGTTTCCACATAAAATGTGGTGGATTTGAGTTGAGGAAAACCAGACAGATCAGAGCATGTGTAAAAAAAAGCAAAGTGTAGGGAAAGTGGAAAATGTAGGGAAACCGTAGTAAATACCGTGGAAAATAAATTGTAGGGAATTAAACCCCACAAAGAAACCTACACAACACTCTTAGTAAATAAGGGCCAATGTAACTCCAAGTCAATGACACTTCTGTAAATCACACTGTCCACTCAGGAAGCAACACTGATTGACAATCAATTTCACATGCTGTTGTGCAAATGTAACAGACAACAGGTGGATATTATAGGCAATTAGCAAGACCCCCCCCCCCCAATAAAGGAGTGATTCTGCAGGTGGTGACCACAGACCCAGACCGCTTCTCAGTTCCTATGCTTCCTTGCTGATATTATGGTCGCTTTTGAATGCTGGCGGTGCTTTCACTTTAGTGGTAGCATGAGACGGAGTCTACAACCCACACAAGTGGCTCAGGTAGTTCAGCTCATCCAGGATGGCACATCAATGTGAGCTGTGACAAGAAGTTTTGCTGTGTCTGTCAGCGTAGTGTCCAGAGCATGGAGGCGCTCCCAGGAGACAGGCCAGTACATCAGGAGACGTGGAGGAGGCCGTAGAAGGGCAACAACACAGCAGCTGGACCGCTAACTCCGCCTTTGTGCAAGGAGGAGCAGGTTGAGCACTGCCAGAGCCCTGCAAAATGACCTCCAGCAGGCCACAAATGTGCAATTGTCCACTCAAACGGTCAGAAACAGACTCCATGAGGGTGGTATGAGGGCCCGACATCCACCGGTGGGGGTTGTGCTTACAGCCCAACACCGTGCAGGACGTTTGGCATTTGCCAGAGAACACCAAAATTGGCAAATTCGCCACTGGCGCCCTGTGCTCTTCACAGATGAAAGCAGGTTCACACTGAGTACATGAAAGACTTGATAGAGTCTGGAGACGCCGTGGAAAATGTACTGCTTCCTGCAACATCCTCCAGCATGACAGGTTTGGCGGTGGGTCAGTAATGGTGCGGGGTGGCATTTCTTTGGGGGGGCCACACAGCCCTCCATGTGCTTGCCAGAGGTAGCCTGACTGCCATTAGGTACCGAGATGAGATCCTCAGACCCCTTGTGAGACCATATGCTGGTGCGGTTGGCCCTGGGTTCCTCCTAATGCAAGACAATGCTAGACCTCATGTGGCTAGAGCGTGTTAGCAGTTCCTGCAAGAGGAAGGCATTGATGCTATGGACTGGCCAGCCCATTCCCCAGGCCTGAATCCGATTGAGCACATCTGGGACATCATGTCTCGCTCCATCCACCAACGCCACATTGCATCACAGACTGTCCAGGAGTTGGCGGATGCTTTAGTCCAGGTCTGGGAGGACATCCCTTTAGGAGACCATCCGCAACCTCATCGGAAGCATGCCCAGGAATTGTAGGGAGGTCATACGGGCACGTGGAGACCACACACACTACTGAGCCTCATTTTGACTCATTTTGACTCAGCCCGTTCCCCAGGCCTGAATCCGATTGAGCACATCTTGGACATCATGTCTCGCTCCATCCACCAACGCCACATTGCATCACAGACTGTCCAGGAGTTGGCGGATGCTTTAGTCCAGGTCTGGGAGGACATCCCTCAGGATACCATCCGCAACCTCATCATGGGAGCATGCCCAGGAATTGTAGGGAGGTCATACGGGCACGTGGAGGCCACACACACTATTGAGCCTCATTTTGACTCATTTTAAGGACATTACAGCAAAGTTGGATCAGCCTGTAGTGTGGTTTTCCATTTTAATTTTGAGTGTGACTCCATATCCAGACCTCCATGGGTTGATAAATTTGATTTCCATTGATAATTTTTGTGTGATTTTGTTGTCAGCATATTCACCTATGTAAAGACGAAAGTATTTCATTTGAATAGTTCATTCATTCAGATCTAGGATGTGTTATCTTAGTGTTCCCTTTTTTTTTTTTTTTTTTTGAGCAGTGTATGTGTGTGGGGCTTACCAAGGGGACACGGCTTCCTGCTGTGATAGATTTACTAAAATTTACACGAAAGTTTGGCAGAAATTAGACTTATAGCTGGCACAAACGTCAGGCAGATGGTGCATGAACAGCCAAATGCAGGGCCTATCAGGTGTAGATGGCATTGGGTGCAAATAAAATACTGAAAGCAATACAACAAAGGCATGCTGTTGCTTCTTGTACATGTAGTTCTGATACATGTGGTGGCTTTATTTTTGTGCACTATATAGTAGTATTAAATATACTCTTGTCTGGTGGTACTCTTATCTTTTATACTGTTATCTCTTCATTGTAGTCTTTGACAGACACATGAATAAATGTAGCTACATCATATTCATCAAACTTTTTCTAGCCTGTTTTTTTTTTACCTCATCTCCTACTCTTAGGCTATTTTCAGACTACGGAATATCTGCAGGGAACTAATTCCACCATGTGCACAATGCGACAGAATCCCACTGAATTCAACAGGACTCTGCTGCAGCAGAATCTCTGTGCTCTGAGCTCAGTATTAAAGAGGTACTCCGACCCTAAGAAATCTTATCCCTTATCCAAAAGATCACTGGAGTCCTGCCACTGGGGACCCCCGCAATCTCTCATGCAGACACCCACCTGTGGCAGCTGCACAGAACGATGTTCGCTCCGTGTCTGAAGGGTCACGACTACGGGGCCGGAGTTTCGTGACATCACGATTCCGCCCCCTTGTGACGTCACACCCTGCCCCCTCAATGCAAATCTATGGGAGGGGACGTCCAGACACGGAGCGAACATCGCTCTGTGCAGCTGCCACAGGTGGGCGTCTGCAGGAGAGATTGCAGGGGTCCCCAGCGGCGGAACCCCCACAATCAGACGTCTTATCCCCTATCCTTTGGATAGGGGATAAGATGTATTAGGGCCGAGGTATTCCAATATGTTATTAAACTAAAACTCAATCAAACAGATATTAGTGGACTAAACTTAGATAAAATATTCAGACATTATTTTTGAACTTTTTTGTGATGCATTAGCTTGGAGTCTCTTTTTCTTGAGCTAGCTGAACAAGAATTCTGACAGAGGGTGAACCATGGCATTTGAATTTCACTATGGTAAAATGAGGGTGCGTGTGTGCGCGTGTATACCCCGATATACCCCCAGGAAAGGCAGGGGGAGAGAGGCCGTCACTGCCCACTTCTCTCCCCCTGCCTTTCCTGGGGTCTAGAGCCCTGCTGCCGGCCCTTCTCTCCCCCTGGCTATCGGCGCCGCTGCCCGTTCTGTCCCCCTGACTATCAGTGCCGGCGCCCCATTGCCGGCGCCGATAGCCAGGTGTAGAGAAGGGGCAGCGGCACCGATTGCCGGCGCCGCTGCCCCGTTGCCTCCCCCCATCCCCGGTGGCATAATTACCTGGTTCGGGTCCGCGCTGCTGCAGGCCTCCGGCGTGCGTCCCCGGCGTTGTTGCTATGCGCTGCACGGCACGGCGCATGATGTCAGTGCGCCGCGCCGTGCATAGCAACGACGCATGGGACGCACGCCGGAGGCCTGCAGCAGCGCGGATCCGAACCAGGTGATTATGCCACCGGGGATGGGGGGAGGCAACGGGGCAGCGGTGCCGGCAATGGGTGCCGCTGCCCCTTCTCTCCCCCTGACTGTCGGCGCCGCTTCTCTCCCCCTGGCTATCGGTGCCGGCAATGGGGAGCCGGTACCGATAGTCAGGGGGACAGAACGGGCAGCGGCGCCGATAGCCAGGGGGAGAGAAGGGCCGACAGCAGCGCTCTAGACCCTAGGAAAGGCAGGGGGAGAGAAGCGGGCAGTGACGGCCTCTCTCCCCCTGCCTTTCCTGGGAGTGTATCGGCGTATAACACGCACATAGACTTTAGGCAAAAAATTTTAGCCTAAAAAGTGCGTGTTATACGCCGATAAATACGGTATATAATGTGAGGAGTGGACTCACTTATGGAAGATACTGTGTATAATGTGAGGGGTGGACTCACTTATGGGAGATACTGTATATAATGTGAGGGGTGGACTCACTTATGGGAGATACTGTGTATAATGTGAGGGGTGGACTCACTTATGGGAGATACTGTATATATAATGTGAGGGGTGGACTCACTTATGGGAGATACTGTATATAATGTGAGGGGTGGACTCACTTATGGGATATACTGTATATAATGTGAGGGGTGGACTCACTTATGGGATATACTATATATAATGTGAGGGGTGGACTCACTTATGGGAAATACTGTGTATAATGTGAGGGGTGGACTCACTTATGGGATATACTATATATAATGTGAAGGATGGACTCACTTATGGGAGATACTGTATATAATGTGAGGGGTGGACTCACTTATGGGAGATACTGTATATAATGTGAGGGGTGGACTCACTTATGGGAGATACTGTGTATAATGTGAGGGGTGGACTCACTTATGGGAGATACTGTATATAATGTGAGGGGTGGACTCACTTATGGGAGATACTGTATATAATGTGAGGGGTGGAGTCACTTATGGGAGATACTGTATATAATGTGAGGGGTGGACTCACTTATGGGAGATACTGTGTATAATGTGAGGGGTGGACTCACTTATGGGAGATACTGTATATAATGTGAGGGGTGGACTCACTTATGGGAGATACTGTATACCGGTATTTAACTATTTAACTAAAATATCTAGTATGGCACAACAATGTGAAGTCACCCTCCCTTATTTTGTCTATTGGTGTTACTGTAATAACACTTTTAAAAGTGTCTTGAGACACTATGAAGTACATAACCTTTTTTTATTTGAACGGGTGCTTGTTAATACCTTCTTTTAAATGGTTAATGATGCGTCCTACATGTTTTTTTTTTTTTTTATTAAAGAAGAACGTTTATAAAAACTTAAGAATAGGGGATAAGTGTAAAATCGCAGGGGTTCTGAACACTGGAACCCACAGTGATCTCCCGCACTGTGCCCCCGATAGATGCATGCATGCCCCCTTCATGCAGATCTATGGCAGAGCCGAAGATTGCCCAGTGCAGCTCTCCATTGCCCAGGGCAGCTCTCCATTTCTCCCATATTTCTGCATGAAGGGGCATGTCAGGCGCAGCTTCATGTAGTGGTTAACACACCCACAACGGGAGTTCTCCTTTAAATATATTTTATACCAGTTGACCTTGGATGACTTTGCTGGGGGAACTAATCTTTGAAGTTGGGTGCGTTGCATACATTTGCTTGGATTTGGTGGGTACATGTTAAAGTTTTCTGTCCCCAAATTAGAGAGCATAGGCACATGTGCATCACTTATCTGATACCTTACATTAGTGATCTCAAAACTGTGACCCTCCAGATGTTGTAAAACTAAAACTCCCAGCATACCTGGACAGCCGAAGGCATGCTGGAAGTTGTATTTTTGCAACAGCTGGACACACATTGTCTGGAAAATACTGCATTTTGGCCATAAACCAGTGTTTCTCAACCAGTGTGCCTCCAGCCGTTGCACAACTACAACTCCCAGCATGGTGGCAGTTTTAGTTTTGCAGCAGCTGGAGGCACACTGGTTGTGAAACACCGCCTTAAAGGGATATTCCAGGCAAAAACATTTTATCGCATGGGGCCCACCGCTGGGACCCCCCGCGATCTCCCTGCAGCATCCGCATTCTATGCGCGAGCTGCGTCTCCAGTTTCGGAGACCTCTCCAGTTTCGGAAGCAGGGAGATCGCAGGGGGTCCCAGCGGCATATCCCCCACGATCAGACATCTTATCCCCTATCCTTTGGATAGGGGATAAAATGTTTTTGCTCGGAATACCCCTTTAAACACTTCAAAATTTGAAGATTTTCAAGGAGAATAATACTGGAGAGGTCATGGGTTTCTGAAGGCTGTATACTGAATGAGAATATGTGGTATTTCTATGTTGAATATTATGCATTACCTACTCTCATCGCTCAGTACAATGTACTAGACAGTCCCTGATGTCACCAGAATAAGAAGCGTTTCCCAGCAGGCTCGAACGCCTTCAGATGCATCGTGAGCCGGGGCATAAATGTGAATCACTGTTAGTGAAACACAACTCACGCTGCGGCTGAGTCAACCAATCGCAGCCTTATTGGTGTATTCCTCCATGTACCCTATGATTAAATCCTTTACACTCTGCCATTTACTATATGCTGTAAGTGATGAGTTACATTCATTATCAAATTAAGTTAGTATAATGTAATTATGACTACACAGCACCCATGCAAGGATAGAGCGGCAGGAGACTAAAGACAAGCGCCCAAAACTGCTTATATACAGAGAGCTTTTCTTTGTAGAAAAAAAATAAAATAAATACATTCAGACTGATTAGAAAAATATAAAATATAAATAAATATAAAAAAAAATTCTATTGATTCAGATAGGGGTCCGATTTAATTCAAATCGATTTCGAGCTGATTTTTCGTCATTTGTCATATCACAGAAAAAAAATAATGCTCATATTATTTACTCCTTAGGTCATGCAGATGCTTTACATGTCTTTTTTTATGTGTCTAGCTTCTGTATTTGACTCACAAATCCCTCCGTTCTGCTGCTCACTCATTCTGACATCCACTGCTCAGGAAGGGGCGTGTCCGAGGCAAGCACTGAGCCCGTCCTTACGGTGTCCATTTTAGGACATCGTCAGTCGTCAGCCGTACCTCCGTCCTCCGTCAGGCAAAACAGCATCCCACCTCCTCCCTCGGACCAATCTCCGTTTCCCCTGACAGAGTTGCGGCTGATGACTGACGGCGATTGGTCTGAGGGAGGAGGTGGGACGCTGTTTTGCCTGACGGAGGACAGAGTTGTGGCTGACAACTGACAGTGATTGGTCCGAGGGAGGAGGTGGGATGCTGTTTTACCTGACAGAGGACGGAGTTGCGGCTGACAACTGACGGCGATTGGTCCGAGGGAGGAGGCAGGATGCTATTTTGCCTGACTGAGGATGTAGTTTCGGCAGACGACTGATGGCGATTGGTCCGAGGGAGGAGGCGGGACGCTGTTTTGCCTGACGGAGGATGTAGTTTCGGCTGACGACTGACGGCGATTGGTCCGAGGGAGGAGGCGGGACGCTGTTTTGCCTGACGGAGGACGTAGTTGCCGCTGACGACTGAGGCCGATTGATCTGAGGGAGGAGGCGGGATGCTGTTTTGCCTGTCGGAGGACGAAGGTACGGCTGACGATGTCCTAAAATGGACACTGTACGCCCTCACTCACCATGCAATCACTTCCACTCTGAGTCTGCTGTGCTGGGTCTCTTCATCCAATCGCTGCAGGCTGCTCTGTAACCCCGTTTTCATGCTACAGTCTAATAGGACAGGAGAGAGCACAGAGAAGTGCTAATCCCAACCCTAACTTACTGGACTTTGTTCTAGCCTGTGCTTCAGCTTGAACAAAGATGTTGCTGCAGCCTGACAGGATTAACTTCTGGATGGTATGGGGACCCCTAGTGGTCTTTTTTTTATAAGCCATGATTTCTATAAAAAGAAGATAAATCTTTTTTTATTAAAGTAAATTAAAGTTTTTTTAAAGTAAATAAAAAAAAGGGTAATGTTTTGCCAAGACGTACAACCTATAAAGAGCGTTTGATTCTGACAGTGCCCATTTAACCTCTTAAAGTAAAATATATCACCTACATTTTTTTACTTTCAATTTTTTTTTTGTAACAAAAATTAGATACTGGTACATATTCTTTTATTTCTAATTTGTTTTTGTTTATTTTTACAGCAGATTTTTGTATTACATTTTTTTTCTTCAAATTGCGACACATTTCATTAAAAAAGTGGTAGGCATCAATGGCGCCATAGTTTCACATGATTTGGGCCAAATTTTTACCATATTTACGCCATGTGCAACACTTTTTTTTCATTTTATTTTGTTAAAAGAAAAAGGGGACAGGGCTTAAAATGCTCCCGATGTTAAATAAACCAGCTCATGGTACAGACTAAGGGCGGAGATCAACTATGTGGAGCATTTTTGGTATGCTGCACATATGTAAAGCCCTGCCCATTTTAAGATGAGGCGCTCACCTATTAGTAAGTCCAGCGGCTCCGTTGCAACTTGGCCCCAAATTCACATTTGAGGAGGGTGCGCCTCCTGCATGACCCCTCCATTCGAAGCCAAGCCCCCTATCTCCCCGTGGGCGGAAAGTCCTCAAAAGTAGTACATTTTTTGTGTAGAAATGGTGATTTTTGGGAGGAATTACCATTTCTGCGCAAATATGCCCAACTTTTGAGTTTGTAGGCATCTGACACAGCTTAGTAAATGCCCCCCTTAGAGCAGACAGAGTAAGACACACCGAATCTGGTGCCATCTTAGACTGCCTATGTAAGTTTAAATTTTTTTGAGTTTTTGAAAATCTCCCACAATGTTTTTTAGAACAGTATTTGCCAATCAGTGTGCCTCCAGCTGTTGCAAAACTACAACTACCAGTATGCTGGGGGTTGTAGTTTTGCAACAGCCGGAGGCACGCCGGTTCGGAAACACTGTTCTAAAAGCAATGTTTTCGGGAAGAAAGCGTCCGTAATATAGCGGCCATACAGAGACGCAATAAACTCCAATGACTCTATAATTCAGAATCATAGAGACTTCATGTGATATATGCTCAGCACAAATAACTTGCCCATGTGTATGAGGCTTTATTTGGAGAAAACATTGGAAAACCCTTATAGGCCCCAAAATTGATCATCCATGAGTCAAGCAAATAACACTATGCAGTTCAGCATGGGTTACTAAAATGACATAACATACAATACACCAAATTATTTCTGGTGTAGATGATTTAACTTTGAAGAATTGCTCTTTAACCCTAGCTAGCCGGCTAAGCATGTTCCCTTCTTCACAGAAGACTTGCCCCATACCACATTATCATTTTTATTGGATTCAGAATTTTTGAGGACACGCCACAATGTTTTCCCATTCATCTCTGCTATGCCCTTGGTTCTTCATAGCCCCAGTGTTTATAAGTAATCTCCTTTAACCCATTAGCGGTAGGGACAATACATATTGATGTTTCGCGAACAACTACATCAATCCTTGCCAAAATGAATTGGACGTTCATGCATAAATAACCATATTCCATTTAGATTGAAAGCGAGTTCACATAACCACTAATACCGCTCACAAAGATCCCAGAAGACCTATAGAAGGAATTATTCTTTTAACCATTAGCAAGCTGCACACTGGCTATACAAAGCTATACAAAGTGGACAGTAGGTAAAACACAGTACTTACCTTAACCAACTCAAATTTCTTATCCTCAACCCCTTAAAGGAGTACTTTAAGTTTACATAATACAAATCTGTATTACTTTCTAGCACTCTTTATTCTTTTTTTTTTTTCTGGGATGTGATGTAACCAAAAAAAAAAGCAATTTTGGTATTTTTTTATGCTTGCGGCATTCACCGTACAGGATCATTAAAGGAGAACTCCAGAATACAAAAATTGTCCTCCATACTGCCGTCAGTAAAAAAAATAAATAGATACATACCTTCTTTCGCTCCCCCAGTGCCTCCGGTAACTGTCTCCGGTCTCCGCTGCGATCCTCTTATTGGTTGCCGGTGGTCGGCGAGTCATACTGCACTCAGCTAATCACCAGCCGCAGCGAAGTCCCGACTCAGCCGGCGATAGGCTGAGCGGCAGTGTGAGAACGCTTCAAGACACACAATTCTTCACTACACCGGCACCTGCTGCCAGGGCATAAAACGTCACACTGCCGCTCAGCCTATCACCGGCCGAGCCGGGACTTCGCTGCGGCCGGTGATTGGCTGAGTGCAATTTGACTCACCGACCACCGGCAACCAGGAAGAGGATCGCGGCGGAGACCGGAGCGGGTTACCGGAGGTACCGGGGGAGCGAAGGAAGGTATGTATCTATTTATTTTTTTACTGCCAGCAGTATGGGGGACAATTTTTGTATTCTGGAGTTCTCCTTTAACATTATTTATTTAGTTTTAATAGTTCAGTTATTTCTTCATGTGGTGATATGAATCAAGAACAACATATTTCATATGCAAATATATTTATTAAAGTACAACATAAAATTCATATAGCAACTGGTACGGGCCAGTAGTATTTACATATACATAGAAGGATAATGTAGATGTGATCATGGATGGCCAGGGATAGACTAATATGTCCCTATGTAATGGCCCTGCCTAGCGGTACTGCAGGTCCCCTGTCCTTGTGACCTGGGCCTACACTGGAACCTCCTAGTGACCCTAGGTTACATAGGGGACAATCAACCGTAGTACTGTATCGCTAAGGAGCAGTTGAGCTTGGCCAATATCCCATATGATCCATACAGAGATAGACATACATGTGATCAAATACAGTACAATATCTAGACCCAAGGGTTGTATCCAGGGGTATATACTAGTATTCACTTTACAGACCCACGGTTATATGTGTTGCATAATTGAAGGTACGATTATGCGTTTGACGGAGATAGCATTAATTCAACGCGTTTCACTAATCCGTGTGGCTACAGATAGCTCATTAGGGATTATAGTTAGCAAATACTGTAAACATAGGGTCATGAGAGACCACACATAAGGTAACAATGCATCATCACATGTAAATGAAGAAATGTACAATAGATATACTTATATGGTGATATATTGAAAGTGACACACTGATCTGGACAGCTGCGTACAGGTGGCAATCTTCAATCGGGGTGCTTGATGACACCTGTTTATGTGATGAGAGGAGTCTCCACTCTGACATAGAATATGTAGAAAGGGTCTTTTGCATAGGTATGCCCGGTTGACAGGGTTAGATGTCGAGGATGATCGTCATACGGGAGCAACAAGGACAGCCGCTCGACCCGGACGCCAAGGGACCAGGACTTTCTCGCCCCTCCCGATTCCTTCCTCCAATCCCTCCCATACCTCTGGGAGTACATAATCTGGACATCATCCTCCCTCCTAAGCCTCCCTCTTGGGGACCCCAGACCGGACTGTATCACGCACCTGTGGGATCCCGCCATCAGACCTTGTTGCTCCCGTATGACGATCATCCTCGACATCTAACCCTGTCAACCGGGCATACCTATGCAAAAGACCCTTTCTACATATACTACGTCAGAGTGGAGACTCCTCTCATCACATAAACAGGTGTCATCAAGCAACCCGAAGATTGCCACCTGTATGCAGCTGTCCAGATCAGTGTGTCACTTTCAATATATCACCATATAAGTATATCTATTGAACATTTCTTCATTTACATGTGATGATGCATTGTTACCTTATGTGTGGCCTCTCATGACCCTATGTTTACAGTATTAGCTAACTATAATCCCTGATGAGCTATCTGTAGCCACACGGATCAGCGAAACGCGTTGGATTAATGCTATCTCCGTCAAACGCATAATCGTACCTTCAATTATGCAACACATATAACTGTGGGTCTGTAAAGTGAATACTACTATATACCCCTGGATGCAACCCTTGGGTCTAGATATTGTACTGGATTTTATCACATGTATGTCTATCTCTGTATGGATCATATGGGATAATGGCCAAGCTCAACTGCTCCTTAGCGATACAGTACTACGATTGATTGTCCCCTATGTAACCTAGGGTCACTAGGAGGTTCCAGTGTAGGCCCAGGTCACAAGGACAGGGGACCTGCAGTACCGCTAGGCAGGGCCATTACATAGGGACATATTAGTCTTCCCCTGGCCATCCATGATCCCATCTACATTATCCTTCTATGTATATGTAAATACTACTAGCCCATACCAGTTGCTATATGAATTTTATGTTGTACTTTAATAAATATATTTGCATATGAAATATGTTGTTCTTGATTCATGTGTTTTTGTCTTAACATATTTCCTCTTACCTCAGACGAGTAACGTCTACACAAGTTACGTCTATGCGCTTCATGTGGTGATAACAAATATGTTTATTTTTTTATATAGGGGAGGGACTTATTCACAATTTTTTTTATGTATTCCTTTGTTTGTTAATTTTTTTAAAAAAATTTTAAGTCCCCATACAAGACTATTTATAGCAATCTATTGATTGCTATTACTGTTCAGTGCTATGCATAAGAAATGCACTGATCAGTAATATCAGAAATCAACTTGTGTAGCCTGCCAGATGGCAGACCTTAAAGGGGTATTTTGGCCATAGACATCTTATCCCCTATCCAAAGGATAGGGGATAAGATGTCTGATTGCAGGGGGGCTCGCCACTGAGACCCCCATGATCTCCATGCAGCACCCGGCATTCTATCCCGGGCTGCTGCTACAGTCTCGGAAACCTTTGTGTTTCAGGGGCAGGAAACGTGACATCACCCCACGCCCCCTCCATTCATGTCTATGGGAGGAGGCGGGATGGCCATCATGACCCCTTCCATAGACATGACTGTAGGAGGGGTGGGGTGATGTAATGAGGGGGTGTGGCGTGATGTCACATCTCCAGTTCAGGAAACACAGAGGTTTTCAAGACTGGAGCAGCATCCCAGTTGCGGGCCCCCCACGATGAGACATTTTATCCCCTTTCCTTTGGATAGGGGATAAAGATGTCTATGGCCAGATTACCTCTTAAAGGGAACCAATCATCAGATTTTACCCTATATAACGCTTGGTAAAGCGTTATATAGGGTAAAATCTTTATTTTCACCATTCCCGGGGGACGCTCCTGCACCCAGGGATGGTGGTGCCGCCGCCGTAAGTAGTCACCTGGGCGGGGAGCTCTTCTCATCTACTCCCGTTCTTCAGCCGGCAGCAACGCCCCCTCCGCTTGATTGACAGGCCGCGTCATCACTCTGCTCCGTCTGTTTAGTGAGCGGAACGATGACGCGGCCCATCAATCAAGCGGAGGGGACGTCGCTGCCGGCCGAAGAACGGGAGTAGATGAGAAGAGCTCCCCGCCCGGTGACTAGTTCATAACTTCATATCTTCACCATCCCTGGGGGCAGGAGCGTCCCCCGGGAATGGTGAAAATAAAGATTTTACCCTATATAACGCTTTGCCAAGCGTTATATAGGGTAAAATCTGATGATTGGTTCCCTTTAAGAGTACGTTCACACGTGCTGATTTTTTAGCGGGTTTTCCACTGCTTATTTGAAAGTGGGCGGGCTCTTCTCGGCTGTCCGCAGCAGATTTTCCGCAGCGGAATATACGCTGCGGAAAATCCGCCACAGTCCCTACTGACTTCAATGGGGCTTGTGGCGGATTTTCCGCAGTGTACATTCCGCCACGGAAAATTGGCTGCGGACAGACGAGAAGAGCCCGCCCACTTTCAAATACGCAGCGGAAAACCTGCTAAAAAATCGTGTATTCATGTATAGTATTCTGTGCAGATTTGACGTGCAGATTTGATGCGCAGGATTTTCTGCTGCAGATTTCAATGTAAACTGAACACAGCTTGAAATCCTGCACACCAAATCTGCGCAGAATACTGTATGTGTGAATAGACCCTTAAAGGGGTTATCATGCATTAAAAAACAGAACTGATTTCTTTAAAAAAATAAAATAAAATGCACATTTGTCTGTAGGTTGGGTGTGGTTTTTCAGCTCAGTTCCATTGAAGTGAATAGAGCTGTAATACCACACGGAGTGGTTCTGTTTTTGGAACAAATTAGATCTGTTTTTATTTTGCAGGATAACCTCTTTATAGGGAATCTGTCATCAGTGTCACCTGCACTAACCTGTTTGTACAGACTTGTATTGCAGATGACACTGATAAAAATAAGACAGCATTTGGGTCTCTTTGACGCACCCGTAGAGAATGAATGGAGCTTGTGCCGTCTGCAGCATGTGCTCCTCTCAGAAAGCCGGGTCCCATTCAGAAGTTCACAGGGGTCCCTACAATCAGGAGAGATATGTGCAGTATCCCTAATCTCAATGATCCTGGTGCGCCTGTGAATAAGGGATAAGTTGTTTTCCACCGGACCACCCCTTTTAAGACAGCATGACTGAGAAAGGCTGTCTTAAAATCTAATGAGAAGCAATATGAGCCCCATCTTCACATCAATGGTCATGTCCTGAGCAGACAGGAGTGGAGGGGGGAGCAGGGACAAGAGGCCTGAATGTGATGTATTGTGACAGCTACAAGGGAGTGAGCAGAGCTGACATGGAGAGATCTGTGCACTATAGCTAATAACTTTATATCAGTAAGTAGCTTTATTATACGCTTTGACACCATATATAGGTTGTTTCTTTAAAGGGCTGGTTCTAAAATTGCCCCTGCCATTCAATGGGAATCAAACCCAGCCACTGTTTGAGTATAATATGTCTTTTATTTAGACGAAAGCATGAAACAACGTCTTATGCTTGGACGACATAAGAATTCCATCTTATTTACCTTCCAGAATCTAAATTATTCTGAAACTCGGCAGCTGAATGAGCATCAAGATACAATATGTAGACACAGATGAGCAAATAGAAACCAGTACCTGTTATTCCCCAGCAGAGCATGGTTGTCACAGTCAACATCTATTCCAAAAAAGAAAATGAAGACATTTAACATTGGCTACAGAGAAGCAGTCAATTTTATATAGACTTTGCATGCATCATTTCAGTGACTATGATATAGTTTGGCACAGTCATAAAGGCCCAGAAGCTGTCACTATTATAGTATCTATTCTGCACTATTCCATATATGTGTGTATATATATATATATATATATATATATATATATATATATATATATATATATATACGTCAAAGAGGGAAGACAGCACTAGTCCCTGCTCTTATGTCCGTGACCATCCGGATAACCAGTCCAGATACAAAACATCCAAGTGGTATAGGTCACAGCAAAAAGTATGCAGACTCCCAATTTCAAAAAGGCTGTGGTCTTTATTTAGGTCATCAGCAGTGCAACGTTTCGGCTATGCTTGATAAAGGCTACACTATAGCCGAAACGTTGCACTGCTGATGACCTAAATAAAGACCACAGCCTTTTTGAAATTGGGAGTCTGCATACTTTTTGCTGTGACCTATACCATTTATATATATATATATATATATATATATATATATATATATATATATATACATTATGCCAGCAAGTTTAGACATACTGTTAGTTGGCTTACTTTATGCCAGTGTTTCCCCACCAGTGTGCCTCCAGCTGTTGCAAACCTACAAAGCTGTTGTAGGTTTGCAACAGCTGGAGGTACTCTGGTTGGGAAACACTGCTTTACAACACAAACATGCACCAATTTTTTTATACTATGCCACCTTGCCAAGCGCAGAACAAAATTGTCTACAATATGCCCCAACCATATAGTGAATGTGGTGCAAGGCATGGACACCAGAATTACTATTGCAAAACAGAAGCATTTAAAATGTTACATCTGCAATTACAGTACTATAATCATGTAACATTATATTGGTACCATAAATAGCACTATCTTGTGGCCATGATATCTGGGACTGTGGCAGAACATACTTTATAGGTGCAACAGCATGCCTGTATAGGCAGAAAATGGCGGCTAACATTATATGGGCACTGTTATGTGTTTGGCTTAAATAAGCAGGCAAAAGGGTTGCCTTTGACAGTTCTATACAGTTGGTACACTTCTATGGTCACTGATGGTTTGTTTGCTGACAGGAGTGGCAATGCCGTATCGACACTATAAATTGATTGTAATTACTATTTGCAAACAATACTACAGTGAAACCTCTCAAAAGACCGCATCTTCTAGAAGATCACCCCTTATCCAGACCAGATTTCCTACTGAAAGATTCTCCCACCATTCCACCATTTATTATGCATTCTTTCAGAAGACCACACAACTTTTTGGTCCAATTTTAGGTGACATCTTTAAGAGGTTTCACTGTATATTCAAAGTGCTAAGGGCCCATGCACACTACAGAATTTCCACCCAGAGAAATTCAGGGGCAAAGATTCCACGTGTAGCAGGCATCTGCAGAACCAGTGCTAATATCCACAGACATTATGGGGCTATCCAGGAATAGAAAAACACAGCTACTTTTTTTTCAAAAACCACTCCCCATCTGTCTCCAGGTTGGGTGTGGTTCTCCAGCTCAGTTCCATTGAAGTGCCAAGTGCCAATGGAGCCAAGTTGTAAAACCACACCCAACCTGGAGAAAGACGTGAAGCTTCTTTTGAAAGCAATTAGCAGTGTTTTTCTATTCCTGGATAACCCCTTTAAGTACCATCCCCATTGATGGCACTGCAATGATGCCGAAAGATTCGATCCAAAATTTCCCTATCAGACAGTGTGCAGCAGAATCCCATTGAAAATAAGTGAAATTGTTGTGAACTATTGGATTACCAATAGGTGGTTGGCACTATTATATGAGTAGGACTATATTAGGCAGCGTTCACATGTCGATTCATGCCTCCCTGGCACAAATATGTCGGTAAAATCAAATAATTGTCTGCCAATGTATCTGTGCTCAGATAGACATGGGTCCCATTCAGTAGCCCAAATGTAGTCAGCTAGTAACTATGGGAGAGATTCATCAAGACCTGTGCGGAGGAAAAGTTGACCAGTTGCCCATAGCAACCAATGAAATTGCTTTCATTTTTGAAAAGGCCTGAACAATGAAAGAAGCAATTTGACTGGTTGCTATGGGCAACTGGGCAACTTTTCCTTAGCAGAGGTCTTGATGAATTTCACCCCATGCTCAGGTCATTTTACTAGCACATGTGGGTTTCATCTCAGACTGGAAAGCATGGTGTGCTGTACTTTTCAGTCTGAGCCAAAACTCAAATACGCTCAGAAAATGACCAGAATATAGATAGGGGGGCATTTATCATTGTAGGCGTTAGTGAAGCATTTGATACATTTTGTGCAGGTCACATTTTCTCAAATTTACATCTTCACATACACTAAAAAGCTAAGCTAAGTCTAGGCTGGTGTAGTTTAGAGACTTTTTGGTGTTTTGTACCTTTTTTTGGCACCTTTTCACAAAAAGTCTCATAAGACTAACCTTAACAGCTGGTCTGTACAGGCTTTTTTTTTTTTTTTTCAACAAAGAAGTGTAAACCAAAAAGGCACAAAAAATTGCTTGAGGTGCAGCGATGCTCCAAATTTGAGACAAATCTACACACAAAAACATCTCTAAAGACAATGATAAATGCCCTCCATAGTCACCAACTGACTGTGTTCAGGCCATTGAATGAGGCCCTTGCTCGAAGACGATCATGAATCGTGATGTAAATACGGCCTTACTGTGACAGGTATTATGGTGCTGGTCAAACTATTTGGTCTGCGGTGACGCTGGGTAGCGGACAGAATGGTTAGGCCTATTCACGGGAAATACTAGATAGCAGTTCAGGGACGCAGTATGGTGTTTTATTTGTGGTAGAAAAGGGATTGGTTGCAATAATAACAACATCCATAGTTCGCAGTCTGCAGATATGTGAATAATGTATGAAATATAAATTGTACTATATATTGTAGCTTTTAGCACAGAAGTGTTGTGTGTGGCCCCCTAAATATATGTCAGTACATAATAGATATTTATGCATAATGAAATGTTTTGTCCATCCCAATGGTGTGCAGTTTGTAAACTACCGTCATTTTTCGTTATATTTTTTCAGCTGATGTCTATACTTTTGCTGTATTCACAGTAATTTGTAGTAAAACCACGTCCACTGACATCATTCTGATACTCCATCAGCAAATGACATGTTATTTAAATACTGCTTTAAGGGTGGATCACACACAGCATTTTTTGCAATTGCAGCTTTTAATGGGAACCGGTCATCACTTCCTATCCTGTCCAAACCACAAACCATCAGGGTGGTCCAGCAGCTTCTCCTCACTGGCCTTGATCTCTCTCCCTTTTGTATATAGGGAGGACCTGATGAAGAGGGGAGTCACCCCTTGAAAGCATTGCCCATTTATGCATATGCAAAGAATAGTTATTTTTTATTACTTTATTCGCCTGAATCGGTATAATCTAATATTACACTGGTACAGCTCCACGGAGTATCTATTTTGCCTCTGAAGCTCCGCATGTTGTTTCATCTTTCTGTTTGTGTATATGAATACATCTATCAACCAAGGCTGGCAGAGCAGGCAACAGCCCTAAGGGACCACCTCAATGACTAGTGGTTCAGGCAGCATGGAAGTGATGACAGGTTCCCTTTAAAGGGAATATACTGGCCAGTTGTTGTTTTTTAACTACTTAGAGCCAGATACCTAAAAAAAAAAAATTTCTAGCCTGTTTCTATTTTGTGATTGTAAGTTTTTTTATATAATTTTTTTTTGTACATTATTATGGGAGCTGCCATCTTGCCTGAGCTTTTTTTTACAGCACTTAGAGATATGCTTTACAGGAAGCCCCATGGAAATAGGCAACAATAGACCGGAGCTGTCCCATCGAGGAATTTCCCTGATCAATTTTTCAGCAGATTCTCGGTGGAACATCTGTAGTGTGCACATGGGCCTATAATGTAGCTGTCTGTGAAATAATGAAATTAAAGGGGTACTCTGCTGCCCAGTGTTTGGAACAAACTGTTGCCAATTCTTTGAGCTGGCGCCGGGAGCTTGTGATGTCATAGCCCCACCCCCTCATGACATCACGCCCCGCCCCCTCGATGCAAGTATATGGGGGTGGGGCGTGATGTCAGGAGGGGGTGGGGCTATGATGTCACGAGCTCCTGGCGCCGTGTCCAGCATTGCAACAGTTTGTTCCAAACGCTGACCAGCGTAGTACCCCTTTAAGCCCCCTTCTGGAAATAGCGGGCGGGTCCATCGCTGTTACCCCCTACAATTTCCAGATTGTTGCCCTGAATCTCTTCACTACATAGAGCAAAGGGTCAGTCCTTCCTTCCTTTATCTGGTTCTCTATTTGAGAACCAGATATAGCTGATTACAGCGCTTGTGCTGTATCTAAGCACAAGCTTAATCTAGGATTAAGTCAAATCTGCATGAAAACTTGATATGAGAAGAGTCCAGTTGTTTCTATCAGCCAGATTAGTCATAAAACATATTTTTCCCAAAACGTTGATGCTTCTTGATATCAATTAATTAACAAACCGATAATAAATTTTGCTTTTTTTTTCTTTTGTTTAAGGACTTTCACATAGAACAAATGAAGTAATAGGAAATGAAAAATACAAGAACTGACTATAATCATATACAGAGCTAAAATGTAGGTCCTAATCGTTTAGGTATGAACATGCAACTACCCCAGTTGTGAGCAGTGGCATACATAGAAGAAAGGGGGCCCCATAATAAAATATCCAAATGGGTCTCCTATTATGATGACTGATTTTGCCCCCATCACTGAACAGTCTGGTGTTACTTGCCCTTGCTTTCCATAACCCATTGGCAATACCCCCTCCATTAATTTGCTGACAATGCAGTTCCCTGAAGAGAGGAGTTCTGCACAGTTTCTAACCAATAGAAAAAAGAACGGGACCAACCAAGATGGGGCCCCCCTCTCTCCAAGGGCCCCATAGCAGCCGCATGGTCTGCCACTATGGTACGTACGCCCTTGGTTGTGAGACTTTTTTGCTCACAAGTTCAGCACATTTGTCCTCTATTGTCTGCGAGTAGCATGTACATTGAAAGAGATTTGCTTTGAATATAGACACAGGTGCTGATAGAAAGTAGCTGATTTATGAGTATATTTGTTGACGTTCTCCTTTTTGACAGATATCAACAAGTAAAGCTAGGTGGAAACACTACCAATGTCAGTGCATATGTGTATGTGGTGGAATTATCAATAGGGATTCCAGACAGCAGTCGTACAGTCACCTTTACAAACAAACAGGATAGATTGCTAAAATGCACAGATATTTTTGATGAGATGTTCTACTGCAAAGTTTATTTAAAGACTGCTTTTCTGTAAAGTTCTCTAAAAGGTATTATTTGTTTGTAGTTAGTTTGCAGATAGCAGACCAGTAGGGATACTGGTATACACTGTACACAAAGAGAGGAAGAGATCCTGCACTTCTATATCTCTATACACTGTACACAAAGAGAGGAGGAGATCCTGCACTTCTATATCTCTATACACTGTACACAAAGAGAGGAGGAGATCCTGCACTTCTATATCTCTATACAATGTACACACAGAGGAGACGATCCTGCACTTCTATGTCTCTATACACTGTACACACAGAGAAGGAGATCCTGCACTTCTATATCTCTATACACTGTACACAAAGAGGAGGAGATCCTGCACTTCTATATCTCTATACACTGTATACACACAGAGGAGGAGATCCTGCACACCTATGTCTCTATATACTGCACGCACAGAAGAGGAGATCCTGCACTTCTATATCTCTATACACTGTACACAAAGAGGAGGAGATCCTGCACTTCTATATCTCTATACACTGTATACACACAGAGGAGGAGATTCTGCACTTCTATGTCTCTATACACTGTACACACAGAGGAGGAGATCCTGCACTTCTATGTCTTTATACACTGTACACACAGAGGAGGAGATCATGCACTTCTACATTTCTATACACTGTACACATATGAGGAGATCCTGCACTTCTATGTCTCTATACACTGTACACACAGAGGAGGAGATCATGCACTTCTATGTCTCTATACACTGTACACACAGAGGAGGAG
Source organism: Hyla sarda (assembly GCF_029499605.1). Taxonomy (NCBI): domain Eukaryota; kingdom Metazoa; phylum Chordata; class Amphibia; order Anura; family Hylidae; genus Hyla; species Hyla sarda. Next base: position 69,573,403 of record NC_079194.1, on the reverse strand, counting down.
ATCCTGCACTTCTATGTCTCTATACACTGTACACACAGAGGAGGAGATCCTGCACTTCTATGTCTCTATACACTGTACACACAGAGGAGGAGATCCTGCACTTCTATATCTCTATACACTGTACACACGGAGGAGGAGATCCTGCACTTCTATGTCTCTATACACTGTACACACAGAGGAAGATATCCTGCACTTCTATGTCTCTATACACTGTACACACAGAGGAGGAGATCCTGCACATCTATGTCTCTATACACTGTACACACAGAGGAGGAGATCCTGCACTTCTATATCTCTATACACTGTACACAAAGAGAGGAGGAGATCCTGCACTTCTATGTCTCTATACACTGCACACACAGAGGAAGATATCCTGCACTTCTATGTCTCTATAGACTGTTCACACAGAGGAGGAGATCCTGCACATCTATGTCTCTATACACTGTACACACAGAGGAAGATATCCTGCACTTCTATGTCTCTATACACTGTATACACAGAGGAGGAGATCCTGCATATCTATGTCTCTATACACTGTACACACAGAGGAGGAGATCCTGCACTTCTATGTCTCTATACACTGTACACATAGGAGGAGATCCTGCACTTCTATGTCTCTATACACTGTACACACAGAGGAAGATATCCTGCACTTCTATGTCTCTATACACTGTACACACAGAGGAGGAGATCCTGCATATCTATGTCTCTATACACTGTACACACAGAGGAAGATATCCTGCACTTCTATGTCTCTATACACTGTATACACAGAGGAGGAGATTCTGCACTTCTGTGTCTCTATACACTGTACACAAAGGGGAGGAGATCCTGAACTTCTATGCCTCTACGCACTGTACACACACAGAGGATGAGATCCTGCACTTCTATGTCTCTATACACTGTACACACAGAGGAAGAAAACCTGCACTTCTATGTCTCTATACACTGTACGCACAGAGGAGGAGATCCTGCACTTCTATATCTCTATACAATGTACACACAGAGGAGGAGATACTGCACTTCTATATATCTATACAATGGACACACAGAGGAGAAGATCCTGCACTTATATATCTCTATACACTGTATACACAAAGGAGGAGAACTTGCACTTATATTTCTCTATACACTGTACACACAGAGGAGGAGATCCTGCACTTCTATGTCTCTATACACTGTACACACAGTGGAGGAGATCCTGCACTTCTATGTCTCTATACACTGTACACACAGTGGAGGAGGTCCTGCACTTCTATGTCTCTATACAATGTACACACAGAGAGGAGGAGATCCTGCACTTCTATATATCTATACACTGTACACACAGAGGAGGAGATCCTGCACTTCTATATATCTATACAATGTACACACAGAGGAGCAGATCATGCACTTCTATGTCTCTATACACTGTACACAGAGGAGGAGATCCTGCACTTCTATGTCTCTATACACTGTACACACAGAGGAGGAGATCATGCACTTCTATGTCTCTATACACTGTACACACAGAGGAGGAGATCCTGCACTTCTATGTCTCTATACACTGTACACACAGAGGAGGAGATCCTGCACTTCTATATCTCTATACACTGTACACACAGAGGAGCAGATCCTGCTCTTCTATGTCTCTATACACTGTACACACAGAGGAGGAGATTCTGCACTTCTGTGTCTCTATACACTGTACACACAGAGGAGGAGATCCTGCACTCCTATGTCTCTCTACACTGTGCACAGAGGAGGAGATCCTGCACTTCTATGCCTCTATACACTGTACACACAGAGCAGGAGATCCTGCACTTCTATGTCTCTATACACTGTACACACAGAGGAGGAGAACCTGCACTTCTATGTCTCTATACACTGTACGCACAGAGGAGGAGATACTGCACTTCTATATCTCTATACAATGTACACACAGAGGAGGAGATACTGCACTTCTATATATCTATACAATGTACACACAGAGGAGAAGATCCTGCACTTATATATCTATATACACTGTATACACAAAGGAGAAGAACTTGCACTTCTGTGTCTCTATACACTGTACACACAGAGGAGGAGATCCTGCACTTCTATATCTCTATACACTGTACACACAGTGGAGGAGATCCTGCACTTCTATGTCTCTATACACTGTACACACAGCGGAGGAGGTCCTGCACTTCTATGTCTCTATACAATGTACACACAGAGAGGAGGAGATCCTGCACTTCTATATATCCATACACTGTACACACAGAGGAGAAGATCCTGCACTTCTATATATCTATACACTGTACACACAGAGGATGATATCCTGCACTTCTCTGTCTCTATACACTACACACACAGAGAAAGGATGAGATCCTGCACTTCTATGTCTCTATACACTGTACACACAGAGGAGGAGATCCTGCACTTCTATGTCTCTATACACTGTACACACAGAGGAGGAGATCCTGCCCTTCTATGTCTCATTACACTGAGCAGACAGAGAGGATGAGATCCTGCACTTCTCTTTCTTGATACACACCCCAAAGCACAGCAGAATGGAAGGTCTGATAAAGCAGTAGTGAGCACTCATACTGTAAATACAGCCCTGGAGTAAGGTCTTTTACATAGTTGTTTCCTTACTGCCTCTGTCTCTCTGCACTGTCTGCAGCTTTTGTATCTCTCCAGACACCTCTCTTCCATCCCCCCCGCCCTCTCCATAGACTTGTATGGGACGCTGTAATTTGATCTCACACTTTGGATTGTCTTGTAAACACAGCAGGGAATTGAGCTGATGTTTAGAGTGGATGACAGGAAAGAAGCATTTTTGTATGATAAGATATGTTACAAAGTTTCTTATATTAAATTGTACTGTTGATCTGTGCACAGTTCAATGCCTATTTAACTGCAGTGGAATAGCAAAACTAAGGACTAAGCTATTCCATTCACATGCAAAAAAAATACACTCATACCCCACAGTATACTATTTTAACATGGGAGCTTATGTTTGGTGGATGCCACTCACTTGCTTTCATCAAAAGTATCAGATAAGTAAAGTGTCAGATATTAAAAATGTGAAAAAAGACCTAAAGGTTTATGTATGAAGTAACCCGTAAGAAATTGCACCAGGTGGCAAGTAACTGTTTCAAATAGAGTTGCCTATTCCAGAGTTTGGGCCCATCAGAACACCCTCTAATACTCTGGTAAACCAGTCTAATCTTGGTTGTATACAAGTAAAAATTAAAGTATCTCAGTTTTGTAAATGTACTAATGAATTTTTCGTGCATGTGAACATCACTGGTGAAGATTTAACAGGCACACGTGTTAAGTCATTCATTTGACATAAAAAGTTCTGAGAGAGTTTTTCCTTTTTTCTTCTAGGTAATTTTAAAGGTGTTTGCAAACAGATTGACCACTTTCCAGAAGATGCAGACTATGAAGCAGACACTGCCGAATATTTCCTACGTAAGTCTAGTTACCTTTTTATTTGAATTAAAAATGTAATTTTTAGAACTGTGATGTGAAATCTTTCTAAGCATTTTAAAATGTAAACAAAAAAACAACAGTAAATAGGTTTAAAACGCAGTGCTTTTTTTTTTTTGCATCTGATTATATGCATTATTAACTCCTTGGGGACGGAGCCCATTATAACCCTAAGGAAGGGAGCATTTTTTGCAATTCTGACCACTGTCACTTTAAAGGGGTTATCCAGGAAAAAACTTTTTTTTTATATATCAACTGGCTCCAGAAAGTTTAACAGATTTGTAAATTATTTCTATTAAAAAATCTTAATCCTTTCAGTACTTATGAGCTTCTGAAGTTTAGGTTGTTCTTTTCTGTCTAAGTAATCTCTGATGACACGTGTCTCGGCAACCGCCCAGTTTAGAAGAGGTTTGCTATGGGAATTTGCTTCTAAACTGGGTGGTTCCCGAGACACGTGTCATCAGAGAGCACTTAGACAGAAAAGAACAACCTTAACTTCAGAAGCTCATAAGTACTGAAAGGATTAAGATTTTTTAATAGAAGTAATTTACAAATCTGTTTAACTTTCTGGAACCAGTTGATATATAAAAAAAAAGTTTTTTCCTGGAATACCCCTTTAAGCATTAATAACTCTGGGATGCTTTTACTTTTCATTCTGATTCCGAGACTGTTTTTTCGTGACATATTCTACTTTATGTTAGTGGTAAATTTTTGTCGATACTTGCATAGTTTCTTGGTGAAAAATTCCAAAATTTGATGAAAAAATTGAAAATTTTGCATTTTTCTAACTTTGAAGCTCTCTGCTTGTAAGGAAAACAGACATTCCAAATAAATTATATATTGATTCACAAATACAATATGTCTACTTTATGTTTGCATCATAAAATGTACATGTTTTTACTTTTGGAAAACATCAGAGGGCTTAAAAGTTCGGAAGCAATTTTCCAATTTTTCTCAAAATTTTCAAAATCGGAATTTTTCAGGGGCCAGTTCAGTTTTGAAGTGGATTTGAAGGGCCTTCATATTAGAAATACCCCATAAATTACCCCATTATAAAAACTGCACCCCTCAAAGTATTCAAAATGACATTCAGGAAGTTTGTTTACCCTTTAGGTGTATCGCAGGAATAGCAGCAAAGTGAAGGAGAAAATTCAAAATCTTCATTTTTTACACTCACATGTTCCTATAGACCCAATCTTTGAAATTTTACAAGGGGTAATTGGAGAAAAAGCCCCCCAAAATTTGTAACCCAATTTCTCTCGAGTAAGGAAATACCTCATATGTGTATGTCAAGTGTTCGGCGGGCGCAGTAGAGGGCTCAGAAGAGAAGAAGCAACAATGGGATTTTGGAGAGTGAGTTTTGCTGAAATGGTTTTTGGGGGCATGTCACATTTAGGAAGCCCCTATGGTGCCAGAACAGCAAAAAAAAAAACACATGGCATACTATTTTGGAAACTACACCCCTCAAGGCACGTAACAAGGGGTACAGTGAGCCTCAGACCCCACAGGTGTTTGACGACTTTTCTTTAAATTCGGATGTGTAAATGAAAAAAAAAAAATTCACTAAAGTGCAGTTTTTTTCCCAAATTTACCATTTCTACAAAGGGTAATGGGAGTGTTACGCCGAGCGCTCCGGGTCCCCGCTCCTCCCCGAAGCGCTCGCAGCGTTCTTTTATTCGCAGAGCTCCGGGTGCGCTGCGATATTGCTCCCAGCCGGGATGCGATTCGCGATGCGGGACGCGCCCGCTCGCGATGCACATCTCGGTCCCCGTACCTGACCCGTTTTCCCTGTGCGCGCGGCCCCGCTCCTTAGGGCGTGCGCGCACCGGGTCTCTGCAATTTAAAGGGCCAGTGCACCAATGATGGTGCCTGGCCCAATCTCCCTGATTAGCTTGCACCTGTTCCTTGCCCTACTTATACCTCACTTCCCCTGCACTCCCTTGCCGGATCTTGTTGCCCTTGTGCCAGAGAAAGCCTTTCCTCGAGTGTTCCTAGCCTGTGTTCCAGACCTCCTGCCGTTGCCCCTGACTACGATCCTTGCTGCCTGCCCTGACCTTCTGTTACGTCCGACCTTGCTCTTGCCTTATCCCTTGTACCATGCCTATCTCAGCAGTCAGAGAGGTTGAGCCGTTGCCGGTGGATACGACCTGGTTGCTACCGCCGCTGCAAGACCATCCCGCTTTGCGGCGGGCTCTGGTGAAAACCAGTAGCAACTTAGAACCGGTCCACCGACACGGTCCATGCCAATCCCTCTCTGACACAGAGGATCCACCTCCAGCCTGCCGAATCGTGACAGTAGATCCGGCCATGGATTCCGCTGAGGTGCCGCTGTCAAGTCTTGCCGACATTTCCACGGTGATCGCCCAGCAATCCCTAATGATCACCCAACGAAATCACCAGCTGTCATACTTGACCACCGTGACACAGCAACTTCAGTCACAGATACAGCAGCTGCTGCCGCAGGTACAGCAACTTCAGTCACAGACACAGCAGCTGCAACAGCAACAACCATCTCCTCCGCCGGCTCCTGCAACTCCTCCGCAGCGACCGGCCGCTCCTAACCCCCGCTTGTCCCTGCCGGACAAATTTGATGGGGACTCTAGACTCTGCCGTGGTCTCCTGCCTGGGAAGGCCCTGCCATGTGCCACACCGCTCGGAGCACCTCTCTCACAGTATCCTTTGCAATCCACCCCTGTGCCTCCAGCCGAGGAGGCTATGCAAGTGGATCGGTCTCGCCTGACCCCTGAAGAGAGGACTCGCCGCAGAAAGAAAGATTTACTTCTATACTGCACTGTGCGTTACCGCACAGAACCCCTGCTCTTGAGCATGGAACTGCATCTCGAAAAAATTGAACTTTTTGTTTTGCCCAAATGCTCCTCTGAAGTCCTCCTCGGTCTGCCATGGCTCCAACGCCACTCCTCTACCCTTGTCTGGACCACCGGGGAGATCAAGAGCTGGGGTGCTTCTTGCCACAGAAAATGCCTCACGTCTGCTCCCAGTCCCGTCAGTCAAACCTCTGTGTCTCCTCCTTTACCTGGTCTCCCCAAGGCCTATCTGGACTATGCTGTGTCTCCTCCTCACAGCCCCCATCCTGTTAACACTCTGCCCCGTGCCAAGCTTTACCCTCTTCCCTCCCTCCCCACTCCCACGCCTTCTTGTGTGCCCGCTGTTGATGAGGTTTCCCGGGGCTTCGCCACCGTCTGGAAAAAGACTCTAAAATCCCTCATACTAGCCTCATCCCGGGTGAAGAAGCTTGCCGAAGAAAAAAGAAGAACTCCTCCTGTTTTTGTGTGGCTCTCCACCAAGTATATCCACTTCCGTGTCCCCAGTTTTAATCTGGGACCACGTTATCTTGGACCCTTTGTAGTTAAGTGCCCAGAGGAGAGATCTTGGGAACCTGAGGACAACATCCTGGACAAAAGTCTTATCCTCAGGTTCTCAGGCTCCAAGAAGAGGGGGAGACCCAAGGGGGGGGGTACTGTTACGCCGAGCGCTCCGGGTCCCCCCTCCTCCCCGAAGCGCTCGCAGCGTTCTTTTATTCGCAGCGCTCCGGTCAGACCTGCTGACCGGGTGCGCTGCGATATTGCTACCAGCCGGGATGCGATTCGCGATGCGAGACGCGCCCGCTCGCGATGCACATCTCAGTCCCCGTACCTGACCCGTTCCCCGTCTGTGTTGTCCCTGTGCGCGCGGCCCCGCTCCTTAGGGCGCGCGCGCACCGGGTCTCTGCAATTTAAAGGGCCAGTGCACCAATGATGGTGCCTGGCCCAATCTCCCTGATTAGCTTGCACCTGTTCCTTGCCCTACTTATACCTCACTTCCCCTGCACTCCCTTGCCGGATCTTGTTGCCCTTGTGCCAGAGAAAGCCTTTCCTCGAATGTTCCTAGCCTGTGTTCCAGACCTCTTGCCGTTGCCCCTGACTACGATCCTTGCTGCCTGCCCTGACCTTCTGCTACGTCTGACCTTGCTCTTGCCTTATCCCTTGTACCATGCCTATCTCAGCAGTCAGAGAGGTTGAGCCGTTGCCGGTGGATACGACCTGGTTGCTACCGCCGCTGCAAGACCATCCCGCTTTGCGGCGGGCTCTGGTGAAAACCAGTAGCAACTTAGAACCGGTCCACCGACACGGTCCACGCCAATCCCTCTCTGACACAGAGGATCCACCTCCAGCCTGCCGAATCGTGACAGGGAGAAAAATCCCCCCAAAATTTGTAACACAATTTCTCCCGAGTACGGAGATACCCCATATGTGGCCTTAAACTGTTGCCTTGAAATACAACAGAGCTCTGAAGTGAGAGAGCGCCATGCGCATTTTGAGGCCTGAATAAGGAATTTGCAATAGGGGTGGACCCGGTTACAAGGACCCCTTGTCTCCACCAAAACCCTACAGCAGGGTTTCCCAAACAGGGTGCCTCCAGCTGTTGCAAGACTCCCAGCCTGTCAGGACAGTCTATGGCTGTCCGGCAACACTGGGAGTTGTGGTTTTGCAACAGCTGGAGGCGCAGTTTAGGAAACACTGACGTATCAGACATTTTTCCTTTTTATTGGGGGGGGGGGACGTGTAAGGGGGTGTATGTGTAGTGTTTTACTTTTATTATTTGTTAGTGTAGTGTAGTGTTTTTAGGGTACATTCACACAGGCGGGGGTTCACAGGAAACCCACTGTAAACCCGCCCGTGTGAACGTACCATGTACATTCACATGGGGGGCGTCCCAAACCTTGAGCTGTGCCAAAATGACAACTCCCAGAATGCGCTGACAGACCGTACATGCTGGGAGTTGTAGTTTTACAACAGCTGTAGGCACACTGGTGGGGAACCACTGAGTTAGAAAACAGACTCTAGCTCAGTGATTCCAACTGTTGCAAGACTACAACTCCCAGCATGTACGGTCTGTCAGTGCACTCTGGGAGTTGTAGTTTTGCAACAGCTGGAGGCACACGGGTTGGAATCACTGAGTTAGGAAACAGACTCTAGCTCAGTGTTTCCCAACCAGTGTGCCTACAGCTGTTGCAAAACTACAATTCCCAGCATGGCCAGACAGTTAGGGATGCTGGGCGTGTAGTTCTGCAATATCTTGCCCTTCAGATGTTGCATAACTACAACTCCCAGCATGCCTGGACAGTCTGGGCATGCTAGGAGTTGTAGTTATGCAACAACTGGGGAAGAACAATTTGGAGACCGCTAAGTAGCCCTCCAGATGTTGCAAAACTACAACTCCAAGCATGCCCAGACTGTCCAGGCATGCTGGGAGTTGTAGTTCTGCAACATCTGAAGGGCCAGTTATTGCAGAACTACACGCCCAGCATCCCTGACTGTCTGGCCGTGCTGGGAATTGTAGTTTTCAAACATCTGGAGGGCTACAGATTGGAGAGTTGGAAACTGTGCCACTTCAGATGTTGCAAAACTACAACTCCCAGCATGCCCAGACAGTCAGTGCATGCTGAAAGTTGTAGTTTTGCAACATCTGGAGGACCACAGTTTAGAGACCACTAGACAGTGGTCTCCAAACTGTGACCCTCCAGATGTTGCAAAACTACAACTACCAGCATGCCCAGAGGTCAGCAGAGAGCACTGTGGTCATGACATCAGAGGAAATGCATTTCTTTTTTGGATTTCTCTTTAGTATACAGCCCCTAAAAAGTACTGGAAGGATTAAGATTTTTTAATAGAAGTGATTTACAAATCTGTTTAACTTTCTGGCACCAGTTGATAAAAAAAAAAAAAAAAGTTTTCCACGGGAGTACCCCTTTAAAAGAAGTAAATCAAAGTAAAACCTATGTAGTTTGGGTATCGTTGTAAACATGTGGACCTACAGAATAAAGAGAACATGTAATTTCTTACCCAAAAGTGCACTGCCAAAGATTTTGTGGTGAAATTATTGATTTCATTATAAAGTAAAATGGTGGCGCAAAAATAAAAAGCCCTCATATGGGTCTGTAGGTAGAAAATTTACAGCGTTATGATTTTTAGTAGGTGATGGGGAAAAACAAAAGTGCAAAAACAAAAAAACGCTAAGTCATTAAGGGGTTAATCAAACACATTATTAGTTATTTTTGGTTTATAAATCTAATCCCAAAGAGACAGACTGTATGAAGATATCTGTACACAAGGAGGGGATTTGTCAAAACTTGTGTAACAAAAAAAATCGAGCAGTGATCTAATTGGTTACTGGGGCAACTACTCCCCTTTTTCTTTAAAGGGGTACTCCGCCCCTAGACATCTTATCCCCTATCCAAAGTCAAAGAATCTCTCCTGCAGCCCCAGTCATTAGCTGCACGGAGCAAAGCTTTGCTCAGTGGCTGATGACTTACAATACAGGGAACGGAGTATCGTGAGGCATGGCTCCGCCCCCTCGTGATGTCACATCCCACCCATCAATGCAAGCCTATGGGAGGGGGCGTCAAGTCCATCACGCCCCCTCCCATAGGCTTGCATTGAGGGGACGGAGCATGACATCACAATACTCCGGCAAAGCTTTGCTCAGTGCCGCTAATGACTGGGGGTGCTGAAGGAGAGATCGCGAGGTCCCCAGCGGTGGGACCCCCGCGATCAGACATCTTATCCCCTATCCCTTGGATAGGGGATAAGGTGTCTAGGGGCAGAGTACCCCTTTAAACCAGCTTTGATGAATCTTTCCCAACAATTAACTTTGTGGATTCCACTGTCCCATTCACACAGTGGACATTGAGCTGCAGAAATTCTGCATTCCAGATTCTGCAAAATTATAAGGCATGTCTTTAAATTTGGCAGTATTCTCGTCAGAGCCTCATTGAAGTTAATAGGACTCTGAATTTGATCAAAATATGTGTTTTAAAAGCACAGAAATTCCACTTTAACTTTGCAAAACTTCAAAAATCTGCAGTCTGCTTTTCTGTGTGGAACTTGATCAGAATAGCAGAAATGCCGCCATGTGAACATAGCCTTACCCTGACAAAGTCAGCTACAAGGGAGGGGTTACAAGATTAAACCTCTTCAGGCAACTTTCAACTATACAAAAATGAAGGTTGCAACAGCACTCTTGGTCAAAAAATTTAGGGTTTTAGCGCACTTTTTGATCAAAACGTGTCCCACATCCACCACGCAGAGGTGGCCTCACTTCGGATGGGACCCTAACACTCATTTCACTCACCTCTGCTGGACATATGGCCTCTGAATGGGTGACATGTAGGATTCACTATCAATTTAAAAATCCTCCTGTGAACAGGGAGGGTGCATGGCTAAAGTTAGAGGGAGTGGCACCCTCTTTAGGCATGTACCCATCTCTTTTCGAGGGAAATTTTACTAAGTAGAGGACACTGGTGATGTGTTGCTGCTACAAAAAAGCACAAGTGCTGTGTGGCACAATGGGGCACTGTGATTGTATGGGCCATTATTACCATCTGTTTGGGAGACAGCAGCAGGCACAGTATTTAGGGAATTAGGGGATATGGCTCCAGCACTGTAGCATAGTATCGCGAGAGCTACAGACAGCCGGAACGAGTTCCAGACCTGCACTCTTGCTTTGTTTACAAGCCGAGTCAGTGTGATACTGTGAAGATGGGGGTGTAGACTTTTTCTGAATATGTATATGGTGAGTTCCAGCCTGCAAGGTGGGGATACAATAAGATGATTGTATGTGAAGTATTATATTTGGATATTTATGCACGATCAGAAGTTATATATGAAGATGTCACAAGTAATGTAGATGTGAGGATATTTAGGCACGATGACACATATCAATATGCTGGTGAAGGTCTATGTTTGTTTATGTAATTAAGTATGTAAATTAGTAATTCTGATGTCACGGATGAACACCATATAAAAGTAAGTACAGTAGAATCTCTCAATAACAGACACGCACAGGGAATAAAAAGTGTCCACTATTGGGAGGTGTCCCCTATTGGGAAAAATTACCGAATACTGTACAGTACTCACTATAGAGTGTTATTACCTATAAAACATGATAAAAACAATACTACAGCAGAATCTCCCAGTGCAGTTTCATCACCCCTTATCCCCCTCTTTGCCATTTCATCCCCACTTTATACCCCATGCCACCTTATTTCCCCCTTTGCCTTGTGCCAAATTAACCCCCCCCCCTTCACTCCCTGTGCCACATCATTTCCTCTGGAACCCTCTGTGCCATCCCCCTTTATCACCCCCCTCTTTATGAATTGGCACAAGAGGATAAAGGGGGAATAAAATGGCACGGGGGAGTGGTGAAATGGCACAGGGGGTGGTAAAGAGGGGGGTGATAAGAGTGAATTTGTACAGAGGGTAATAAAGGGAGAATAAAATAGCATATGGGAATCAAGGGAAATGATGTGGCACAGGGGGTAATAAAAGGGGGGATGATTTGGCACAGGGAAAATAAAGTGGCTCTGGGGGATCAGGGAAGGAGGGAGGCGAATGACGTGGCCGGCGGACGTACAGAATTAGGAGACCACTGTTTAAACACCAATCTTATGCTTCTGTGCTGGGGCTGCTGCAGGAGGGTGTGCAGTGGGGGCCTCCTGTGAGTCTGGGCCCCTTACTAGGGTATTGGCTGTACCCCCCTGATGGCAGCGCTGTGTACAAGGTAGGGCCGGCACATAAGCCTGGTTGTCCCCTATTCAGAGTGTTTTGTTCCCTATTGGGAGTGTTTTGTCACCTATTGGCAATGTCCATGACTGCTATTGGTAGTGTCCCCTATTTGGAGGGTGCAAATACATTAAGTCTTATGGGACTCTGACGAGGAATTTAAAACTGACCGCAATTGGTAGGTGTCCCCTATTGGGAGGTGTCCCCTATTGGGAGATGTCTACTAAGGGAGATTTTACTGTAGTATCACTATTGTAATTTGCTTGAGAAAGGTCTCATTGAGAGACCAAAACGTAGCTGTCTGTCATATGGATGGGTGAATAAATAAATAACCTTTTTCATGCTACATTGGAGTGCTGCTTCCCTACTTCTTTGGATTATGTGAGATGAGGCTTGGAGTCTGGCCTTGAGTTGCAGTGCACCCTTTTTTTGGACCAAGAGTTCATTCATAGTACTGGTTCTGGCCTACATGTTATTAGGGAATTAGCAGGATGGTACTGATGAAGCAGCATGATGGGAAGTTTTTATATGGGCATGTGCTAGAAGAACTAGGAACAGAATACAACTAGTTGGCAAGCTCTGCAACGTAATGGATGGGAGAAGTCATTATGGTAATCTAAGTTGTCTAGAGAAGAAAATGGAAAGGGAATAACTCCACTCAAGGAAGATACACCCTGTATTTACACAGTAACATAGTTTGTGAAAAAAAAATATACCCTAATGTGTCCTTACTATAATGATCTAAAAGAATGCAAAACCCTTCATAAGGCTGATGCCAATTGTCCCATACCAGGGGGGAAAATATCCTTCCTGACTCCAAGTATGGCATCAGAATAAATCCCTGAATCAACATTTTGTCCCGATAGACAACCTTTTTATAGATAAATTGTTATCCCTATTCATAACCTGTAATGTTATTACTCTCGAGAAATGCATCCAGACCCCTTTTGATCTGTTTTATTGAGTTCAACATGACCATATCCTCTGGTAGAAAGTTTCATAGTCTCACTGCTCTTACAGTAAAGAACCCCATCAGTGCTGGTGTAGAAACCTTCTTTCCTTTAGACAAAGATGATGCTCCCTAGTTACAGATATAGTCCTGGGTATTATTAGATCATGGGAGAGATCTCTGTACTGTCCCCTAATATATTTATACATAGTTATTAGGTCTCCCCTAAGCCTTCTTTTTTCTAAACATAATTACCCTAATTCTGATAATCTTTCTGGGTACTGTAGTCCTCCCATTCCCCTATTACTCTGGTTGCCCATCTTTGAACCTTCTCCAGCTCCACTATATCTTTCTTGTACACTGTACTGTACACAGTATTCCATGTGTGGTCTGACTAGTGATTTGCACAGTGGTAGAATTATTTCCCTGTTATGAGCCTCCATGCCCCTTTTGATGTCCCCCATGATTTTATTTGCCCTGGCAGCAGCTGCTTGACACTGGTCCCTACAGTTCTTATCCATGTCTGTCGTTCCCAGTGGTTTTCCATTTAGTATACTTTCCAAGCCTGAATTTTTCTTCCCCATGTGCATAACCTTACATTTAGGTGTTGAAGCTCATCTGCCACTCCTCAGCCCAAACCTCCAACCTATGCAGATCCATTTGTAACAGTGCAACAGTCCTCTATTGTTTTATCTACTAGACACAGTGCACTGTCCTCTGTTGTGTTCTGTACAATACACAGTGCAATATCCTCTATCGTGTTAACCATTTTACAGAGCTTAGTATCATCTGCAAAGATTGATACTATACTACATAATCTCTCTACAAGGTCATTAACCCCTTCCCGCAAATGGAAGTATATGTACGTACACTGCGGGCTCCCGCTGTATGACGCGCGCTCTGCAGGTGAGCGTGCATCATACTCAGTGGGTCCCAGTTGCTATAAGCCTATGGAGAAGCATTGATCAGTGTATGTAATCTAAAGATTGCATGTTATAGTACCCTATGGGGGCTAAAAAAAAGTTTAAAAAAATAAATAAAAAGTAAATTAATATGCGTTAACCACTTTCCTAATAAAAATTTAAATCACCCCCCTTTTCCCATTTTTCAAATAAAAAAAAGTAAAAAAAATAAAACCTAAACATGTGTGGTATTGCCGCGTGCGTAAATGTCTGGACTATTAAAATATTATTTGTTAAATTATATGTTAATTAAACCGCAAGGTCAAAGACGCAAGCGTAAAAAAAAATTCCAAAGTCCAGAAATTTTTTGGTCACTTCATATGCTATAAAAAATGTATAGAAATTAATAAAACGCGATCAAAAGGTGCCATCAAATAAAAAATGGTCCTGATAAAAACTTTAGATCATGGTGCAAAAAATGAGCCCTCAAACATCCCTATACACTGTACTAAAAAGTGCACTGTGTAGAATCGGAAGCCCCCAAATTTTACAAAATAGTTTTTTTCAATTTTGCCCCACAAATGTATTTTCATTGAGATACTCTAATATAGCATTGCTTTGTTCCAGATGAAACAGCACTGTAATCTGTTATATGGTCTGCAGGCTACCTGTGTAGAGCTGGTATCCACCTCTACATAAGTCTTTGTAAGTAGTTAGTTAGTTAGTTTTTATTCAATAACAGTATGGTGGTAATAGTAGTATTTTAACACATTTTTACATTTAAAATAGCAAGGGGGGATTGCTATTTTTATTAGGGATGGACTTTTTTATATTTTTAAAAGCATTTTTTTCTTACATTTTGTAAGTCCCTTAAGTGACTTTTATATGCAATCATTTGATTGAGGAGGGCAGATACATTAGGTCTTTAAAGTAGCCCCACAGAAACACGTGGCAGGGTGTTAGATCTGGTGATCATAGAGGCCAGCACAACATAGGAGCATTGTTGTTTCTAGGACGTCCGATCCAACATTTTTTTTTTCGGTTTCATTCAGGGTTTGGGGTGTTCAAATGGAAATGTGGAGGTACTACATGCTGCTGATAGAAGATCTGCCAAACATAGTGTATCTGTGGCATAAGCCATTCCTTTAACATGTCCAAGTAGAATTGGCCAGTGTCCTTGACAAAAAAAAAGGAGAAAAAAAAAAAAAGGCCGTAGACTTTGTGGCTTAGGGTCATTGTCTACTTGGTTGCTAAACCTTAGGCCCAGTCTGAGGTTCACAGCCCTCTGGATCAGGTTTTTATTATCCTGGATCAGGTTTTATTCATCCCTGACAAGCCTTCATGTCCTAGCCACTCATGATGCTGTCCCCACCATGCCTCACTGTAGAGATGGTATTGGGCAGGTCATAAGCAGTGCCTGGTTTACTCCAGACATGCTGCTTAAAATTAAGGCCAGAAACATCAGTGTTGGTTTCATCAGATCAGAGAATCTTGTTTCCCCACAGTCTGATGGTCCTTTAGTCCCCCATGCAGGCTTTCAAGTGTCGTTTACTAAGAAGAGGCTTCTTTTTGGCCACTCAGCCATAATGCCCAAATTGCTGGAGTACTGCAATGATAGTTGACCTCCTGGATGTTTCTCCTATCTGCATATAGCATATTTGAAGCTTAGCCAGAGTGACCATTGGTGAGTGGCCAAAAAATGTTGGGCGCTTCGCCAGATCTGTGATAAAATTCACACACTCTCATATGGGGTATTAGGGGCAGATTGATGATGGCAAACTTGATATTTTTTTATTTATTTTATTTTTATTTTAGCATATGGCTCTAACATAACAAAAATTTAAAAAGGTGAAAGAGTCTGAAGGCTTTCCAAAAGCATTATATATATATATATATATATATATATATATACACATGTATATATATATATATATATATATATATATATATATATATATATTGGTTTTAAACTTTAAAAGTGAAAAAGAAATGAAATAAATGTTTGCTGTTGGTATGCCCCTTTAACACATGAATATCCAGTACAGGTAGATGCAAAGATGCTAATAAGACAGTTTAGATATTGATTTGTTAAGGACCATCCTAAGGAGCCAAGCCATCCTAAGTATTCACATAAGTCACAATTAGAATAAGAATATGACGGCCACAATCAGATCCATCAGCAGCCGCCCGCTTGCTTGTGGATGTTTTCCACATAGAAGCACTTTTTTCTCTACATAGAGTAAAAACAAAGTGGGAAAAAAGGGCAAAACAGCACAAATGTTAATGAAGATGTATTATAGATCCAATGTTAGTCAAAGGCAGAGCTTTACTTCAGCTCCTATCTGTTGTATTGCATTAAAAGAATACTCCAAGAAAAACTACAGAGAGGGAACCCAGTAGTCTCCCTGTTGCTGAGTGGAAGGAGCCTGTGCTGGACTATTAATCTCCATAGAAATGCATTGTTACTCAGAGGGTAGCTCTGCGGCATTGCAGTGCTGGGGTCCTGGGTTCAAGGTCCACCAATGAAAATATCTGCAAGGAGTTTGTATGTTCTCCCATGTTAATGTGCCTTTCCTTCGGGAACTCTTATTTCCTCCCATACTCCATACATACTGATGGGTTATTTTGTAATTTAGAATATGTTGGCACTATATACATAATGGAGTTTTAATTATTATGGTTAGCATAGGAGTGAAGTCCTGGCCCTAATGCAGGGTTGGGTAGCTGAGCCTCTAAGGCCAATCAGACCCTGCGCTATGTATAATGCAGTGTATCGGTTTCCTTTAATCCCTCTCATAAACACGTACAGCACAGTAATGGCACAGGCCCAAGAGCTGGGTGTGCTTTATCTGCAGCTGTCAGCTGTTATACAGGGTCGTGCGGCAAGGACCATGATCACAGATAACTCTGTACCCAATATTGTACCTTTTCAATAGCAACCATGGCACCTAAGTGGCTACTCCATTTGCTTTCTATGTGGCTTGTCATTGCAGTTGGGTTCATAACAATGGCCCCAAGGTCTGCTGTTATCTACCGTCTTTGTACAGATGTTAGGTAGGGCCTACATAGGATGACTGTCATCATTACCATGATAACTAGGGATGTCCCGATACCATTTTTTTTAAGACCAAGTACGAGTACCGATACTTTAATTCTAGTACTCGCTGATACCAAATACGAGTACTTATATTTTAAAGGGAATCTGACACCAAGGTGACCCGGTTTCTGGCGCTGTTTACCGTATGATATGTGGGTTCCTTGTTGTGTACAATGGAGGCAGCTGCTGTAGTATGAGCCCAGATTTCTCTCTTCTCCATTGGACAAAACAGGGAATTTGCATTGTCGGTGAGAACGATGACCACATGGTGAGCAGCGGTAGAAACCGGTTCCCTTGCACGATCTACCTATAAATTCAAGTTAGTGCAGGTGACTCTGCTGTAAGATTGTCTTTAATAGTAGGTAGTATCCCCCTGCAGACATTAGCAGAAGCCCCCCTGTAGACATAAGAAGCAGCCCCCCTGTAGACCACAGCCCCCCTTTAGACAGTGGGCCCCCATTTAAACAGCAGCAGGGCCCCCCTTTAGACAGCAGCAGGGCCCCCCTTTAGACAGCAGCAGGGGCCCCCCTTTAGACAGCGGCAGGGGCCCCCGTTTAAACAGCAGCAGGGCCCCCCCCGGTAGACATTAGTAGAAGCCCCCCTCCTTGCAGGCAGCTCACCTCCACTGTCCCGTTCTCCCATCCTCCGGCCCGCATCATGTCGTCCTATGGAGGATCATGTGACATATACGTCACTTTGCTGCCCGGGCGCAGGGGAGGAGGCGGAGTGACGTGTTTGTCACATGCTCCTCCATAGGACGACATGATGCGGCCCGGAGGACGGAAGAACGGGACAGTGAAGCGGCAGCAGGTATCGGGCATGGTATCGGGGACATTAAACGAGTCCCCGATACCATGCAAATAGCTAGTATTGGCCCCGATACTGATAACAGTATCGGTATATCCCTAATGATAACCAATCATATATTGCAATACATAAATCTACTACTAGCTAGGAGCACACATAAAGGTGTGCCTTTGATAACCGTTCACATGGTTTGGTGCTGTGCAGTGGCCATCATTGCTGTGGTTAGGGTTGCCACCAGGCCGGCATTTTACCAGCACACCCAGTATTTTGACCACCCTGCCAGTATTTTTATATTAAAAATACCGGCAATGCAATAGCCGGTATTTATCCAACCAATCCTCCAACTCCCTGAATGTTGTACCATATACTATACCAGTGTTTCCCAATCAGAGGAGCCTGCAGCTGTTGCAACACTACAACTCCCAGCATTCCCGGACAGCCAACAGTTGTCTGGGCATGCTAGGAGTTGTAGTTTTGCAACAGCTGGAGGCACCCCTGGTTGGGGAAAATGTACCTACCCTATATACTACTATATAGTACAACATGCCTGGAGTTGTCGTGTTGCATCAGCTGGAGGCACCCCTGGTGGAAAAACACTGACCTATACTATATACTACTATATAGTCCAACATGCTGGGAGTTGTAGTTTTCGTTTGGGGCAGCTGCTGAGCCACAGGCTGTATCAGGGCATGCTGGGAGTTGTAGTTAGTAACTAACCGCAACTCCCCAATTTAATATAAAAAAGTTATCAAAAATTCACATCAAAACAAAAATGGTACTGTTAAAAACTACAGATCGGGGTGCAAAAAAATTAGCCCTCATACAGGCCCATATAAGGAGAAATAAAAAATCTATAGGGGTCAGGATAGGACAAAATTTCCCCTGCATATGTGTATCCTGTGATGTTACCCATATATAATTAATTATGCAAATTTGCATGGCCGTAATTTTTTTGCAAGGAAGGTGGCAACCATAGCTGTGGTGCTGTGAACTGCTGTGGCCCAGAGCCAGTGGGCTTAGGCTAAGTTTCTACTTGTTTTTTCGTTTTACATTTGAGTGGAAATTGCATTTTTGGCCCCTTTGGCGTTTTTTTTGGTACCCAAAATTGTTGGGTACCAAAAGAAAAAAAAAACATGCCGTAGTGATGGGAAAAAAATGCTTTTAACGAAATTTATATTTTTTATAACAAAATTTTAATTAATTTTTAATAAAGTGTGTGTGTGTTTCACTTTTTTTTCTGTATTTGTAAAAAATTTTAGGTAGTACTACTACTGCCAGCTTTGAACAGACTGTTCCATGATGGGAGTAGTAGTACCTGTACTAATAGACATATTGCCCTGGGTGTCACTCCTGACACCTGATGCGATCGTCCATAATATAGCAGAGATGCGGATCGGCTCTATACAGCGCTCACATCTCTGCACTTTACTCCGGCCAGTGATATGAATAGAACATCACTGGCCGGAGGGTGGTCATTGGCCGGAGGGTGGCAGCCAATCACCGCTCTCAGAGGGAAATATGAATGAGTGATGTTCTATTCACATCACTGGCCGGAGTATAGTGCAGAGATGTGAACGCTGTAGAAAGCCGCTCCGCATCTCTGCAATAGATAGGACGATCGCATTGGGTGTCAGGAGTGATTCCCTCTTTGATCTGTTCTTAACTGCAGGTACTACTACTCCCAACATAGAGCACACTCTGCTCCATGCTGGGAGCTGTAATACCTGCATTAATAGACAGATCGCAACGAGTGTAACTTCTGAAACCTGTTGCGATCTGTCTATTAATGCAGGTACTACAGCTCTAAGCATGGAGCAGAGTGTGCTCCATGTTTGGAGTAGTAGTACCTGCAGTTAAGGAAAGATCACAGCGGATGTAACTCCTGACATCCGCTGTGATTCTCCTGTATAATTTATAGATGTGGGCGGCCGCTCTTCTATGGTCTCCTGTACTGACATATATATACACCTATACACGCCAGATGGTTCCAGCCAATCACAGCTCTCTGTGTAAAATATGAATAGGTGTATATATACGTCAGTGCAGGGGACCGTAGAAGAGCGGCCACCCGCATCTATAAATCTGTCAATTAGTCCAGGTACTACTACTCTCATCATGGAACAGTGTGTACTTAAAATTATGTAAAAAAATAAAGAAAAAAAGTGAAAAACACACACACACTACTTTTTTATTATTGTCGGATACATTTTTAGTGCCCTGCCCGCACATATAAATTGATCCCTGTTTTAAAAATTAATAAAAATGTCATTATAAAAAAGATAAATTTCGTTAGATACAATTTTTCCATCACTACTGTATCTTTTTTTTTTTTTTTTATGGTACCCTACAAAATTTTATTAACCCTTTAAGGACCAGGGGTTTTTCTGTTTTTGCACTTACATTTTTTCCTCCTTACCTTTAAAAAATCATAACTCCATCAATTTTGCACCTAAAAATCCATATGGTGGCTTATTTTTTGCACCACCAATTCTACTTTGTAATGACATCAGTAATTTTACCCAAAAATCTACGACGAAAAAAATCATTGTGTGACAAAATTTAAGAAAAAACACCATTTTGTACATTTTGGGGGCTTCCGTTTCAACGCAGTACAATTTTCGGTAAAAATTACACCTTAACTTTATTCTATAGGTCCATAAGATTAAAATGATACCCTACTTATATAGGTTTGATTTTGTTGGACTTCTGGAAAAAATCCTAACTACATGCAGGAAAATTTATACGTTTAAAATTATAATTTTCTGACCCCTATAACTTTTTTACTTTATCGCTTACGGGGTGGTATGAGTATTTAGTGGTACCATTTTTGTATTAATCCGACTTTTTGATCGCTTTTTATTCATTTTTTCATGATATAAAAAGTGACCAAAAATACACTATTTTGGACTTTGGAATTTTTTTTGCGCATACGCCATTGACCGTGTGGTTTAATTAACAATATATTTTTATAATTCGGACATTTCTGCATGCAGCGATACCACATATGTTTCTTTTTATTTACACAGTTTTTTTTAAATGGGAAAAGGGGTGATACAAACTATTATTAGGGAAGGGGTTAAATGATCTTTATTCACTTTTTTTTTTTCACTTTTTTTTTTTTTGCAATGTTATAGCTCCCATAGGGACCTATAACACTGCACACACTGATCTTTTACATTGATCACTGGTTTCTCATAGGAAACCATTGATCAATGATTCTGCCGCTTGACTGCTCATGCCTAGATCCCACGAAAGGACCCACGACGTACCGGTACGTCCTTTGTCCTTAACAGGTTAAAAAAGGTATCTCCATCACTTTTTTGGATTGCTAAAGTCCAAAAAAGAATGAAAACCGCCCGCAAAAACATCAAAATTAAAATCCACATGTCGTTTTTCTTGGCGTTTTTTTACTCCCATAGACTTCTATGGGAGAAAAACGCTATTGGCTCAACATGCTGCGACTTTGCAAAACCGCAAAGGAGCTAAATAAGAGTGAAAAAACACCAAAAGGATTTAAAAAAACGCCACACTGAAAAACGCAAAGTGGAAAATGAATTTTGCGATTTCTCATTGATTTACAGCTAACATCTGGACGCAGCGTTTTTTGGCCAAAAGAACGCCAGGCAGCAGATTTGGCGTTTTTTCTCTGCATTTTTCCCAAAAAAACAAGCAGAAACTTAGCCTTAGTCTGGCAGCAATGGGGTTGTTGGAATGCTGGGTTGTTCCCTTTTGTGGGTGCTAGTGGTGCATCAGTGTTGGTTGCTGCATAGTTCAACCTTTGAAGGGGTATTCCAGGATTTTTTTTTATTAGGCTATGCTACAGGGGCTGTAAAGTTAGTGTAGTTCATAATATAGTGTCTGTACCTGTGTGTGACGGTTTTCTCTCAATTCTTATGTGATTTTCACCTCAATATTTATTTTTATCAGCATACAAAATGACTGTTGTCTCAGATATTTCCCAGGTTGCAATGCGGCCGAGACCTGATTCACTAGTCAGCTGATGACAGGGAGCCTGTCTGCTTCAATGGGTGGAGCGATCGCTTGGTGTGAGAGAGATCAATCTGCAACTAATGCACCAGCTGTAGGAACCCTGATGGAAAACCACAGGTCTTTTGAATGGATTCAGCTCATTTATGTTTCAATGGGTGGGATGGCTGATGTGTGGGAGGGAGGAAAAAAGAATTATGGGATTTGTAAGCAAAAGAAAAAAACTAACATGAAATACCAGTTCACAAAAAGCTAGCCACAGTATTATGGTAATCTTACAACATAGCCATTTAGCGCCAAGACAAGCGCAGATCCTTCCTAAGCATGTTCATTACTGTCTGCCAGGTATATACTAAAATCACCTTATGGTGGAGAACCCCTTTAAAGTTAGGGACTCATAAGTGTGCTGATACAGTTAGATTAAAATGTATACTAGCTACCTTGTGTTAGCTATGTAAGATTTGCTGAGATGCAGCAGATAAGTGTATAACGTGTAAATATGCACACGTTTCCTTTTTTCGAAGTCTGTGGTCCTCATTATATACAACTGTTTAATACATTAGAAGGACTATTAAAAAAAAAGAATAATAACATTTTTTATAGTATATGTGCTACCAATACAGTGATCCCTTAACTTACAATGGCCTCCACATACAATAGTTTCATTATATAATGGTCTTTTCTGGACCATTGTACCTTGAAACCAGACTCAACATACAATACTACAGACAGTCCAGATCTGTGAAACATGTCAATGGCTGGAAGAACCAACCAATCAGAATGGGCACGGGAGGACGGTATATGAGGATGGTATATGAGGACGGTATATGAGGACGGGATATGAGGATGAGATAAGAGGACGGGATATGAGGACAGGATATGAGGTTGGGATATGAGGACAAGTACTTCTTCCTTTGTTGTTCTTCCTCCTCAATAAGGATTAGGAAGGAAAAACCGGGCAATTCCTGGTACTCAGCTAGTTTACAATATAACCAAAGGCAGTAGAGTAGCCAGGACAGCTTATAGAGTAAATTACTGCTCTGTGTTGCAGGAGCTAGAAGTCCCTGAAATCCAACATGGTGCCAAGCCTCTAAGAAAGTAGCAATTGTAGATCAACTTAAAGTAGATAGGTAGAGGCTAACTCACCAAAAAGTAGAAAAAACTTCTTTATTCAAACTAAACGTACCTGATACCTGAAACAGCTGTAACCTGTTTGTGACTCCAGGCAACTGCCTGGTTAACTGTTGCTCCCGTATGCTGTACCCAATTCTACTTTGAAAACAATTTTTTTTTTCTACTATACATCCTGGTGAGTGCACCTCTACCTATCTACCTTGAGTTGATGTATGCTATATAACCTACCCAGTGAACATTGTAAAAAAAAAAAAAAAAAAAAAGCCAGAATTTCTATTTTCGTTTCCAACCTCCCAAAAAGACAGACGTGTCATATGTACCCCAAAATCGTACCTTGTCTCACAACAAAAAAAACATGACAGCTCAGTTAGTAAAAGAAACTATGAAATTCCACTTTTGAGTGATTTGCTTTTTTCTGTCTGACCCCTCAGTGGTACCATAACTTTCTATTCTGGCATCAGCGGGGCCATCATTCTTATGAACTATAACATTGTAATATCATTGTAAAAAGCCTCCTATAGGTAGCAGATTACATTGCTAAAGCTTTGCATCATGTTTCCATGGAGGCCATTGGACATTGTCTTTGGAGTCTTTATACAAGGTACCAATCTGACAAGTGAGTCACACCTCAGTCACACCTGTATGTTCTGCAAGAGAAATGTTTTGGAAGACAAGCTACAAGTAGGGCTATATATAAATCTCACGAACACAGTCAAACATTGCAGGTTTTTGCAAGGTGATAAAACCTCTGAAAAATCATTTGTTACATGTTACATAACACACGCTTCTTCATGACAATATACATGGATAAGCCACAACATAAAATTCCCCTTCTTAGTATTGTGTAGTTTGCCTTCATGTCACCAAAACAGCTCTGACATATCTAGTAGGGATCGACCGATTATCGGTATGGCCGATATTATCGGCCGATAATCATGATTTTGGGCATTATCGGTATCAGCAATTACCTTGCCGATAAGCCGATAATGCCCCGACCCCCGCACCGCCCCCACCGCGAACGCCCCCCCCTGACCCGCCGCACCGCGACCGCCCCCCGCGACCCACCGCACCGCGACCGCCCCCCCGACCCACCGCACCGTGTCGCACCCCCTACCGTAGTGCTGGGCGGTATACCGGTATGGATTTTTGCCCATACCGCTATACCGGTCGGGCCCCTCCCCCACCCTCCGAGTGAATAAAAAAAAATTAAACTTACCCATAATGGGGGTGGTCCGGGCCATCCATCGTTCCTGTAGTGTCCGGGGGCATTCCGGGTGAAGAGTGAACTAGTCCGGGCTGTCCTTCTTCTCCCACGGTCTTCTTCTCCACTCCGGGCAGGCTCCGGCCTAGTGCGCTGCATAGACGCCGCTACGCCGTGACGTCAGGTGCATCGCTGCGCACGGGCGTCACTGCGCAGCGGTGTCTATGCAGCGTACTAGGCCGGAGCCCGCCCGGAGTGGAGAAGATGACCGCCGGAGAAGAAGAACAGCCCGGACCGGTTCACCCTCCACCCGGAATGCCGCCGTACACTACAGGAAGGATGGCCCAGACCACCCTGACAGGTAGGGGGAGAGAAGCGGGTGGTGGCGGCGGCATCTATGGCACCGCAAAAGCCACTGCAGTGCATTGATTTAAAGCACCCGCTTTAAATCAATGCACTGCAGCGGTGTCGAGGGGGGATAAATAGCCGATAACTTATACCGGAATATCGGTATAAGTTATCGGCTATCGGCCCTAACCTCCACCGATTATCGGTATCGGCCCTAAAAAACCGATATCGGTCGATCCCTCATATATAGCCATGAATACTGCAAGACCTCTGAAGGCAAGGTGTCCTGTGGTATCTGGCTCCAAGGCGTTAAATGAGTAGTGCAGTGAAATATAACTTATCCACCTATCGAAAGGATAAGTTATAGATCTCCTGAATGGGGTCACGACCGACACGCATCCTCCATGTATCCCATAGACATACATGAAGGGGGCGTTTTGCTCCATGTGGGGGTCGGCACACCCCCTTCCAGCAGACTGCCGAGGCCCCCGTTCAGGAGATTGCAGGGGGTCCCAGCGGTCGGACCCCCCACAATCTATAACTTATGCCCTATCCTTTCATTTCACTACAGAACTCCTTTAACAGTAGAGCTTTTAGGCACTGTGAGGTGTGGTATTGAGTAGTGAGGTGCGGGCCCTAATGGACCGCTCTTGTTTTTCTAGCATTCCACAGATGCTCGATCAGATTAACATCTGGGTAATTTAGAGTCCAAGTCAACATCTTGAATGCTCTGCCATGTTCCTCAAACCATTCCTGAACGGTTTTCACAGTGCGGCCAGGCAATGATCTTGCTGAAAAGGCAATTTGGATTTTATTTCATCCGAAATCCATAGATAATCAGATAACGTTTCAGTCAAACATTGACCTTCATCAGATCATGGAGGTGAGCAGCAAGCCACACGGCACCTACCATAGAGACACGGTTTGGCCACCCCTGCTCTATACTTCTGAGTATATTTGGGGAGATTTATCAAAACCTGTGCAGAGGAAGAGTGGTGTAGTTGCCCATAGCAACCAATCAGATTGCTTCTTTCATTTTCCACAGGCCTCTTTAGAGGCCTGTGGAAAATGAAAGAAGCAATCTGATTGGTTGCTATGGGCAACTGCACCACTCTTCCTCTGCACAGGTTTTGATAAATCTCCCCATTGTGAAGTATTGAGATGTATGCATATTGTGCTATGTGATTATGTGTCCATAGCCTTTCTACTCTAATACTTGTTACCTTATTATCGCTGCCGCTCGCTATATCAGCATATTACTCTGTGTTATTGAAAGATTGTAGATATACTGTACCAACATGGCTAACATGGTTTAGTTTTAATATAGATGATCAATACGGGAAAATTAAAATTTTCCTTGGTAATTATAGAAGAGAGGTAGAAAGGCAGCGGTACATGCTTGTTATGGTTACATTTATGCATCTATGCTCCTTCTTTTGGAACTTGTCCATTACATGAATTACCTCCATGCCATCAAGACGTTACCAATCTGCTCCTCCATGTTTGTTTTTTATTGTGTTCATCTGTGTAATCTAAATAAAGAAAATTGAAAATTTTTATAGCAACAATTTTTGTGGAGTTCTTTTTATGTCAATTTTATTGTTGCTATGAATGCACTCCATGCAGAATTCATTAGACCAGGTGTATTTGTAGGTTACACAGATGTCAAAAGTTAAGATCGCATCAGATCTCACTGCTGATACCCCCTGCAATTACAAGTTAAAGGGGTATTCCAGGCAAAAACATCTTATCCCTATCGAAAGGATAGGGGATAAGATGTCTGATCGCGGGGGGCCCGCCGCTGGGACGCCCCACGATCTCCCTGCAGCAGCCCGCATTCTATGCATAGATGCGTCGGAAGTTTCGGAAACCTCCGGGCTTCCGAGACGGGGACGCAACGTCACGCCACGCCCCCTCCATCGATGTCTATGGGAGGTGGCGTTGCGGCCGTTATGCCGCCACCCATATAAATGAATGGAGGGGGTGTGGAGTGACGTCACGTCCCCATCTCGGAAGCCCGGAGGTTTCCGAAACTTCAGACGCAGCTATGCATAGAGTGCGGGCTGCTGCAGGGAGATTGTGGGGGGTCCCAGCGCCCCCCCCCAATCAGACATCTTATCCCCTATCCTTTCAATAGGGGAAAAGATGTTTTTGCCTGGAATACACCTTCAAAGGTCGGTCGAGTGTGCGGCAGCGAAATCAGGGTGGAATCTATTTGTCTCTATTCTCCCGTCTTGATTTTGATGTCGTTTTTTTATGTGGCTTTTTGTACATTTTAAACGCCCCATGTAGAACCACACTCACCGAGGAAACCCATGAAAACACAGGGAGAAGATACAAACTCCTTGCTGATGTCATCTTTGGTCAGTATCAAACACAGGTCCCACACACACACACACACAGCAAGGCAACATTGCAAACCACTGAGCCCTATGCTGGCCAAGTCAATAAAAAAGGGAGGGAAGGTGGGCAGATGGTACCAAAACAGGAAGCTGGGAGAGGGAAGAGAATTGTATTTTCATCCCCTTTGGATGAATCAGTTAAACATTAAAGCGTACCTGTCAAATTGCAGTAAAAATAATGCTTGTATATGTTACTCACTAGGTCATGCAGATTCTTTACATGTCTTTTCATATGTGTCTAGCTTCTGAATTTGGCTCAGAAATCCCTCTGTTCTGCTGCTCACTCATTCTGACATCTACTGCTCAGGAAGGGGCATGTCTGAGACAAGCACTGAGCCCACCCTCACTCATAATGCATTCACTTCCTCCCTTAGTCTGCTGTGCTGTGCTGGGTCTCTTCATCCAATCATTGCAGGTTGCTCTGATACCCCCTACTCTCTGTTTCTACACAGGAGCCTGATAGACAGGACAGGAGTGAGCACAGAGGAGTGCTAGCCCTGGTCTTACTTGACTTTGTCCCAGACTGTGCTTCAGCTGGGACAAATATGATGCTGCAGCCGGACAGGATTATGTTCTGGATGGTATGAGGACCCCTAGTGGTCTTTTTTATAAGCCATGATTTCTATAAAAAGGAGATAAAAGATTTTTATGAAGTATATAAAAAAGGAAAATTTTTTGCCAAAATGTACAACATATAAAAGGTTTTTGAATCTGACGATGCCCATTTAAGTGATGTTCAGGAATGCAGAGAAACACCATCCCCCACCACCACATCATAATGCCCATCATAATTGTGCCTCCGCACTAACCACATGTAGTGCCATTTTCGCTGTCGAGGACTTGTTAGGACTCCTATCTCTCCCCTTACTAGTAGCACCAAGAGCTCCATTTATAGAGATGAACAGATCTGCACAGAATATACAAGGTATAAAGGCGCTGAGATGCTTACTGATCCCACTTCAACTCTTTGACTAGGAAAAACAATTGATTCTAGTCAAAGCCAATTGTTTTTTGTTTTAGGCGACGCCACCTAGAATTGATTTCATAAACAATGTAATCCATTTTGTTACTCCACAATTATTTTCAGATAGACTGAATTAAGTTGAGACACGAATATCAAATTGATATTGAATTTCAAGAATCAGATGGATGCAAACTGTGATCTGATCATTACCAGGGTACTTTTTCCTGCAGTAAAACAGACAGATACATTTTAATTTCAAACATTCGACATTTTCATCTGTAGACCATTCAAGCTGAAAATCTAACTAAAAGTTAATGGATGGATCGGGGTACTTGTATGTGGTGCAAAGTACTCGGTTCTCAGTGTGGTTTTCAAAATTCAGTATTCTGTATACAGTGGTTCCCAACGTTAGAATATTACTTGGTTCCAGATTGAACATTGTATGTTGAGACCATAACTCTATGGAAACCTTGTAAATGTTTTTGTAGCCCCAAAATGTCATCCAAAAAGAGGAAAAAGTGAGATTTAAAGAAATATAAGTAGATAACTAATACAGATAAAGCAAGTCCTTACATATAAAAGCAAGAAAGCTGCCGGAAGCTGTAATTCAGGAGCCTCTTCCCTGTACAGTAGACACAGTGTCCCCCAAAACAGGTAAAGAGTAGTTCAGAACTTGTACTACCTCCCTTTGAAGTGCATACACTTCAGTAATACAGGTGTTTTACCAGTGAATGCCTATTCTGATTGGCCGGTTCTTCCAGCCATTGACACGTTTTACAGATCTGGACTGTCCGTAGAATTGTATCTTGAGTCTGGTTTTAATTTACAATGGTCCAGAAAAGACAATTGTATGCTGAAAATATTGTAACCTGAGGCCATTGTAAGTTGAGGGATCACTGTATTCTGTCCATGAAACCTGAGATTAACTCTTCTTCTACTGCAAGAGATTCTACTAATCATGATATAGTAATTTTCATAATAGATTTCTATAGCCCTACTGCACCTGTACCCCAAAAGGGACTGACCATTCCAACCTCACAGATACAGTACTTGTTGCCCTCAATTTTATCTATAAAAGTTATTATTCTGCAAGACTTCTAAGATCTTGTACAGTCTGTACTAGAATTTGCAGACTGTATTGGTTTTAGGTAGTGTATTGGTTTTATGTAGTATAACATAGTAAGGAACAAAAGAGGCTAAAAGGGATTATCCCAAGAAAAGAAAAAACTTTTTCCACTATCCACAAGATAAACATAAGCATTTGATCTGTGGGGGCCCCACTGATCACAAGAACAGGGGCCCCTTGCCCAAGGAGTAACATCATGCATGCATTGCCATTGCTTCATTCGCTTTCTATGAGACCGAAGACAGTCAAAGACAAAGATGTGTTGACAATGGCCATAACCCCTATGCTCAGTTATATTCTGAGACGTCTATTGCCCATACTCTGGCTGAACCTGCAAATTTTAGCCTGGGAGTCCTGGGAAAAAAGTGCAGGAACTCACCCAAGATTTGCTCTCAAGGGCCGGTCCTGCAGAACTACTCACCCTGCTCTACACAGACTAGTGGGCACAGACAGAGGACTATGTAGTTCAAAAATGTAATGGAGAGGACAACTTAGGCTGATTCTCTGGCTGGAATATTTCTGATTCTGAGCTTTGCCAGAGCCGACTGAATCACGCCAATTATGCAGACAATGCTGGTCCTCATAGATAGCAATGTATTCCATGGTATTCTGCTGAAGGAATAACGACCACGGACGTAAGTGTACTTCCTGGTGGGACGGTCCTTTGCGCACCAGGTCGTACATTTATGTGTCCTGTACCGCATCGGAGCAGTTCTCGCATCATGCACTGCAGGTCCCAGCTGCCGGGGAGGTGCCAGTAATGGCGGACATCATTGATCGCGCTGATGTCCAACATTAACCCCTCAGATGCTGTGATCAATACAGATCATGGCATCTGATGCAATGTGCACATTTAAATAGATGATCGGATTGCCTGCGGCACTGCCACGGTGATCCGATCATCTAAAATGGCATCTGGAGGTCCCCTCATTTGCCGCCGGCCATCTCCTGGGATCTTCTGCTCTCGTCTGAGATTGAGCAGACCAGAGCAGAAGATCCCCGATAACACTGATTAGTTCTATGCCCTATGCATAGCGCTGAACAGTATTAGCAATCAAGTGATTGCTATAGATAGTCCCCTATTGGAACATAAAAAATGTAAAAAAAAAAAAAGTGAAACATTTTTAAAAGTAAAAATCCCCTCCCCCAATAAAAATCGAAATTGTATCTTTCTGCTATTTTACCCCCAAAAACCAACAAATTTTTTTTTAGAAACATATTTGATATCGCCGCGTGCATAAATGTCTTAACTATCAAAATGTAATGTTAATGATCCCGTACAGTGAACGGCTTAAATGTAAAAAAAAATGTTTTAAGTCCAAAATTGCTGCTTTTTTTGTCACATTTTATTGCAATAAAAATGTATAAAAAGCGATTTAAAAGTTTCATATGTACAAATGTGGTATCGATAAAAAGTACAGATCACAATGCAAAAAATTAGTCCTCATACCGCCCCCTTATACAGAGAAATGAAAAAGTTATAGGTGGTCAAAATAGGGCAATTTTAAACATACTGATTTTGTACAAAAAGTTTGAGATAATTTTTTAAGTGGTACAGTAATAGAAAAGTATGTTGCCATGGGTATCATTTTAATCATATTGACCCACAGAATAAAGAACACATGTGATTTTTACCATAAAGTGTACGGTGTGAAAACAAAACCCTCAAAAATTATCAAAATTGTGGTTTTCATTTAAATTTTCTCCCTAAAAAAAAAAATTTGGGGGGTTCGCCGTACATTTTATGATAAAATGAGAGGTGTCATTACAAATTACAATTGGTCATGCAAAAAACAAGCCCTTATATGGGTCTGTAGATGGAAATATAAAAGAGTTATTGGTTTTAGAAGGTGAGGAGAAAAAAAACGAAAACGCTGAAATAAAATTAGCCTGGTCATTAAAGGGGTACTCCGGCACTAAGACATCTTATCCCCTATCCAAGGGGATAAGATGCCTGATCCCGGGGGTCCCGCCACTGGGGACCCCGTGATCTTGTACGCAGCACCCCAGTTACAATCAGTCCCCGGAGCTGTCACGCCGCCTTCCATAGGCTTGCATTGAGGGGGCGGAGCGTGACATCACACAGGGGCGGAGCCGTGACGTCACTATTCTCCGTTCCTGTGATCGCCAGTAATCAGACCCTGAGCGAGTATGCTCCGGGGGCTGATTCTAACGGGGTGCGGCGTGGAAGATCATGGGGGGTCCCCAGCGGCGGGACCCCCGCGATCAGGCATCTTAATCCCTATCCTTTGGATAGGGGATAAGATGTCTTAGCGCCAGAGTACCCCTTTAAGGTCAAAATGGCCTGGGTACTCAACCCCTTAAGGACCCAGCCCATTTTCACCTTAAGGACTCGGACATTTTTTGCACATCTGACCACTGTCACGTTAAGCATTAATAACTCTGGAATGCTTTTACCTTTCATTCTGATTCCGAGATTGTTTTTTCGTGAAATATTCTACTTTATGTTAGTGGTAAAATTTTGTCGATACTTGCATCATTGCTTGTAGAAAAATTCCCAAATTTTATGAATTATTTTAATTTTTTTTTCCTTCTTATCATGAATATGGACATCCCAAATAAATTATATATTGATTCACATATACAATATGTCTACTTTAAAGGGGTCCTCCGGCGCTAAGACATCTTATCCCCTATCCAAAGGATAGGGGATAAGATGCCTGATCGCGGGGGTCCCGCCGCTGGGGACCCCCATGATCTTGCACGCAGCACCCCGTTACAATCAGTCCCCGGAGCATGTTCACTCCGGGTCTGATTACTGGCGATCACGGGGGCCGGAGCATTGTGACGTCACGGCCCCGCCACCGTGTGATGTCACGCTCTGCCCCGTCAATGCAAGCCTATGGGAGGGGGCGTGACAGCGAACATGCTCCAGGGACTGATTCTAACAGTGTGCTGCATGCAAGATCACGGGGGTCCCCAGCGGTGGGACCCCCGCGATCAGGCATCTTATCCCCTATCCTTTGGATAGGGGATAAGATGTCTTAGCTCTGGAGTACCCCTTTAAGTATGGGGCAACACAAGCATGTTAGTGTAAAACATTTTATTTTTTTACACTAACAGGCTGGTGTAGACCTCAACCCCTTTTCATAAGGGGTAAAAGGAGAAAAAGCCCCCCAAAATTTGTAGTGCAATTTCTCCCGAGTACGGAGATACCCCATATGTGGCACTAAACTGTTTCCTTGAAATACGACAGGGCTCCGAAGTGAGAGAGCACCATGCGCATTGAGGACTAAATTAGGGAATGCATAGGGGTGGACATAGGGGTATTCTACGCCAGTGAGTCCCAAACAGGGTGCCTCCAGCTGTTGCTAAACTCCCAGCATGCCTGGACAGTCAGTGGCTGTCCAGAAATGCTGGGAGTTGTTGTTTTGCAACAGCTGGAGGCTCTGTTTTGGAAACACTGCCGTACAATAGGTTTTTCATTTTTATTGGAGGGAGAGTGTAAGGGGATGTATATGTGTTTACCCTTTATTATGTGTTTGAGTAGTGTAGTGTAGTGTTTTTAGGGTACATTCACATGGGGGGAAAAATTAGCCGCAGCTCAAACTTGAAGCAGGAAACTCACTGTAAACCTGCCCGTGTGAATTTACCCTGTACATTCACACGGGCGGGTTTACAGTGAGTTTCCTGCTTCAAGTTTGAGCTGCGGCTAATTTTTCCCCCCATGTGCAAAACTACAACTCCCAACATGCACTTACAGACCGTGCTTGCTGGGAGTTGTACTTTTGCAACAGCTGGAGGAACACTGGTTGGGAAACCTTCAGTTAAGTTCTGGTATCTAACTCAGAGGGCCACAGTTTAGAAACCACCACACAGTATCTCCAAACTGAGGCCCTCCAGATGTTGCAAAACTACAAATCCCAGCATGCACAGACAGCAAACTGCTGTGTGGGCATGCTGGGAGTTGTAGTTTTGCAAGATCTAGAGGGCCACAGTATAGAGATCACTGCACAATGATCTCCAAACTGTAGCCCTCCAGCTGTTGCAAAACTACAAATCCCAGCAGGTCCACACAGCAAACAGCTGTCTGGGCATGCTGAGAGTTGTAGTTTTGCAACATCTGGAGGGTTACAATTTAGAGATCACTGTATAGTGGTCTCCAAACTGTAGCCCTCCAGATGTTGCTAGGCAACTCACCGGCTTCCGTAGTCTGCAGCACGCCGCACCAGGTAGCCAGCCGTCATCGCCACCCACTGATCATCGCCGCCGATCGTCGCCTCCGCTGCCGCCTATGGTAAGTGGACATTCTGCGCCGTTCACCGTCGGTCAGGGGAACTGAACATTGATCCCCATCCCCCCCCCCCCCGCCCCAGTTCTGCCATTGGTCGTCGCTTCTGCTTCTATCCCTTCAGGGGGACAACCCCGATCCCCCTTATTTTACGGGTCACCGGAGTCCCGTATGACCAGGAATTGCCGCAAATCGCTGGTGTGAATTTACTGGCGATTTGCGCCGACATGGGGGGGGACTCGGGACCCCTCTCAGCATTTGCACAGGATGCCTGCTGATAGATATCAGCAGTCATCCCGGTCTGGTCCCTGCCCGGCGTGCAGCTGAGACCAAAATTCCCATGGGTGTACAGGTACGCCCTGGGCCCTTAACCCCTTAAGGACTCAGGGTGTACCTGAACGTCCTGAGTCCGCTCCCATTTTATTACTCGGGGCCATAGTGGGTCGGGCCCGGCACCTAGCAACGGCCCCTAATAGTGCACGGCACTGATCGCGGTGCCGCGCGCTATTAACCCTTTAAACGCGGCATTCAAAGTTGAACGCCGCATCTAAAGTGAAAGTAAAACGTTGCCGGTTAGCTCAGGGGGCTGTTCGGGATCGTCACTGTGAAATTGCGACATCCCGACAGTTGTAAGACACGAGGAGGGTCCCCTTACCTGCCTCCTGGTGTCTAATCGCCAAATGACTGCTCAGTGCCTGAGATCCAAGCATGAGCAATCAAGCGGCAGAATCATTGATCAATGTTTCCTATGAGAAACCATTGATCAATGTAAGAGATCAGTGCATGCAGTTTTATAGCCACTAGAGGGGGCTATAACACTGCAAAAAAAAAGTGGGGGAAAAAAAGTGAATAAAGATCATTTAACCCCTTCCCTAATAAAAGTTTTAATCACCCCTCTTTTCCCATAAAAAAAAACTGTGTAAATAAAAACAAAAATAAACATATTTGGTATCACTGCGTGCAGAAATGTTCAAATTATAAAAATATATTGTTAATTAAACCGCATGGTCAATGGCGTGTGCGCAAAAAAATTCCAAAGTCCAAAATAGCGTATTTTTGGTCACAAAATGAATAAAAAGCGATTAAAATGTCTCATTAATACAAAAATGGTACTGCTAAAAACTTCAGATCACAGCGAAAAAAAACGACCCCGTATTTGGAAAAATAAAAAAGTCATAGGGGTCAGAAAATGACAATTGTAAACGTATACATTTTCCTGCATGTAGTTATGATTTTTTCCAGAAGTACAACAAAATCAAACTTATATAAGTAGGGTATCATTTGAGTTGTATGGACTCAAAGAATAAAGATAAGATGTCATTTTTACTGAAATATGTACTGCGTAGAAACGAAAGCCCCCAAAATTTACAAAATTTTGTCACACAATGATTTTCTTTTCCGTTTCACCGTAGATTTTTGGGTAAAATCACTGATGTCATTACAAAGAAGAAATGGTGGCGCAAAAAATAAGCAATAATATGGATTTTTAGGTGCAAAATTGGAAGGGTTATGATTTTTTAAAGGTAAGGAGGAAAAAACTAAAGTGCAAAAACGGAAAAATGCTGAATCCTTAAGGGGTTAATTACCAGGGAGTGAAGGCATACCTGTACACCCTGGGTCCCTAAGTGGTTAAGGGGTTAAGCAGAGAAATATTAGCGTGGAAATTATGTATCCTTCATTATAGAGTAGAATCCCATAGGCAGCTGCCTCAGAGGTTCCAAGCGGAATTACTCTCCGAAATTCCATAGTGTTAACCCAGTAATAGACTCCTATGTGTATGGGCTTACAGCAAGGGAATACAAGAAGAAAAATAGAAACTATAGATTCAGAATCAGCATCTTTTAATCTATTTACTTTATGATTTTTATGGAGGTGACAAAATCCCTTTAGTGCCCAATACTATTGTTCTTAATGGAGAAATACCACTACTAGAGGTATCTAAAGCTGACCAGATACTTTCAATATCTGAATAACTGAACGGTCAATAACTGAATGGTCATCTATCCTGACTTTCCCATACACATGAACGTTTGGCACGTCTAAACATTTATGCATATTCTATGTGGAGGTTTTAGCGTCAGCCAGACAGTTGTGGTGCTGGATTATCCCTTCAAGAACAGTATGGTTGGGTGGCAAAAATCCATCACACCTGACTCTTCTCTCCCTCTACATCATCTATTGGTTGAGAGTTCATTTGCCGCCATACACCTTAGAGAATAGGGCATACCCAGCTGGTTCAGCCAACTTAAGTTTAGGGTGTAAGGGCACCTTAATAGCAGTTTATTACTCTCTCCCACACAAAAACACAGGAATGCTCAGCCAAACAGAGCATTTATATGTGTGGGGAGGACAAAGAAATAGCTATAAGCTAAACAAGCTCATAAGGCTGACAGCTATTGAAGGGGTTTAGGTGTAGGACTCAAGCCAAATGTGGAAGTTATGTGGAAGCATCAGGACTGGAGACTAGAAAATGAGACAGGTACCTTTACTCTGTTTAGGCATAGAAAGAACACAAAGTACAATTATTATTATTTTTCTGTACCATATTATGGGGGCAGCCATCTTGCCTGAGCTGCTTTGAACAAGAGTTGGAAATAAGCCCTACTGCAACCACATAGACCACAGGGGCCTGTAGTCTGGAGCTGATTGACTTCTATGGGAGAGTGTTCTAGGCATGTTCTGTGACCTTTGCAGAAGTCAGTGTGCAGGAAGGGAGTAAGTGAGGTGTGAACATCACCTGTTGTGAATGGCAGATCATGTGTTATCTGTATACAGTTGTCCCCTATCATAATCCTATGTGTGATGATAATAATGAGACTGCTGAGAAGTGATCTCTGCACAACAGGAAATGCCAGCTTATTGTGGTGAACCAGGAGAGTTGTGGTGTCTAGGGTGTTGGGGTGATGTAAGTGCAGGGTCTGGTGGTATTAACCCTTAGATGTCGTGACGCCAGGGTGAGGTTTCCTTAGTGTTAATGGTCCTACCTCCAAACCCAACCGTCCTAAAAACGGCAGGGAAAATAACGGAATGTCCACAGCAGACTTTATGAATAAACTTAAGAACTTTACTTGAAGATTTTATACAACAGTCTCTATACATAACAGTCTCTTAAGAGGTAATCGGAATGCAGGTTCCTCACAGGTTTTGCTGGGACTTTGAAGCAATGAGCTTTGATGCAGGCCACTGTGCTACTTATTATAATATTCTAGCTGGTAGTAGTCACACAGGATTTGATAGATTGAGCTTTGTAACTCACGGTTTAGTGGCTGCAGGTTCTTTCAGGCTTTGGCCTAGATGGATTGTGATTTCTGCTGAGATATTTGTGCTTGCTTGGTAGTGCAGGAACCAGAGAGGGAATTTAGTGGCTACAGCCCTTTATATAATAAGGGGCTGGACTAAGCTCATTGGTCAGCAAACCTGTAATTCCTGAACCCAGTGAACTTTGGGTACATCACATGACCCTGGAAGGTCCTTGAACAATAGTACAACCATAATTATAGTCACATGACCTGCTAAGGTCCTATACATTTATAATACCTATAAATGTATATACATTAAATAATACACAATTTATATGAGGCGACCAGGGGTAAGCCCTGCAGGAGAGCCCTATGGGATTGAAGGGACTCTGGCTGAGGGGACTTTAGACAGGGACAGGACCAGGTCCTGTACCGGGATACCACATTATTATTAGGCTTTGTGGCCAAAAAGCTACATAGACAGCCGTGTGGAAAAAAATGTAAAGATAAAAATCACCGAAAATTGCTAAAAGAAATGGTTTATATAATTTATATGTGGAAACCAAATAGAAGAAAGTCCAGCTCACTCCTTAAGCCCGTAGCGCCAGGACTGGCGTGGGCAACGCCAAGTGACACGATAGTGCAAACGAACAGGATGTCCAGCGCAGATGAAGGAACAAATTCTTTATTGCATAGAAGCTTTAGTACAGAGAGGACATGACAAAGTGACTCGTTTTGGTCCTAACAGCGGACCTTAGTCATACAAGGTAGCAGTGTATGTTTAGATCTTAAATAGGATACTCATTTCCCGGCCAACCAATCACGTGACGGTGGCAACAGGATGCACTCCTCCCATTTCGCTGTGTGTAGGCGATATCAAAGACTTGGGTACAGGTGGGAGTCGCCGACATGGAGCGAAGAAATGGGGTAACAGTAAGAGATACATACATAATCAAAACAAATAGAAGAAATGAAAAATTGTATATCAATACTATAAAAACATGTGGACCAGAAGAAGGGGGGAATATGCAAATAAAATCATCATATTCATCATTAAGAGCAGACAGGAAAAATTTAAAATTATTATATGTGGGGTGCACTACCACCCCTCTCAAGGTTCGCATCCAGAAACACATTTCAGATATACCTTACTTTAATACAAGACATATATCCATGGTATCTAGACACATAGCAGAGGTACATGCTGGGAATACATCTTCCCTCATGTTACAAGGGTTGGAACGGGTTACACCACCTATTAGAGGTGGTGATACCAAACTCAAACTCCTGGACCGGGAGGTCTATTGGATTTTGAAGCTGGATAGCCGCACTCCACGGGGTCTCAACAAAAGGATGGACACCATTCTTCACTATTAGCTAATGAGGCTTATACCTTTCACGTGTCTGATCCATATACCCAATGTGGTGTACCCTTGCTTTCTATCTTATCCCGTCCCCCTCTTCTTAATATTCATTTACAATTTTGGTCCTCCTGTTCCTTCATATGGTGTTATTCACACCAGTTTCGTCTCCTCCCCTTTTTTCCCCCTCCCCCCCCCCCCCCCCCCGCATATAGAGGCCTTTATTTATAAGGCCTCATGTGGGGTCTTTGTGGTGACTTGTATTTGCAAAAATTCTTTAGAAATATTTATACATTATCATTATTAATTACTGGTCTCCATATCGATTCTACATATGGTCTCAATGGTATTCAACATTACATCACACATGCTTTGTCCTTATATGTATGTTTCTGCGTCAGATAGGTTAGGTGGTGGCACATTCCCTCGTAGTCAGCTATACTGACATGGCTTTATATTTTGTATATTAACTTAATCACATTTTGAGGGTATGTCCCTTATTAACATGCCAGTTCGGACTACAGAGCGACTTTTCTAGCTCTCCCATATCTATTTCACGCATTGAATTTTTTATTTTTCCTGTCTACTCTTAATGATGAATATGATGATATTATTTGCATATTCCCCCCTTCTTCTGGTCCACATGTTTTTATAGTATTGATATACATTTTTTCATTTCTTCTATTTGTTTTGATTATGCATGTATTTCTTACTGTTACCCCATTTCTTCACTCCATGTCGGCGACTCACACCTGTACCCGAGTCTTTGATATCGCCTACACACAGCGAAGTGGATCCCATTGCCACCGTCATGTGATTGGTTGGCTGGGAAATGAGTACCCTATTTAAGATCTGCACATACACTGCTACCTTGTATGACTAAGGTCCGCTGATAGGACCAAAACGCGTCACTTTGTCATGTCCTCTCTGTACTGAAGCTTTTCTGCAATAAAGAATTTGTTCCTTCATCTGCGCTGGACATCCCGTTCATTTGCAATATCATTTATATATTTAATATATCATTTGTAATGACACATTGTTTTTCATCAGACTTATTCTATATATTACTGTCATTTTCTTTCTACAGGGGCTGTGAGGGCTTCCAGTATATTCCCTATCCTCAGTGTGATCCTACTCTTCATGGGAGGACTGTGCATTGCTGCCAGCGAGTTCTACAAAACTCGACACAATATCATACTAAGTGCTGGCATCTTCTTTGTGTCTGCAGGTAACATAAGTTAATCCTCAAGGTGAAAAATGTGTCACACAGGAGTAAAGCTTGTCTAGAAAAAATGGTTTACGGAACTTTTTTTGATCCTGAACTGTCCATAAAACTCAAAATGTGACTTTTATCATTGTTCTTTTTACTGATAACAAAGTACTTAAACTTATGCATAGTCATAGAGCAGTGTTCTTCAAACTACAGACCTTCAGATGTTGCAAAACATTCAGTATCAGGGATGGCCCTACAATGGGTCCCGCTAGGTCCATTGGACCATGGCAGCACTTTTGCGACCCATGACGGACCTAGTCCGTCATGGTGCCGCTCATGGTGTATGGAGTGGGCTCATGACTCAAGCTCGCTCCATACCCAGTGACCCCCAGCTGTTTTCAGTGGCTGGGGTCTGCAGCTAATAGCCGGCATGCAGAGATCACTGCAGCCGGCTATTAAACCTTTAGATCGCCGCTGTCAAAGCTGACAGTGACATCTAAAGGGAGCTTTAAAACCATCCCTGTTGATCTAGTAGGGTAGATAGACCCCCCCCCTCCCGCAGCACGCTAATGGGGGTGATCCACTATAGAGGTAGCCGGAGGGCTTACCTCTATTCCTCTGCTGTCTATGGCACTTCATTTGATAGAGCCTGGCTGCACCAGGCACTACCAAATGATTGCAGAGCACACAGATCAATAAAGTTCTATGGAACTTCATTGATCTGCATGAGGAATCTACTGATTCCGCCTAAAAGTCTCCTAAGGGACCAATAAAGTGTAAAAAAAAAATAATAATTTTTAATAAAGGTTTCAAAAACACACACATTAACCCCTTCCATATTAAGAGTTCAAATCACCCCCCTTTTCCCATTTCCATATTAAAACATGTGAACACAATAAAAATAAACATATTAGGTATCACCGCATGCATTATTGTCCAAACTATTAAAATATAACATTATTAATCCCGTACGGTTAATCATGTAAAAGTAAAAAACTACAAAACCACAGAATTTCAGCATGCCCTGTTCAGCATGCTAACAGCTGTCGGGGCATGCTGGGAGTTGGAGTTTTGCAACATCTGGGAGGTCCACCATTTGGAGAACACTGCCATAAAGTTAAACAATAAAATTCTGTGCTCCACAAAAAAAAGTAGTAAACAGTAAGCTTCTCAGCTTCCCCTAGAGGAGGCTGCAAGCAGTCAGAATTTGACCTTGTCACTATGGCTGTCTGAAGTGAAGCATTTAAAGCTCCTTATAAGAAAAACTAAGCTCCAACTCTTAGTTATATTATAAAAATGAATCAGCACATGGTTTTGGACCTAAAAATGACCCTAAAAATAAAGGCGGACATTCAGTTTCTTTAGCTGGTGATAAATTTGGGCATAGACCTCATATTGATAGTTATTGCATCAAATAGCATTACAACAATCTGCTCTCCCCTATACCCTCCCCTCTGAATGAGGTCCAGCAGCACCACTGCTCCTGCCTCACTACTAGCAGTGCCCTGGTGATGTCATTAGTTGCATGTAACCCATGAGACCAATGATTGGTTCCAGCTGTCTCTTGCATGATGTATATAGATGTCACTGTGGCTCTTTCGCACTCTGTAGCATGAGCGACCAGGGGGCTCAGTATAAGTTGGGGATTTTTGGCAATCCTGGAAAACCCCTTTAAAGTATGGATATATTGGAATTCTTACATCAGAAGTGGAGAGCTGCAACTGGTATGCTGGGCGGTATTGTTGCAACAATATCTACAAAGTGTACTAGCTGTGTCTCTCCAAATCCAATGCAGAGTTGCAAACACTACATTTTATTTTCTGAACACTTAGGGCCCATTCACACTATGGTATATTGCCCACTATATAGAAATATTCCGGACGGACATTCCATGCACAGCAGGTACCGCCAGAATCAATCGACGCTAGGACCACTCAGACATGCACTGTCTCTATTGAGGGCAATGCATTTCTGTGCAGGTTCAGCCAAAAGAATTAACTTAGTCATTCTTTGGTCAGAGTTCGGAATTTTAATTACCACATCGGAAATTTATCAGTGTGTACTGTGCAGCACAATCCCATTGAAGACAATGGGGAGACTGCTGCACTGGAATGTCCCTGCACAGAAATTCCTTGGTGTGAATCGGCACTTAGGACTTATACACACTCAGATAGGGTACATACTGAGGAATTTCCGAGCAGAATTCTGCATAGAAGTCAGTGATGGGCACCCTTGAAATCTCCAGCTGAAAAAATCCTCACTATAAACCCTGCCTTGGGAATTCAGCAAGGAATTTTGCTCTGAGGAAATAACTAAGAAAATCATGAACAAAAGCTGAAATTCTCTGTTTAAGGAAGTTTGAGGAAGATTCCAACAGAATTTCCACATGGATTTTGCCTCAAAATCTATCTGGAATCCTGGTGGAATCAAAGTCCCATTGATGTCAGTAGAAGGTCCTTACGAGGATTATTTTCTGCTTGAAGAATTGAGATGTTCATGTAGATGATTTCTGCTTTAATTTAGTTTAGGCTAAAAATACTGACCAAAATAGTGACTTAAATACTATATATATGTGGACCCAGCCTAAATAATATTTGTCTATAGCTCAACATGCTGATATAAACACATAACCAGTATCTACTGTGAGCTGTAAGGCTAGGTTCACATTACAGAATTTCCAAGTGGAATTCCGCTTTGAGTCTTATTGCTGGCAATGAGATTCCACTGTACATTGAACACTATGAAATTTCTGTGGCGGGCATTCTGTGGAATTCCTGAACTCCCGAAAGATTGATCTTGCTCATTCTTTTGTCGAAATGCACATGTAATACAATGCCATCTATGGGAATGGCAATATGTGGGCAGTCCTTGCGCCGAATGATTCATTCTGGCCGCACTCGGAATTCTGTAGTGTTTACCTTGTATAAAGCAAGACTACATTTTTTTGTAAATTTGTTATCCCTTAGTCTCCTCAGCAGCACAATATGGGGTGTGTCTCCGCCCCTGTGAGCTAAAAAGGACTAGGATTTTTGAATGAAAAAAACTAAAATGGTACATAGGCACCTCCCCTATTGCCTATAAATACTCCCCACACACAGAGTACACTGAGTAAATTATCAAGTACAAAATAAAAGGTAAGTATAAGGGAGGGAAGCTTGTGCTGCCGAGGAGACTAAGGGAAAACAAATTAACAAAAAAAATGTAGTCTTCCTTGTCGTCCCTCAGCAGCACAATATGGGGATTTAGTATAACCTCTAGGGGGGCTCTCCTGCCATGCAGAATTTAACACAGTCTTAGCGCATAGAGTCTTGCTAGACAAAAAAGAATCAACTCTGTTATGCTTTAAAAAAGTTAAAAGAGAACTCCATGTTGCAGATTGACAGATGTGTTCTAGAGGAACAGAATTGCTTTCGGCCCAAGAAGTTGAAACGGATCTTGTGGAGTGTGCTCTAGAAAAATCAGGAGCAATAAGTCCTTTAGAGGAGTACCAAAGATTAATGCACTCACAGATCCAACGAGAAATCGTAGGTTTTGAAGCCTTGAGACCCTTCTTTGGTCCATGATGAAGAATTAGAAGATTTTCAATTTTACAAAATAGTTTTGTTCTCTCAAGATAGATTTTAGGCATCTCACCAAATCTAGATTAAACAGCATCTTGTCTTCTACGTCAGAATCCGGAGATTATTGCGGAAGGGAGATGACCTGGTTATTATTTGTAAAAGAAACTTTAGGTAAAAAAGATGGGAGAAACCATAAGAGAACCTTTCCAGGTAAAAAAGTGGTATAAGGTTCCGTAAAAGCTAGAGCTTGAAGCTCGCTCACTCTGCTAGAAGTGGACTTGAAATTCCTCACTCTCAAATTAGTCTTTTTACTAGCGGTCACCACTGCTAAGAAAGGCTCAAAAGGTTGAAGACAAAACTGATGAAGAACCAACACCAAATCGCAAGAAAAAGAAGGTTTAATAACTCTAGGATGGATTCTGGAAATTGCCTTCATAAATGATCTGACAACTGGCTCCTGAGTAAGGCACATGTGAAAGACTGCTGACAAAGCCGCTAGTTGTACCTTTTTAGAGTTAGGAGAAAGACCTTTGTCAAAACCGTCCTGTAGAAATTCCAAGATTGATGTAACAGAAGGTGAAGAAGGGTTGATCTTCTTAGCAGAACACCAATTAAGAAAAATTCTTCTCATTCTGGCATAAGTCTTATTGGTCGCCTCACTCCTAGAGTGAGAAAGCATTTCCAATATACGGTCTGAAAACCCTCTGGCTTTCAGTAAGGACCGATCAACCTCCGTGCTGTTAGATTGAATGCTTTGAGGATGTAGCAGAGCTGCATGCCCCCGAGACACCAGGTTCTGCTTGGCGGGGGGGGGGGGGGGGGGGGGGGGTTATTCCAATAAGTTCCCTTGCTCATTAAATTGGCTGGGAGAACTAGGCTCTCTTGGGCCAGAATGGAATGATTGCTATTGCAGAGGCCTGGTCCAGTCTGATCTTCATCAATATCCTGAGTATCATGAAAAATGATGTATTATAAGTTGAAGTTCCATGTCACTGTCATGGCATCCACTAGAAAGGGATCATCTGCCGGATAAAGGGAACAGAACTTGTCCAGTTTGCAATTGGCTCTCTTGGCCATCAGATCTATCTCTGGAAGACAACAGAGATCCACAAGTTGAAGAAAAATTTCCTGATTCAGAGCCCATTCTCCGGGAACCGTAAGATCTCTGCTCAAGCGGTCTGCTATGATATTCTGGATTCCCT
Source organism: Hyla sarda (assembly GCF_029499605.1). Classification (NCBI taxonomy): domain Eukaryota; kingdom Metazoa; phylum Chordata; class Amphibia; order Anura; family Hylidae; genus Hyla; species Hyla sarda. The sequence continues at coordinate 69,529,636 of NC_079194.1, read as the reverse complement.
TTATGTGGACAGCAGATAATCTGGGTAACCTGGTTTCTGCCCAACAGAAAATCCTTGCCACCTCCTGAAGAAGTGTATTTGATCTTGTTCCACCCTGTTTGTTTAGGTAATAAACTGCTGCCATATTGTCCGATCTCACCTTGACAGCCTTCCCCATGAGTGAAATGCAGGAGCGCATAGGAGATTCCTCTGAGTTCTTTGACATTGGAGGAAAGTAGTATTTCTTCTTGACTCCACCCCCCCAGATAAATTCCTTCCTAGAAGATGGGCTTCCTATCCTGAACCGGAGGCATCTATTGTCAAGACTAACCATCGTGGCTCTAGAAGAGACATCCCGTCCTGTGGAACAACCCACCATTTCAGAGATCTGCAGACTGGGAGGGAGAGTCTGTGAAGAGAGTCCAGGGAGGAAATATTTCTGTCCCAAACCTGAAGGACCTCCATTTGAAGTAGTCTCAGGTGCCAAAGGGCTCAAGGGACTGCTTCTGCTGAGGAGGAGAGGAGTCCTAGGAACCTCATTAAAGTCTTCAGGTAAACCTTGCAAGGAATCCGAAGATATTGATATCCCTTGGATATCCTCTCCTTCCTTGCTGGAGAAAAGACGATTCTCATATTGAGAGAATCTAGACAAAACCCTAGAAAAGTTTTTACCTTCTCTGGAATAAGGTGCAATTTTGTCCAGTTTATTATCCATCCTATTCTGTGGAGAAGATCTGTAGTCAGACTGGTGTGGAATTGTAGTTCCTCCGGAGATCGAGCTAGAATTAACCAATCGTCTAAATAGGGTAAGATCCTTATGCCCTGAACCCTCAGGACCACCATCATGGATGATATCACCTTCATAAAAACAAAGGAGGCAGTGGAAATCCCTAAAGGAAGCACTCTGAACTGTAGGTGATTAATTATCCCCCTGACATCTACTGCGATGCGCAGGAATCTTCTTTGATTCTGGAGGGTTGGGATATGAAAGTAAGCAACTTTGATGTCTATAGACGCCATATAGTCGTCTTTCGGAACAATTGATTTGACAGACTTTATTGTCTCCATTCTGAATCTTTTCTTTAATATGAACCTGTTTAGATAACAGAGATCTATGATAAGTCTCCACTTTCCTGCTGGCTTGGGGACAAGAAATACAGGAGAATACACTCCTAGGCAAACGGAACAGGTTCTACTGTAGCAGAAGCAATGAGATCCAGAATGGATTGTTCCAAAAAGTCCTGTTTCGGGGACATGAGAATTGAAGACACCAGAAATCTGTCGAGGATGGGATATGAGAGGCAGAGTGTACCCTCTTTTTATAATATTCAGAACCCAATTGTCCTTTATTAAGTGCTGCCAAGCCAGGAGAAAATTTTGAAGACGGCCGCCTACAGGCATGGTTTCAGAGTCAGAACTCTGGTTTCTTGGTTCTTCTTGCTCTGGAAGAACCTCTTCTGGAGGAATCTGTTCCCCTGCTGCGTCCAGAGTTCATATTCTGTCTAGTTCTTTGAGGGGATATGTCTTGTCTAGACTGATTATAATGCCCTAGAAAGGACCTATTAGATAAGGGAAGACTTTTTTCCTTCTTATCAGAAAGTTCCTCCATGATTACATTCAATTAGGAACCGAAAAGCTTCCCAGGCACATACTCAAGATTACAAAGAGTATATTTGGATGAGTTGTCTCCAGGCCAAGGCCTAAGTCAGAGAGCCCGTCTGGTAGTTGAGGAAAGGGCCATATTATGAGCAGAAAACCTAAGCTGTTGACAATTAGCATCATAAAGATAATCCATACCCAAATGATAAAAGATCTTAGGATCTCCTCTCTGCTGATGCCAGAATCTATATAATCTTGGATTCTTCCTATCCAAGACTTCATGGCCTTGATAACCCCAAACACAGCCCAACCCACGGTAGCTTCGCTAGCAGCGGTAGAATAGGACTGCTTTAAGGCGACTTCAATACGGCAGTCCATGGGGTCCTTCATACTTGAGCCGTCATCTTATGGTACAATGGTTCTTTTGGATAACTTTGCAATGGCAAAATCTACCTTGGGAGGAGAGATCCAACTCTTGGACTTAGACTCGTCCAAAGGAAAGAGAGTCTTGAAATGTCTGCTCAAAACCGGAGCCTTCTCGGGATTTAACCATTCAGATTTCATTAAATCCATTAATATGTTATCCACAGAAAAAACCCTAGGTCCTTTTGAAGTAGAAGGCTTTTTCCCCTGACTCTCAGGCAAATTCTCAGTTTGTACAGCCCTAATAAATGTAGGGCATTTTTTAGCAGGGAAATAATTCCGTCCCTGAAATTCTTCAGAAGTGGATAATTTAGTCTCATTCACCACCTGGAATTCTTCTTCCGAATGAACTATAATCGGAGTTTCACCCCTTTTAGAATTTTTGTTAGGAGGCTGGGCTACTGTTAAAGAATCTTTCAATTCTTTAATGGAACCAAACACGAATTCCTTTACCCAAACGAACATCTCCTGCATGGATGGTTCCTGATTAGGGGGGAGTCTGGGACGGCAAGAGGGGAAGATGGAATATTCATATCCATTAGGAAGGGGTATCTTACAGGAGGTACACTCCAAATAAAGATTTCCCATGGGTTTCTCTACCCCCTCCGGATTAGCCCGACTCCATAGATGATATCAGGTAAACATTGGAAAATAGATTTAAAAAAATCTACATAACAAGTAAACAGAACTGCTTACAAAAATTAAATACCTACAATGAGAAGAAAGAGATAAGGCTATTAATGCCGAAAGAAATGTAACAAAGAGTCACAAAATGCAACAGACAAGTTTGCAGCAGGCTCAAAGATACCAAGCCAGAGAAAGGACAGGATTTAACCCTTTAAGGACGCAGCCTTTTTTCACCTTAAGGACTGAGCCCTTTTTCGCAATTCTGACCACCGTCGATTTACGCATTAATAACTCAAACGCTTTTACCGAATATTCTGATTCTGAGATTGTTTTTTCTTGACATATTCTACTTTATTTTGGTGGTAAATTTTCGTCGTTACTTGCATCCTATTTTGGTGAAAAATCCCAAAATGTCATGAAAATTTAGAAAATGTTGAATTTTTCTAACTTTGAAGCTCTCTGCTTGTAAGGAAAATGGATATTCCAAATACATTTTATTTTTATTCACAAATACAATATGTCCACCTTATGTTGGCATCATAAAATGGACATATTTTGACTTTTTGAAAAAATTAGGGGTGGGCAGAATGGGGGGTTGCCATGGAAACCCAGTATCCTGCGTTGCCATTGGTCAGAATCAGTTCTGACCAACGGCAGGGGATAGGAGGAGATCGCAGCACTGCGACCTCGCTCCTATCCCTCAGGATGATCGGGGCTGTCACTGACCGCTCCGATCATCCCAATTTTCCGGGGGATCGGGTCACCAGAGACCCGATCAGCCCGGAATAGCAGAAAATCGCATGTCTGAATTGACGTGCGATTTTCTGCGATCGCCGACATGGGGGGGGGGGGTCTCAGGACCCCCCTCGGTGATGTGCCAAGATGCCTGCTGAATGATTTCAGCAGGCATCCCGGTCCGGTTCCCAACCGGCTAGCGGCAGGGACCAGAATTCCCACGGGCGTATGCATACGCCCCACTTCCTTAAGGACTCGGGATGCAGGGCGTATGCATACGCCCGGCATCCTGAAGAGGTTAAATAGCCAACCCCTAAGTTCTGCCCACTTCCAGCAGAAAGGAAATAAAAAGTAAGGCTCACAGCGCGGACTCCGGAACAAGTGTGGCGGATACTGCAAGGACCAGACATCACAGACCGGAGGACAGAACAGGTAGCAAACCTGAAGGAAAATGAAAAAACATATTAGTTCTGGAACAGAACATCCATAGCTCACGCGGACAGAAAAAAACTAAATGAAGTGTACTCTGTGTGTGGGGAGTATTTATAGGCAATAGGGGAGGTGCCTATGTACCTTTTTTGTTTATTTCATTAAAAAATCCCAATCCTATTTAGCTCACAGGGGCAGAGACACACCCCATATTGTGCTGCTGAGGGATGACAGGGAATGATCATTACAATCCCAATAACCTGCAGAAGTACCACCATACAATGGAAAATAGCCTATTTTTCCAGGCTTTCTGGGAATTTACAGACAGATGTCAACCCTGACCTTATGTCAGACTGGAAAATGCAGCTATAGTGATATTTTAAAGTGTGATGATCCTGGAGGTCTTCTTTGTAATGATTTTTTATTTATAGGATACTTTCAAATATTTTACACATAAAGGATTCATATCAAAATCTATGGCCAGATAAACCTTGAATTCCTTATTTCGTCTAACCTCTCCAGTCTCATGTAAAACGTTTATATTGATTGAGCGATTTCGGGATTCAGAGAATGACACCAATTACTTTACCGGTTCTATTGGAGTATGGAGAATTGTCTGCGGCTCTGTACCACCAATAACATCACTGATATTGAAAGATGCAGAATATGAGCAGAACTATGTTCCATAATGAAGTGCTGCAATATCTATAACATATGTGTGCCCCCCCTCCCCCTGCAGTAAGCGTATTCAGACCACTGTGTTTAACCTTTGTTAGTGAAGTTGTAGCAGGAACGCGTGAATACATTTTCCTCTTCTGCCACAACTCCATTTAGGCAATGACCATTGATCCACTGCTCTGACCGCAGAAAGGAGACTGGATGAGTCATAAGCATGTAACATACAGGAAATGAGGAACATTTTTTGTGAAGCAGAAAGCTGTTTAATACAGACAAACAGTAATATTTCCTGGGGCAAAACATTTCCAGAGACAGACCCTTGAAACTGTGAACCCGAGCCAAGGGCATAGGGTAAGCAAGCAAGGCACCTAGGGTGTTATGCAAAGTAAGGGAGGACGGTTCAACACAAACCATATGCATTTATTCAGATGCTTGCAGGCTGCTCTCACACTCAACGTGGCTGTGAGTTAAGCTCAGTTCACATCTGGACCGCAGGCATCTCGGTAGCAGGGTCCTTCATGTTTGATGGAATGCATGCAGTGCTGCATGCCCACCATGCCCATGTTTACCTTGAGAAAACCTGTTGGTCCATCAGGCACTGTCGGTATCTGACATGCTTAGAATTGAAACCACAATGTAGATATGAACAAAATAACTTCAAAGGTATAGTGGCACTATTGTTATAAAGTAGTCAGGGTCACTGGGCTGCGGTACCTCTATCACAGCGGGAGACTGAAGTCCTGAGTGTGTGAGTCCAGCGGTGCTGCCAACCAGAAAGAACTAAGTCACTAAATACAAATAGCATAGAAGAGACACGGTTACCCGCATTCACCGCTAGTCACCTCTGAGCGCCCTGCATCACGTCTGGAACCGGTGATGTCTGTGTGAGCAGTTGAAGCGGAGTCGGCCGACTGATGCCTAGCGGTGAGTGCGGGTAATCGTGTCTCTTCTACGCTATTTAGACAAATTATCATATTGCATATAGCAATGGAGGTGTCACGATGCCGGCTGGCAGGAGGTGGATCCTCTGTGCCAGAGAGGGATGGCGAGGACCGTGCTAGTGGACCGGTTCTAAGACACTACTGGTTTTCACCAGAGCCCGCCGCAAAGCGGGATGGTCTTGCTGCGGCGGTAGTGACCAGGTCGTATCCACTAGCAACGGCTCACCTCTCTGGCTGCTGAAGATAGGCGCGGTACAAGGGAGTAGACAGAAGCAAGGTCGGACGTAGCAGAAGGTCGGGGCAGGCAGCAAGGATCGTAGTCAGGGGCAACGGCAGGAGGTCTGGAACACAGGCTAGGAACACACAAGGAACGCTTTCACTGGCACGATGGCAACAAGATCCGGCAAGGAAGTGCAGGGGAAGTGAGGTGATATAGGGAAGTGCACAGGTGAAGACACTAATTGGAATCACTGCGCCAATCAGCGGCGCAGTGGCCCTTTAAATCGCAAAGACCCGGCGCGCGCGCGCCCTAGGGAGCGGGGCCGCGCGCGCCGGGACAGGAGCGAGGGAGAGCAAGTCAGGTACGGGAGCCGGGGTGCGCATCGCGAGCGGGCGCTACCCGCATCGCGAATCGCATCCCGGCTGGAAGCGGAATCGCAGCGCCCCGGGTCAGTGGATCTGACCGGAGCGCTGCAGCGGGGAGAGTGTAGCGAGCGCTCCGGGGAGGAGCGGGGACCCGGAGCGCTCGGCGTAACAGTACCCCCCCCCTTGGGTCTCCCCCTCTTCTTAGAGCCTGAGAACCTGAGGAGCAGACTTTTGTCTAGGATGTTGTCCTCAGGTTCCCAGGATCTCTCTTCAGGACCACAACCCTCCCAGTCCACTAAAAAAAAAGTTTTCCCTCTGACCTTTTTAGAAGCTAAGATCTCTTTGACAGAGAAGATGTCCGAGGAGCCGGAAACAGGAGTGGGAGGAACAGATTTGGGAGAAAAACGGTTGAGGATGAGTGGTTTAAGAAGAGAAACGTGAAAGGCATTAGGGATACGAAGAGAAGGAGGAAGAAGAAGTTTGTAAGAGACAGGATTAATTTGACACAAAATTTTGAAAGGACCAAGATAGCGTGGTCCCAACTTGTAGCTAGGGACACGGAAGCGGACATATTTAGCGGAGAGCCATACCTTGTCTCCAGGGGAAAAAACGGGAGGAGCTCTTCTTTTCTTATCCGCGAACTTCTTCATGCGTGATGAAGCCTGTAAGAGAGATTTTTGGGTCTCTCTCCATATGATGGAAAGGTCACGAGAAATTTCATCCACAGCGGGCAGACCAGAGGGCAAGGGGGTAGGGAGGGGGGGAAGAGGGTGACGGTCGTACACCACGAAAAATGGGGATTTGGAGGAAGATTCAGAGACTCTGAAGTTATACGAGAATTCGGCCCATGGAAGGAGATCTGCCCAGTCATCCTGGCGGGAGGAAACAAAATGTCGCAAATAATCACCCAAGACCTGGTTAATTCTTCTACTTGTCCATTGGACTGGGGATGATATGCAGAAGAAAAATTTAATTTAATCTTGAGTTGTTTACAGAGAGCCCTCCAGAATTTAGACACAAATTGGACGCCTCTATCCGAGACGATCTGCGTAGGCAACCCGTGAAGACGAAAAATGTGTACAAAAAATTGTTTAGCCAACTGAGGCGCTGAAGGAAGACCAGGAAGAGGGATGAAATGTGCCATTTTGGAGAATCGATCAACGACCACCCAAATAACAGTGTTGCCACGGGAAGGGGGTAAATCAGTAATAAAATCCATACCAATCAGAGACCAAGGCTGTTCGGGGACAGGCAGGGGATGAAGAAAACCAGCGGGTTTCTGGCGAGGAGTCTTATCCCGGGCACAGATAGTGCAGGCTCGCACAAAGTCCACAACATCCGTCTCCAGAGTCGGCCACCAATAGAAGCGGGAGATGAGTTGCACAGATTTCTTGATGCCCACATGACCTGCGAGGTGGGAGGAGTGACCCCATTTGAGGATTCCGAGGCGTTGGCGTGGAGAAACAAAGGTCTTTCCTGGAGGAGTTTGCCTGATGGAGGCTGGAGAAGTGGAGATCAGGCAGTCAGGTGGAATGATGTGTTGCGGAGAGAGTTCAACTTCTGAGGCATCCGAGGAACGAGAGAGAGCATCAGCCCTAATGTTCTTATCGGCAGGACGAAAGTGAATCTCAAAATTAAATCGGGCAAAGAACAGAGACCACCGGGCCTGGCGAGGATTCAGCCGTTGGGCAGACTGGAGGTAGGAGAGGTTCTTGTGGTCGGTGTAAATAATAACTGGAAATCTTGATCCCTCCAGCAGATGCCTCCATTCCTCAAGTGCTAATTTAATGGCTAGAAGCTCTCGATCCCCGATGGAGTAGTTCCTCTCCGCCGGAGAGAAGGTCCTAGAAAAAAACCCACAAGTGACAGCATGCCCGGAAGAATTTTTTTGTAGAAGAACAGCTCCAGCTCCCACTGAGGAGGCATCAACCTCCAATAGGAAGGGTTTGGAAGGGTCAGGTCTGGAGAGCACGGGAGCCGAAGAAAAGGCAGACTTGAGTCGTTTAAAGGCGTCTTCCGCTTGAGGAGGCCAAGACTTGGGATCGGCATTTTTTTTGGTTAAAGCCACGATAGGGGCCACAACGGTAGAAAAATGCGGAATAAATTGCCTGTAATAATTGGCGAACCCCAAAAAGCGTTGGATAGCACGGAGTCCGGAGGGGCGTGGCCAATCTAAGACGGCAGAGAGTTTGTCTGGATCCATTTGTAGTCCCTGGCCAGAGACCAAATATCCTAGAAAAGGAAGAGATTGGCATTCAAACAGACATTTCTCAATTTTGGCATAGAGTTGATTGTCACGAAGTCTCTGAAGAACCATACGGACATGCTGGCGGTGTTCTTCTAGATTGGCAGAAAAAATTAGGATATCGTCCAGATATACAACAACACAGGAGTATAACAGATCACGAAAAATTTCATTAACAAAGTCTTGGAAGACAGCAGGGGCGTTGCACAGGCCAAAAGGCATGACCAGATACTCAAAGTGTCCATCTCTGGTGTTAAATGCCGTTTTCCACTCATCCCCCTCTCTGATGCGGATGAGGTTATAGGCACCTCTTAAGTCCAGTTTAGTAAAGATGTGGGCACCTTGGAGGCGATCAAAGAGTTCAGAGATGAGGGGTAGGGGGTAGCGGTTCTTAACCGTGATTTTATTAAGACCGCGGTAGTCAATGCAAGGACGTAGGGAGCCATCTTTTTTGGACACAAAGAAAAATCCGGCTCCGGCAGGAGAGGAGGATTTACGGATAAAGCCCTTTTTTAAATTTTCCTGGACGTATTCAGACATGGCAAGAGTCTCTGGGGCAGAGAGAGGATAAATTCTGCCCCGGGGTGGAGTAGTGCCCGGGAGGAGGTCGATAGGACAATCATAAGGCCTGTGAGGAGGTAGAGTCTCAGCTTGTTTTTTGCAGAAAACATCCGCGAAGTCCATATAGGCCTTAGGGAGACCGGTTACTGGAGGAACCACAGAGTCACGGCAAGGGTTACTGGGAACCGGTTTTAGACAGTCCTTGGAACAAGAGGGCCCCCAACTCTTGATCTCCCCAGTGGACCAATCCAGGGTTGGGGAATGAAGTTGAAGCCAGGGAAGTCCAAGGAGAATTTCCGAGGTGCAATTGGGAAGGACCAAAAGTTCAATCCTCTCGTGATGAGATCCGATGCTCATTAGAAGGGGCTCCGTGCGGAAACGTATAGTACAGTCCAATCTTTCATTGTTTACACAATTGATGTAAAGGGGTCTGGCGAGACTGGTCACTGGGATGTTGAACCTGTTGACGAGAGAGGCCAAAATAAAATTTCCTGCAGATCCAGAGTCCAAGAAGGCCACGGTAGAGAAGGAGAAGGCAGAGGCAGACATCCGCACAGGCACAGTAAGACGTGGAGAAGCAGAGTAGACATCAAGGACTGTCTCACCTTTGTGCGGAGTCAGCGTACGTCTTTCCAGGCGGGGAGGACGGATAGGACAATCCCTCAGGAAGTGTTCGGTACTAGCACAGTACAGGCAGAGGTTCTCCATGCGGCGTCGTGTCCTCTCTTGAGGTGTCAGGCGAGACCGGTCGACCTGCATAGCCTCCACGGCGGGAGGCACAGGAATGGATTGCAGGGGACCAGAGGAGAGAGGAGCCGAGGAGAAGAAACGCCTCGTGCGAACAGAGTCCATATCTTGGCGGAGCTCCTGACGCCTTTCGGAAAAACGCATGTCAATGCGAGTGGCTAGGTGAATGAGTTCATGTAGATTAGCAGGAATTTCTCGTGCGGCCAGAACATCTTTAATGTTGCTGGATAGGCCTTTTTTAAAGGTCGCGCAGAGGGCCTCATTATTCCAGGATAATTCTGAAGCAAGAGTACGGAATTGGATGGCGTACTCGCCAACGGAAGAATTACCCTGGACCAGGTTCAACAGGGCAGTCTCAGCAGAAGAGGCTCGGGCAGGTTCCTCAAAGACACTTCGAATTTCCGAGAAGAAGGAGTGTACAGAGGCAGTGACGGGGTCATTGCGGTCCCAGAGCGGTGTGGCCCAAGACAGGGCTTTTCCAGACAGAAGGCTGACTACGAAAGCCACCTTAGACCTTTCAGTGGGAAACAGGTCCGACATCATCTCCAGATGCAGGGAACATTGGGAAAGAAAGCCACGGCAAAACTTAGAGTCCCCATCAAATTTATCCGGCAAGGATAGGCGTAGACCAGGAGCGGCCACTCGCTGCGGAGGAGGTGCAGGAGCTGGCGGAGGAGATGACTGCTGAAGCTGTGGTAGTAACTGCTGTAGCATAACGGTCAGTTGAGACAGCTGTTGGCCTTGTTGCGCTATCTGTTGTGACTGCTGGGCGACCACCGTGGTAAGGTCAGCGACAACTGGCAGAGGAACTTCAGCGGGATCCATGGCCGAATCTACTGTCACGATGCCGGCTGGCAGGAGGTGGATCCTCTGTGCCAGAGAGGGATGGCGAGGACCGTGCTAGTGGACCGGTTCTAAGACACTACTGGTTTTCACCAGAGCCCGCCGCAAAGCGGGATGGTCTTGCTGCGGCGGTAGTGACCAGGTCGTATCCACTAGCAACGGCTCACCTCTCTGGCTGCTGAAGATAGGCGCGGTACAAGGGAGTAGACAGAAGCAAGGTCGGACGTAGCAGAAGGTCGGGGCAGGCAGCAAGGATCGTAGTCAGGGGCAACGGCAGGAGGTCTGGAACACAGGCTAGGAACACACAAGGAACGCTTTCACTGGCACGATGGCAACAAGATCCGGCAAGGAAGTGCAGGGGAAGTGAGGTGATATAGGGAAGTGCACAGGTGAAGACACTAATTGGAATCACTGCGCCAATCAGCGGCGCAGTGGCCCTTTAAATCGCAAAGACCCGGCGCGCGCGCGCCCTAGGGAGCGGGGCCGCGCGCGCCGGGACAGGAGCGAGGGAGAGCGAGTCAGGTACGGGAGCCGGGGTGCGCATCGCGAGCGGGCGCTACCCGCATCGCGAATCGCATCCCGGCTGGAAGCGGAATCGCAGCGCCCCGGGTCAGTGGATCTGACCGGAGCGCTGCAGCGGGGAGAGTGTAGCGAGCGCTCCGGGGAGGAGCGGGGACCCGGAGCGCTCGGCGTAACAGGAGGTACCTACAAAAACAACTGGATGGGCAAAGTGCTGGGACACTTACTCAAACAAAGGTTTTATAATCCACTTGGGGTGCTCAGCTTCAGGACCAGACCCACAGTCCAAGAAACCATATGAAATCCAAGAAGGAAGTGGCACTTCATGCGTGCAGGATAGGATTCATAGAAGTGTAAATTTATTCACCTATCTGGCAATATAGCTACATTTCGGCTCTACAATGGAGCCTTTTTTTAAGCTTCATTGCTTTAAAAAGGCTCCATTAGAGAGCAAAAAACGTAGCTGTATTTCCAGATGAACAAACAAACAATTTACACTTTGTTCAATTCTACCCGGGATGTGTGGAGCGCTGCTTCGTTCTTGGATTTAGCAATGGAGGTAGGTGTAACATAAATACCCAGGAGCACCAGGGTTGTCAAGAACAGTGAAAATATTTTTGGCGCAAAAAAAATGCTGCTCCAATACAGAGTCTGTTCCTTGCAGAAAAGCTGAGCTGGATAGTTAGTTAGTCAAACAGACACTAACGGAACCCGACAGATGCCATTTTTACTTGAATGAGGACCGTCTAGCTTTTTGCCGATGTCCGTTTTTTAGGATTTTTTGGATATAACTCCAGAAATTTCAACAGATTAAGCAAATTAAGCTCCAACCCGGAAGTGAATGAGGCTGTATAGTGATAGTGATTGTAATTCTTCTAATTCATATAAGCCATAGAGTTGACCATTGTTTCCCAACCATGGTGGTTTGGAACACTGAAGTAGATATATATTACCTGGTTGTCTATGATTTGTGGCCAAATTGTCCAGAAAAAGCAAATGGTATCCCTTAGCGACACAATGCTTTTTATAACTCATGTTATACTTTCTTTATCTGATTGCCAATATGTCTCTGTAATATAATTTGGCATGGTTTTCCAGAGATGTACAAAAACTTTAACAATCTTGAAGAAATTGTATCAATTGACAAAAGAAGCAGCAAAAATTACTAAACACCCCCACATACACACACACAGTTTCAGCACCGCCACCACAATCCTTCCCTGTGGTCTGTGTTTATTTGGGAGAGCAGTGACTTGTCCATCTACTTGTGTGACCACTCCATCCGATCACTTATCTAAGCAGTGTGTGGCATGAGATGGCAGAAACCAACTTTTTAGGCTAGGGCTAGACTTGGGACAAGGGTTGGCCAAATATTACCTTCTTGCACTAAAGGGATTTTGCTGCCAGCCAATGAAAGTGAATGACCCACAAGTGGCTGTGACTGGAACCTAACAGCAAGAAGTAGATCTGATATGGATTTCTTGGGAATTTTGCATGGGTCACAACACGACCTCATTCACTTACATTAGCATCCATGAAGCACAATCCCTTCAGTGCATCATGGTGATCTTAAGCCATGCAACCCTTTTTTTCTGCCAAAGTCACTATGTAGCAGTCATTTTATTTCTGTTTCCTAAGGCTCATCCAATTTGGCAACACCCCAGTGACCCCACAGGTGCAGTTGCTTTAAGAATGGGCAACCATGTAATTGATGGTCTGGCCTAGAAGGACAGAACAGGCTCCAGATCACTCATTATATAATGGCCCACATTTACTATGGCCAATGCACCAAAACTGGCTGCATATGTGCCAAATTTTAGGCGTGTGCGCCAGCTATGCTGTTTGCACCAAAAAGACCAGGACAATACACACAGGCTTGATCTCCTGGGAAAGTGGGGCCTTAAATGCCATAACTTGTGCCAAAAAACACAACATAATTTTGCCTCATTGCCTGAAGTTAGCTGACACATAGTTGGTGTTAACTAAAATCCGACCATGCAAATGTAGACTAGACAGTCTACAGATACACTGGATTTAATAATCTGGCTGGGAAACTGGGATGAATCTAGCACATAGGAGACTGTTTGTATAAGTTTGCACTGTCTAAGAATAACACAAATTTAAAAAATCCAATATATGTGGATAACTATTCTGGCAGCCCAGCTTAATGTTATCAGTATATACAGTAAATATATATACTCTTCAATGTTTACTGTCCTTTCCCTATTTTCACGTTTCCTTTTCTTCTACAATCCACAGGTCTAAGCAACATCATTGGGATCATTGTGTACATATCTGCCAATGCTGGTGACCCTTCAAAAAGCGACTCAAAGAAAAACAGCTACTCATATGGCTGGTCCTTTTACTTTGGGGCCCTTTCCTTCATTATTGCTGAAATGGTGGGGGTGCTTGCTGTTCACATGTTCATTGACCGCCACAAACAGCTGAGAGCTACAGCACGAGCAACGGACTACCTCCAGTCCTCTGCAATCACTCGCATTCCAAGTTATCGCTACCGTTATCAGAGGCGCAGCCGATCCAGCTCCCGGTCCACGGAGCCTTCCCACTCCCGTGATGCCTCTCCTGTGGGCCTCAAGGGCTTCAACACCCTACCCTCCACCGAGATCTCCATGTACACGCTGAGCCGCGACCCTCTCAAATCGTCCGGAACCCCCACAGCCACTTATAACTCGGATAACAGCTTCCTCCAAGTTCATAACTGTATACCCAAAGATAATAAGGACTCTGCGCACACCAACACAGCCAATCGCAGGACCACTCCAGTATGAAACAAGGATGGAGGATGGAGAAAGAGAAGAAAGACACAGGCAGATAGATCAATGAGGGTCAGAAAGCTAAAGGAATGTGGTCTAGATAAAGGGATCTGTGTATCAAGCTTCGGGCTGTAAAATGAGTGTAACACATGGCCTGCTTTGGTTCTAAAATAAGTTTGGGAACTTTTTTCTCTCAGAAGGCTACAAAAATTTCAAGTTAACTATTTTATCATTCAAAAAAACAAGTTACTGAAAGTGTAAAGATCGTGATAAATGACCTCAGGACACACTTGTCCACATGTACAGACCCCAAATGCTGCATTGCAATTGTTCATCCATATAGGTGGAACACTGTACAGGATGCAAAAAAAATTGTTTCCCCCCCCCCCCCCCCCCCCCCCCACAAAATTCTGAATTAAGCCAGTTGTACTTCCTACGGCCAAAATGATGGGATTTGTAGAACACAGACGCCTGAGTCTGATACACAGATCTGTAGGTGTAAAGTCTTCATCCTTGAGAAAATATCCTCAGAGTGGTTACTGGTGTTTCCTTGTTTTCGGAGTCAAATGCAAATCTCTTCTCTCTGGCCAATATGGTTCGTGTGAAATCTTAAACCAGCTGCTAAATCTGACATTCATGGTCTAGAATCTCATGGCAAGTACCTAACCCTATAAACACTGTGAAATGGCATCATGGTTTGTGGGCTCCTCCAGTAGGGATATGTCATTTTGAGGCAATATTTTATTGAGGATGCAGACTATGTTGCGAGCAGCGTTGCTTGTATAGGAGAAAAAAAAAAGAACTAAATTCCTGTAAGAGGAAATAAAATAGGATCATACTATCATGATGAATAATAGTGGGTATCCTTGTTCAACAATCACCATTGAAAATCCATTATGTAATATGGTGTATTAACTATTGGGTAAAAAGAAAAATTATAGATATACATGGCACATAAAAGAACCTACTGTAGTCATTGTACATATTAATGTACAATATACTGTATTAATTGTACATATAACTACTTTGCATAAATGTACAGTGCACTTCCCAGTGTATAGCAATCTCATTGATCTCATTATCATCATAATACCATCATCATATTATAAAAAAAAATAGTAAATACACACACACACACATATATATATATATATATATATATATATATATATATATATACATACAAATATCATGGGATACCTATGTTTACTCAGTTATATTCAATGTTAAATGTATTTTCCCCTATACAAGCAACCTGCTCTATTTAACTCCTGCATTGAGCTCACTGTAACAGTGAAGGGGTTAAATAAATGATGGAGGTATGCAAAGACTGAAGGGCTAGAGACCCAAACAGAACAAGAGCAAGCAAGTTACCAAGAACAAAGTGCTGAAAAAAGTGATGGAAAAAAACAGATTTCTTAAAAAAAAGACAAAAAAAAATCAAAACACATTAAAAAAAAAAATTCCCGAAAAGGATAGAATGAACCAAACGAAAAAAAAAAATGCATGAATCCCTCTATGTACCCGTTCATTTTACTGATTCATTTAAATAACTAAAAAAAAAAAAGAAGCAAAAGGACGAGAATATTGGGGTTAAAAAAAAAAAAAGTGGGAGGGGTTGAGCAAAAAACAAACAAAAAAAAAACAAACAAAAAAACGAAATGGGATGAGATTTTCAAGAACACAAATGTCGGGATGGCGGGGTGGGAAGAAACGGGTGGGGACTATGATTTGCTTACTTTATTTCTGTTTGGTTTTGAATTCTTTTTATTCTTTTTTTTCTAATACGCAATTTCAATAGGGCCAATATAGGATTGAATGCAGAAAGTGCCAAGCCAGGTTTTTAGTCCACATCACGTAATATTTGCACTGGTAAAAATAAAATAAAAAAAATAAATAAATACTAAATCAGTGCCACATTACAGACTTGAAGAAGAAAAAATTGTAAAAAAAATTAAAAATAAAAATACAGAAAATATTTTTTTGTTACAAAATGTTGTGTCGGTGATTCCAACAATCTGCCGGACAAGTAGATTTGAACACATACATAGAGATGTTTATACATATAAATATATAGGTATGACTATATCTATATATTAATGTATATATTTATAGTGCTCTATATAAATATATGTATGTGTATACAGAGTTAAATATATATATATTTATTTTTCTATGTCGGTCATATAGTGTTAATATATTTAATTTAAAGGGACTGTATCTTTTTAGATTCTTGCTCTTTTTGAATATAAGGAGCATTTTTTAAATATATATATATATATATATATATATATATATATATATATATATATTCTTTTTTTTTTTCACCTAAAAATTTGTTTTTAAGGAGCGCTTGTCATGAGCCTACAGGAGACACCGGCCCAGAAGCAGGATAAGGGTTAACTAGGGATATTTCAGAACCCCCTATATTTTGCTTCTCATGCACTATGATGTTAAAAAAAATGTATCTTGGGCCTGGTGCTGTTCTTCTGTAGCACTGCTCTGCAGATGGGGAAAATAATAATATAAAATATTAATGCTGATATTATAATACTTGGCAGTTCAGTTGTTGACGGCAGATGACTATATTGGATGTAATAGCAAACAGCAGATGAGAGCAGGTGAAATACTCTGCAGAGATTATGTGTAGACAGATCTACAAACATTTTCAAAGTTATTCAGAGTTTTAGTAAAAGCAGCCAGAGAGAGATGGATCTCCAGTGTGCATTAGTACTATGGGTTGTATTGAGCATGGCCACTATTACTTGGAAGCCTTGCCAGGAATTAAAGGGGTATTCCAGCATAAAGCATTTAGCACCTATCCACTGAATAGGCAAAATGTGGTAAATAGATAAGCGTCAGGCTTCTTGGATCAAACCTAATCTCCAGTGTGCATTAGTGCTATGGTTTTCTATTGAGCATGACCACATTTACTAGGAAAACTTGCAAGCAATTAAGGGGGTATTCCAACATAAAGCATTTCTCTCCTATCCACTGAAGAGGCATTAGATCACTTGGACCTACTCCAATCTCTAGATTCTTCCACCTATCTCCAGTGTGCATCAAAACTTTAGTTTTATTATTGAGCATGACCACATTTACTAAGACTTGCAAAGAACTAAATTGGTATTAGAGCCTTAAAGGGGAACTCCAGCGGAATTTTTTTTATTTAAATCAACTGGTGCCAGAAAGTTAAACAGATATGTAAATGACTTCTGTTTAAAAATCTGAATCCTTCCAGTACTTATCAGCTGCTCCACAGGAAGTTGTATTTCTTTCTGGAATTCTTTGCTCATACTCTGAACAGTTCCTGATACGGACAGAGGTGTCAGCAGAGAGCACTGTGGTTAGACAGAAAAGAAATTCAAAAAGAAAAGAGCGTCCTCTTGAGAATACATCAGCACAGCTGATAAGTACTGGAATCATGAAGTTTTTTAAATAGAAGTAATTTACATATCTGTTTAACTTTCTGGCACCAGTTGATTTAAAAATATTTGGATCCCTTTAAGTATTTTAACCTATTACTGGATAGGTGATAAATGCTAGATAGGTGAGGGTCCAACCCCTGGCACCCATACAGATCACCACAGCAACGTGGCTAGATGAAGCAAGTGAGTATGAGTGGAGCAGCAGTCGAGCATGTCCCCCTATGGGTCCATTTACAGTCTACGGCAGTGATGAAAACAGCCAAGCACTGAGCTCAACCATTTACCACAATGCCCTAGACTTTGAATAAAGTGGAAGGCCACATGCTCGATCGCCGTTCCATTCAAACTCCATCTATTAGTACTTCTGCAGATGGTTGACCACAGTGCCCCACTGATGATCTATCCAGTGGACAGGTGAAAAATGGCTTAGACTGGAATACCCCTTTAATTTAGTATCAATATAAAAGTTCGTATATAGCAGGAAAAAGGAGTAACACGTAGCAACTCACCACTTCTGTAGTAACTTGTGTAATAGTGCAGGTTGGCGTACAGCTGACACATAACAACGGGAACGGTGTGCAGGGATGGCTAGACGTGGCGGGGGGAGCTCGAGACGATGGATCCTATTTCGCGTCCAGTGACGCTAGAGGACCGGAAGAAGCGTCACTGGACGCGAAATAGGATCCATCGTCTCGAGCTCCCCCCGCCACGTCTAGCCCTCCCTGCACACCGTTCCCGTTGTTATGTGTCAGCTGTACGCCAACCTGCACTATTAAACAAGTTACTACAGAAGTGGTGAGTTGCTACGTGTTACTCCTTTTTCCTGCTATATACGAATGTACTTATCTTCCACACACGTATAGCACCGCACTTCACCGGTCGGGAACGGATAGGTCTCATTACTCCGCCACAGAATTGAGAGCCATTAGTCAGCTGTGCCAGGTCTTTCTGCCTCTTTACTAGAGTCAATAAAAGTTGCCTTAGGTACTGTTCACACATGTCATGGTTTCCATTATAAAAGGAAACCATAATGCAATGCCAGATTCATTGCATGATGGACAACGATTTTAATGGGGTCTGGCCAGTTCCACCATGTGGCTCGGCAATTTTCCTCCAAAATATATAGCTATTATGATTTTACAGGAACCACTGAGGCCTGTTGTCTGTAGCTTGTTTACAGCCTGAAGTTCAACATGCTCAACCCTTCTCTCCCTGGCCTCTGATGTTAGAGGGCTACAGATATTAGATGGATGGACAAACCTGTCAGACCACATATATCATACATTTATGGCATATCCTGTGAATAAATCATAATGGCCTCGATAGGAATATTCCTTCAAAGGGGTTGTCCAGCCAAAACTAAATTATTACCTATCTACAGGATAGGACTGCTGGGACCCTGGCTCTCAGTCAGGAGTGCATGCGGTAGACAGCACATGCTCCACTCATTTCTATGGGAGCACCAAAGAGACCTGAGTACAGCAGTCAGGCATCTACGTGGCTCCTATAGAAATAAACAAAGCGCATGCTCCTCACCGAGAGCCAGGGTCCTGATCCGGAAATCGGGGGGTCCCAGTGGATAGAGGATAAGTTAGTTTTGGCTGGCCAACACCTTTAAGGCCGGTTTAACACACTGTAGCCATGGGGCAGTAGTGTGCCTCACAGCCAAGAACCACATGGCACAACCGCTGCCACAATTCAAGTATAAGTGAAGAACATATTAACCAGGTGCTTCACCTCTACTTGCTGTGAAAACGTGGCAAATGCCTTACACCGCCTGTGGTGTACACTACCACCCTGCGGCATCAACAAGTGAGCACAGCCGTAGGCAGACTACACATGAGTAAGTCCCAACCTGACAGTAAGTCTAATGACCTGAACTTACAACACTTATAGCGTTCAATGCAGGAAAGAAAATGTAGACAGAATAGGCCCTCTTCAAGCACACTGACAAGTTGTAGAATAAAACATGTTGGGGCTTGGTGCTTCTGGGCCTACCAGTGACTTCACGTGTGGATATATGTAATGACATCATCCTGTATAGGCTAAATATACACTGTAGCAATGACGCTTCCAATAAAAATGGCATCCATGGTGGAAATGATAGAAGTATTTATTTCTGTTCCAACACTTAGTATTGTGTCCGATTTGATGCCTCAGGCTATATCACTTTGACCAGATATCCAGTCAGTTGTCATTTTTTAGCCTAGATTCATGAGCATGCTCAATAGCTACCATTATTATTGTACATGGTGCTACAGTAAAAGGTTACCAACAATCAATTTACCAAAATTGGGACATTTAAGTCTTGCACTTAGACTAGGCCCACGCCAGTCAGCTTTAGGTGGGGTTTGCCCAACCCTGCCCCTTTATGGGTCGGTTCATGAGGCCAAAATCCAGACTGTTGGCAAGTATGCCTTAGGCCTTACCATTATGGCATACTGTAAGCACATTATTGTAATCACAGCCCAGATAACATCAATGTAGCATTCACGACTATGCTGTACTATGTAGCCTGGGCAGTAACGTGCGGTGCCTTTAAAGGAACAATCCAGAAAAAAGAGATAAACTATGTGATCTATCTGGTGCTGGGCTAAAAGAGGTGGTGGTCTTCAAATCTCATGCACCACCGCTACTTAGGTCCATCACACAGTGTATCAGGTATTTTCCCAGAGTGTTCCTTTAAATACTTTAACCATGATCTATTATACGTAGAAAGGAATCAACAACACCAAGACGGGGGAGCAAGACAGGTCCTGCAACGGTCAATGCAAGGGGTTAAACGCAGAGACGCAAAGATTGTTTGCAAATAAATGTGGGATTATTTCGTTTACTGAGAAGTTATAGGCAGCGTTTATGCACAGTAGTAAGAGGAATTATACGAGAGGATTATGTAGCATAATAAGAGGATTATTGAGAGATGTTTAAATTGAGTAATAAGTTATAAGGAGCAGACTATGAAACAATAGGATGAATTATATAACATCATGCATGGATTATAATTGGTAGAAACCAACATTGTGTTTTCGTGCAATTTTCGTTAATACGGCTATATTTTGTATTTTCATTTCTACTAGAACCTCCCTCACTCATACCGTGCCTCAAATATCTTATTGTATCGATTGGGGCCTCAGGGAGCGATTCGAGAAAAAAAAATTTGACTCCAAAGAAAAAGAGTCAGACTATGTATTATTTTCCGAAATTGTTATAATTCATGTATTTATTTGCTTTATTATTTATTTAATATCTATGCGTATATATAAAAGTGGTCCTAAAAGCCTGGCCTGGCAGCGTCTGTTCACATGTACCATTCTAAATTCTTAAGATGTGGCTGCAAAAAAAAAAAAAAACCTCAGTCCCACCTCAAAACCTGGGGAAGACAAATAGGGATATTTTTTCCAACTACATTTAATTTCTGATTAAAAGAAAAAAGGTCATTTTTTATTTTTATTTTATTTTTTTGTTCTTTTTTTAATAAAATAAATAAAAAAAAAGACAACAAAAAAAAACTCAGATATAAATAAATGTAAATATGTAACTGACGTCCTGAGGAGAAGATGGATATGGTGAATTATTTCATTACGGGATCTTGGGATATAACATGATTGTTATTTATTTATTTTTTTGTCTCCGCTAAACACTGTGACATCCAAACAAGAGATGAGTTTAAAAGTTGCCTGTGATGTGTATATCTGTCATGGCGTAGCAATGTTCCTGAGAGAGAACATGCAAGAGAGAGAGAGAAA
This sequence comes from Hyla sarda, assembly GCF_029499605.1. NCBI lineage: Eukaryota > Metazoa > Chordata > Amphibia > Anura > Hylidae > Hyla > Hyla sarda. The sequence goes on along the minus strand of NC_079194.1, from coordinate 69,508,777 downwards.
CTGCAAGTAGATGAGCGACTGCAAGAAAAAATTTAACGTGAGAGAGAGAGAGAGAGAGACTGAAGATATGATATCTGAACGGTGTTGAAGGGTACTCAGGTGGGAATTTTTTTCTTCAAATCAACTGGTGCCAGAAAGTTATACATGTTTGTGTAATGGCTTCTATTTACACATCTCAATCCTTCCAGTACTTATAAGCTGCTGTATGCTCCAGAGGAAGTTGTGCAGTTCTTTCCTGTCTGACCACAGTGCTCTCTCCTGACACCTCTGTCCATGTCACAAACTGTCCAGAGCAGGAGAGCTTTGCTATGGGGATTTGCTTCTGCTCTGGACAGATCCTGACATGGACTGAGGTGGCAGGAGTGAGCACTGTGGTCAGACTGGAAAGAACTACACAACTTCCTCTGTAGCATACAGCAGCTAATAAGTACTGGAAGGATTAAGATTGTTAAATTAAAGTCATTTACAAATCTATATAAATTTCTGGCACCAGTTTATTTGAAAACTGTTTTGTTTTTTCCACTGAAGTACCCCTTTAACTCATTATAACCATGTGAAATGAGAAGTGATTTTGTACTTATTGTATTTAAAAGGCATGTATCTTTTAGTATGTTATTGTGTATAAAGTGGTGCAAGATAAATGAAGGATGAACACACAGAGAAACATCAAAATTTAAAGAGGACCTGTCACATTGCACATGCTGTCCTTTATGGCTCATATCTCTATATCAGTGTTCTCCAAACAGTGTGTCTCTAACTGCTGTAACACTAAAACTCCCAGCATGCCTGGAGAGCCTTCGGCTGTCCTGGCATGCTGGTAGTTGGAATTTTTACAACAGCTGGAGACACACTGTTTAGAAAACACTGCTCTTTATGCAGGGAAGGCTGCCAATACTGAGTATGACCGACCACTGGAACAGGGATGGAAATTAATAAAATACAAATTATATTGAATATTTCCTTATTTAAAAATCTGCTCCGCTCTTTAGCTCTATAACATGATGGCTGCAGATCAGACAGTTCAGTGTAATAGGTTCCCTTTAAAGTGTACCTGTCATTTGCGAAAACTTTTTATATAGTGTAGATTAATAGCATTATATATCTATTTGTAATATACATTGGATAAAAAAAATGTGTATATTTTTGCAGGAAAAAATGCTGTCCCTGCAACCATTGCCTGTGTGTCTGTGTGGAGACCGAATAAAGGAAGTGAGGGCGGGACAAGAAGGGCTCTGTACACTGAGAACAAGCAGGGCCGTGGGCACTGAGGACAAGCAGGGCTCTGCACACTGAGGACAAGCAGGGCTCTGTACACTGAGGACAAGCAGGGCTCTGTACACTGAGGACAAGCAGGGCTCTGTGCACTGAGGACAAGCAGGGCTCTGTACACTGAGCACAAGCAGGGCTCTGTACACTGAGGACAAGCAGGGCTCTGTACACTGAGGACAAGCATGGCTCTGTGCACTGAGGACAAGCAGGGCTCTGTACACTGAGCACAAGCAGGGCTCTGTACACTGAGGACAAGCAGGGCTCTGTACACTGAGGACAAGCAGGGCTCTGTACACTGAGGACAAGCAGGGCTCTGTAAACTGAGGACAAGCAGGGCTCTGTGCACTGATGACAATCAGGGCTCTGTGAACTGAGGACAAGCAGAGCTCTGTGCATTGAGGACAAGCAGGGCTCTGTGCACTGAGGACAAGCAGGGCTCTGTACACTGAGGACAAGCAGGGCTCTGTGCAGTGATGGCAAGCAGGGCTCTGTGAACTGAGGACAAGCAGAGCTCTGTACATTGAGGACAAGCAGGGCTCTGTGCACTGAGGACAAGCAGGGCTCTGCGCACTGAGGACAAGCAGGGCTCTGTGCACTGATGGCAAGCAGGGCTCTGTGCACTGAGGACAAGCAGAGCTCTGTGCACTGAGGACAAGCAGGGCTCTGTGCACTGAGGACAAGCAGGGCTCTGTGCACTGAGGACAAGCAGGGCTCTGTGCACTGAGCACAAGCAGAGCTCTGTACACTGAGGACAAGCAGGACAAGCCAGGAGCCTGCACAGAGCCTTGCTTGTCCCACACACACTTTCCGTATTTTGTTTCTGCACGGAGACACACATGCAATAGCTGTAGGGACAAGACAGTATTTTCACCCAAAAATATACACATTTTCTAATTAATGTATATTACAAATATACATATAATGTTATTATCTACATTATATAATAAGTTTTTGCAAATGACAGGTACACTTTAAAGGGAGCATTACATTATACTCAATGGAGATAGGATTCTAAAGTTGCCGCTGTGTATACTGTCTATTGCAGGAAAAAGTATTAAATGAAGTTATAAAGTATCAATATTTCCACGAGAAGAGTACATGTGATGTGTAGGATTTTAGTCAGGTAAGGAGGCTGATGATTAAAGGGGTTATCTAGTAATAGAAAAACAGAGCTAATTTCTTCCAAAACCAGCACAACGCCTGTTGTGTGTGGTATTACAACTTGGCTCCACTCACTTCAATGGAAGTGAGCTGCATTACAACAGGGTCCCATCTCAGCCGGTGAGACTGATGGAACCCAACGTTTCAGAAGACAGGAACCTCGGTGGATGTGGATCCACCAGACCTGTGTGGCAGATGACTCGGACCATACCAGGGAGCGGAGTCTTAGGTGATGCTGGTTTTCATCACATGGCTGAGGAGATGCGAGGCACACGAGGGATAAGACAGCTCGTAGTCAGAATAGAAGAATGTCAGGGCAGGCGGCACAGTAGCGTAGTCAGGAACGTAGCAAACGGTCAGTAGGCAGGCAGCAAGGAGCAAGGTCAGGTCAGGGAGCAAAGTATCAGATACACAGCAAGGCAATAACAGGAATGCTTTCTCTCAGGCTCAAGGCAACAAAGATCCGGCAGGGAAGTGAGGAAGGGGGAGGAATTTATCAAAGAGCCACAGGTGAATTACACTAATGAGCGCACAGGCCCTTTAGATCTTAAATCTCCGGCGCGCGCGCCCTAGGGGACGGACACACGCCGGAGCAGAGAGACAGAGGCGGGGGCAGGAGAAGCACCAGGTGAGTGACAGACTGGGGCTCGCATGCGGGAGCATCCCACGATGCGAGCCCAAGCCCCGCCGGCACCAGCAGGTAACGGGACCATGCGCTCACGTCCAGCATTTGCTGACGGAGCGCATTACGTAACAGTACCTCCCCCCTTTGGTCTCCCCCTCCTTTTATGAGTCAGAAAACTTCTGAGAAGGTCACGGTCCAGGATATTCTCCTCAGGCTTCCAAGATCTCACCTCAGGACCGTAACCCTCCCAGTCGACCAAAAAAATTGTTTACCTCTCACAGTTTTTGTAGCAAGAATCTCTTTAACCTTGAAGATGTCAGAAGAGTCGGAGACAGGTGTGGGGACAAGATTCCTCTGAGAAAAACGGTTTATGACAAGAGGTTTAAGGAGAGAGACGTAGAAGGAATTGGGAATACATAACGTAGCAGGTAGACAGAGTTTGTAGGAGACAGGGTTGATTTTATGTAGAATCTGGAAGGGACCAAGGTTGCGAGGACCGAGCTTGTAACAGGGGATCTTGAAGCGGATGTACTTGGATGAAAGCCACACCATGTCACCAGGAGAGAAGGACAGAGGAGGTCTTTTACTTTTATCCGCTTGCTCCTTCATGCGTGAAGAAGCATGGGATAACGACTGTTGGATCTGTTGCCAAATGGTAGAGAAGTCACGGACCAGCTCATCAACAGCAGGCACACCGGAGGAAACTGGGAGAGGAAGAGGAGGAGGGAGATGGAGTCTGTAGACAACAAAAAAGGGGGACGACCTTGTGGCCTCGGAAGTCTTATGATTATATGAAACTTCAGCCCAGGGGAGAAGGTCGACCCAATCGTCTTGGTGAGCTGAAACAAAATGCCGAAGATAAGTCTCTAGGATTTGATTAACCCTCTCCACCTGACCGTTCGACTGAGGGTGGTGGGCCGAGGAGAAGTCCAGATTGATGTCCAGACGGTTACAAAGGGCTCGCCAGAACTTAGAGACAAGCTGCACACCTCGATCCGAAACGATATGCTGAGGAAGACCATGTAAATGAAAGACATGCAACAAGAAGTACTTCACCAGCTGTGGGGCAGAAGGAAGACCTGGTAGAGGAATGAAATGAGCCATCTCGGAAAATTGATCTACAACGACGCAGATGACAGTGTTATTATGAGATGGAGGCAAATCGGTGATGAAATCCATGGCGATATGGGACCAGGGAGTCTCTGGAATGGGTAAAGGCTGTAAGGGTCCTGCAGGTCTCTGTCGAGGAGTTTTGTCACAGGCATAAGTTTCACAAGAACAAACAAAATCAGAAACATCATGTTCAAGATTCGGCCACCAGTAGTGCCGGGAGATAAGAAGTAGAGTCTTGCGTATTTCAGGATGTCCTGCTGTCAAGGAAGAGTGACCCCATTTCAGGACCTTGCATCTCAATCTGGCGGGCACAAAGGATTTTCCTGGAGGAACTTGCTGAATCTCGGCAGGAGCAGCAGGAATCAAACGGTCAGGAGGAATAATATGCCAGAGGACCTGGAGAGAGCATCTGCACTGATGTTCTTGTCTGCTGGACGGAAGTGAATGAAGATGTTTGTCACGATTCGGCTGGCAGGAGGTGGATCCTCTGTGCCAGAGAGGGATTGGCGTGGACCGTGCTAGTGGATCGGTTCTAAGCTGCTACTGGTTTTCACCAGAGCCCGCCGCAAAGCGGGATGGTCTTGCAGCGGCGGTAGCAACCAGGTCGTATCCACTAGCAACGGCTCAACCTCTCTGACTGCTGAAGATAGGCGCGGTACAAGGGAGTAGGCAAGAGCAAGGTCGGACGTAGCAGAAGGTCGGGGCAGGCAGCAAGGATCGTAGTCAGGGGCAACGGCAGGAGGTCTGGAACACAGGCTAGGAACATACAAGGAAACACTTTCACTGGCACAATGGCAACAAGATCCGGCGAGGGAGTGCAGGGGAAGTGAGGTATACATAGGGAGTGCACAGGTGAACACACTAATTAGACCAACTGCGCCAATCAGTGGCGCAGTGGCCCTTTAAATCGCAGAGACCCGGCGCGCGCGCGCCCTAGGGAGCGGGGCCGCGCGCGCCGGGACAGGACCGACAGAGAGCGAGTCAGATACGGGAGCCGGGGTGCGCATCGCGAGCGGGCGCCACCCACATCGCGAATCGCATCCCGGCTGGGGGCGGTATCGCAGCGCACCCGGTCAGTAGATCTGACCGGGGCGCTGCAGTAGCGAGGATGTTGCGAGCGCTCCGGGGAGGAGCGGGGACCCGGAGCGCTCGGCGTAACAGTACCCCCCCCCTTGGGTCTCCCCCTCTTCTTGGAGCCTGAGAACCTGAGGACCAGACTTTTGTCTAGGATGTTGTCCTCAGGTTCCCAGGATCTCTCTTCAGGACCACAGCCCTCCCAATCAACTAAAAAAAATTTTTTCCCTCTGACCGTCTTGGAGGCCAGTATCTCCTTCACGGAGAAGATGTCAGAAGAACCGGAAACAGGAGTGGGAGAAACAAGTTTGCGAGAGAAACGGTTGATGATGAGTGGTTTAAGGAGAGAGACATGAAAGGCATTGGGAATACGAAGAGAAGGGGGAAGAAGAAGTTTGTAAGAGACAGGATTAATTTGGCACAAGATTTTGAAAGGATCAAGATAGCATGGTCCCAGTTTGTAACTGGGGACACGGAAGCGGACATATTTAGCGGAGAGCCATACCTTGTCTCCGGGAGCAAAAATGGGGGAAGCTCTTCTTTTCTTATCGGCAAACTTTTTCATGCGAGATGAAGCCTGTAAAAGAGAATTTTGGGTCTCTTTCCATATGGTGGAAAGATCACGAGTCACTTCATCCACAGCGGGCAAACCAGAGGGCAAGGGAGTAGGGAGGGGGGGAAGAGGGTGACGGCCGTACACCACGAAAAATGGGGATTTAGCAGAAGATTCAGAGACTCTGAAGTTGTACGAGAATTCGGCCCATGGTAGAAGATCTGTCCAGTCATCCTGGCGGGAGGAAACAAAATGCCGTAAATAGTCACCCAGGACCTGGTTAATTCTTTCTACTTGCCCATTGGATTGAGGATGATAAGCAGAAGAGAAGTTTAATTTAATCTTGAGTTGTTTACAGAGGGCCCTCCAGAATTTTGACACGAATTGGACGCCTCTATCCGAGACGATCTGCGTGGGCAAACCGTGAAGACGAAAAATGTGTACAAAAAATTGTTTTGCCAACTGAGGCGCTGAAGGAAGACCAGGAAGAGGAATAAAATGTGCCATCTTGGAAAATCGATCAACGACCACCCAAACAACAGTGTTGCCACGGGATGGGGGTAAGTCTGTAATAAAGTCCATACCAATCAGAGACCAAGGCTGTTCGGGGACAGGCAGAGGATGAAGGAGACCAGCAGGCTTCTGGCGAGGAGTCTTATCCCGGGCACAGACAGTACAGGCCCGCACAAAATCAACAACATCCGTCTCCAGAGTCGGCCACCAATAGAAACGAGAGATGAGTTGCAAGAACTTTTTGATGCCCGCATGGCCTGCGAGGTGGGAGGAGTGACCCCATTTGAGAATCCCGAGACGTTGGCGTGGAGAAACGAAGGTCTTCCCTGGAGGAGTTTGCCTGATGGAGGCTGGAGAAGTGGAGATCAGACAGTCAGGAGGAATGATGTGTTGCGGAGAGACCTCTACTTCCGAGGCATCCGAGGAACGAGAGAGAGCATCGGCCCTAATGTTCTTGTCGGCAGGGCGAAAATGAATTTCAAAGTTAAAACGGGCAAAGAACAACGACCACCTGGCCTGGCGAGGATTCAGCCGTTGGGCAGACTGGAGATAGGAGAGATTCTTGTGATCGGTGTAAATGATAACTGGAAATTTTGATCCCTCCAGCAGATGCCTCCATTCCTCAAGTGCCAATTTAATGGCCAGTAGTTCTCGATCCCCGATGGAGTAGTTCCTCTCCGCCGGAGAGAAGGTCCTAGAAAAAAAACCACAAGTAACAGCATGCCCGGAAGAATTTTTTTGTAGAAGGACCGCTCCAGCTCCCACTGAGGAGGCATCAACCTCCAATAGGAAGGGTTTAGATGGGTCAGGTCTGGAGAGCACGGGAGCAGAAGAAAAGGCAGACTTGAGCCGTTTAAATGCGTCTTCCGCTTGGGGAGACCAGGACTTAGGATTGGCATTCTTCTTGGTTAAAGCCACGATAGGAGCCACAATAGTGGAAAAATGTGGAATAAATTGTCTGTAATAATTGGCGAACCCCAAAAAACGTTGGATAGCACGGAGTCCGGAGGGGCGTGGCCAATCTAAGACGGCAGAGAGTTTATCTGGGTCCATTTGTAGTCCCTGGCCAGAGACCAAGTATCCTAGGAAAGGAAGAGATTGACATTCAAACAGACATTTCTCCATTTTGGCATAAAGTTGATTGTCTCGAAGTCTCTGAAGAACCATGCGGACATGCTGGCGATGTTCTTCTAAGTTGGCAGAAAAAATCAGAATATCGTCCAGATACACAACAACACAGGAATATAAGAGATCACGAAAAATTTCATTAACAAAGTCTTGGAAGACGGCAGGGGCGTTGCACAGGCCAAAGGGCATGACCAGATACTCAAAGTGTCCATCTCTGGTGTTAAATGCAGTTTTCCATTCGTCCCCCTCCCTGATGCGGATGAGATTATAAGCACCTCTTAAGTCCAGTTTGGTAAAGATGTGGGCACCTTGAAGGCGATCAAAGAGTTCTGAGATAAGAGGTAGGGGGTAGCGGTTCTTTACCGTGATTTTATTAAGTCCGCGGTAATCAATGCAAGGACGTAGGGAGCCATCTTTTTTGGACACAAAGAAAAATCCAGCTCCGGCAGGAGAGGAGGATTTGCGGATAAACCCCTTTTTTAAATTTTCCTGGATGTATTCAGACATAGCAAGAGTCTCTGGGGCGGACAGAGGATAAATTCTGCCCCGGGGTGGAGTAGTGCCCGGGAGGAGGTCAATAGGACAGTCATAAGGCCTGTGAGGAGGTAAAGTCTCAGCTTGTTTTTTGCAAAATACGTCAGCATAGTCCATATAAGCCTTAGGGAGACCGGTTACAGGGGGACCCACAGGGTCACGGCAGGGAGTACTGGGAACCGGTTAAAGACAGTCCTTGAAACAAGAAGTACCCCAGCTCTTGATCTCTCCTGTGGACCAATCAAGGGTTGGGGAATGGCGTTGAAGCCACGGTAGTCCAAGGAGAATTTCGGAAGTGCAATTGGAGAGGACCAAAAACTCAATTTTTTCGTGATGAGGTCCGATGCACATTAGGAGGGGCTCCGTGCGGTAACGCACGGTACAGTCCAATCTTTCATTGTTAACACAATTGATGTAGAGGGGTCTGGCGAGACTGGTCACCGGGATGTTGAACCTGTTGATGAGAGAGGCCAAAATAAAATTTCCTGCAGATCCGGAATCCAAGAAGGCCATAGTGGAGAAGGAGAAGGTAGAGGCAGATATCCGCACAGGCACAGTAAGGCGTGGAGAAGCAGAGTTGACATCAAGAACTGTCTCACCTTTGTGCAGAGTCAGCGTACGTCTTTCCAGGCGGGGAGGACGGATAGGACAATCCTTCAGGAAGTGTTCGGTACCGGCACAGTACAGGCAAAGATTCTCCATGCGGCGTCGTGTCCTCTCTTGAGGTGTCAAGCGAGACCGGTCAACTTGCATAGCCTCCACGGCGGGAGGCACAGGAACGGATTGCAGAGGACCAGAGGAGAGAGGAGCCGGGGAGAAAAAACGCCTCGTGCGAACAAAGTCCATATCCTGGCGGAGCTCCTGACGCCTTTCGGAAAAACGCATGTCAATGCGAGTGGCTAGATGAATGAGTTCATGCAGGTTAGCAGGAATTTCTCGTGCGGCCAGAACATCTTTAATGTTGCTGGATAGGCCTTTTTTAAAGGTCGCGCAGAGGGCCTCATTATTCCAGGATAATTCGGAAGCAAGAGTACGGAATTGGATGGCGTACTCGCCAACGGAAGAATTACCCTGGACCAGGTTCAACAGGGCAGTCTCAGCAGAAGAGGCTCGGGCAGGTTCCTCAAAGACACTTCGAATTTCCGAGAAGAAGGAGTGTACAGAGGCAGTGACGGGGTCATTGCGGTCCCAGAGCGGTGTGGCCCATGACAGAGCTTTCCCAGACAGAAGGCTGACTACGAAAGCCACCTTAGACCTTTCAGTAGGAAACTGGTCCGACATCATCTCCAAGTGCAGGGAACATTGCGAAAGAAAGCCACGGCAAAACTTAGAGTCCCCATCAAATTTATCCGGCAAGAATAGTCGTAGGCCGGAAGCGGCCACTCGCTGCGGAGGAGGTGCAGGAGCTGGCGGAGGAGATGATTGCTGAAGCTGTGGTAGTAGCTGCTGTAGCATCACGGTCAGTTGAGACAGCTGGTGGCCTTGTTGCGCTATCTGTTGCGACTGCTGGGCGACCACCGTGGTGAGGTCGGTGACAACTGGCAGTGGAACTTCAGCGGGATCCATGGCCGGATCTACTGTCACGATTCGGCTGGCAGGAGGTGGATCCTCTGTGCCAGAGAGGGATTGGCGTGGACCGTGCTAGTGGACCGGTTCTAAGCTGCTACTGGTTTTCACCAGAGCCCGCGGCAAAGCGGGATGGTCTTGCAGCGGCGGTAGCAACCAGGTCGTATCCACTAGCAACGGCTCAACCTCTCTGACTGCTGAAGATAGGCGCGGTACAAGGGAGTAGGCAAGAGCAAGGTCGGACGTAGCAGAAGGTCGGGGCAGGCAGCAAGGATCGTAGTCAGGGGCAACGGCAGGAGGTCTGGAACACAGGCTAGGAACATACAAGGAAACGCTTTCACTGGCACAATGGCAACAAGATCCGGCGAGGGAGTGCAGGGGAAGTGAGGTATACATAGGGAGTGCACAGGTGAACACACTAATTAGACCAACTGCGCCAATCAGTGGCGCAGTGGCCCTTTAAATCGCAGAGACCCGGCGCGCGCGCGCCCTAGGGAGCGGGGCCGCGCGCGTCGGGACAGGACCGACGGAGAGCGAGTCAGGTACGGGAGCCGGGGTGCGCATCGCGAGCGGGCGCCACCCGCATCGCGAATCGCATCCCAACTGGGGGCGGTATCGCAGTGCACCCGGTCAGTAGATCTGACCGGGGCGCTGCAGTAGCGAGGATGTTGCGAGCGCTCCGGGGAGGAGCGGGGACCCGGAGCGCTCGGCGTAACAATGTTTAACCTAGTAAAGAACAGGGACCACCTTGCCTGGCTGGGGTTTCTAACGCTGAGCAGACTGAAGGTATAGAAGATTCCTATGGTCAGAGTAGAGGCTGACCGGATGAGAAGAACCTTCCAATAAATGTTGCCATTCCTCCAAAGCTAGCTTGATAGCGAGGAGTTCACGTTCTCCAATGGAGTAATTCCTTTCAGCAAAAGAGAAGGTCTTGTAGAAGAACCCACAAGTAACAGTCTTGCCCTTGGCATTTTTCTGAGTAAGAACTGCACCCGCTCCAATAGATGAGGCATCAACCTCCAAAGCAAAGGGCCTCTCTGGATCAAGTCTTGTAAGCACGGGAGCAGAGGCAAATGCAGACTTTAAACGGGAGAAGGCCTCTTCAGCCTCTTGAGGCCAAGACTTAGGATTAGATACCTTCTTAGTGAGAGCCACAATTGGAGCAACAAGGATGAGAAATGTGGGATAAATTGACGATAATAGTTAGCGAATCCCAGATAGCGTTGAATAGCACGTAGGCCCGAAAGACGAGGCCAATCCAATACTGCAGACAATTTATCTGGATCCATCTGCAGGCCCTGATGAGAGAAAATGTAGCCAAGAAACGGAAGACTAGATTTCTTGAACAGGCATTTCTCCAGTTTGGCGTAGAGATTATTCTTTCGTAGTTGCTGAAAAACCAGACGAACATGAGTACGATGCTCCTCTAAGTTGGGACAGAAGATCAGGATGTCATCTAGGTATACGACAACATAGGTAGAGAAGATCACGGAAGATATCATTGACAAACTCTTGAAAAACGTCTGGAGCATTGCAGAGACCAAAAGGCATTGTGAGATACTCAAAATGTCCGTCACGAGTATTGAAGGCCGTTTTCCATTCATCTCCCTCACGGATATGAATGAGGTTATACGATCCACGTAAGTCCAACTTGGAGAAGACCTTGGCACCACGAAGACAGTCAAAAAGACAGTCAAAAAGTTCTGAGATAAGAGGTAGAGGGTAACGGTTCTTTACCCCTGTAGTCAATGTATGGACGGAGCAAGCCATCCTTCTTTCCAACAAAGAAGAAACCAGCTCCAACAGGAGAAGAGGACTTATGGATAAATCCCTTTTAGAGATTCTCCTGAATATACTGAGCTATGGCTTTGGTCTCAGGAACCGATAGAGGGTATATCCTTCCATGAGGAGGAGTGGTACAAGGCAGAAGATCAATAGGGCAGACTTAAGGACAATGTGGAGGCAAAGACTCAGCCTGTTTCTTGCAGAAAACGTCAGAGAAATCTTGGTATGGTGGTGGCAAGCCAGGTAAAGGTGGAGGACACAAAACAATTTTAGACTGAACTGATTGGAGGCAAAGATTTTGACAGGATTGTCCCCAACGATTAATGTCTCCATTTCTCCAATCCAGTTGCGGAGAATGGTGTTGCAGCCAAGAAAGGCCAAGAAGAATCTCTGAAGTATAGTGTGGCAGAACATAGAATTCAATCTTTTCTTTGTGCAATACTCCCACTTGTATGACAAGAGATTCAGTACGGAAGTGAACCATACAGGCCAGATTTTATCCATTAACAGAGGAGATGAACAAGGGCTTGGCAAGCCGAGTAAGAGGAAGATGATACTTGTGGATCAAAGAAGCATCAACGAAGTCACCTGCTGATCCAGAATCCTAAAATACTGTGGCACTGAAGGAAGACTTGGCTGAAGCGTACAAAAATAGTTAAGCGTGGAGAGGTAGTATTCACACCCAGGGACAACTCTCCCACAAACCTTAGGTGCGAGCGTTTCCCGGACGCTGTGGGCAAGCTGTACAGTCCTTGAGGAAGTGATCTGGGCTAGCACAATACAAGCACAAATTCTCACTACGTCATGACTTCTCCTGTTGCCCATGACAAGAACGATCCACTTGCATAGCCTTTTTGGCAAGAGGAGCAGGAAACAGGAGAGGTGGACATTGAAACACGGGTGCTAGACGAGGATATCACCTTGTTCAGGCAGGTTCCCTCTCTAAGCGCAGTTTCTACTGTCTCTCAGCAAAACGCACATCAATGCGAGTGGCCAAGTAGATAAGTCCAATCAAAGAGGATGGAGGATCACTTGATGCGAGGGTATCTTTAATCCTGCTTGACAGTCCTTTTTTGAATGTGGCACACAAGGCCTCATCATTCCATGCAAGTTCAGAGGCAAGAGAGCGAAATTAAACTGCGTTGTCACCAACGGAAGAATTCCCTTGACAGAGGTTCAGCAAAGCCATCTCAGCAGAAGAGGCACGTGCGGGTTCCTCAAAACACTGCAAAATTCTGCCAAGAAGGCCGACAAATTGGAGGATACCGGATCCCCGCGGTCCCAAAGGGGTGTAGCCCAGGCCAGGGCTTTTCCGTACACTAGACTAATGACAAAGGGCACCTTAGCATGTTCCGTCGGAAACTGTTCAGTGCATAGAGCACTGTGTAACAAAGTCTCTGCATGACTTGGAATCCCCATCATGCTTGGAAGGTAACGAAAGACGTAGCTGGGAGCCAGAAGACACTGCAGGAGCCGGTGGTGGGAGTGGGCCAGGTTACAGCACCTGCTGCTGTTGTAAGACCAAAAGCTGTTACATCATAGCAGAAAGTTGTTGCGCCTGTGTGACAGATGACTCGGACCGTACCAGGGAGCGGAGTCTAAGGTGCAGCTGGTTTTCATCAGAGCCCACCGCAAAGCGGGATGGACTTGCTGCGGCAGGTGGTACCCAGGTCCCTACCCCTGGCACGGCTTGACCACACAGGTGGCTGAGGAGATGCGAGGCACAGGAGGGATAAGACAGCTCGTAGTCAGGATAGCAGAAGGTCAGGGTAGGCGGCACAGTAGCGTAGTCAGGAACATGGCAAATGGTCAGTAGGCAGGTGGCAGAGGAGTAAGGTCAGGTCACGGAGCAAAGGATCAGATACACAGCAAGGCAATAACAGGAATGCTTTCTCTCAGGCTTAAAGCAACAAAGATCCGGCAGGGAAGTGAGGAGGGAGAAGGAATTTATCAATGAGCCACAGGTGAATTACACTAATGAGAGCACTGGCCCTTTAAATCTTAAAGCTCCAGCGCATCCGCCCTAGGGGACGGGGACACGCGCCGGAGCAGAGAGGCAGAGGCGGGGGCAGGAGAAGCACCAGGTGAGTGATGGACTGGGGCTCGCATGCAGGCGCGTCCCACGATGCAAGTCCCAGCCCCGCCAGCAGCAGCAGGTAGCGGGACCATGCGCTCATGGCCAGCGTGTGCTGCCGGAGCTTATAACGTAACATCTACATATGTCCTTCAGTTCCTGAGATGTGAGGTTTTATAGTTTTGTCTGACAATTCAGGGAATCAGATGGGCGTGAACTTAATTTTAATAATGGGTTATCAGGTGATAGGTGGGCTTATACAGACAGAAGATGTGTAATAGGAAGCACGTCCTTCATTGTACAACATACACACCCCCTGACTTCATAACCCTGCTCATCAACTGATGGTCACTCCCATTATTCAAATTAAGTTCACACACATCTGACTGACTGAGTTGTCAAAATATAAACCCTCATATCTCTGGACCAGAAGGGTGTATCAAGATACTGTAAAAATATGTTTAATCAGAGCAACCTAAGCTATTTAATGACAGTAAAAGCTAAAATATTTGGGGTTAGCCACAGGTACACTTTAACACCCATACCATGTTGTTTTATAAACTCACTAGCTGAGTACCCGGAGTTGCCCGGTTTTTCCTTCCTAATCCTTGTTGGGGAGGAAAATAAACAAAGGAGGAAGCTTTTGACTTCATATCCCGTCCTCATATATTGTTGTCATATCCCGACCTCCTATCCCGTCATCATATCCTGACCTCCTATCCCGACCTCCTATCCTGTCCTCCTATCCCGTCCTCCTATCCCGTCCTCCCATCCCGTCCTCCTATCACGTCCTCCTATCCCGTCCTCATATCTCGACCTCCTTTCCCTTCCTCCTATATCGACCTCCTTTCCCGTCCTCCTATCTCGACCTCCTTTCCCGTCCTCCTATCCCATCCATCTATCCCATCCTCCTATCCCGTCCTCCTATCCCGTCCTCCTATCCCATCCTGCTATCCCGTCCTCCTTTCCCGTCCTTCTTTCCCGTCCTCCTTTCCTGTCCTCATATCTCGACCTCCTTTCCCGTCCTCCTATCCCGTCCTCCTATCCAGTCCATCTATCCCGTCCTCCTATCCCGTCCTCCTATCCAGTCCTCCTATCCCGACCTCCTATCCCGACCTCCTATCCCGACCTCCTATCCCGTCCTCCTATCCCGTCCTTCTATTACGACCTCCTATCCCGTCCTCCTATCCCGTCCTCCTATCTCGACCTCCTATCCCGTCCTCCTATCTCGACCTCCTATCCCGTCCTCCTATCTCGACCTCCTATACCGTCCTCCTATCTCGACCTCCTATCCCGACCTCCTTTCTCGACCTCCTATCCCGACCTCCTATCTCGACCTCCTATCCCGACCTCCCATCCCGTACTCCTATCTCGTACTCCTATCCCGACCTCCTATCTCGTCCTCCAATCCCGTCCTCCTATCCCGACCTCCTATCCTGACCTCCTATCCCGACCCGTAATATGTGTACCAGGTATTGAAATATCTCCAGCCGTACGGAAGTTATGTGGGAACTTACATTTCCCATTGATTTGCATGGGAACAAAGACCCCGACCCTCACAAATGGGGGTAGTTAAGGGTTAAATTAACTATCCCATATTTTAAGTGGATATATAAGTAACAAGTGACCAAGTATTATCGAAATATCTCAAGACGTTTGGAAGTTATACAGTAACATATATTTCCCATTGACTTGTATGGGACTTTAAACATAAACCCCGCCCCAGGCAAATGGGGGTGAGTAAGGGTTAAATCACCTATCCTATGTTTGTTGTTGACATATAAGTAACATGTGTGCCAAGTTTCATGTTAATATCTTTAGCCGTTTGGACATGATGCAGGAACATACACACACACATACATACATACACACACACGTTGAGTTTTATATATATAGATTTCATACTTTATGCAGCAACAAACAATTTATACAGGGGCAACAATAGAAATCCATTACCACCGGGTAACAATTTAGGAGCATAAAATATGAGTTCATTGTAAAAGACAGATAAAGGATGTAAACAATGAAAGTGGTTGTTCGACCGATAACACTTATCTACAAGATAGGGAACAAGTGTATGTTTGTAGGGAGTCCGATTGCTGGGACCCCCAAGAATCTCAAGAAAGCTGTTAAAGTCTCCAATAGGAATGAATCAACTGTTGCATGCACGCAATGCTACTCCATTCACTTTGGGACCTGCAGGAGATGAGATGAGCACCGTATTCGGCTATCTTCAGCAGCACCTAAAGACAACGAATTGAGTGGCAGTGCGCATGTGCAGCTGACCTATTTCAACTGACCAGTTGGGACCCTTTTGACAAGATCACAGGGGTCTCAGCAGTTGGAACCCCCCTACTATCGGATATAATATATATGTTATTGGTTGGACAATCTCTTTGAGGTCTCTATTAAAGAACTGCAAGCAGAGATCTTTGAAAACACCAGGAACTCATACAGAAGGTATATTTAAAATATGCTTAATTTTTTAATGCACAAAAGTATGCTTTATTTATTTATTGGTAATAACCATTGTAAGGCTCATCATTAACAAGCAGACAATAGCATTTCTTACAGGACAACTGCCATTGGATAGTGAAGGTCATCCAGGACTTGACCCACCTAACCCCCCTAAGGCTAAGTTCACATACAGTATTTTGGTCTGGTTTTCAGCTGCAAAAAAATACTGTTTTCACGGCTGACCAAAAGCAAAAAAATTGCTCAAAAATGGGCCAAATTGTTTTGGTCTATTTTATTAGGCATTTTCTGCCTTTTTTGCTTTCTTCTTATTTTAATTTTTTAAGGCTTAAAAAAGGTTGAAAAAAACTGTGTAAGGAACAAAGCCTAATAGTTTTCCATTCTTGAACACTTTACTCCCACACACATTTACAATATTCCTTCTTTCTCCAAAGAACAGTTTTTACTCCTGACCATATTATTTATCCTCCTTTATTACATTATTGGATAAGAACCATGGCCTCTATCTGCAGAGAACTGTTTCAATCTACTGCATTCACTGCAGATGTTTTTCACATATATGACCAGATAACATGTGACCCTAGGAAACCAGTTGAGCATATACCTTAAAGGGGTACGCCACTGCTAGACATCTTATCCCCTATCTAAAGGATAGGAGATAAGATATCTGATCTCCCGCAGCACCCAGTATTCTAAACAAACACTGGGTTCCTGCGGCAGTGGTCGTAACATCACGGCCATGCCCCTCGTGACGTCATGCCCACTCATTCATGTCTATGGGAAGGGGCAAGTCAATGACACGCCCCTTCCCATAGCCATGAATGGAGGGAGTGTGGCGTGATGTCACAAGGGGTGGGCCGTAACGTCACGATCACGGTCTCCAGCCCCGCGCGTTCTGAACATTTTGTACCCCTTTAAATTACTAAGCCAGAAAGCCAGAAACTTGTTACTGCGAGATTGGTCCTATTATCATAAAGGTCTCTAGTTAATGTGCAAAATGCCTCACAAAGGTATATATACGTCACAGGCTGCAAATCATATATCAGGAGCTGGGTGTAGTGAGTGCTTTCTATATTCTCTCCAAAACTGTACAAATCAGGACAAAATGAATAGAGCTGTATCAATCAGGGAGGGCAGGGCTGGGAAAAGACACCAGGACTAGCTCGATGACTCTTCAGGCAGCATGAAAGTGATGACAGGTACCATTTAATGATTGTATTGGGAAGCATTGAAACTTGTGCTCCATAAAGTAACCACTTTTGAAGGAATTGTCTGTCTTCTGGTAACATATCCACTACAAGGGTAAGTTTATACAGGTCGGATTTGCTGCAGTAAAACAGAAAAAAAAAATCAATATTGCTTGCAAATTTTATTGTGGATTTTGACTTATTTTTATTCAAATTTATGGGGAAAATCCTCAACAAAATAATTAAAGTGTACATCACAGGTCAATTTCTGCTCAGAGAAATTCAACAGTATGTGCATTAGATTTAATATAACCTCATCCACTTGCCTACTACTGTATTCCGTGACAGATTTTCTTTTTTTTTTTTTTTGCCATTTGACATTTCTGTCCTGTGTGAAGTAACCTGAACACTGGAAAATTCAGGTATAAATTTTCTGTGCAGGAATGTGGATGTTTGCTCAAAACTTGCCAAAACTATGCAACTTAAGAGGATTTACACTGCTCGAGCCAAGAGGGAGTAAAGAAGGGTAAAGGAGGACTTAACTTCATATAGAGACATATTGTGTGTCTGTTTCCAATGATTCCTCATATACAGTTCTGTGTGTTAATAAAGGTCCAAGTAGTCATAGGATTAAGGGGTACCTATGATAACAGAGGTGGAGGGGCGACATTATTACTGTCCCCAATCAAGGTTAGAGTAAGCAAGTTGTGTATGTCTTTGTTTCTAATTTAAAGGGTACCTCTCATCAAAAAAACTTTTGATATATTATAGATTAATGTATACAGAATAACTTCACAATTGCATGTTATTAAAAAATATGCTTCTTTCTATTTAAAGGGGTACTCCGGTGAAAACCTTTTTACTTTTAAATCAACTGGTGGCAGAAAGTTAAACATATTTGTAAATTACTTCTATTAAAAAATCTTAATCCTTCCAGTACTTATTAGCTGCTGAATGCTACAGAGGAAATTCCTTTCTTTTTGGAACACTGATGACATCACGAGCACAGTGCTCTCTGCTGACATCTCTGTCCATTTTAGCAACCATGCATAGCAGATGTATGCTAAGGGCAGCATGGTGGCTCAGTGGTTAGCACTGCTGCCTTGCAGTGCTGGGGACTTGGGTTTAAATCCCACTAAAGGCAACAATAAATAAAGCATTATTATTATTATAATAACGTCAGCAGAGAGCACTGTGCTCGTGATGTCATCAGAGAGCATTCCAAAAAGAAAATAATTTCCTCTGTAGTATTCAGCAGCTAATAAGTACAGGAAGGATTAAGATTTTTTTAATAGAAGTAATTTACAAATATGTTTAACTTTCTGCCACCAGTTGATTTAAAAGAAAAAAAGGTTTTCACCGGAGTACCCCTTTAATTTTCCACTTTGAAGAAATGACCACTAGGGGTCTCCCTACCAGTCCTGGCAGCAAGCATTTCAGACTCATGCTGGAGTCCTAAACACTACGAGCTGCCAGTCTGCTTTGTTCACAAAGGAGAACACTCAGAGCTGCCAGCCTGCTTTGTTCACAGCCTGTTTGGCTGTGAACAAAGCAGGCTGGCAGCTCTGAGTGTTTAGGACTCCAGCATGAGTCAGAAATGCTTGCTGACAGGACTGATCGGGGAAAATACAATAGAAAGAAGCATATTTTTCATTAACATGCTATTGGAAAGCAACATTCATTAATCTAAAATATATCAAAAGTTTATTTGATGAGAGGTACCCTTTAAAGAGGATTACAATCTAAAATTTTCCTTATAATTGTTGATAAACTTCAGCCAAAGATTACAAACTACAACAGTTTTTCAGAACTTTATTGTGGAGGTAATTTTTCAATATAAGGAAGTGCCACCATATTGGTTCAGAATTTTGACAGAATAGAATGTTTTCTCAGCATGTTCTGTGACAAGTGTAAAGACTAATTAGGCTGTGTTTGTGGGAGGGGTGTGAGATATATAAACCCACCACGCCCGCATCTAGGTGCGTGTGTTGCGTTTGGCAGTTGTACCTGTGCACTGCTGCGAGCTCTAACGTCCCCTGGATAGTAAGAAGGTCTGCTGTCTATCCCTGCCGTGGTGTTCATCGGGTCGGTAAGTTGGGGGGGGGGGGTTCGTTACCCACACTCATTCACTGTATTCATTTACTGTACTTGTCCGCGGGGTGCTCGGCGTTGCGCTCCGGCCGGGGTGCCGGAGGGGGCTCGGGTATCTCGTGGCAGGGTCGGGGGAGGGGGTAGGAGCCACGGCAAGCGTGGGGTCCAGCACTCCCTCTGATTAGCTGGTAGCGTGGTTCAGGCCGGAGTGCGGGGGCGGCGGCGCTGGCCTCAGTATGGCTCTGCCAGAGGCTCGGGTGTACAGGACGGCTTCCGGTTTGATTAGCTTCTGGAGTGTGAGGCGAGTTAATGTAGCAAAGCCTGACGTTCCGGTTCTGCGGCAGGAGCTCGACCCGATACTCCAGGGGCTGCCAGTATAAGTAAGATTGCATGTCCAGTACTAAGTAGCTGGTTACAGATAGTGCCTGCTGCTGCTCACACATGTCAAAATCCAGCGGCTCCGTACCCCAGCACAGGACATGCAAAAAAAAAAATTTCAACCCCTGCGTATATGTTGGTGGATAGGGGCAAGGTGTGTGGGTTCATGTTACGCCGAGCGCTCCGGGTCCCTGCTCCTCCCCGGAGCGCTCGCGGCGTTCACCTCCATGCAGCACCCCGGTCAGACCCGCTGACCGGGAGCGTTGCACTAGTGTCACCGGCGGGGATGCGACCCGCGTAGCGGGACGCGCCCGCCCGCGGCTCGCATCCCAATCTCCTCACCTGCCCCGTCCTCCATCTGCTCAGTCCCGGCGCTCGCGGCCCCGCTCCCTAGGGCGCGCACGTGTCGGCTCTCTGAGATTCAAAGGGCCAGCGCGCCATTGATTGGCGCCTGGCCCAATCAGTACCTGCACCTGTGCCCTCCTTATAAAAACCCACTTTCCCTTCCTGTCATCGCTGGATCTTGTTGCCTAGTGCCCAGTGAAAGCGTTTCCTGTGTTCCCAAGCCTGTGTTCCAGACCTTCTGCTGTTGCCCCTGACTACGACCCTTGCTGCCTGCCCTGACCTTCTGCTACGTCCGACCTTGCTCTTGCCTTGTCCTTCTGTACCGCGCCTGTCTCAGCTGTCAGCTGGGGTTGAGTCGCTATCGGGTGGAAAGACCTGGGGGTTACCTGCCGCTGCAAGTCCATCCCGTTTTGCGGCGGGCTCTGGTGAAAACCAGTAACCCCTTAGACTCTGTTCCCCTGGTACGGCCCAAGTCATCACCCCACTGACACAGAGGATCCACCAAACAGTGTCCTCGCTGCATACCTATCCGGATCCTGACAGTTCATGTGTACATGCGTTAAAAAAAAAAAACCCTGCGTGGCTGGCTGGTGCTGATGCGGAGTCGCGTTAGCTGGGTCTGCCAGGACGGGGCAACATGGCCAGGTCTCTCAAGCTGCTGAGCAGGCCACAGTTATCAAGAGTAAATAAACTAAATAAAGCTGTTGGTATCTTGGTATGTAGATGGGTATATTAGAGTTACATGCAGGTTTAGAGGTGTATAGGAAGGCACATGTAGGTATATGTTGGTGGATAGGGGCAAGGTGTGTGGGTTCTTGTGTACATGCGTAAAAAAAAAAAATAATAATAATAATTTTTAACCCCTGCGTGGCTGGCTGGTGCTGATGCAGAGTCGCGTTAGCTGGGTCTGCCAGGAGGGGGCAACATGGCCAGGTCTCTCGAGCTGCTGAGCAGGCCACAGTTATCAAGAGTAAATAAACAAAATAAAGCTGTTGATATCTTGGTATGTAGATGGGTATATTAGAGTTACATGCAGGTTTAGAGGTGTATAGGTGAAGTTACATATAATTATATGTTGGTGGATAGGGGCCAGGTGTGTGGGTTCATGTGTACATGCATAAAAAAAAGAGGGGGTTGCGGATACGGGCATGTGAAGGCGTGCACATGTACAGATACACTAAGGTATATGGGCATTGACGTCAGGTTTGTTTTATTGTAGCTGGTTAGATTGCGCTCTGAGTTCCTATTGTGGTCTAATTCCTCATCTCGGTCGAATTCCTGTTGGCAATAATCGCCAAGTGTCAGTAAGAGGTTGGTTATGTTTTGGTCACTATTTCAAGTTCCCACTTTGCACAGTGAGGTCAGGTGGTTGGAGGTGATGCTCACTTGATACTTGGTCTGTTTCACAGTCTAATCACAAAAGTTAGGCTTAAGTTGTCACGGCTTTCGCCTGATTCTCGGCAGAGAGTTCTTCACGTCATTACACACTGATTAATAGGCATTAGTTCTACCGCTATCCTGGCTCGTTTCTCCAGGGGGGACTACTGATTGATGTATTGTCAGGATTCGGCAGGCTGGAGGTGGATCCTCTGTGTCAGAGAGGGATTGGCGTGGACCGTGTCAGTGGACCGGTTCTAAGTTGCTACTGGTTTTCACCAGAGCCCGCCGCAAAGCGGGATGGACTTGCAGCGGCGGTAGCAACCAGGTCGTATCCACCGGCAATGGCTCAACTTCTCTGACTGCTGAGATAGCCACGGTACAAGGGATTAGACAAGAGCAGAGTCGGACGTAGCAGAAGGTCAGGGCAGGCAGCAAGGATCGTAGTCAGGGGCAACGGCAAGAGGTCTGGAACACAGGCTAGGAACACACAAGGAACGCTTTCACTGGCACAATGGCAACAAGATCCGGCAAGGAAGTGCAGGGGAAGTGAGGTAATATAGGGAAGTGCACAGGTGAAGACACTAATTAAAACCCATGTGCCAATCAGTGGCGCACCGGCCCTTTAAATCTCAAAGACCCGGCGCGCGTGCGCCCTAGGGAGCGGGGCCACGCACGCCGGGGCAGCACAGATGGGGAGCGAGTCTGGTAAGTGGGTCGGGATGCGCACCGCGAGCGGGCGCATCCCGCATCGCGAATCGCATCCCGGCTAGAGACATTATCGCAGCGCACCCGGTCAGCGGGTCTGACCGGGGCGCTGCGAACAGGAGAACGCTGTGAGCGCTCCGGGGAGGAGCGGGGACCCGGAGCGCTCGGCGTAACAGTACCCCCCCCCCCCCTTGGGTCTCCCCCTCTTTTTAGAACCTGAGAATTTGTGGATAAGGTCCTTGTCAAAGATGTTGTCCTCGGGTTCCCATGACCTCTCCTCCAGGCCGCAATTCTCCCAATCTACAAGAATTTTTTTTTTACCTCTGACCGTCTTGGATGCCAGAATTTCTTTAACCGAGAAGATGTCAGAGGACCCGGAGACAGGAGTAGGAGCAACAACCTTAGGAGAGAAGCGGTTAAGAATGAGTGGTTTAAGGAGAGAGACATGAAAAGCATTAGGAATACGGAGAGAAGGAGGAAGAAGGAGTTTGTAGGAGACAGGGTTGATTTGGCATTTGATTTTAAAAGGACCAAGATAACGTGGTCCCAGTTTATAACTGGGGACACGAAAGCGGACATACTTGGCGGAGAGCCACACTTTGTCTCCAGGAGAAAAGACAGGAGGAGTTCTTCTTTTTTTGTCGGCATGTTTCTTCATCCGGAATGAGGCCTGTATGACAGATTTTTGAGTCTCTTTCCAGATGGTGGAGAAGTCCTGAGTCACCTCATCAACAGCGGGCAAACCAGAAGGCATGGGAGTGGGGAGGGGGGAAGAGGGTGACGGCTGTACACCACAAAGAATGGGGATTTAGCGGAAGACTCAGAGACTTTGAAATTGTACGAGAATTCGGCCCATGGTAGGAGATCGGCCCAGTCATCCTGGCGGGAGGAAACAAAATGTCGCAAATAGTCACCAAGAACCTGATTAACTCTTTCCACTTGCCCATTGGATTGGGGATGATGAGAAGACGAGAAGTTTAATTTGATTTTAAGCTGATTACAGAAGGCCCTCCAGAATTTCGACACAAATTGAACGCCTCTATCCGAGACGATATGCGTAGGAAGCCCGTGAAGGCGAAAAATGTGCACAAAAAATTGTTTCGCCAACTGAGGCGCAGAAGGAAGACCTGGAAGAGGAATAAAATGTGCCATCTTGGAGAAACGATAAACGACCACCCAAATAACTGTGTTGCCATGGGATAAAGGTAAGTCTGTAATAAAGTCCATAGCAATCTGAGACCATGGTAGCTCAGGAACAGGGAGAGGATGGAGGAGACCGGCAGGCTTCTGGCGAGGAGTCTTGTCCCAGGCACAGACTGTACAAGCCCGAACAAAATCAGCAACATCTGCTTCCAGGGTAGGCCACCAATAAAAACGAGAGATGAGCTGGACGGATTTTTTGATGCCAGCATGGCCGGCGAGGTGTGAGGAGTGTCCCCACCTGAGAATCCTGAGGCGCTGGCGTGGAGGGACGAAGGTCTTTCCTGGAGGAGTTTGTCTGATTGAAGCTGGAGAAGTGGAGATCAGACAGTCAGGAGGAATAATGTGTTGCGGGGAGGCTTCCATTTCAGAGGCATCCGAGGAAAGAGAGAGAGCGTCAGCCCTAATGTTCTTGTCAGCGGGGTGAAAATGAATCTCAAAGTTAAAACGGGCAAAGAACAACGACCACCTGGCCTGGCGAGGGTTCAGCCGTTGGGCAGACTGAAGATAAGAGAGATTCTTGTGATCGGTGTATATAATAACTGGGTATTTGGACCCCTCCAGCAGGTGCCTCCATTCCTCGAGAGCCAGTTTTATGGCCAGTAGTTCTCGATCACCAATGGAGTAGTTTTTCTCCACCGGAGAGAAGGTCCTAGAAAAGAAACCACAAGTAACAGCATGTCCGGAAGAATTTTTCTGTAGGAGTACAGCTCCAGCTCCCACCGAGGAGGCGTCTACATCCAGAGAGAAGGGTTTAGATGGATCAGGTCTGGAGAGTACGGGAGCAGAAGAAAAGGAAGTTTTGAGATGGTTGAACGCCTCTTCCGCTTGAGGAGGCCAGGACTTAGGGTTAGCGTTTTTCTTGGTTAGGGCCACAATTGGGGCCCCAATAGTGGAAAAATGTGCAATAAATTGTCTGCAGTAATTGGCAAACCCCAAGAAACGTTGGATAGCTCGGAGTACGGAGGGGCGTGGCCAATTCAACACGGCTGATAGTTTGTCCGGGTCTATTTGGAGTCCCTGGCCAGAGACTAAATATCCTAGGAAGGGAAGAGATTGACATTCAAAGAGACATTTTTCCATCTTGGCATATAACTGATTGTCCCGAAGTCTCTGAAGAACCATGCGGACATGCCGGCGGTGTTCTTCTAGGTTAGAAGAAAAAATCAAAATATCGTCCAGGTAGACCACAACACAGGTATATAATAGATCACGAAAAATTTCATTTACAAAGTCCTGGAAGACAGCAGGGGCGTTGCAAAGCCCAAAAGGCATAACCAGATATTCAAAGTGTCCATCTCTGGTGTTAAACGCGGTCTTCCACTCGTCCCCTTCCCCGATGCGGATGAGATTATATGCACCTCTTAAATCCAATTTGGTAAAGATGTTGGCACCTCGTAGGCGGTCAAAGAGTTCCGAGATAAGAGGTAGGGGATAGCGTTTTTTATAGTGATTTTATTAAGACCGCAGTAATCAATGCATGGTCGTAAGGAGACGTCTTTTTTGGAGACGAAGAAGAATCCAGCTCCGGCAGGGGAGGAAGACTTGCGGATAATTCCCCTTTTTAAATTTTCTTGGATGTACTCCATCATGGCTTGTGTTTCCGGAGCAGACAGAGGATAGATTCTGCCCCGGGGTGGAGTAGTACCAGGGAGGAGATCAATAGGACAGTCATAAGGCCTGTGAGGAGGCAAAATCTCTGCTTGTTTTTTGCAAAAAAAACATCAGCATAGTCCAGATAGGCCTTGGGGAGACCTGGTATCGGAGGAGCCATAGGGTTTTGACTGACAGGACTGGGAGCAGACATAAGACACTTTTTGTGGCAAGAAGTACCCCAGTTCTTGATTTCCCCGGTGGTCCAATCGAGGGTAGGGGAATGGCGTTGAAGCCAAGGTAGTCCAAGAAGAATTTCAGAAGTGCAATTAGAGAGGACCAGAAATTCAATCTTTTCATGATGGGGTCCAATGCACATTAAGAGGGGTTCCGTGCGGTAACGCACAGTACAGTCCAATCTTTCACCATTAACAGAGGCGATGTAGAGGGGTCTGGCGAGACTGGTCACTGGGATGTTGAACCTGTTAACGAAAGAGGCCAAAATAAAATTTCGTGCAGATCCGGAATCCAAGAAGGCCACAGCTGAGAAGGAGAAGGTAGAAGAAGAAATCCGCACAGGCACAGTAAGACGTGGAGAAGCAGAGTTCACACCTAGAGCTGTCTCACCTTTGTGCGGAGTCGGAGTGCGTCTTTCCTGACGTGAAGGTCGGATAGGACAATCCTTCAAGAAGTGTTCGGTACTGGCACAGTACAGGCATAGGTTCTCAATGCGGCGGCGTGTCCTCTCTTGAGGTATCAGGCGAGACCGGTCTACTTGCATAGCCTCCACGGCGGAAGGCACAGGAACAGATTGCAGCGGACCAGAGAAGAGAGGAGCAGGGGAGAGAAACCGCCTCGTGCGAACAAAGTCCATATCCTGGCGGAGCTCCTGACGCCTTTCGGAAAAACGCATGTCAATGCGGGTGGCCAGATGAATAAGTTAATGCAGGTTAGCAGGGATTTCTCGTGCGGCCAGCACATCTTTAATGTTACTGGATAGGCCTTTTTTGAAGGTCGCGCAGAGGGCCTCGTTATTCCAGGACAATTCGGAGGTGAGAGTACGGAATTGGATGGCGTACTCGCCAACAGAAGAATTACCCTGGACCAGGTTCAGCAGGGCAGTCTCGGCAGAAGAGGCTCGGGCTGGTTCCTCGAAGACACTTCGAATCTCCGCGAACAAAGAGTGTACAGAGGCAGTGACAGGATCATTGCGGTCCCAGAGCGCTGTGGCCCATGACAGGGCTTTCCCAGACAGAAGGCTGACCACGAAAGCCACCTTTGACCTTCCAGTTGGAAATTGGTCCGACATCATCTCCAAATGCAGGGAACATTGTGAGAGAAACCCACGGCAAAGTTTAGAGTCCCCATCAAATTTGTCCGGCAATGATAAACGGAGGCTGGATGCGGCCACTCGCTGCGGAGGAGGTGCAGGAGCTGGCGGAGGAGATGGTTGCTGAAGCTGTGGTAGAAGCTGCTGTAGCATCACAGTCAGTTGAGACAGCTGGTGGCCTTGTTGCGCTATCTGTTGCGACTGCTGGGCGACCACCATGGTAAGGTCAGCAACAACTGGCAGCGGGACTTCAGTGGGATCCATGGCTGGATCTACTGTCAGGATTCGGCAGGCTGGAGGTGGATCCTCTGTGTCAGAGAGGGATTGGCGTGGACCGTGTCGGTGGACCGGTTCTAAGTTGCTACTGGTTTTCACCAGAGCCCGCCGCAAAGCGGGATGGACTTGCAGCGGCCGTAGCAACCAGGTCGTATCCACCGGCAACGGCTCAACCTCTCTGACTGCTGAGATAGGCGTGGTACAAGGGATTAGACAAGAGCAGGGTTGGACGTAGCAGAAGGTCAGGGCAGGCAGCAAGGATCATAGTCAGGGGCAACGGCAAGAGGTCTGGAACACAGGCTAGGAACACACAAGGAACGCTTTCACTGGCACAATGGCAACAAGATCCGGCAAGGAAGTGCAGGGGAAGTGAGGTAATATAGGGAAGTGCACAGGTGAAGACACTAATTAAAACCCATGCGCCAATCAGTGGGGCACCGGCCCTTTAAATCGCAAAGACTCGGCACGCGCGCGCCCTAGGGAGCGGGGCCACGCACGCCAGGGCAGCACAGACGGGGAGCAAGTCTGGTAAGCGCGTCGGGATGCGCACCGCGAGCGGGCGCGTCCCGCATCGCGAATCGCATCCCGGCTAGGGACATTATCGCAGCGCACCCGGTCAGCGGGTCTGACCGGGGCGCTGCGAACAGGAGAATGCTGTGAGCGCTCCGGGGAGGAGCGGGGACCCAGAGCGCTCGGCGTAACATGTATACTGACACGTCTTCAGAGCATCAACAATCACTAAAAACTAAGGGTTACCGTTTAGTCTGACTCATCTTCAGGGGTAACCTCTTGCTTTATTGCTGTTGCTGACACGTCTTCAGAGCAGTAATATCACGGCCACTATCAGATTACGTCACTAAGTCTCGTATACATTTTCGCACGGTACATGCTCACACATAGGCAGTTGGCTTTACCGTTACCCTGACACGTTTTCAAGAATATGGGCCACTGCAAGAGGCCATTGTTTTGGCCCCAGAACAGGTCATGCTTTCACATAGGTCGTGGTTTACCGCTAATCCTGACACGTCTTCAGGGGAGGCCACGGTTTTGTTGTTGTTGTTACCGACACATTTTCGGAGCATCAACCTTGTTTTCATTCCATTTAATATATAATATTAAAAAAAAGAGAGAAAGAAAACAAAAAATATAATTTCATCTCACGGTAAGTTCACTAAGGCTCCACGTATAACTTGAGCCTACCTCACGAACAGCCTCAAAAACATGCCAACCAATCACGTTCGGGTCACACCTTCCATGTTACATGACTTCAACTTTAGACTAGTTTGTAGGAGTGATTATGTATTTATTGTCTTAGGTCCGGACTTGTGGACACTTGTGGTGTCAGCTAGGGGTTCTGTAGGTCAGTATTAGTTCGACAAAGCTTGTAGGAATTTTCTAGCAGTTTATTTTTTCGTTTCTCGTTCCCCGGCACTTGTGTCTGGACCAGATAGGTCGGATTAGGACATCATGTCTCACGGATCAGATATCGAGGATTTATTATCGGTACCAGAAACCCCAGTCAGAAGCTCCAAACGCGGAGCAGCATCCTCGACCTACCGTACGTGGACTATCCCGAAGTTGATGGAAGAACTTTGTAGGAGTATTCCATTCCCAGCATCGGCCCGCAAAGCTGAACTTTATAAACTTTCGATGGCTGATCCAGGGGCATGCCATGATGTCTATCGCGGTGGAATCCATGTCATCATTCAACTTCAGGTTGGAAATGCTGGAAAGGGGCAATGCTCGGGACCTGGTAGTCTCTGATACGGTAGCAACACCTTCTACCTTCCAGGCCGCTGGGCCAGGTACACAAACAGGGGCTACGAAAATAGCCCCAGCGCATTTCCTACCGGCATCCGTTCGCGAGGACATACTGGAGGGGAGAGATGTCAACCTGGCATCCTCGCTCATTTCTTCACAAGACCTTACAGAGACTAAAACTGTTGCTTGTGGCGAACTATCAGTGGTGTTGAAGAGCAAGGACGCCAGGCTCAGTCGCAAGCTAATGTTTCAAGAATTCGTACTAGCTTTCAGCATGTATAGGGATGTTATACGCTCAGCGAAACCTGAACGTAGGGAGGAATTAGACTTCTACCTCTACCAACTAACAGAATTTTCATACAAATATAATGGCAGCCACTTCTACGACTATCACAAGTCTTTTTCTGCTAAAGCAGCTGCAGCTCACAGCCAATTCGGGTACGTTACCGATTACGTTACAGTACTTTTCTGTAAACATTTGGTGGGGCTGAAATCAACAGCCTGTGCGATTTGCCAATCAATATTCCATCCAACAGCCTGGTGTGGAAATAGTCAACAACCCGAAGCCAGCACGAGTAAAGGTATCATGTCTGCACCGGGTTCCGATCAGAAGCCTGCTCTCTCAGTAGAAAAGTTGGGACGCCCAGTCAGATACCTGGGTTGCAGCTAAATCTGCAACAACTACAATTTGACAACTTGCAACTACAGCAATTTCAGGCTTCTTCATGTCTGCTTCCTGTGCTACAGGGCACATCCTAGCACTGTGTGCTCAGTCAAGGGGCAGGCATGGCTAGGCAGGGTCCAGGTTCAGGAGTTGGCTCAGGTGTTGCATTACCATCCCGATCCGATCTGGGTAAATTGGTTCATCAACGGATTTACGTACGGGTTCCATATCGGCCTAGTGGCCGTGCCACAGAGTACTTTTGAATGCAGCAACCTATTATCAGCTTGTAGGGAACCACAGGTGGTATCAGAGCTTTTACAAGCTGAGCTTGACAGAGGCTATATGATTGGTTCTTTTTTGGCAACCCCCATTTGATTGCTGGCATGTAAACCCTGTTGGTATAGTAACTGGCAAGTTAAAAAAAAAAAGGATGATTTACGACTTGTCCGCAGCATACTCTTCTGTGGCACCTACCGTAGCTTAAATTCGTTAATCTCATCAAATGAAGTCTCAAGGAAATACACCTCCATCGACCAGGCCATTCAGCTCATGATACAATTAGGCCCAGGTTCATGGCTGTCCAAGGCGGACATAACGTATGTGTTCAAATTGCTACCCATTTACCCAGACCTCTGCCAGTGGCATGGCATAAAGTGGCGGAACGCTAGACGACTTTTTGCTTATCGAATCACCCTCTGCACACCCTTTGGATCTGTACTCTCTACTGCAGTTATTCGGTGGACATGCAGGCCAGTCTCCCTGTTGAGAAACTAGACAGAATTAAAGATATCATCCACCAATTCACAATCACGAGGGTTACCACCAAGACAGAGCTTCAGAGTTTACTGGGCATGTTAGCCTTTGCCATGTGCATAATTCCGCAAGGTAGAGCCTTTATCTCCCATCTATTAGCGCTACTCCCTCTAGGGACTGACCAGGATAGCTTTATCCATCTCGACCCTTAGGCAATGGCCAACTTGCTAATATGGGACAGATACATAGTGGAATGGAATGGCATATCCATGTTTATCCCAGCTGTCTCAGCTACCTCTCACAGAGTCCTCACAGATGCATCAGCATCAGTAGGTTTCGTCGCCATATGTGGTAACCACTGGATAGCAGGACGATGGTCGATCGAGGTACTCAAAATATCCGGCTTCAGTTAGACGTTTGCATTATTTGAGATCTATCCCGTGGTAGCAGCTGCCCAAACCTGGGGGCCTAGTTGGGCAAACCAGATGGTCTCAATTTCATGCGACAATGCAGCAACCGTTGACATTATAAACAAAGGGAGATCTAAATCACAAACTGTTATGAAGTTTGTCAGGAGATTAGTGTGGCTCTCGCTCCAACACAAATTTAATTTTATATGTCAACATGTTGCGGGGGCAGAGAATCTGGCAGCAGATACTTTGTCATGAGCTAAATCAGGCATTTTCTTTCAGATCATGCCCGACGCGGATTCCGTGGGTTCTCCGGTACCACCATGCCACACGTTGATGATGGATTAAC
Source organism: Hyla sarda (assembly GCF_029499605.1). NCBI lineage: Eukaryota > Metazoa > Chordata > Amphibia > Anura > Hylidae > Hyla > Hyla sarda. The sequence goes on along the minus strand of NC_079194.1, from coordinate 69,478,485 downwards.
ACATTTTTCTGGCATAGCAGTAAACCTTATCAAGAAATCCCTTGCTCCCAGCACTAAGAGGTCATACAATGCAGCTCTCACATCAAACAGTACCTGTCATCATACAACATGCCTTTTTCATTCGATACACACATAATTTTGTCTTACATGGGTTTTTGCCACACAGCACTCAATCTCTCTTACTCCACTATAAAACAATACTTAGCCGGTATCCCACATTTCATTTCCCTATCTTTTTTCTGATAAACCATCCATACTATCCACACATGCAGTCAAAGCAGATCTCAAGTTAAGCGGAGCACCCAAAGCGCCGGGCCGTTTACCAATTTCTGCAGAGTTGTTCAGATCCCTGTCTGACCAGCTGAATAGGAGGCCTTTCGGGTTCTTATCTAGCTTAGTGTTACAAGCGGCTATTTATTTGCCTTTCTATGGTTTTCTCTGGCAGGGGAATTCACGTGTCTTACTAACCATGATACTACTGTGACTAAGTCACAATTACAATGGACCAATGGTTACTTCTAGTTGAGCATCAAGGTCACTAAGACATGCAGGGGCGGGGCGGTCATTACGTTTTTTCCCGTCAGAGAATCAATGGTGTCCTGTTGCAGTATTGTCAAAATTACTGAAAGCATTGAGTGATAAACCCGGAAATTCTCCTTTGTTACCTTTCAATTCAGTAGCTCTCACTACGTCTCAATTCAGTACTCATGTTCGGATATTAATCAAAAACCTGGGGCTCGACTCCAGGAGATATTCAGGACACTCATTCCGTATAGGGGTCGCTTCAGCAGCCTCCGCACATAAGGTGCCACCTCATATCATAAAGAAATTAGGGAGATGGAGATCGGGTTGTTTTGTCACATACATTCCTGACCCTCGTATTGAAATGGCGGATGTATTTAAATATTTTGCACTTAATTCTCAATAAACCACTCTTGATTCATATCCTACATGGTGTCTTTTTTGCCCACTAAAGGCTGATCCTCGGTCGTGGTTTTGGGCACAGTTCAACCGCTGTATGCATATGTGTATTGGTTAATAGTCAATTGTTTCAGGTCAACAATGAAGATCAGCAGTATTTCCCTCAGGTAAGTCTTTTCCTATCTACAGTACGCATTTAGCCCTGACCACAAGTGTAAAGCCTAATTAGGCTGTATTTGTGGGAGGGGTGTGAGATATATAAACGCACCATGCCCGCATCCAGGAGCGTGTGTTGCGTTTGGCGCATCCTACCCTCCCACCCTATTCCAAACAACCTTCTACATAGGGGATGCCCACTAAAGGCTGATCCTTGATTGCGGTTTTGGGCACAGTCCAACCGCTGTATGTATATGTGTATTGGTTAATAGTCAATTGTTTCAGGTCAACAATGAAGATCAGCAGTATTTCCCTCAGGTAAGTCTTTTCCTATCTACAGAAAATCACCTGTGAAAATTGCCTGTGTACCCCCCCCCAAGCAGTTATCTGTATGTGAGTATCAGTCATCAATAAAGAAGACTTGAGAAGTATCGGTGAGTCGCCAGCATTCCTTATTTCTTTTGTGACTTTTCCTATCTACAGTATGCAGTTAGCCCTGACCACAACTTTAGTATCAGTTGCTGAGAAGCTAATCCAAAACTGGCAGCCTTCCTGTATTAGAAATCAAAGATGGCTCCCCAAATGAATGGAGAAATGCCTACATGCCTACTGCTCTAAGGTAGCTACTAATATATGGGAAATTTTACTTAGGCTAGGTTCACATTGATGTTTGCATCCAACCCGTACAGGGTCGATTCGGCTCTTTGTTCTTTTTCTCTCAAGCCGATCGGTCTCTAAAATGGGTCAGATGGAAACGGCTACTGCCGGGTCCCAACGGACCCCATTCACTTGCATGGGGTCTGTCGGTGATGCAGTAATTTTACAGTAATTTAGTGGAGAAAAAAATACTGCTTGTACTATTTTATTCTCTGCTAAACCTCCATTGTTCTGACCGGATTGCTGACGGAACTCTGAATAGTGAAGTCCGATGGCAATGTGAACTAGGCCTCTCCAGACAACATGAAATCTTCTCCATGAATGGTCTCTACAGCAGGATATGTGAATAAAAGACTTTCTTGAGGAATCTTCTAAGACTTTGGCCTTTGTCTGCTTGACAAAGGGTGGAGGTTAGAGCCACAATTCTGCATCTGTAAAAAAAAAAAACTTTGAAAAGGATTCTTGCTTGTTGAGTGTTGTGATCATCCTACATCTTTGCCTGAAGTGATTCTATGTTCGGGGGGTGAGACTGATCAAGCCACCGTAGGTGGTGGGCACCAAAGAATTCCCAGTGAGGTGCTGCTTCCTCCATTTTATACATGTATATTATAAAATTGAATGGGAGCTCTGTATAAATGCAAAAAGAACAGAATCATGGTGGAGAAAGTCGCAGAGATGTGTGGGCCGATGTGCGTGGTTTGCTGCTCTGAAGTTCGCAACACAAACAAAGCCTCAAAGGCTTATAAAGTACTTGGTGAACTTATTTCTATTCACATTTTCAGCTTCTTTATTTAGACTTCATTATAAGCAATAAACAAACATCAAAAGTGAATATTTAAAATAGAAATTAATGGAGAGACCAAAATGTTCAATCTATGGAGGTAACTGATATGACCCCACTGCTTGCTAATAGCAGTGGAGCTAGGAAAGTAGTGAGCCACTTTGTGACCTGTTGGCTCTATTGGGCTATTTTGGTGCAACCATTTGATTGTCTGTAGGGAGGCAACATTTTTAAAGGGAATTTGTCAGTTCTATATCATACTCAGAGCTGCAGACATTTGCTGACAGGGTGATAAAACAAATTATACCTGTCTATTAGCGAATGGTTGTCTGCAAAGACCCTTTTATTGTTTTCCCAGGCACATGTTCACACTGTCTAGTGGCTCTGTCTGGAACTGCAACTCAGTTTTATTCATTGATTAGGATCAAGCTGCAGTAAGGTCAGGATAGGGGTTTAAATGGGTACTCCACTGGTCAACGTTCGGAACATTTAGTTCTGAATGTTGTGTGTGTGCTGCGGGGGTCAGCTACGCGCCCTAGTGACATAAGGCCCTGCCCCCTCAATGCAAGTCTAAGGGAGGGGGCGTCATTCCCCATCCATAGACTTGCATTGAGGGGGCGGGGCGTGATGTCAAAAGGGGGCATGGCCGACCCCCACGGCGCACAGCATTCAGAACTAAATGTTCTGAACGCTGGCCAGTGGAGTACCCCTTTTAGGGTGTATTTCCACCTTAGAAAGCACTGGCTAGAATATGCCATTACTATATGATCAATATGACCCTTACTGATCATGAGAATGAAGTGTAGTGTTACATACCTTTCTGTGTTTTACCCTGTCCAGCAGCACTTCTGGTCACCCATCAGCACAGGGGACTGCAGCCACCACTATTCACCTGAATAAGGCCATGCTGCAGCTCCCTGGTGGCCAGGGGGCAGTGTGCAAAACTGTAAAGAGGGTGCAACACTACCCCATCAATCAAAAAGTGATAGCATATCTTAGCGATATTTGATTGATAGGGATACTACTTTAAGTTTTTGTCCAACAACACAGAAATCCAATGCAAAATGAACAGAACTATCAACCTTTTGCAACCGAGTTCGCAATAGTGCCACAGTGGGCACCGAATATACACTGCTCAAAAAATAAAGGGAACATTAAGATAACACATCCTAGATCTGAATGAATGAACTAATCGTATGAAATACTTTCGTATTTACATAGTTGAATGTGTTGACAACAAAATCACAAAAATTATCAATGGAAATCAAATTTATCAACCCATGGAGGTCTGGATATGGAGTCACACTCAAAATCAAAGTGGAAAACCACACTACAGGCTGATCCAACTTTGATGTAATGTCCTTAAAACAAGTCCTCCACGTGCCCGTATGACCTCCCTACAATGCCTGGGCATTCTCCTGATGAGGTGGCGGATGGTCTCCTGAGGGATGTCCTCCCAGACCTTGACTAAAGCATCCGCCAACTCCTGGACAGTCTGTGGTGCAACATGGCGTTGGTGGATGGAGCGAGACATGATGTCCCAGATGTGCTCAATCGGATTCAGGTCTGGGGCGGGCCAGTCCATAGTAGGGATCGACCAATATCGTTTTTTTAGGGCCGATACCGATAATCGGTGGAGGTTAGGGCCGTTGGCTGTCCGGGCGTGCTGGGAGTTGTAGTTTTGCAACAGCTGGAGGGCCTCAACAGCTGGAGGGCCTACTGTAGGTATAGTATATTATACAGACCCCTGTCCATCCCAGAACCCTGACTCACCTTCCCAGTTGCTGCAGGGACCGTCCGGGGAGGGTGGTCCGAGCCATCCATCCTTCCTGTAGTGTGCGGCGTCATTCCGGGTGGAGGGTGAACCGGTCCGGGCTGTCCTTCTTCTCCGGGGGTCCTCTTCTCCACTCCGGGCAGGCTCCGGCCTAGTAACTCTGCATAGACGCCGCTGCGCAGTGACGCCCGTGCGCAGCGACGCACCTGACGTCACGGCGTAGCGGCGTCTATGCAGCGTACTAGGCCGGAGCCTGCCCGGAGGGGAGAAGAGGACCCCCGGAGAAGGACAGCCCGGACCGGTTCACCCTCCACCTGGAATGCTGCCGGACACTACAGGAAGGATGGATGGCCCGGACCACCCCCATTACGGGTAAGTTTAATTTTTTTTATTGACTCTGAGGTTGGGGGAGGGGCCCGACCGGTATAGCGGTATGGGCAAAAATCCGTACCGTGGGAGAAAAAAAAACGGTATCCGGTTCATACCGGTATACCGCCCAGCACTACGGTGGGGGGTGCGACGCGGTGCGGTGGGTCGGGGGGGGCGGTCGCGGTGTGGCGGGTCGGGGAGGGGGGCATTATCGGCAAGGTAATTGCCGATACCGATAATGCCCAAAATCGTGATTATCGGCCGATAATATCGGCCATACCGATAATCGGTCGATCCCTAGTCCATAGCATCAATGCCTTCCTCTTGCAGGAACTGCTAACACACTCCTGCCACATGAGGTCTAGCATTGTCTTGCATTAGGAGGAACCCAGGGCCAACCGCACCAGCATATGGTCTCACAAGGGGTCTGAGGATCTCATCTTGGTACCTAATAGCAGTCCGGCTACCTCTGGCAAGCACATGGAGGGCTGTGGAGCCCCCCAAAGAAATGCCACCCTCCACCATTACTTACCCACCCCATTACTAACTGGTCATGCTGGAGGATGTTGCAGGCAGCAGAATGTTCTCCACGGCGTCTCCAGACTGTCACGTCTTTCACATGTGCTCAGTGTGAACCTGCTTTCATCTGTGAGGAGCACAGTGCACCAGTGGCGAAATTGACAATCTTGCCAAACTTCCTGCACGGTGTTGGGCTGTAAGTACAACCCCCACCTGTTGACGTCGGGTTCTCATACCACCCTCATGGAGTCTGTATCTGACCGTTTGAGTGGACACATGCACATTTGTGGCCTGCTGGAGGTCATTTTGCAGGGCTCTGGCAGTGCTCCTCCTTGCACAAAGGCAGAGGTAGCGGTCCTGCTGCTGGGTTGTTGCCCTCCTACAGCCTCCTCCACGTATCCTGATGTACTGGCCTGTCTCCTGGTGGTGCCTGCATGCTCTGGACACTGCTGACAGACACTGCAAACCTTCTTGCCACAGCTCGCATTGATGTGCCATCCTGGAGGAGCTGCACTACCTGAGCCACTTGTGTGGGTTGTAAATGCCACCACTGGAGTGAAAGCACCGCCAGCATTTTAAAGTGACCAAAACATCAGCCAGGAAGTATAGGAACTGAGAAAATGTCTGTGGTCACCGCCTGCAGAACCACTCCTTTATTGGGGGTGTCTTGCTAATTGCCTATAATTTCCACCTGTTGTCTGTTCCATTTGCACAACAGCATGTGAAATTGATTGTCAATCAGTGTTGCTTCCTGAGTGGACAGTGTGATTACATTGTGTTGTTTAAGTGTTCCCTTTATTTATTTTTTTGAGCAGTGTATATCTCCAATGGTTGCACCAAATTATAAATATTTTCGACTACTGGAAAATGCCGCATCTTCTGTGAATCTTCAGACACAATTGCACAGTGTATGGCCGGCTTGTGAATATTATGTGACAGGATAAGCCTTGTGGTACAATGCTGCAACACATGAGTTGTAGGCGAGCGGTTAAGGCTGGGTTCACACTACGTTTTTGCCATACTGTTTTCAATCCATTTTTCTAAAGAAAACCGTATGGCAAAAAAACGGATGGAACAGTATGGAAAAAAGTAAACTGTATGCGTTTTTAAACAGTATACTGTTTTTAAAAGTGCATACAGTTCCGTCAGTTTTTATTTACAAAAAAACATTTTGTCTCCGGTTTAAAAACCGTACTGCAACCACATACGTTTTTTTTAACATGGACGTCAATGGGAAACGCACATGTATACGGTTCCATACGGGAAAAACGTATAAGTTTTTACTTTGCCCATGCGCATTTGAATCCTAAAGTTCCCACCCAAGACCCCTCCCATTAAAAATGGACAAAAGTTTCAAAAACGTATGTTTTTTTTTTTTTATAAAAACATAAAAACTGACGGAACTGTATGCACTTTTAAAAACAGTATACTGTTTAAAAACGCATACGGTTTACTTTTTTCCATACTGTTCCATCCGTTTTTTTGCCATACGGTTTTCTTTAGATTGAAAACAGCATGGCAAAAACGTAGTGTGAACCCAGTCGCCTAACCCCTCTAAAATCTTACATGTCACTGTCCTACCCTCCTCCACTGCCTTAGAGGCCACCTCATCCACCCCACATGGTCCCCTCTGTCTGTCCTTTCTCTCTCCTTCCTCTTCCATCCCTGTTTCTATCCTTCCTTTCGGTCCTTCTCCCTCCCTTTCTGTCTCTTTCGTCCTCCTCCTCCTCCCTCCTCCCTCTCTCCTTGTGCTCGGCCTCGCACTCCCGCACTGCAGGCCTGTTTATCCCCTGCAGTCCACTATCACAGTGAGAAATGTTCTGCACCTAGCATCTCATGTCAGGCTGCAGCAGGAGCTGTGTGGGGGCAACTCAGCGTCCACCCACCTGCAACATTTGCAGCCATTACTTTAGTGCGGCGTTTCCCAACCAGGGTGCCTCCGGCTGTTGCAAAACTACAACCCCCAGCATGCCCAGACAGCCGAAGGCTGTCTGGGCATGATGGGAGTTGTAGTTTTGCAACAGCCAGAGGCACCCTGGTTGGGAAACACTGCTTTAGTGCCTTCACTATCCTCCATGCAAACGGTCGCTTTCATCACCGCTGCATTTACAGTAAATACCCAGGCACATCATGGATAGACTGTGTCTACATCAGGCAACCAGCAACACTTTATATGTATATACACCATGTATATATGTACGTATAGCGTAAAAAAAAAAAAAAAAAGAAAACAACCTTTTCTGTATCATTACCGGCATGCTTAATAATGGTTTTATGTCCCAGCGATAGGTACAAAGCGACTATTCATTTATTGTAATATACACCGTGAAGCATAAAGCAGCCCCAGAAGATACATCAAAGGATTTTCCTTTGTCTGTCTTAAGGGAAAATACATCATTGCATCAGTTATCTCTTATTTAATAAAGGGATGCAAAGTGCTGACAGGATGAAGCCTCCATTTCTCGATTTTTTTTTTTTTTTTTGCACCATATTTGCACTAAGAAGACTTTATTAAATAAGTCTGCCGGCTGCACGTCTACTCGGATCTCCGTGATTGAGTCTATGCCTTTGGCAACTTTGCAATACTCGGGGAAAATGGAACAGGCACATTGTAAGTATAGGGACTATTATTTTACCATAGAATTGTGTGAGTGTATGGAATAAGCAGCCTTAGGGCGCTGGGAAAGGCCTTTTGTATACGGTATATTATTAATATTTGTATTATCAAAATTATGAATATGTTGCGGCATTTTTTTTCTTCCTAGGGCCAGTATAAAGGGATGAAGTACACATGCAGCAGGATAAAGTACAGCGACCTCAGAGCCCTTGTGTGTAACACTCACTATGTGTCTTTCTTTTATCTTTGTTACACTGAATCCTGAAACCTCAATTCATATGCACTGGAAACATTTTGAGCTGCGGGAATAAAGGGGGCCCTATAGCAAGTTTTTGCATAGAGACCCCCCAACTCCATGTTATCTTGCTCAGACTCAATCATAGAATACAGAACTACTACACGCAGTGAAATCTCTGATTGTACTCATTTTTATTTTACTTTACTTTTTTTTTTTGTCCATGCGGCCCTGGAACACATACACATATATATTATTATATATATTTATATATATATATATATATATATATATATATATATATATATATAGTTTACTATATAAGAAAACGATACTGTATAATGATAAAATATATATATATAATGATAACTTTTCCCACAGACTATCCTAACGCATCTTTGGTCTCTCACTTCTGCACCCATCCCGTCCCTCTATAACCGTGGTCTCCAAACTGCGGCCCTCCAAATACTGCAAAACTACAACTCCCAGCATGCTTGGACAGCTGCCTGGCGTGCTGGGAGTTGTAGTTTTGCAACATCTAGAAGGCCAGAGTTTATAGACCACTTCGCTATAACAACACAAACCACATCCTTTTCAATGCCATCCTATTACCACCGCCAATACTGTTCCTGCTGCTGCCCCAAGTTTTCCCAATACTGTACATACAGTATTGCACTATACTAACATAAACTTTGGATATAATAGTGTCTCAGGACGGGGATACAGATCACAGCAGGGGCAAACCTACATAATAATGGTCCACTAACCAGACTTTGAAATTATTCAGAGGTTATATCAGCAAGGCTGCTGCAAGGATTTTTGCCCCCCAAGGCAAAAACTAATTTTGCTGCTCCTTTGACACGCCGCACCTTACTACTGGGGGTGACACACTGTAACAAACCTCCTCGTCATGTAATCACCTTACTACTGGGGTGACACACTGTAACAAACCTCCTCATCATGTAATCACCTTACTACTGGGGTGACACACTGTAACAAACCTCCTCATCATGTAATCACCTTACTACTGGGGTGACACACTGTAACAAACCTCCTCGTCATGTAATCACCTTACTACTGGGGTGACACACTGTAACAAACCTCCTCATCATGTAATCACCTTACTACTGGGGTGACACAATGTAACAAACCTCCTCATCATGTAATCACCTTACTACTGGGGTGACACACTGTACCAAACCTCCTCATCATGTAATCACCTTACTACTGGGGTGACACAATGTAACAAACCTCCTCATCATGTAATCACCTTACTACTGGGGTGACACACTGTAACAAACCTCCTCATCATGTAATCACCTTACTACTGGGGTGACACACTGTAACAAACCCCATTCTCATGTAATTATCTTACTACTGGGGTGACACACTGTAACAAACCTCCTCGTCATGTAATCACCTTACTACTGGGGTGACACACTGTAACAAACCTCCTCTTCATGTAATCACCTTACTACTGGGGTGACACACTTAAAAACCTCCTCATGTAATCCCCTTACTACTGGGGGTGACACACTGTAACAAACCCTCTCCTTATGTAATCACCTTACTACTAGGGTGATACCCTGTAACAAACCCCCTCTTCATGTAATTACCTTACTACTGGGGTGACACACTGTAACAAACCTCCTCGTCATGTAATCACCTTACTACTGGGGTGACACACTGTAACAAACCTCCTCGTCATGTAATCACCTTACTACTAGGGTGACACACTGTAACAAACCTCCTCCTCATGTAATCACCTTACTACTAGGGTGATACCCTGTAACAAACCTCCTCGGCATGTAATCACCTTACTACTGGGGTGACACACTGTAACAAACCTCCTCATGTAATCACCTTACTACTGGGGTGACACACTGTAACAAACCCTCTCCTTATGTAATCACCTTACTACTGGGGTGATACCCTGTAACAAACCCCCTCCTCATGTAATTACATTACTACTGGGGTGACACCATTAAAAAAAAAAAACCTACCCCATGTTTTTACCATACTACTAGGGTGATAGGCTGTAACAAACATACATAATCGTGCACTTACTCATGCTGCAAGAATCCGCAAAAAAGCCCCCATCGGCTGTCAGTAGTGCCATCATTCTCCTCTATAGCCCGAGCAGTGGCGGAGGAGAGGAAACAGAGTTGTGATGTCATGAGGCAGAGGACATCAGTGATCATGCCTGTCTGCCTCTGAGGAGCATGTCACTGCTTAAAGCAGTACTAGTCCAGAGCAGACCGACGTGATCACTTCGGAGCGGGGGTGGGGTTTGGAGGATGTGTGGGGAGTGGTTGGGGCAAGGGTGGTATGGGGCGGATGTATGGAAGCACGCGCATTGTCAGGATGCTGGACGGACCTGACCTGCCTGTCTGCCTCGGAGGTGGCACGGCGATCCTCCAGCAGGCTACAGAATGCAGATTATTATGGTACAGGGTGGTGTGTGGGAAGGGGTTGACGGTGATGCTGGTTGGGTGCTTCGGATGAGCAGGTGGTTTGGATGCTGTCTGGCTACAGGTACTTTAATATAGCGGGCAGCTCTAGTCGTCTGTCTATTTTGCCTATAGGTAGAACCGGCCCTGCATATGAGACCAAAAAACACCCTCACACATAGACTACCACTCATGGCCCCTTCTCTTGTGTAGACTTTGACTCATGTCCCCTCTTTCACACAGACTGTTGCTTATGGCCCCCTCTCTCGTGTAGACTGCAACTCATTGACCCCTCTCTCATGTAGACTGTGACTAATGGCCCCCTCTCTTGTGTGGACTGCGACTCATGGCTCCCTCTCTCATGTACACTGCGACTAATGGCCCCCTCTCTCGTGTAGACTGCAACTCATGGATCCCTTTCTCACATAGACTATTGCACTGTTGCTTATGACCCCCTCTCTCATGTAGGCTGCGCCTCATGGCCCCCTCTCTGGTGTAGACTGCAACTCATTGCCCCCTCTCTCATGTCGACTGCGACTATTGGCCCCCTCTCTCGTGTAGACTGCAACTCTTGGATCCCTCTCTCACATAGACTGTTGCACTGTTGCTTATGACCCCCTCTCTCATGTAGACTGCGACTCATGGCCCCCCTCTCTCTTGTAGACTGCGACTCATGGCCCCCTCTCTCTTGTAGACTGCGACTCATGGCCCCCGCTCTTGTGTAGACTGCAACTCATGGACCCCTCTCTCACATAGACTATTGCACTGTTGCTTATGGCTCCCTCTTTCACAGAGGCTGCTACTCAGCCTCCCCTCCCAAACTTGTTTCCCCATCCCCTCGTAGAGAAATGCTCTATGGCACCTCCTACTACTCAATTATGCTGTAGCTAGAGCTGAAAGCACCTTTGAAAACATCATGAGTGGTCCTTCAGCTCCTAGACTGTGACTCCTGCCCCCTCTCTCACACAGACTGCTGCTTATGGTCCCCTTGTATGGAAATGTAACAGCCCCCACATATCTCGCATTTAACTGTATATGCCTCTTACGAGGCATCTACAGTTAAATGTGCAGCTCGGTAAAGAGTTTGACAGCCCTCACCCTGTCAATCACTCGTGTCCATGGCTATAGAAAGTCAGCCGATACAGGAGGCTCGACCATTCCTCTGCGCTTTCCTCTGGAAGAGGAAAGAAGAGGCTGTGAAGAGGGAGCCCCCGGAGGAAGACAAGAGAAGAGCCTCAGATGGTAAGTATGTGAGAGGGAGACTGAGGGGAGGCGCAAGGGAAGACTCCTGCTGCTGCCTGATATGGGGGTGACTCCTGCTGCTGCCTAATATGGGGAAACACTGCTGCCTAATATGGAGGAACACTCCTGCCTATTATGAAAGAACACTGCTGCCTAATATGGGAGAACACTGCTACCTAATATGGGGGGAATCCTGCTGCTGCCTGATATGGGGGGGAATCTAGCTGCTGCCTGATATGGAAGGGACTCCTGCTGCTGCCTGATATGGGGGACTCCTGCTGCTGCCTGATATGGAAGGGACCCCTACTTGATGCCTGATTTGGGGAGATTCCTGCTGCTGCCTGATATAGGGGGACTCCTGCTGCTGCATGATATTGGGAAACACTGCTGCCTAATATGGGGGGACTCCTGCTGCTGCCTGATAAGGGGGGGACTCCTGCTGCTGCCTTATATGGGGGGACTCTTGCTGCTGCCTGATATAAGGGTACACAGCTGCCTAATATGGGGGACTCCTGCTGCTGCCTAATATTGGGGGACTCCTGATGCTGCCTGATATGGGGGCACTCCTGCTGCTGCCTGATATGGGGGAACACTGCTGCCTAATATGGGGGGGGGACTCCTGCCTGATATGGGGGGACTCCTGCTGCTGCCTCATGTGAGCGGACTCCTGCTGCTGCCTGATGTGGTGGACTCCTGCTGCTGCCTGATGTGGGGGGGGGGCTCCTGTTTGATGTGGGAGGACTCCTGCTGCTGCCTGATGTTGGGAAACTCCTGCTGCTGCATGATGTGGGGGGACTCCTGCTGCTGCCTGATGTAGCAGGACTCCCCCATATCAGGCAGCAGCATAGTTACATAGTCGACCGTGCTAACTATGTAACTATGCTGCTGCCTGATATGGGGGACTCCTGCTGCTGCCTGATATGGGGGAACACTGCTGCCTACTATGAGAGAATTGCTGCTGCCTACTATGGGGGGAATCTGCCATCTACTATTGGGGAAATCTGCTGCCTACTATTGGAAAATCTGCCGCCTACTGTGGGGGAATCTGCTGCTTGCTATTGGAAAATCTGCTGCCTACTATGGGGGGGAATCTGCTGCCTATTATTGGGAAATCTGCTGCCTATTATTAGGGGAATCTGCCGCCTGTTATTGGGCAATCTTCTGCCTACTATGGGGGGGAATCTGCCACCTACTATGGGGGGTACTTCTGCCTGCTGCCTACTATGGGGGGGGGGAGGAATCTGCTACATCTGCCTACCTAATGTGGGGAACATTTGGGGCATTATAGTTATTGAAAAAGTGCAGAGCCTAAAATGTTTTTCCCACATGTTCTCCAGAAATCGTAGCCGGAAGAAATCATCATGGCGGTCTGTGGAAAAAAAAAAGGAAGTGAACGAGATCAGAGAAGACATCACCTGATCTAACTGTATGTGATCACTTATGTGGTCTGTAGTTGTAATGATTGTTGTCAGTCAGGATAGAACATCCTCCTAAACTTAGGTGACTGACTGACAACATTATTGCTGTTAAAAGTTATTCCCATTCTGCAGGTGCAGGAGTGTTTGGGGGGGGGGGGGATTGATTAGGGGGTGTATGAACATGAGTGTGGTTAGGGGCGTGGCTTGTCTCTCTTTGCTCTCAGCAAAAGTTGGGAAGTATGCTATATGTGCTGTAGCAGCAGCTAAAAACTTTTATAGCTAACCTTTATCAGGCCTATTTACGAGATGGTAATCCCCAGGGATGGGGCTGGAGCTGATGTTCTCATTTACCAAAAGGGCCTGATAAGTGCAATGGTCCAGTGCCAAAACACTGCATGATACCAATAAACATTTCCTGAATTTAGCGACTCTTCAAGATGTCAGCAACAAATGATCTCCTTTTTTGCTGCCAATTGGACACTGCTTATGGGATGTGACTCCCGTCCTTCATATTTAGAATTGGTAGGAGTCACAAAGCAATAGGCCATCATGCTTTACCCTTAATGCTCTGATAGGCTAGCTCAATGTTTGCCAAAGGCTGTCTAGGCATGATGAGAGTTGTAGTTTTGCAACAGCTAGAGATGGGTCATGGAAAGTAAAGACAAACAAACATAATAGGAGGCCCACATTATGTGAAACCCTTGAGGGAGGTTGAGGGAACCCTTGTGACATCACCAACTTTGAATTTGGCTGAGTAAGCAGGTCCTGTTTGGACCTCTCTCCTGGAAAGCAGGCAGAAGAGACAAGCATTGGGGACCGGAAGATGCTGAACAGGAGCTACAGTGGGAGCTGATGAAATGGCACAGGAGGTGATGAAATGGCACAAGGGGGTAATGAAATGGCACAAAGGGTGATAAAATGGCACAGGGGGTGATGAAATTGCACAAAGGGGTAATGGAATGGAAGAAAGGGTGATGAAATGGCACAGAGGGGTGATGAAATGGCACAGAGGGGTGATGAAATTGCACAAAGGGGTAATGGAATGGAAGAAAGGGTGATGAAATGGCACAGAGGGGTGATGAAATGGCACAGAGGGGTGATGAAATTGCACAAAGGGGTAATGAAATGGAACAAAGGGTGATGAAATGGTACAGGGGGTGATGAAATGGCACAAGGGGGTGATGACATTGTAAAAGGGGGATGAAATGGCAAAGGGGGGATGAAATGGCATAGGGGGTGATGAAATGGCACAGAGGGGTGATGAAATGGCACAGAGGGGTGATGAAATTGCACAAAAGGTGATGAAATGGCACAGAGGGGTGATGAAATGGCACAAGGGGGGATGAAATTGTACAAGGGGGGGATGAAATGGCACAGGGGGAGTTAGATAAAATTGCACAGAGGGGGTGATGAAATGGCACAGAGAAGTGATTAAATGGCACAGGGGGAGTTAGATAAAATTGCACAGAGGGGGTGATGAAATGGCACAGAGGGGCGATGAAATTGCACAAAGGGGTAATGAAATTGTACAAGGGGGGATGGAATGGCACAGGGGGTGATGAAATTGTACAAGCGGGGCTATCTCTAAAAGATGTGACAAAATGTTTGTGGAACAGGCAATATTAGACACATTTGTCTAATGTGAAACACACACATTGCGGAAGCAGGCGGTAATGGTCAGAAATCCAGCAGGAGTGGGTTAAAAAAAAACAGTCCTGTGCCGGGCTCTATACTGGACTACCCCTTTAAGGATGAGACCAATGAGATGCAATATAACAACATGTTATAAGGATACTAAAAAGGCTTCAATCCCTAGGTGTCCTCACATAGACGAGCATGATGTATACATCTTAGGCAGAGCGTCTTGTTGTGAAAACCTAGTAATCTCACACCGTATATCTCAGGATGTGATATGTTTGGAAATAAGTTGAGAAAAGACACAACTGTAGCTGCTTTATCGTACGGCGTTCGCAGTGCAGCAGCTTACACTATATCATATACACTATATCTAAGCTCATGTTCTTGTATATTGTCGTAGTGAAATGTCATGTGAAAATTTAAATAAAATGAAAAATCCCTTAGGGGCAAAAGAAAAAGTGGGCCAGCTATATGACTATATAGGACAACTAGATCAGTGTTTTCCAAATAGTGTATCTCCAGCTGTTGCAAAACTACAACTCTTAACAACCAAAGGCTGTCCATGAATGCTGGGAGTTGTAGTTTTGCAACAGCTGGAGATACACTATTTGGAAAACACTGATCTAGATGTAACAGCATGGGAGAGAATACGGCCAAAACTAAAATGTGATCTTTATTCTTAGTGCAATGGTGACATCATACATTATACCAGTGCTCCCCACAACCTGTGACTCTTGTTGTTTCAAAACTACAACTCCCAGCATGCCCTAGCAGCCAATAAGGGTATATTTACCTGCAGCAGATTTCTTGTAAAACTTCCAGAGACTTTCCTATTCACCTGGATGTGGCATCCAGCATTTTCCAAATTTTCCAAATTCAGAACTGATTTTGAAATCTGCTGCATGTGAATATACGCTTAGGCTATGCTCACATGACGGAATGTCCGCGCAGAAAATCTCTGTGCATAACTGTCTATGAGACGGCGCCAAGAGTGCACGGGAATGCGTCGACGGTTATGCATTCCGTGCGGAGTCCCCAGAAAGAATGAATAGGTTTGTTGTTTTTGCAGACGTGGAATTTAGAATTTCTGTGCCGGAAACATCTGGCACGGAAATTGCGCTGTGTGCAAGCACAGCAGAATCCTGTTGAATTCCGTGCAGATTTCCAAGGTGTGAACCCTTATAAGTCAATGGGATCTGTGTGGATCCACTGCACCCTATATTAATTATCAGCCCACATCCCCATCTGGGTAAATACTCACATGTCACCCACAAGAGCTGCCCTCCTCGTCCTGTTTGTTGCGGCTGCCGGCGCTGGCACTCTATACTGTGCGGTATCCCTATGCCCGGGCTGCAAAGGGTAAACAAAATAAACTTTAACTCACCTACGTCGGCCTTACGCTGGGGACGGGAACGTCGGAGAGCTATCAGCCTATCACCGGCAGCAGCGATGTTCCGCTTCGGCCGGTGATAGGCTGAGCACACTGTCATGTAAGAAGCCGGCTTCTTACATGACAGTGGGCTCAGCCTATCACCGGTCGAGGTGGAACATCGCTGCGGCTGGTGATAGGCTGACAGCTGTCCGACATTCCCGTCCCCAGGAAAGTGAGGCTGGTATTGGACCAACAGGAGGTGAGTTAAAGTTTATTTTGTTTATTTTTCGCAGCCCGGGCATAGGTATACTACACAGTATAGAGCAGTGGTCTCCAACCTGCGGACCTCCAGATGTTGCAAAACTACAACTCCCAGCATGCCCGGACAGCCATCGGCTGTCCGGGCATGCTGGGAGTTGTAGTTTTGCAACATCTGGAAGTCCGCAGGTTGGAAACCACTGGTATAGAGTGTCAAACAGGATGAGGAGAGCAGCGCATGTGGGTGACATGTGAGTAGTACCCTGATGGGGACAACGCTAGGCTAATAATTAATTGGGGAGGGGGGCAGAACAGTGCTGGCAGGTCACAAATGATTAGTTCCCCAATGTGGGGACAGCGCAGCGCTGGGCTGATTCATTCATTCCCGAGGGGGAGGGGCCAAACCGGTATTGTGGTATGGGTTAAAATTCATATCGTGCAGCACAAAAATTTCGGTATTCGGTATGAACCGGTATACCGCCCAGCCCTAATTCATCCTTACAAATGCAGAGGTGAAAAATGAAATTTGTAATTGTGTCAGGTCCTGAAACACTCCCAGTCATGAAAAGGTTAATATAGAATCCTATGTTTTTGTTGCACTTTTGTAGGTATAGACTGGAGTAGTAACAATCTGCATGACTATCTCCTCTGGATGAGCAAGATCTAAATATTGGATGCCATGTCAGATGAGAGACGTTCATTAGCCAAAGCCAACTGGATGGATGACTTAATTTTCTGCTCCTATGATGGAGATACAACCAGAAAATGACTGCTCTACTAACCTGCCTGTCTGCATCTGCATTTAATTATAGAATGGATGGATGGATAGATAGATTTACCGTATTTTTCGCCGTATAAGACGCACTTTTTCTTCCCCAAAACTGGGGGGAAAAAGTCGGTGCGTCTTATACGGCGAATACACCCCTATCGCGGCGGTCCCTGCGGCCATCAACGACCGGGACCCGCGGCTAATACAGGACATCGCCGATCGCGGCGATGCCCTGTATTAACCCTTCAGACGCTGCGATCAAAGCTGACCGCCGCGTCTGAAGGGAAAGTGATACTAACCCGGCTGTTCAGTCGGGCTGTTCGGGACCGCCGCGATTTCACCGCGGCAGTCCCGAACAGCCTGACTGAATAGCCGGGTTAGTGCTTACAGGACACCGGGAGGGAACTTACCTGCCTCCTCGGTATCTTCTCCGTTCAGGGATCCCCTGTATGGCCGACGCTCTCCTTCCTCGTCATCACGTCGTCGCGTACATGCGTCGGCGTGCGTAACAACGTGATGGCGGCGACGGAGAGCGAGGATACCCGGCCGGCAGCAGAGACGTTCCGGAGCGACGGGGACACGGCGACAGCGATGGAGCGACATCCAGGGCAGCGGTGACGGGTCCGGAGCGGCGGGGACACGTGAGTATTACCTCCTGTGCAGTGGTCTTCAATCTGCGGACCTCCCGATGTTGCAAAACTACAACTCCCAGCATGCCCGGACAGCCAACGGCTGTCCGGGCATGCTGGGAGTTGTAGTTTTGCAACATCTGGAGGTCCACAGATTGAAGACCACTATTGGGTTCAAAATCTTTATTTTTTTAGATTTTGCACCTATAAATTGGGTGCGTCTTATACGCCGGTGCGTCCTATAGGGCGAAAAATACGGGTATATTAAATATGCAGATGCTTGAACACATGCAGGAATATCTCCTACATGTGTGTACACAGCCCTAATAGCCGACCCGTACCGCCACTGCACACATCAGTTTCCTAGGCTGAAATATTTGATGTGAAGGATGTAACAATAAGGCTGCCTTCTGGTGGTTGCAGGAGAAAACTGCAAGCTAGGCAGCCACAATTCTGCCTAGCAGCCAGATCCCTTATCCTATTAGTCTGTTACAATTAGCTTCAATCCCTTACTGCCAATAAGACACACACCACCACAGTGCACTGACTCTAAACCCTCGCATGAGAACGTGGCTTAAAGCACCCTGGAAACTGAGCCAGAGACCATGTTGACATAAATCTTGTGTCATTGTAATCCATGCATCACAAAGATCCTACAATCTATAACCATAGTACAATGTATGGCTGTACTGCCTATGGCGTAAATGTGGATGCACAGGGATCTCTTAGGTCACAACACACCTGACCATAGACGTGTATGATGGCAGTCATGACTAATCATGACATAATCCAGCTTTACAATAGTCCCACTTGTCCTTATGTAGCCCTGCCTTTCTGAAATGGAAAAAATGACCCTAAATACCGTATACTTCCTAGAGATGTGCCCTGAATACTGATCATCAGACCCCCATTACTCCTGCCTCAGGGAGTGACAACCAATATTACTGCCACAGGGACAGGTTCACATAGGGCGGTTCTAATGCTAGGACTGGAATCTAAGCTGTTTGGCAGGGAAGTGTGAAAAATGGCGGGTAAATATAGTGTAATATAGGAGCAGGAGATGTATCACTATATTATTATCACTGTATTATGAGGCTGACCTGTCATTTAGCATCTTGATACCCAGCTTTCCTAGAAAAGGATATAATGGCTTAATAGGATTTTGAAGAGCTTATCAGAAGAGGACGGCTGAAGGATATTATTGCAAGGTCATCCCTGTTTTAATGCATTTTATTTAGCTGAAAAAAATACCATACAGAAGAAGAGGGCATCCAAAATTATAAGAAAAATAACTGTGGCCTACTCCATGGTCTTGTGGATTTGGGGTGTAATGCAAAAAGCAGATGTTAGTAACCTATTGGCAGATGGCATTAACCCCTTGTATTCGTGACGCCAGGGCATGGTTTATGCTCGCTACCACCCAAAGGTATACCGCTAGATCCTGGGCCAGGCACGGGGGCAATAATGACTCAGCCAAGTTACAGATAACGGTAGCTTTACTGAGGGTAGACAGATGGTAAAGTCTATACAGTTCAACCAGGGCCCACGGAGGTGACCAGTGACTCAGAGACCTTAAGGGCTTTCTGGGACTTGTAGTAGATGGGGTCAATTTAATGCAGGCCACGTTGACTTGACAAATGATGACTGTGACTGACGCTTGTGACTGATGACTGACAATATGGAGACTGTGACTTACTTGTAGCTGCTTGTGGCTACAGACTGGACTTGAGGCTCCTATGACTCTGGACTCTCTAGGACTCGACTTGACCTCAGCAAAGACTTGTAAGGAAAGAGCGAGAAGCTCCACCCAGGGCTTATATAGGGGAGACTAGCAGGGAGCCCGTAGGTCACCCCTGGGATCACCTGGTCACTGATACATCCTGGGTAACAATCACATGACAAGTCACATGGTAAACAGTCTTAAAGTGACAAAGCTTTCTGAACACATTACATTGTATAATACATTAGAAACATATTTACATGGAGGGACAGATGCAAGGGGGCCCAGGGGACACTGTAGGGAGGCTGCCTGACAGGGCAGAAGGAGTACAGGGTAACACCTCCTGTACTGGGCCACCACAGTCTATTTGATGCTTTAGGGAAAACCAGTCCCTCATGGAGTCACCATACAGCAGGAGAGAAAATGCCTAAAGGTCTGTAATACTGTGTATGCAACTGTGCAGGGTCTGTGCCAGTGTTTACCAACCAGCCAAAGGCTGTCCGGGCGTGCAGGGAGTTGTAGTTTTGCAAAAGCTGGAGGCACACTGGTTGGGAAATACTGGCATAGACACAAAGAGTTCCCTTCTCTTTAGAATAAATCAAACACCTAACAAAGTTCCCTATGTGAATGTTTCTGATAAAGAACGCAAGCAAACCTGCAGGAAAGGCTATATACACTATGTAAACTGAAAAAGACTGTTACCAGCTATGACATGGCAGAAGTGCACATCAATGGTTGCCTGTGAAATGTGTGAAGGATTACTGTAGTTCTTTTGTTCTATGTCATGTATCCCCACCAATGCAAACCAGATGATGTCACAGAAAGTTTTCAAAACTGAAGGGGAAATGTAAGGGTGTATTTACATGCAACAGGTATATTACTGTCCCAATCATCTGAAAGGGACTCAAAGTTACACAATTGATGAGTCTGAAAAAAAAGACAAGAGTCCATTAAAGTAACAGTCCACAGTATAACAAAACGTATCCCCTGTCTACAGGATAGTTTCAGATCACTTTTACTTGTGTTCTGACACTTTTACTCTATCCTCAGGATAGGGGATACGTTTTGTTATACTATATAACCTTTTTAAGCCTTACTGTGTTGATCCAGAGGGAGCCAATTGCCCCAAACAAGTGGAGAAATTCCTTCCTGACTCAAAATTTGCTGATCATAATAAATCCTGCAATAAATACGTCCAGAAATCTACTAACTATAACTTGTAATAATATATTTTTCAAGAAAGGCCTCCAGGCCCCTCTTGAACTTGTTTAACCCCTTAAGGACCAAACCCATTTTGGTCTTAATCCCTTAAGGACGCAGCTCATTTTCACCTTAAGGACGGAGCCATTTTTTGCAATTCTGACCACTGTCACTTTAAGCATTAATAACTCTAAGATGCTTTTACCGATTATTCTGAGATTGTTTTTTCGTGACATATTCTACTTTATGTTAGTGGTAAATTTTCGTCGTTACTTGCATCCTTTCTTGGTGAAAAATCACAAAATGTCATGAAAATTTTGAAAATGTAGCATTTTTCTAACTTTGAAACTCTCTGCTTGTAAGGAAAATGAATATTCCAAATACATTTTATATTCATTCACAAATACAATATATCTACTTTATGTTGGCATCAAAATGGAGATATTTTTACTTTTGGAAGACATCAGAGGGCTTCAAAGTATAGCAGCGATTTTCAAAATTTTCTGGAAAATTTCAAAATCTGAATTTTTCAGGGACCAGTTAAGTTTGAAGTGGATTTGAGGGGCCTTTCTGTGAGAAATACTCCCTAAATGACCCCATTATAGAAACTACACCCCTCAAAATATTCAAAATGACATTCAGAAAGTTTTTAACCCTTTAGGAGTTTCACAAGAATAGCAGCAAAGTGGAGGAGAAAAATCAAAATCTGCATTTTTTACATTAACATGTTCTTGTAGCCCCTTTTTTTTTCATTTTTAAAAGTGGTATTAGGTGAAAAAAAAATGTATTGTAGCCCAATTTCTCTCGAGTACGGAAATACCTCATATGTTGGCATAAAGCGCTCTGTGGGCTCACAACATGACTCAAGAGGGAAAGAGCAACTGTGAGATTTTTTAAAACGAATTTTGCTGTCATGGTTTTTGGGGGCCATGTTGCATTTTGGAAGCCCCCATGGTGTCAGAACAGCAAAAATAAAAAAAACACATGGCATACCATTTTGGAAACTACACCCCTCAAGGAACGTAACAAGGAGTATAGTGAGCCTTAACACCTCACAGGTGTTTGACGACTTTGCGTTGAAGTTGGAAGTGAAAATGGAAAGTTAGATTTTTCACACTAAATTGATGGCGTTACCCCAAATTTTTCATTTTCACAAGGGGTAATAGGAGAAAATGGACCCCAAAAGTTGAAGCCCAATTTCTCCCATTTAAGAAAATGCCCCATATGTGGACGTTAAGTGCTCTGCTGGCGCACTACAGGTCTCAGAAGAGAAGGAGCAAACTTTGGCTTTTTGCAAGAGAATTTTGCTGAAATGGTTTCTGGGGAGTATGTTGCATTTAGAAAGTCCCCAGGGTGCCAGAACAGCAAAAAAAAAAAAAAAAACACATGACATACTATTTTGGAAACTACACCCCTCAAGGAACGTAACAAGGGGTATATGGAGCCTTAACACCTCACAGGTGTTTGACGACCTTGCGTTGAAGTTGGACATGAAAATGGAAAATTAGATTTTTCACACTAAATTGATGGCGTTACCCCAAATTTTTCATTTTCACAAGGGGTAATAGGAGAAAATGGACCCCAAAAGTTGAAGCCCAACTTCTCCCATTTAAGAAAATGCCCCATATGTGGACGTTAAGTGCTCTGCTGGCGCACTACAGGTCTCAGAAGAGAAGGAGCAAACTTTGGCTTTTTGAAAGAGAATTTTGCTGAAATGGTTTCTGGGGGGTATGTTGCATTTAGAAAGTCCCCAGGGTGCCAGAACAGCCAAAAAACTCCCACATGGCATACTATTTTGGAAACTATACCCCTCTAGTAACGTAACAAGGGGTAGAGTGAGCCTTAACACCTCACAGGTATTTGACGACTTTGCGTTGAAGTTGGACGTGAAAATGGAAAATTTGATTTTTAACACTAAATTGATGGTGTTACCCCAAATTTTTCTTTTTCACAAGGGATAATTGGAGAAAATGGACCACAAAATTTGAAGCCCAATTTCTCCCAATTAAGAAAATGCCCCATATGTGGATGTTAAGTGCTTTGTTGGCGAACTACAGGTCTCAGAACAGAAGGAGCGCCAATGGTCTTTTGAAGAAAGAATTTTGCTAAAATTGAAGTCGGGGTCATGTACATTTTCAAACCTCCCATGATGCCAGAACAGCAGAAACCCCCCACATGTGACACCATTTTGGAAAGTAGACCCCTCCAGGAATGTAACAAGGTTACAGTGAGTACTCACACCTCACATGTTTTTTGAACAGTGGGCCGTGAAAGTGAAAAAATTGATTTTTAACACTAAAATGATGTGTTACTCCAAATTTTTCATTTTCACATGGTGTAATAGGAGAAAATGGACCCCAAAATTTGAAGCCCAATTTCTCCGGATTAAGAAAATGCCCCATATGTGAATGTTAAGTGCTCTGCTGGCGCACTACAGGTCTCAGAACAGAAGGAGCGCCATTGGTCTTTTGAAGAGAGAATTTTGCTGAAATTGAAGTCGGGGTCATGTACATTATCAAACCTCCCATGGAGCCAGAACAGCAGAAACCCCCCACATGTGACACCATTTTGGAAACTACGCCCCTCCAGGAACATAACAAGGGGTACAGTGAGTACTTACACCTCACAGGTGTAAAAGTGAAAAATTTGATTTTTAATACTAAATTGCTGGTATTAACCAAATTTTTTTTAGTTTCACAAGTAGTAAGAGAAAAAAAGCTCCACAAAATTTGTAGCCCAATTTCTCCATAATAAAAATATACCCCATATATGGCGATAAAGCACTATTCAGGTGCAAAACAGGACTTAGGAGTGAGACAGCACCGATGAGATTTGAGGCCTAAAGTGGTGCTTTGCACTGCAATGGTTGAGGTTCTGGCGTAAAAGCTAAAAAAAAAAAAAACCCCGGCAAGTGACCCCAATTTTGAAACTACACCCCTCAAGGAAGGTAACAAGGGGTACAGTGAGTACTTATACCTCACAGGTTTTTTGAACAGTGGGCTGTAAAATGAAAAATTTTATTTTTTTTACACTAAAATGCTGGGGTTACCCAATTTTTGACATTTTCACAAGGAGTAATTGGCGTAATTGGGTTACAAATTTTGGAGGGCTTTTCCTCCTGACTATGGAAACACATCCACATATGGGGTAACTTGTTGGGCGGGCGCACAACAAGGCTCAGAAGTCATAGAGGTCTGTTTGCATTTGAGGCCTATGGCATATCAATAGCTGACGATTACATACATTCAGAGGAAAATACAAAAATAAAACACCCTCATGTGACACCATTACAGAAAGTACCCACTCTGAGGAATGGGTATAGGGGTAAAGAGGACATTTTGAACGCACGGGTGTTTCCTAAATTTATTTTCCAGGAATAGATGAAGGGTAGCTTTGGAAAATTGTAATTTTCAACCTATGCTCTGCTTCATCTTTCTGGGAACAACTAACATGTGACTTTGAAATTGTCGCCTGGAAATACGACAGAGCTCAGCGAGAACTCTTCGCATTTGAGTCCGGTGTTTCTAACGGACCTAACAGTTACATACATTCAGAGGAAAATACAAGTAAGGAACACCCACATGTGAGAATATTACAAACAGTACACCCACTAGGGAAGGTGTACAGGAGTGAAGTGGACATTTGGAACAGACGGGTGTTCCCTAAATTAATTTTCCAGGAATGGATGAAGTGTACTATGGGATGGGGGGGGATGAAAATTGTAATTTTAATACTGATATGCCAATTCCCAGAATGATGACCCGGAGTATAGCCGAAAGTAAAAATTATTCCCTGCCCCAAACCCTATGCTCTGAATCATCATTCCGGGAATGTGATGTGTGTGGCCGTCCCTAACCTGTTACCTCAAATGCGCACCCCGCTCAGGTGAAGAGAGAGCGCTGCGCATTTGAGGCAACTGCAAACCCCCAATGCCGTTGACTCTGTGTCCCATGACCCATTTTTTGGGTGGGGAAAAAAAGATAACTGGGGTATTGGGAAAGAGGTTTTGGAATTTTTTTTTTGGGGGGGGGGGGATGTTTTGGTTTTAAAATTTGGAAGACAATGTACTCTGGACTGGTACATTGGAGTGGAATTCTGGGGAATGAAAATCAGGTAAAAGGATAAAAAATGTAGTACTCCATGGAAGTGTGATACTCCCTGAAGCAATCCTTAATGCAGAGGCCTGGATGATCGGGGCAAGTGTCGCATTGAGTGGTGGTGTCCTTACGAATCCCCCTCTTGCGACACTCTGCATTTTTTCTGAGATCGTCCCTTCTTTCCAGTGTGGGGGACCTCACCTGGAAAGTGTTGGCTGGGGACGATCCGGGGGCCCACAGTTCCAGAGGTGCTCTGATCCCCTCTTTGGCGGTCACCAAAGATGAGGGTCTTTAGAACTTACTCTTGAAACTGCAGGAATGTCCCTGTGTTGCCAGCGTACTGGGACAGTACAAAAGCGTTGTACATGGCAACCTGTACCATGTAGACCACAACTTTTTTGTACTATACCCGTGTTTTCCGCATGGCAATATATGGTTTGAGGACTTGATCAGAAAGATCAACTCCCCCCATATACCGATTGTAGTCCAGAATACAATTGGGCTTGAGGACCGGTCCCACGGTAGCTTGCACAGGGTGGTGAGCATAAGGACATCCCTCTTGTCCTTATACCTGACCAGCAACAGGTTTTCATGGGAAAAGGCACGGGACTCACCCCGGGGGATAGGAGTCTGCAGGGGATAGGAAGGAAGGCCTCTTTGATTCTTCCGGACTGTCCCACAAGCGAGCATGGATCTGGCGGCGAGGGATGTGAAGAGAGGGATACTAGTATAAAAGTTATCCACGTAAAAGTGGTAACCTTTATCTAGTAATGGGTGCAAAAGGCCCCAAACGATTTTCCTGCTAACACCCAGAGTGGGGGAACAATCTGGGGGTTCAATGCGGGAATCTCGTCCCTCATACACCATAAACTTGCAAGTGTACCCTGAGGTACTCTCGCAAATTTTATACATCTTCACGCCATACCGCGCACGCTTGGTAGGGATGTATTGCCGGAAGCTGAGTCTCCCCTTAAAGCTGATGAGAGACTCATCAATAGCGACCTCCCTTCCAGGGACATAGGCCTTCCAAAATTTGGCCTCGAAGTGATTGATGACCAGCCTGATTTTATACAGGCGGTCATACGCGGGATCAGTTCGGGGGGGACATGCCGCATTATCAGCATAATGCAAACATTTCCGAATAGCCTCGAACCGGGGACGTGCCATGGCCATATTGTGTAGCGGGGTCTGGTAAAGGATGTCCCCACTCCAATATTGCCGGACACTTGGTTTCTTGACCAGGCCCATTTGTAGCACGAGGCCACAAAATGTCCTCATTTCGGCTGCATCAACTGGGAACCAGCCATTGGGCCTAGCCAAGAGTGAGCCCGGGTGGGTGGCAATGAACTGTTGGGCGTACAGATTTGTCTGGTCAACCATCAGGTTGACAAAGTCGTCACTGAGAAAAAACCTAAAAAAGTCTATTTCAGTCAACCCGACAATGTCAATCTTGATTCCTGAGTCGCCAACAAACTCAGGAATCACGGGCTTGTGGTCCGCTGGCTCAGTCCAGACAAGTTCTCCGGTACAGGGCACCAGTGAACTTGGCTGGGGGGGCTTGACTAGTATGAGCGCCAGGGGGACTCTTACTAGCATGGGGCACAGGGTCAGGAGCAGAGGAGGTTTGCGGACCCGCTTGGCGGCGTCTCCGCCGCCTTGGTGGCTCATCATCAGAACTAGATGATGAGGAGGACGAGGAAATAAGGAAGGTGGGGTCTTCTTCATCCTCTGAGGCGCTTTCAGTGTCGGAGTCAAGTATGGCATATGCCTCCTCTGCTGAAAACGCCCTGCGGGCCATTTCCCTACTCTAATGGGGGTGAAGTGTATATATGTGGGGGGAAAAACTTTATTGGTGTATGTGCTGCATGTGGTGTGGTGCGATAATACCTCCCTAACCCGCTCTAACCTAACCTAACCTAACTAAACCCGCCCTAACAGAAAAAATATAAACTAAAAAGGGTGGAAAAAAACTTAAAAAAAATAAAATAAAAAAGGACTTCTCAAAAAAAAGCCATGCGCCAAAATAAAGCGTGTACCTAATCAGTGGTGTGCGCACTGATTAGCGCTTGGTGGCGACAGGGAGCGCAGACGTCAGTGGGGGGTCCAGCCACTCAGCCCAGAACAGTGGCTGGTGGCTCGTACAAAGACCAACACAAAATACCCGAAAAATAAAATAATAAAACGCTTAACCCCGAAAAAATGCACCCGCCTGAACCCCAAAAAAAACGCTGATCAGTGATAAATCACGGCGGTGGGGCAGGCCGCGCACAGAGGTACGGTACGGCCACACAGCACAGGCCTGCTACTGGTGGCACGGACCGACTATAGGTGCAAAAATAAAAAAGCCGCTATAACCCGAAAAAGTGCCTGCACCTTAAAAAAAACGCTGATCAGTACAACGGGACCGATCAGCGGCGGGTGGGCTTTAGCTAACGGTGGCGGACTGCTCTTTTATAGCTAAGAGGGTCCAGCCACATGTTAAGCAAAAAAAAAAAAGGTCTGCGCCAAAAAAAAAACACTGGCGGCAGACCACAGAGACCCAGTAGGGCAGGGGTCACGCAGCTAAAGGTGCTACAGACCCACGGACACCTACGGATAGTACGCTGAACAAAAATTGTAAAAAAATTTTTACTCCTAACTGTCCCTACCTAATCTAAAGCTAACCCTTACTGCTTTCTGTGCCAAGGGGCCACAGAAACGGGGCGAGGGGGCACTTTTTAACAATTTTTTGGGTGTGAGGGGGGAGATGGAGGAACAGAGCTCCATCCTGCACACCAGATGAGAAGAATATGGTGGGCAGAACGGAGCATCGTGCTCTTGATCCCACCTCCCCCTCCCCAAACTGCAGTGATTGGTGCGGTCACTGCGGCCGCCCAATCACTGCTGTACTGGGGGATAGCAACAGTGCCGCCCCCCAGTACGTTATGGATGATGATTGGTGGTGTTTGTTACACCATCGATCATCATCCTTATCCGGGTCATGGGGTCACATGTGACCCACGTGATCCGGAAGCGCTGCAGACGGGCTGAGGGGATTTCAGGAGTCCCCTCCGGCGATGAGAAGGGATGCCTGCTGAATGATTTCAGCAAGCATCCTGGTCCGGTCCCCGCCCGGTGAGCGGCGGAAACCGGAATCGCAGAAAATCGCATGTCTGAATTGACATGTGATTTTCTGCTTCTGCGATCGCCGACATGGGGGGGGGGGTGTCTCAGGATCCCCCTCGGTGATGATTTCAGCAATCATCCCAGTCCGGTCCCCAACCGGCTAGCGGCGGGGACCGGAATTCCCATGCATTCCCATGCATATGCATACGCCCCACGTCCTTAAGGACTCGGGATGCAGGGTGTATGCATACGCCCTACGTCCTTAAGAGGTTAAAGCAATCAACTGGTTCCAGAAAGTTAAACAGATTTGTAAATTACTTCTATTAAAAAATCTTAATCCTTCCAATAATTATCAGCTGTCTGGCAACAGTGCTCTCTGCTGACACCTCTGCTTGTCTCGGGAACTGCAAAGAGTAGAACAGGTTTTCTATGGGGATTTGCTTCTACTCTGGACAGTTCCCGAGACACGTGTCATCAGAGAGCACTTAGACAGAAAATAACAACTCAACTTCATAAGCTCATAAGAACTGAAAGGATTAAGATTTTCTAATAGAAGTAATTTACAAATCTGTTTAACTTTCTGGAGCCAGTTGATATATATATAAAAGTTTTTTCCTGGCTAACCCCTTTAAGGTCCAGACCAGAATTTTATTGTCGCGATGCCGGCTGGCAGGAGGTGGATCCTCTGTGCCAGAGAGGGATTGGCGTGGACCGTGCTAGTGGACCGGTTCTAAGTCACTACTGGTTTTCACCAGAGCCCGCCGCAAAGCGGGATGGTCTTGCTGCGGCGGTAGTGACCAGGTCGTATCCACTAGCAACGGCTCAACCTCTCTGGCTGCTGAAGATAGGCGCGGTACAAGGGAGTAGACAGAAGCAAGGTCGGACGTAGCAGAAGGTCGGGGCAGGCAGCAAGGATCGTAGTCAGGGGCAACGGCAGAAGGTCTGGAACACAGGCTAGGAACACACAAGGGAACGCTTTCACTGGCACAATGGCAACAAGATCCGGCGAGGGAGTGAAGGGGAAGTGAGGTATAAATAGGGAGTGCACAGGTGAACACACTAATTGGAACCACTGCGCCAATCAGCGGCGCAGTGGCCCTTTAAATCGCAGAGACCCGGCGTGCGCGCGCCCTAGGGAGCGGGGCCGCGCGCGCCGGGACAGGACAGACGGAGAGCGAGTCAGGTACGGGGGCCGGGATGTGCATCGCGAGCGGGCGCCACCCGCATCGCGAATCGCATCCCGGCTGGAGACGGTATCGCAGCGCACCGGGTCAGTGGAGCTGCCCGGAGCGCTGCGGTAGCGAGAGTGAAGCGAGCGCTCCGGGGAGGAGCGGGGACCCGGAGCGCTCGGCGTAACAGTACCCCCCCCTTGGGTCTCCCCCTCTTCTTAGAGCCTGGGAACCTGAGGAGCAGACTTTTGTCTAGGATGTTGTCCTCAGGTTCCCAGGATCTCTCTTCAGGTCCACAGCCCTCCCAATCCACCAAAAAGAACCTTTTTCCTCTGACCGTCTTGGAGGCCAGTATCTCTTTCACTGAGAAGACGTCAGAAGAACCGGAGACAGGAGTGGGAGAAACTAACTTGGGAGAGAAACGGTTGATGATGAGTGGTTTAAGAAGAGAGACATGAAAGGCATTAGGAATACGAAGAGAAGGAGGAAGAAGAAGTTTGTAAGAGACAGGATTAATTTGGCACAAGACTTTGAAAGGACCAAGATAGCGTGGTCCCAGTTTGTAACTGGGGACACGAAAGCGGACATATTTAGCGGAGAGCCATACCTTGTCTCCGGGAGCAAAAATGGGGGGAGCTCTTCTTTTTTTATCGGCAAACTTTTTCATGCGAGATGAAGCCTGTAAAAGAGAATTTTGGGTCTCTTTCCATATGGTGGAAAGATCACGAGTCACTTCATCTACAGCGGGCAAACCAGAGGGCAAGGGAGTAGGGAGGGGGGGAAGAGGGTGACGGCCGTACACCACGAAAAATGGGGATTTGGAGGAAGATTCAGAGACTCTGAAGTTATACGAGAATTCGGCCCATGGTAGAAGATCTGCCCAGTCATCCTGGCGGGAGGAAACAAAATGGCGTAAATAATCACCCAGGACCTGGTTAATTCTTTCCACTTGCCCATTGGATTGAGGGTGATATGCAGAGGAAAAGTTTAATTTAATCTTGAGTTGTTTACAGAGAGCCCTCCAGAATTTTGACACGAATTGGACGCCTCTATCCGAGACGATCTGCGTGGGCAAGCCGTGAAGACGAAAAATGTGTACAAAAAATTATTTTGCCAACTGAGGCGCTGAAGGAAGACCAGGAAGAGGAATGAAATGTGCCATCTTGGAGAATCGATCAACGACCACCCAAACAACAGTGTTGCCACGGGATGGAGGTAAGTCTGTAATAAAGTCCATACCAATCAGAGACCAAGGCTGTTCGGGGACAGGCAGAGGATGAAGAAGGCCAGCGGGCTTCTGGCGAGGAGTCTTATCCCGGGCACAGACAGTGCAGGCTCGCACAAAATCCACAACATCCGTCTCCAGAGTCGGCCACCAATAGAAACGAGAGATGAGTTGCACGGATTTCTTGATACCCGCATGACCTGCGAGATGGGAGGAGTGACCCCATTTGAGGATTCCAAGGCGTTGGCGTGGAGAAACGAAGGTCTTCCCTGGAGGAGTTTGCCTGATGGAGGCTGGAGAAGTGGAGATCAGGCAGTCAGGGGGAATGATGTGTTGCGGAGAGAGCTCTACTTCCGAGGCATCCGAGGAACGAGAGAGAGCATCGGCCCTAATGTTCTTATCGGCAGGCCGAAAGTGAATTTCAAAATTAAATCGGGCAAAGAACAGAGACCACCTGGCCTGGCGAGGATTCAGCCGTTGGGCAGACTGGAGATAGGAGAGGTTCTTGTGATCGGTGTAAATAATAACGGGAAATCTTGATCCCTCCAACAGATGCCTCCATTCCTCAAGTGCTAATTTAATGGCTAGAAGCTCTCGGTCCCCGATGGAGTAGTTCCTCTCAGCCGGAGAGAAGGTCCTAGAAAAAAAACCACAAGTAACAGCATGCCCGGAAGAATTTTTTTGTAGAAGGACCGCTCCAGCTCCTACAGAGGAGGCATCAACCTCCAATAGGAAGGGTTTAGATGGGTCAGGTCTGGAGAGCACGGGAGCCGAAGAAAAGGCAGACTTGAGCTGTTTAAAGGCGTCTTCCGCTTGAGGAGGCCATGACTTAGGATTGGCATTCTTTTTGGTTAAAGCCACAATAGGAGCCACAATGGTGGAAAAACGTGGAATAAATTGTCTGTAATAATTGGCGAAACCCAAAAAACGTTGGATAGCACGGAGTCCGGAGGGGCGTGGCCAATCTAAGACGGCAGAGAGTTTATCTGGATCCATTTGTAGTCCCTGGCCAGAGACCAAGTATCCTAGGAAAGGAAGAGATTGACATTCAAACAGACATTTCTCCATTTTGGCATAAAGTTGATTGTCACGAAGTCTCTGAAGAACCATGCGGACATGCTGGCGGTGTTCTTCTAAGTTGGCAGAAAAAATCAGGATATCGTCCAGATATACAACAACACAGGAATATAAGAGATCACGAAAAATTTCATTAACAAAGTCTTGGAAGACGGCAGGGGCGTTGCACAGGCCAAAGGGCATGACCAGATACTCAAAGTGTCCATCTCTAGTGTTAAATGCCGTTTTCCATTCATCCCCCTCTCTGATGCGGATGAGATTATAGGCACCTCTTAAGTCCAGTTTGGTAAAGATGTGGGCACCTTGGAGGCGATCAAAGAGTTCAGAGATGAGAGGTAGGGGGTAGCGGTTTTTTACAGTGATTTTATTAAGACCGCGGTAGTCAATGCAAGGACGTAGGGAGCCATCTTTTTTGGACACAAAGAAAAATCCGGCTCCGGCAGGAGAGGAGGATTTGCGGATAAAGCCCTTCTTTAAATTTTCCTGGATATACTCAGACATAGCAAGAGTCTCTGGGACAGAGAGAGGATAAATTCTGCCCCGGGGTGGAGTAGTGCCCGGGAGGAGGTCAATAGGACAGTCATAAGGCCTGTGAGGAGGTAAAGTCTCAGCTTGTTTTTTGCAAAAAACATCCGCAAAGTCCATATAGGCCTTAGGGAGACCGGTTACAGGGGAAACCACAGGGTCACGGCAAGGAGTACTGGGAACCGGTTTAAGACAGTCCTTGGAACAAGAGGGGCCCCAACTCTTGATCTCCCCAGTGGACCAATCCAGGGTTGGGGAATGGTGTTGAAGCCAGGGTAGTCCAAGGAGAATTTCGGAAGTGCAATTGGAGAGGACCAAAAACTCAATTTTTTCGTGGTGAGGTCCAATGCACATTAGGAGGGGTTCCGTGCGGTAACGCACGGCACAGTCCAATCTTTCATTGTTAACGCAATTGATGTAGAGAGGTCTGGCGAGACTGGTCACTGGGATGTTGAACCTGTTGATGAGAGAGGCCAAAATAAAGTTTCCTGCAGATCCGGAGTCCAAGAAGGCCTTAGTGGAGAAGGAGAAGGTAGAGGCAGATATCCGCACAGGTACAGTAAGACGTGGAGAAGCGGAGTTGACTTCAAGGACTGTTTCACCTTTGTGCGGAGTCAGCGTACGTCTTTCCAGGCGGGGAGGACGGATAGGACAATCCTTCAGGAAGTGTTCGGTACTGGCACAGTACAGGCAGAGATTCTCCATGCGGCGTCGTGTCCTCTCTTGAGGTGTCAGGCGAGACCGGTCAACTTGCATAGCCTCCACGGCGGGAGGCCCAGGAACGGATTGCAGAGGACCAGAGGAGAGAGGAGCCGGGGAGAAAAAACGCCTTGTGCGAACAAAGTCCATATCCTGGCGGAGCTCCTGACGCCTTTCGGAAAAACGCATGTCAATGCGAGTGGCAAGATGAATGAGTTCATGTAGATTAGCAGGGATTTCTCGTGCGGCCAGAACATCTTTAATGTTGCTGGATAGGCCTTTTTTAAAGGTCGCGCAGAGGGCCTCATTATTCCAGGATAGTTCTGAAGCAAGAGTACGGAATTGTACGGCGTACTCGCCAACGGAAGAATTACCCTGGACCAGGTTCAACAGGGCAGTCTCAGCAGAAGAGGCTCGGGCAGGTTCCTCAAAGACACTACGAAATTCCGAGAAGAAGGAGTGTACAGAGGCAGTGACAGGGTCATTGCGGTCCCAGAGCGGTGTGGCCCATGACAGAGCTTTTCCAGACAGAAGGCTGACTACGAAAGCCACCTTAGACCTTTCAGTAGGAAACTGGTCCGACATCATCTCCAAGTGCAGGGAACATTGTGAAAGAAAGCCACGGCAAAACTTAGAGTCCCCATCAAATTTATCCGGCAAGGATAGTCGTAGGCCTGAGGCGGCCACTCGCTGCGGAGGAGGTGCAGGAGCTGGCGGAGGAGATGATTGCTGAAGCTGTGGTAGTAGCTGCTGTAGCATCACGGTCAGTTGAGACAGCTCGTGGCCTTGTTGCGCTATCTGTTGTGAGTGCTGGGCGACCACCGTAGTGAGGTCAGCGACATCTGGCAGAGGTACTTCAGCGGGATCCATGGCCGGATCTACTGTCGCGATGCCGGCTGGCAGGAGGTGGATCCTCTGTGCCAGAGAGGGATTGGCGTGGACCGTGCTAGTGGACCGGTTCTAAGTCACTACTGGTTTTCACCAGAGCCCGCCGCAAAGCGGGATGGTCTTGCTGCGGCGGTAGTGACCAGGTCGTATCCACTAGCAACGGCTCAACCTCTCTGGCTGCTGAAGATAGGCGCGGTACAAG
The DNA here is from genome assembly GCF_029499605.1 of Hyla sarda. Lineage (NCBI taxonomy): Eukaryota > Metazoa > Chordata > Amphibia > Anura > Hylidae > Hyla > Hyla sarda. Next base: position 69,444,773 of record NC_079194.1, on the reverse strand, counting down.
GGAGTAGACAGAAGCAAGGTCGGACGTAGCAGAAGGTCGGGGCAGGCAGCAAGGATCGTAGTCAGGGGCAACGGCAGAAGGTCTGGAACACAGGCTAGGAACACACAAGGGAACGCTTTCACTGGCACAATGGCAACAAGATCCGGCGAGGGAGTGAAGGGGAAGTGAGGTATAAATAGGGAGTGCACAGGTGAACACACTAATTGGAACCACTGCGCCAATCAGCGGCGCAGTGGCCCTTTAAATCGCAGAGACCCGGCGCGCGCGCGCCCTAGGGAGCGGGGCCGCGCGCGCCGGGACAGGACAGACGGAGAGCGAGTCAGGTACGGGGGCCGGGATGTGCATCGCGAGCGGGCGCCACCCGCATCGCGAATCGCATCCCGGCTGGAGACGGTATCGCAGCGCACCGGGTCAGTGGAGCTGCCCGGAGCGCTGCGGTAGCGAGAGTGAAGCGAGCGCTCCGGGGAGGAGCGGGGACCCGGAGCGCTCGGCGTAACATTTATTTTTGCATTTTCTTTTTACCTCCTCACCTTCTCCTTCCAGAAATCATAACTCTTTTATATTTTCATCTACAGATTAGTATGAGGGCTTGTCTTTTGCACGACCAGTTGTCCTTTGTAATGACATCACTCATTTTACCATAAAATGTATGGCACATCCAAAAACCAAAGAAATTTGTGTGGTGAAATTGAAAAGAAAACCGTAATTTTGCAAACTATGGAAGGTTTTCTTTTCACGCTGTACAATTTACGGTAAAAATTACATGTGTTCTTTATTCTGTGGGTCAATACGATTAAAATGAAACCCATTATAACATACTTTTCTATTATTGTACCACTTAAAAAATCTCAAACGTTTTAACCCAATTAGTACGTTTAAAATACCTCTATTTTGACGACCTATAACTTTAAAAAATGTTTGTATAAGAGGCGGTATGAGGACTAATTTTTTGCGCCGTGATCGGTACTTTTTATTGATACCACATCTGTGTATATAAAACTTTCAACAACATTTTTGGGGGGTAAACTGGTAAAAATTGGGGGAGGAGATTTTTCAAATTTTTTTCCATTTTTTTTAACACTTTAATAGTCCCCATAGGGGACTATTTATAGAAATCACTTGATTAGTATTATGAGCGATCTTCTGCTCTGGTCTGCTCGATCTCATACCAGAGCAGAAGACCCCAGGAGACGCCCGGAGGCAGGTGAGGGGACTTCCGACCGCCATTACAGATGATCGGATCCCGCAGCAGCACTGCAGGCGATCGATCATCCATATTAAGTGCCGCACTGCCGCAGATGCCGTGATCTGTATTGATCACCGCATCTGAGGGGTTAATGGCTGACATCGGTGCAATCACTGATATCCGCCATTACCGGCGGGTCTCCTGCCTGCCGCACATGAAGGACCGGTGCTCGCGGTTATGTTAATGACGGAAATGTTCTTCATGGTGCCTTAAAGGAGATATCCAGTGGTGAAAAACGTATCCCCTATCCTGAGGATAGGGGATATGTTTCAGATCGCGGGGGGTCCGACCGCTGGGGCCCCCCCCCGCGATCTTCTGTACGGGGCCCAACAGCCTGCGGGAAGGGGGCATGTTGACCACTGCACGAAGCGTCGGCTGACACACCCCCTCAATACAACTCTTTGGCAGAGCTGAAGCACTGCCTTCGGCAATCTCCGGCTCTGCGATAGGGTTGTATTGAGGGGGCGTGTTGGCCACCGCTTTGTGCGGTGGTCAACATGCGCTATCTGGCCAGCGAGGGCCCCGTACAGGAGATTGCGGGGGGGCCTCAGTGGTCAGATCCCTCGCGTTCTGAAACTTATCCCCTATCCTTAGGATAGGGCATACGTTTTTCACCACTGGACAACCCCTTTAAGTACTACTACACCATGATGTACATATACGTCCAATGTCGTTAAAGGGTTAAGAATCAAACATCATGTGGCAGAGAGTTCCATAGTCTCACTGCTCCTACAGTAATGAATCTCTGTCTGTGATGATGGTGAAACCTTCTTTCCTCTAGACGTAGAGGATGCCCCCTTGTTATGAATGAGGCCTAGAAAGATCTCCATATTGTCCAGAAATTTCTGCAAAGAGTCAGTGTAAATATTTCCAAAATCCCACTCAGTAACAATCTGTTGTAAGAAAAGTTAGACAGGACAAATAGATGAAATCTAAAGGGTAATCCAGCATTCAAAAACAAATCCCCTATCTACAGGATTTGTCTGCATTCATATTAAAGGGGTACTCCAAGGAAGTTAAGAAAAAAAAATGCCCCAAAGCCCCCACAATACCTGTTCTGTGTCCTCTGTAGTTATTCATGTGTTTTTTTTTCAGCTCCTTTGGCCCCTGATGTCTCCTAAATACTTTTTCTTTATTTGCAGCACAGACTACAACTCACAGAAGTCAGTGCAGCTCTGTGAAATGGCTGTCAGCCAATTGCTTTCACTGTGTGCAGGCTTTCACTGCAGCTCACACACACTGTACATGCCTTTTCTTTCAGGCTATCCTTCCTCCAGCAATAAATCATACTATGCTCTGAATAGCAGAAGTCAGTGATTAGATATTCAGCAGGAAAACAGCAGCTATGTGCTCAGTTGTGACTATGAATCTTCACTGCTTTTCTCTCACAGCTCACAAGCTCTCACACAGGGAGGGAAGGGGAGGTGTGGCTGTACATCCATAGCTCTAGACCAAACAGAAATCAGACAGAAATCAGGTGGAGTTGTCCTGAAGGGTGGGGGCTTGTCTCAGTGAGGGGTTTACACCAAGACAAGGTGGATTTGAGAATTATATTTTTCTCTCATTTCCTGCCTGTAAGTGACAGCTGAAAGACGGGAAACTGCTGTATATAGCTAATGAATTATATTTAGACAAATACATATGTTGGTGAGAGAGAAAGGATGGGCTATGGGTTTAGTTCCCCGGAGTACTGCTTTAATGGCAGAATGTCAATAAAATGAGGAGTGTAGATCCCAGCACTCACATTGGGATAACCACATAAGGATAACCACAACAAACCCTTTTCATATACCCTCTCACTCACTGATACAGCCATCTGCCTACTCCTCTAAAATCCCTTCCTCATGAATACGAAGCACTAACATATACACATGGCTACCTAGTGGCAGTCCTGTGTGTTTAGTAAGGTTTGGTTGCGGGCCCCCGCGTTGCAGTCAAGTGGGACCATACCCTGAAAGTATTTTCTCAACATGCAAAGTCATCCTCTATCAACATGTGCAACCAGCTGCTTTATTCTAACAGACTCAGATGCTTATTCTCAAGATCATGAGGGGCGATCTTGACCAAACTGACCCGTGGTGATCAGATAGTTATACCCTTTGGATAACCTTTGTATACCAGGAACACCCCCACAAGACTTGCCAAAATCGATCAGATACTTACACTTGCACACTTCTCTTTTTTCCAACAACTTTAAGAACTTGACTATTCGCTTGATGCCTAATGTATCCCATCACTAGACGATTGTCACAAGATAATATTATTCACTTACTTTGTCAGTAATTTTAATGTTATGGATGATCGGGTATATTTACTTAGACCCCCAACTCTTATCGGGTAGAGCGAAGAGTTACTATCAAAGAGTGGTTCCTGGTGGAATCGGCTATTGAATAGTTGGCATTAAATAATACATTTGAGCGGACAGCCCCAACCTCCCCCAGTGATACAGGTTATCACAGGGGGGTTTATAAGCCAGACCTGCAGCTATCATTGTCTGTGGGGTTGTCTCAATGAGGCAGAATCTGATCCTGGGATAGACAGAAGCCACAGGACAGACTTGTGATGAACTCTCTATTTCAGGATCTTTCGGAGCCGTCACGATAACAAAGAAATCTTTAGGTTTTGTATGAATCATGGACGACGTCACTTGTGCAACCAAAGTCAATTCTATTAACCCGTGAAGTTTCCAGAAATCTAATTTGTGGAAGAAATGCTGACATTTCCACTAAGAAATAATGTGACTTTGTGGCTGTACATCAGTGATAAATGAATTGAAAGTTAAAAAGCCCTGAAAAGTCATTTCTCCAGAAAGACATATTTCACAGAGGTGGAATGAGACAGGATGGCAGGGTGGTGGGCTGCAGCAAGAACAGCTGATCCTCACTCTAAAGAAGACAGCTCGGGAAAATTGATGGCAAAACAACCAAATGTTAGATTAATGACTAACAGCAAACATGTCTGCTGATGGCACAGATTGAAGTGAAGATGTAGCAGTGTGTGCACTTTCATGCTATGTGTCAGGCCAGCAGGAGCTCCGGAATTAACCCCTTTACTTTTTAAGATGAAAAGCTGCATCAAGAAGGTCCTCATTTATAGGGGGTTAATTTACCATTTACTCACTCATTGTACCGGGCCCCTTTATAATCCCCCTGTGCAAAAGATAGAAGTTGGAAATTGAAGTTTTCCATTCTCTACTCAATAAGAATAATAATACCATCTACTATTCTTAGCACAGATGTAAGGCGGCATGCACAGGCTTCATTCACATCTGAGGATTTTTGCTTTCAGTTCTATCCATAAAGAGATTATTCCAAGATTAAAATTGGGAGGGACCAATCACGAGAATGGAGGTTCCTTGTCCCCCAAGTAAATGGACAAGCAGTGCATGCTCCATTCAGTCACTGTGGGTCTTTAAAAGATAAGCAAGCTTTCTACTTGGCTATCTTCTGCAGTCCAATAGCGAGCAAATGGAGCGACAGCCAAGTATGCACGCTGCTGCTGCATTTATTCAGAGGATAAGGGACCTTCGTTCTTTTGACCAGTGGGGGCTCAGAGAATGGACCCCCAGCAATCAGAGACCTATCACCTAACCTGTGGTTTTATAGAGTTCAAAATATACAGACAGTGGTGTGCTCCCAATGAGGGGCAATATAGTCCAAAATATACAGACAGTGGTGTGCTCCCAATGAGGGGCAATATAGTCCAAAATATACAGACAGTGGTGTGCTCCCAATAAGGGTCAATGTAGTCCAAAATATACAGACAGTGGTGTGCTCCCATGAGGGGCAATGTAGTCCAAAATATACAGACAGTGGTGTGCTCCCAATGAGGGGCAATGCATTCCAAAATATATAGACAGTGGTGTGCTCCCAATGAGGGTCAATGTAGTCCAAAATATATAGACAGTGGTGTGCTCCCAATGAGGGGCAATATAGTCCAAAATATACAGACAGTGGTGTGCTCCCAATGAGGGTCAATGTAGTCCAAAATATATAGACAGTGGTGTGCTCCCATGAGGGGCAATGTAGTCCAAAATATACAGACAGTGGTGTGCTCCCAATGAGGGGCAATGTAGTCCAAAATATATAGACAGTGGTGTGCTCCCAATGAGGGGCAATATAGTCCAAAATATACAGACAGTGGTGTGCTCCCAATGAGGGTCAATGTAGTCCAAAATATATAGACAGTGGTGTGCTCCCATGAGGGTCAATGTAGTCCAAAATATACAGACAGTGGTGTGCTCCCAATGAGGGTCAATGTAGTCCAAAATATACAGACAGTGGTGTGCTCCCAATGAGGGGCAATGTAGTCCAAAATATATAGACAGTGGTGTGCTCCCAATGAGGGGCAATTTAGTCCAAAATATATAGACAGTGGTGTGCTACCAATGAGGGTCAATGTAGTTCAAAATATACAGACAGTGGTGTGCTCCCAATGAGGGTCAATGTAGTCCAAAATATATAGACAGTGGTGTGCTCCCATGAGGGGCAATGTAGTCCAAAATATACAGACAGTGGTGTGCTCCCAATGAGGGGCAATGCAGTCCAAAATATATAGACAGTGGTGTGCTCCCAATGAGGGGCAATATAGTCCAAAATATACAGACAGTGGTGTGCTCCCAATGAGGGTCAATGTAGTCCAAAATATATAGACAGTGGTGTGCTCCCATGAGGGGCAATGTAGTCCAAAATATACAGACAGTGGTGTGCTCCCAATGAGGGGCAATGTAGTCCAAAATATATAGACAGTGGTGTGCTCCCAATGAGGGGCAATATAGTCCAAAATATACAGACAGTGGTGTGCTCCCAATAATGGTCAATATAGTCCAAAATATATAGACAGTGGTGTGCTCCCAATGAGGGGCAATGTAGTCCAAAATATATAGACAGTGGTGTGCTCCCAATGAGGGGCAATATAGTCCAAAATATACAGACAGTGGTGTGCTCCCATGAGGGGCAATGTAGTCCAAAATATACAGACAGTTGTGTGCTCCCATGAGGGGCAATGTAGTCCAAAATATATAGACAGTGGTGTGCTCCCAATGAGGGGCAATATAGTCCAAAATATACAGACAGTGGTGTGCTCCCAATGAGGGTCAATGTAGTCCAAAATATATAGACAGTGGTGTGCTCCCATGAGGGGCAATGTAGTCCAAAATATACAGACAGTGATGTGTTCCCAATGAGGGGCAATGTAGTCCAAAATATATAGACAGTGGTGTGCTCCCAATGAGGGGCAATATAGTCCAAAATATACAGACAGTGGTGTGCTCCCAATGAGGGGCAATATAGTCCAAAATATATAGACAGTGGTGTGCTCCCATGAGGGGCAATGTAGTCCAAAATATACAGACAGTGGTGTGCTCCCAATAAGGGTCAATATAGTCCAAAATATATAGACAGTGGTGTGCTCCCAATGAGGGGCAATATAGTCCAAAATATACAGACAGTGGTGTGCTCCCAATAAGGGTCAATATAGTCCAAAATATATAGACAGTGGTGTGCTCCCCATATAGGTCAACAGAGTCCAAATATATAGATTTATATTGGTATCTGCAATATGTAAGAAATTACTGACCATACAGAGGATGAAAAACACTGAAACAACATGAACCCAGATACTGACAAAATGCTGACATTGATACAGAGCTATGTCCAAAAATACATCCATATTTTGTATGGGTAGGTAGCTGATCATTTCAATACACAAGGGTGCCTGTGCCCCAATAATATAAAAGTATCACACGCACATAATACAGCCATTTCTGTGTTACACTGATGAGTCTTAAGACCTAAACTGACCACATTATGGGGATCTATGATTCGCATCAAAATCAACAATGATGTATATGGATTTTTTGGTGTGAATTTTAGCAATGTGAATCCACCTAGAAACTGCAGTGTCCAGCCAGTTTAAGGTTATGTTCACACGATGGAATTCCCAAGCGAAATCTGGCAGAAAAATTCAGCTTGGAAATTCTGTTGCAGCAGAGTCCCATTATTTTCAATAGGATCCTGCTGCACCATGCACACGGCGGAATTTTCGAGGCAGATATTTCCGCGGCGGAAATTCTGATTCTGTGTCCACGTAAAAAATGAACATGTCAATTCTTTCAGCGCAATCCCCCCCTGTCAGCCAATTGCATATTCATTACGGGGGCGGGTCAGATGAGGAATATGGAGGAGGCAGGGGAGCTCGGCAAGCAACTCCACGTCTCTATTGCACAGAGCTGTGCAATAGGAAGAGAGGATTTTCCTGTCATGACTCTACAAATACTCAACAGATTAAAGGGGTACTCCGCCCCTAGACATCTTATCCAAAGGATAGGGGATAAGATGTCAGATCACCGCGGTCCCGCTGCTGGGGACCCCCGGGATTGCCTCTGCGGCACCCCGCTGTCATTACTGCACAGAGCGAGTTCGCTCTGTGCGTAATGACGCGCGATACAGGGGACGGAGCATAGTTATGTCATAGCTCCGCCCCTTGTGACATCACGGTCCGCCCCCTTAATACAAGTCTATGGCAGGGGCGTGATGACCGCCACGCCCCCTCCCATAGACTCGTATTGAGGAGGTGGGCCGTGATGTCACGAGGGGCGGAGCCGTGACATAACGATGCTCCGGCCCCTGTACTGCAAGTCATTACGTGCAGAGCGAACTCGCTCTGTGCAGTAATGATAGCGCAGTGCCACAGCGGCAATCCCAGGGGTCCCCAGCAGCGGGACAGCGGCGATCTGACATTTTATCCCCTATCATTTGGATAGGGGATAAGATGTCTAGGGGCGGAGTACCCCTTTAAAGTAAGCTGTTCACCTGCACTATAATCCGGTATATTGGTTTAGTGTTGGTAAACAGCCTGTCTGTTTCTCGTTAAACCCTCATTTCAATGTGAAAACGTGTGGCAACTGGGGGTGATGTTCATTTACAGAAAGCGTGGTGATACTGTTGCCTAGGAGGACAGTAAAGATGCCAATACTGAATGTATCTGTCACCCACACAGAAAGCAGCAGACTTTACAGCATTATATCAACAGGAAAAAAATCACTATTCCTAATGCCTCAGAATTTTGGTGCACAAAAAAATCAGGTGGTTTACACTAAATTTATTGTGTGTTTAGACCGTACCTGTCATATAGCACAAACATAATTCCTATATATTTTACTCACTAGGTCATGTTGATTCTTTACATCTTTTTAATGTGTCTAGCTTCTGTATTTTGCTCACAAATCCCTCTGTTCTGCTGCTTACCCATCCTGACATCCACTGCTCAATAAGGAGCATGTCAGATGCAAGAAGTTTTTGATACTAAAAGTGCCCATTTAAAGGGGTACTCCACTAGAAAACATTTTTTTTTTTTTTTATCAATTGGTGCCATAAAGTTAAAGAGATTGCAGGTGCTTGGACCCCCCGCAATCTCTCGCATGGGAACCAGGAACTGCAGCGGCTCTCCCCATGCAGGAGGCATGTAGAACACAGCATGACGCCGCGGCCGACACGCCCCCTCCATGTATGTCTATGGAACTAAATGGAGGGGGCATTTATGTCGACCTCTACGTGAGGTAAACTACACAAGCATTAGCCATGAAGAGCCGCTGCAGTTCCAGCTTCCTGTACGAGAGATTGCAGGGGGTCCCAGCGGCCAGACCCCCGCGATCAGACACTTATCCCCTATCCGTTGTCTTCGGCTGCAGTACTCCATTAAGGATAAGCTCATACTACCTTTGTGCCTCCATTAGTCATATTCATTGGCATCCCGCCGAGAACACGATGCCTTTGTATACTGTTTACTGGAGCAGAGGGGCCCATTGCTTTCTGTGGTTGAATGGCGTCACTCGGTTCGGGACCTATGCACTATTTTTAGCGGACAAATAAACGCTCCTGCGCTTTTAAAGTAGCACATGGGTCCAAAACTGAGTCACTAGGTGATGCCATTCAGCTACAGAAAGCAATGGGACCCTCTGTTCCTGTTAACAGTATATGATGGCATCATTTTTAGGCTGGGTTCACACTACGTTTTCTCCCATACGGGAGCGCATACGGCAGGGGGGAGCTAAAAGCTCGCGCTCCCGTATGTCACCGTATGCGCTCCCGTATGTCATTCATTTCAATGAGCCGGCCGGAGTGAAACGTTCGGTCCGGTCGGCTCATTTTTGCGCCGTATGCGCTTTTACAACCGGACCTAAAACCGTGGTTGACCACAGTTTTAGGTCCGGTTGTAAAAGCGCATACGGCGCAAAAATGAGCCGACCGGACCGAACGTTTCACTCCGGCCGGCTCATTGAAATGAATAACATACGGGAGCGCATACGGTAACATACGGGAGCGCGAGGTTTTAGCTCCCCCCTGCCGTATGCGCTCCCGTATGGGAGAAAACGTAGTGTGAACCCAGCCTTAGCTGGGATGCTGCTGTAAACAGAATCCACATGGAATTTTCTTGTGAAAAATTTCCAAGTGTGAAAGTGGTCCTTATTGTGTCACGATAGGGGGCGTGGCTACGGAGTCTGCCATTTTTCTGGAGGGGGTGTTGACAGCTATAAGCCGCTAATTTGGCACAGGAAATAAATACATTTATTTGCCCTTTTTTTTATGCCAATTTCCTGTTTTACAAAAGTAGGAAGGATTTAGCAGGAGGTGGTGGAGCCTCCAAGTTCCTAATAAATCTTATCGTAATTTACACCAGAAATTGGCGTAAAATAATGTATCGTTTTAGTATGTAACAGTATAGAATTGCACATCAGTACCTAGTAAATGAACATGTACTGTGGTTTCCAAACTGTGGACCTCCAGCTGTTGCAAAATTACAATTCTGAGCATACCTGGACAGCCAAGGGCTGCCCAGGGGTGCTGGGAATTTTAGTTTTACAACAGCTGGAGGTCCACAGTAATATATGTTTTATACACTGCCACGTTTTCCAACCTAGGCTGCCCAGGCTTGTTGGGTGAGGTAGTTTTGGAACAGCTGAAGGTCCACAGTAATTATATGTTCATACATATATTCTTCAACTTAGGCTGTCCAGGCATGCTGGGAGTTGTAGTTTTGCAACAGTTTGAGGTCTGTAGTCATATATATTCATACACTGCTATGTTCTCCAACTTAGGTTGCCCAGGCATGCTGGAAGTTGTAGTTTTGCAGCAGCTGGAGGTCTGTAGTAATATATGTTCATTCACTGCTCTATTCTTCAACCTAGGCAGTCTGGGACTTGTAGTTTTTCAACAGCTGGACGTTCACAGTGAGATATGGTCATACACTGCTATGTTCTCCAACCTATGCTGCCCAGGAATGATGGGATTTGTAGTTTTTTGACAGAATTTTTTACTGAATTAGTTGACTGAATTTTTGACTGAATTAGTCTTTTGTTTAGTAAAAAAAAAAAAAATGTAGCTGTAACATAATAAACCATATATAACTATATATATATATATATATATGTTATATTTATATATACTATAAATATATCTATGTATATATATATTACCATATATATATATATATATATATATATATATATATAAATATATATATAAATATATAATTACCGCAGAAAAGCCTAAAGCCACCCACAGCGGTCCAGTCCTCCTACACACGCAGACCACTGGCTGCAGTACTATGGTACGCGGCGGCCCGCTGCCTAGAAGCTTATCCCGGCTCTATGGTGATAGACGTAGCGTCAGCACGTACTGGCGTTTGTGTTTTTACGACACTCCTGGAAGTTTTTAGCGACAGTGCTGGCTGGTTGACGTAAAGCGGTTTTTACGACACTCCTGGCACGCTGCCACAGGAAGTTTTAGCGACAGTGTTGGCTGGGTGACGTAAAGCGCTTTCTTTTCGTCTTTCCGGTGACTGCAGCCGGTTCCGGAGAGCGGGTTTAGTGTGCGGCCTAGGAGAAATCCGCCGCCATCCGGTAGAGAAAACGGCGGAAAACAGGTGAGGCGGGGTTGTGTGGGAATGGGGGGCTCCCGGGGATACCTGTGAGGGGGCAATGTCAAGGATACAGAGGAGGATGGGGTGGGAGGCTCGGGGGCCGGTAGTTATGCCTAATGTGAATTGGTGCCTAGCGGAACTCCCGTATATGCATTAGACACGTATAGTTATGGTAGGTATTGTGCCCCTCTATAGTGGTGCCACTTTGGGGTGATGTAACCTAAAGGGGGCGCTCCTGCTGGTATTACATGACTGCCCAATCATCTACATTAGTAGTGTCCAAACTGCAGACCTCCAGCTGTTGCAAAACTACAACTCCCAGCATGCCCGGACAGCCGTTGGCTGTCCGGGCATGCTGGGAGTTGTAGTTTTGCAACAGCTGGAGGTCTGCAGTTTGCACACCACTCACCTATATGAATGACTCTTGCTGTTATAAACTACAATTCCCATCATTGTGTCATGTTGTAGTTTTACCATAGGTGGCAGACCATCGATTTGCATTGTTGCCATGTCACGCCACATCTGCTGCAGGCGACATATATGTGATCAGCTGATCGGGGGAGATTGCAGAGATGTCTCCCATTATCCTGTAGTGTCTTTGTTTTTTGTTTTTTTTATAAAGTTGGAATAAAAAAAAAAGGCAAAGATGTATACGTTGTGGGTTCACACCACGTTTTTTCAAGTACGTTTCCCGTATAAGTTTTCATTATTGAAAACGTATGGAACAGTATTGAAAACCGTATACATAGACTAAAAATTAAAAACCGGATGCATCCTGTTGTGTACGGTTTGCTTGCAATGCGGTTTTCTCCCGTGGTTGACCACTTTTTTGTCTCCGGTTTAAAAACCGTACAGCAACAGTATACGTTTTTTTTTTTTTTCCCTAACATGGACGTCAATGGGAAACGCACATGTATACGGTTCCATACGGGAAAACGTATACGGTTTTTACTTTGCGCATTTGCATCCTAAAGTCCCCACCCAACACCCCCTCCCAATTAAAAATGGACAACATTTTCAAACATGTATGGTTTAAAAAAACAAACAAAAAAAATACGGTCGGAACTGTATGCACTTTTAAAAACAGTATACGGTTTACTTTTTTCCCATACTGTTCCATCCGTTTATTTTTTATTTTTTTTTGCCATACGGTTTTCTTTAGAAAAAATGGATTTAAAACAGTATGACAAAAACGTGATGTGAACGCAGCATAGGCTGCATTCACATCTCGTTTTTGCAATACGGTTGCCGTATCCCGTTTCTGTACAAAAAAAGTGTGTCTCCAAATCGGACCGAAATGTATGCAACCGTATATGCCTCCTCACGTTTTTAAACCGTATACAGTTTGAAAACGGATGTTCGTTTGCATACGTTTTAATACGTTTTCCTTGGGGGGGGAAACGGATACGGTATTATGTTTGTCAACATTTTAAATAAAGTTTTTTATTTTATTTTTTTTATTGAATTTCCCAAAAAATATAAGAAAAAATGAAAAACAGTATTGTGCAAACCGGATGTAACTGTACGCACATACAGTTCAATACGGTTAAAAATTGAACTCCATTTTAAAATAACCGTTTACAGGTTGGATACGGTTTTTGACCGGGACACAAAACTGTAGTAGACTACGGTTAGGTGTACAGTTAAAAACCGCATAAACCCGTAAATGATGCAAAATGTACACAACCTGATGCTACGGTTGGCATACGGTTTACAATGAAATGTCTATATATACACGGTTTGCAATACGGTTCGATACGGTTTTATCAGTGAAACCGGATACGGCAACCGTGTTGCAAAAACGGGATGTGAATGCAGCCATGCTGGTGTTAAAAGGAGATACTGCTGTATGCCACCTGTTTCCCATTGACTTTAAAGGGGTACTCCTCCCCTAGACATTTTATCCCCTTTCCAAAGGATAGGGGATAAGATGTCAGATCGCCGGGGTCCCGCTGCTGGGGACCCCGGGGATCGCTGCTGCAACACCCCGCTATCATTACTGCGCAGAGCGAGATCGCTCTGCACGTAATGACGGGCGATACAGGGGCCAGAGCAACGTGACGTCATGGCCCCGCCCCTCGTGACATCACGGTCTGCCCCCGTCAATACAAGTCTATGGGAGGGGGCGTGGCGGTCGTCACGCCCCCTGCCATAGACTTGCATTAAGGGGACGGGCTGTGATGTCATGAGGGGCGGAGCCGTGACGTAACGATGCTCCGGCCCCTGTATTGCCCGTCATTACGTGCAGAGCGAACTCGCTCTGTGCTGTAATGATAGCGCGGTGCTGCAGCGGAGATCCCCGGGGTCCCCAGCAGCGGCACCGCGTCGATCTGACATCTTATCCCCTATCCTTTGGATAGCGGATAAGATGCCAGGGGCGGAGTACCCCTTTAACATTATAATCTGAAAACAATAAATAAAATAAAAAAGTATACTCTTTTTAAAGGAAAAAGACGTATACGTTAAATGGGTGCGGCTGTATGCCATCTTTTTCCCATGTATGTACGTTATGAGAAACTTGTTTTTTTCTGCATGCACAATAGCATAGAGGTCCCTTGTGGCGTACCGAAATTGCCGTGGGACAAATGTGCAATAAAAAAATAGAATGAAAAAATCCCTGAAGGTCTTGGCGGGCGGTGAGGATTTCTAATGCAAATGGCGTAAGTTTTTGTGTGTGGACTTACAGATTTTCCCCGGTGACTTCTATGGGAAGGTCACAATTTGCAATGTTGGAGATTTTGTTGTGGAATCGTTGCTGATCTGCAGATTGTGAAGCTCATTGGGTCAGATCTTCTATTATAAATGCGCCATTTGTGCCAATATAAAATTGTTACTGAACTTGCGCCACGTTTATTATAAGTTATAGGCGCCTTCTTGTCATGTCCATAAAAGGGACGTGGCTTAAAGGGAATCTGTCATCGGTGTCACCCGCGCTAACCTTTTAGCACGGGTGACACTGATAACGATACGTCCCTACCCCCGATCTGTAGTTTTTGTTCGCCCGTTATTTTCCTTTTTTGGGTGGCAGGCTTGGTGCGTGGGCAGAGCTTCCAGAGCTGGTAACTAGGGCTCTGGGTGGTATACCGGTTCATACCGAAATTTTTGTGCTGCAAGATATGAATTTTAACCCATACCGCAATACCGGTTTGGTCCCTTCCCCTCAGGAATGAATGAACTAATCATATGTGACCCGCGAGCGCTTTTCTGATCCCCACACACACACACACAATTTATTATCGGCCCGGCGCTACTACTCGCATATGTCACCCGCAAGCGCTGCCCTCCTGTTTGTTGTGGCCGCTGGCGCTGACACTCTATACCAGTGGTCTTCAACCTCCAGATGTTGCAAAACTACAACTTCCAGCATGCCCGGACAGCCAACGGCTGTCCGTGCATGCTGGGAGTTGTAGTTTTGCAATTTCTGGAGTTCCGCAGATTGCAAACCACTGCTCTATACTTTATCCCTATGCCAGGGCTTCAAAAGGTTAACAAAATAAACCTTCAGGCTAGGTTCAGACTACGGAATCTCGGCCCGGAGATACCGAGTGCGGCCAGTGCCGGCTGAATCAGTCGGCGCTAGGACCGCGCGGACACTGCAGTCTCCAATAGACTCCAATGTGTTCCGCGCGGATTTCCGCCTGAAGAAAGAGCAACCCCTTTCTTCACGCGGAAATTTCTAAGCGGATTTTCCGTTCACAAATTACGCCTCGGCCGCTGATAGGCTGAGCCCACTGTTATGTAAGGAGCTCTGGACGGCTTCTAACATGACAGTGCGCTCAGCCTATCACCGGCCAAGGTGGAACATCGCTGCGGCCGGTGATAGGCTGACAGCTCTCCGACGTTCACATCCCCAGCGTAAGGCCGACGTCGGAACATGCGTTAGCTTATTTGGTTTATCTTTTGCAGCCCGGGCATAGGGATACAGCATAGGGATACCGCACAGTATAGAGTGTCAGCGCCGGCGGCCGCAAAAAACAGGAGGACGAGGAGGGCAGCGCTTGCGGGTGATGTGAGTAGTACCCCGATGGGGACAGTGGGTCGCTGGGCTGATAATTTTGGGGGAGGGGGGGGGAATACCGTTATATACCGTGGAACCGCTATAAGTTACAAAAATACCGCGATACACATATTTGGCCATACCGCCCAGCCCTAATGGTAACTTCACCGCTGCTTGGTCCCACTGCAAGCAGGCTTGCTCCTGAATCTCTGCCCACGCACCAAGCCTGCCACCCGAATGAGGGAGATAAGGTTAAGCCAACTAATAGTTTGCCTAAACATAGACTAGACAGTATAAGAATGTGACAGATTTGTCAAACTGCCTGAGCCACTGTGATAAATTTTGCACATCCTTAACCCCTTAAGGACTCAGCCCATTTTGGCCTTAAGGACTCAGACAATTTAATTTTTACGTTTTCATTTTTTTCTCCTCGCCTTCTAAAAATCATAACTCTTTTATATTTTCATCCACAGACTAGTATGAGGGCTTGTTTTTTGCGCGACCAGTTGTCCTTTTGTAATGACATCACTCATTATATCATAAAATGTATGGCGCATCCAAAAAAACACTATTTTTGTGGGGAAATTAAAACGAAAAACGCAACTTTGCTAATTTTGGAAGGTTTTGTTTTCACGCCGTACAATTTATGGTAAAAATGACATGTGTTCTTTATTCTGAGGGTCAATACGATTAAAATGATACCCATTATTATATACTTTTAAATTATTGTTGCGCTTAAAAAAAATCACAAACTTTTTAACCAAATTAGTACGTTTATAATCCCTTTATTTTGATGACCTCTAACTTTTTTATTTTTCCGTATAAGTGGCGGTATGGGGGCTCATTTTTTGCGCCATGATCTGTACTTTTTTTTTTGATACCACATTTGCATATAAAAAACTTTTAATAAATTTTTTATAATTTTTTTTAATATAATGTATTAAAAAAGTAGGAATTTTGGACTTTTTTTTTTATTTTCGTTCACGCCGTTCACCGTACGGGATCATTAACATTTTATTTTAATAGTTCGGACATTTACGCACGCGGCGATACCAAATATGTCTATAAAAAATGTTTTTTACGCTTTTTGGGGGTAAAATAGGAAAAAACTGACGTTTTACTTTTTATTGGGGGAGGGGATTTTTCACTTTTTTTTAACATTTTTTTTTTACACTTGAATAGTCCCCATAGGGGACTATTCATAGCAATACCATGATTGCTAATACTGATCTGTTCTATGTATAGGACATAGAACAGATCAGTATTATCGGTCATCTTCTGCTCTGGTCTGCTCGATCACAGACCAGAGCAGGAGACGCCGGGAGCCGCACGGAGGCAGGTGAGGGGACCTCCGTCCGGCGTTCTGAATGATCGGATCCCCGCAGCAGCGCTGCGGGCGATCCGATCGTTCATTTAAATCGCGAACTGCCGCAGATGCTGGGATCTGTATTGATCCCGGCACCTGAGGGGTTAATGGCGGACGCCCGCGAGATTGCGGGCGTCGGCCATTGCCGGCGGGTCCCTGGCTGCGATCAGCAGCCGGGATCAGCCGCGCATGACACGGGCATCGCTCCGATGCCCGCGGTTATGCACAGGACGTAAATGTACGTCCTGGTGCGTTAAGTACCACCTCACCAGGACGTACATTTACGTCCTGCGTCCTTAAGGGGTTAAAGGGGTACTCTGGCAAAAAAAAAAAATTTCTCTGAATAAGCCCGAGCTGCCGCAATTAAAATAAAGGGTACCTCTCATCAAAAAAACTTTTGATATATTATAGATTAATGTATGCAGAATAACTTTACAATTGCATGTTATTAAAAAATATGCTTCTTTCTATTTAATTTTCCACTTTGAAGAAATGACCACTAGGGGTCTCCCTACCAGTCCCGGCAGCAAGCATTTCAGACTCATGCTGGAGTCCTAAACACTACGAGCTGCCAGTCTGCTTTGTTCACAAAGGAGAACACTCAGAGCTGCCAGCCTGCTTTGTTCACAGCCTGTTTGGCTGTGAACAAAGCAGGCTGGCAGTTCTGAGTGTTTAGGACTCCAGCATGAGTCAGAAATGCTTGCTGACAGGACTGATCGGGGAAAAATACAATAGAAAGAAGCATAATTTTTCATTAACATGCTATTGGAAAGTTATTCAACATTCATTAATCTAAAATATATCAAAAGTTTATTTGATGAGGTACACTTTAACTTTTACTTACCTCCTCCCACCACTTCGTCAGTATTGCGTCCCCCCCGGTGCTCTGGTCTTCTTCACTGCCCTCAGCCACAGCGATGTCCCACCTCGGTCAGTGATTGGCTGAGCACCATTGTGATGTATTGGGCTCAGGCTTGGCCTTCTTCCTAGTACCAAAGCCCAGTACATCCCCCTGCTCAGTCTAAAGTGGGACACCGCTTCGGCTGTTGTGTATCTGAGCTGCAGTTACTTATTGACCCCCCCCCCAGAAGCAGGAAGAATGCTGGGCCAAATACATAACACTGCCGCTCAGTCTCTTACCAGGCGAGGCAGGACGTGTTGGCAGCAGGAAGATAACTGCACTGGGTAACAAGTAAGTCCAAGTTTATTATTTTAATTGCTGCAGCCCTGTGTTCAGAGGGAAAATGTTGCCAGATTACCCCTTTAAAGGAGATGTCCGGTGCGGACTATTCCATCCTGCCCGGGCTGCAAAAAAAAGAGAAAACAAACTATCACTTACCTTCCTACGTTCCGCCGGAGCTCCGCAGCAGCTGATCGGTCGGCCGGGCTGTCTACTTCCCTTAGCCCGGCATCTCACATGGCGCTTCAGCCTATCAACAGCTGAGCTGTTTCGGAGCTCCGGGGGAAAGTATTTTTTTTTTATAAATGACAGCAGCCGACAGACACACCTCCTGAGTGTATAGAGACAAGCTGTGCTGACACCCCCCACCGATCTCTAGATGTAGCTGGATAAAGCTCACTCTCTGGCTTGGTTCTCAATCTGTCTCATTTCAGGTGCAGGGCTTTATTATAAGACTAAAGCTGGCTATACACAATACATTGTTGGCAGGATCTGACCACCTTATGTGGTGGGGAGAGAATGGCTGGGCGCGTTGGATAAGGTCGTTGAAAACAAACTCCAACCATTCATGTGTTAGGCTGCATTCACACCACGTTTTTGCTATACAGTTCCCGTATCAGATTTTTGATGGAAAACTGATTCCTCAAAACCTGACTGAAATGTATCAAAACGTGTGTACAAATTTCAACCCGTATACAGTTAAAAAACGTATACGGTTTAAAAAATGATGTCTGGATGCATCCGTTTTGTAAGAAAAAAAGTATACGTTTTTAGCTTTTCACTCCATTTTGAATAAAGTTTCACTTGTTTGATTGAAATTCCAAGAAAAAAAAAACATGCAAAGTAAAAAACAGGCTGGTGAAAACCGGATGGAACCGTACAGATTAGACATTCTTATAATATGTTAGATTTTATTTCCATCATTTACTCTTTCAAAATAACAAAAAACATGGCATCTGCAAACATTTGGGCACCCTGCAGAGTTAATATCTTGTACTGCCCCCTTTGGCAAGTATCACAGCTTGTAAACACTTTTTGTAGCCAGCCAAGAGTCTTTCAATTCTTGTTTGAGGTATCTATGCCCCTTCTTCCTTACAAAAGTCTTCCAGTTCTTTGAGATTTCTGGGCTGTCTTGAAGCAGGCAGGTTCCAAGTCATCAGCTGACTAGTGATGTCAGGTCTCGGCCGCATTGCAAGCTGGGAAAAATCTGAGACAAGTCATTTTGTATGCTGATAAAAATAAATATTGGGGTGAAAATCACATAAGAATTGTGAGAAAACCATCACACACAGGTACAGACACTATATTATGAACTACACTAACTTTACAGCCCCTGTAGCATAGTGAAATAATAAAAATTCCTGGAATACCCCTTTAAGTCAGTAGGGAAAATCCACAGCAGAAAACGCCATGATGCAGATCTGCAGGCCAATTTACAATAAAGATGTCCCGATACCAATTACTGGACATGAAGATGAAGGTCTGCACCTTGCTCCAGAATTAGCAGTCAGGCTTGTTGTATCAGACGCAGCGGTCTTCTTACCAAGACATCCTTACAGTGCCCAAAGCTGTTATTTGTTCACATATCACAATTCATGATGTACGGCGGCTAATATGAGTTGTTCTCATTTCTAGCTCTCTCAAAATGGCGAAGTTCCAGGCGCCAGTGATCAACGACAATCCCCTGGGCTGGGGTCCCTGTGCCGTACCGGACCAATTCAAGGACATGCCCTACCAGCCCTTCAGCAAAGGAGATCGTCTAGGAAAGGTGATTTTATGTTCTGTTTCTCATATGAAATGAAGCCCATCTTGCGTGTATGACATTGAACTATTTAGAGGGCGGTGTGTAAGTCTTGTCTGAAGTCAAAGCACATGATGTCTGTGTACTTGTGAGTAAATGTGGGGTCTCTAGTAACTCACTGACATTTCTCTATAGACTAACAGGGTGTGTCTCTTCTGTTTTCCCTGATAAGGTTGCAGACTGGACTGGAGCCACCTATCAAGACAAGAGATACACCAGTAAGTATAGGAGCTCATCGTGTAGTGTCAGCAGTGTGTTTAGAGGAAATCATCTCTCGGGATTTAAACCCCTTAAGGACCAAGGACATACCAGTACGTCCTGGGTCCTTTCCCACAGCGTGGCCCCGCGTCATAGCAGGTCGAGCCCGTCCGGGACCCCTGGCTAATAGCGCGCGCTACTGATCGCGGTGCCTCGCGCTATTAACCCTTTAGACGCAGCGTTCAAAGTTGAACTCTGCGTCTCTAAAGTGAAAGTAAACCAATGCCAGTTAGCTCAGGGAGCTGTTCGAGATGACCGCGGTGAAATCACGGCATCCGGAACACCTGTAGGACACGAGGAGGGTCCCCTTACCTGCCTCCTGTTGTCCGATCGCCGAATGACTGCTCAGTGCCTGAGATCCAGGCATGAGCAGTCAAGTGGCAGAATCATTGATCAATGGTTTCCTATGAGAAACCAGTGATCAATGTAAAAGATCAGTGTGTGCAGTGTTATAGCCCCCTATGGGAGTTATAACATTGCAAAAAAATAAAGGAAATTTTCTGCCCGGAGATTCCGTAGTCTGAACCTAGCCTAATTGTCCAAATGGAAGTGCCAATCATAGAGTAAGAGAAATTTTATTTTTTTTTTTATATCCTCTCAGCACCGCCTAAAATTGGGTTTTCTATTGAGCCTCTTAAAGGGCCCATGCACATAAAAAGAAAGTTGCTTGAACCTGGGACTGACTACATAATGTGTATTGGGAACTCTTGATGCCTACAACAGGAGGTGTTGGGAAAAGAATTGGACAAGTTGAATTTCAGCATCCAGTCCTTTTTGTTTCCAAGGGAGATAAGCCACCCTCATACTTACCTGGCATGGCTTATTCTCCTGTTCCCACTGAGAACATATGCATGCTTACTAAAATATTGATGGCTATAAATATCAGAAAGGTGATCGTCTAATTCCTGCCACCCCTACTGATCATCAGATTTAAGGAGTTGCCTGGTAAGTGTGGTTCAGACTGGTTCACTTGAATAGGATTGAGCTCTGTGCTACCAGGTACAGCTGCTACACTCTGTATACTGCAGTGCCTGGTAAACAATGAAGAGATCCGGGTTTTTCAAAACTACAACTCCCAGCATGCCTGGACAGCCAAAGGCTATCTGGGCATGCTGGGAGTTGTAGTTTTGCAACATCTGGAGGCACCCTGGTTGGGAAACAGCCTTATCCCCATCTGTCAGATTTAAAACTCCCTCTGATCTGTGGACAATGTCAAAGACCGACACTGATAGTTTAATAGTTGATTTTACGATAGCTTAATTAGATGCAAAACAATCTTTATCAAGCACAAGATGTCCAGTGGAGTTTGTTAGAAGATGTAGTTTTCCTATCCACAGGTTAGAGCAGTGTTTCCCCACCAGGGTGCCTCCAGCTGTTGCCAAACTACAACTCCCAGCATGCCTGGAAAGCCTTTCAGCGTCGCACCCCCCACCGTAGTGCTGGGCGGTATACCGGTCTGAACCGGATACCGTTTTTTTTTCTCCCACGGTATGGATTTTTGCCCATACCGCTATACCGGTCGGGCCCCTCCCCCATCCTCCGAGTCAATAAAAATATTTTTTAACTTACCTGTAATGGGGGTGGTCCGTGCCATCCATCCTTCCTGTAGTGTCCGGAGGCATTCCGGGTGGAGGGTGAACCGGTCCGGGCTGTACTTCTCCGGGGGAGCTCTTCTCCACTCCGGGCAGGCTCCGGCCTAGTACGCTGCATAGACGCCGTGACGTCAGGTGCGTCGCTGCGCACGGGCGTCACTGCGCAGCGGCGTCTATGCTGCGTTACTAGGCCGGAGCCTGCCCGGAGTGGAGAAGAGCTCCCCCGGAGAAGTACAGCCCGGACCGGTTCACCCTCCACCCGGAATGCCGCCGGACACTACAGGAAGGATGGATGGCCCGGACCACCCTGACAGGTAGGGGGAGAGAAGCGGGTGGTGGTGGCGGCGGCCTATGGCACCGCAAAAGCCACTGCAGTGCATTGATTTAAAGTGCCCGCTTTAAATCAATGATCTGCAGCGGTGTCGCGGGGGGATAAATAGCCGATAACTTATACCGGAATATCAGTATAAGTTATCGGCTATCGGCCCTAACCTCCACCGATTATCGGTATTGGCCCTAAAAAAACGATATCAGTGTCTGATTGAGGGAGGTCCGACCACCCTCATAATCTCCCGAGCTTGGACCCCAGCCCTCTGATAGAAGCATATGCCGTCTACATTCATTTATATGGAAGCGCCGAAGAGACCAGAATGCTATACTTGGGCGTCTCCAGTGCTTCTATAGAAGTTAATTGAGTGCGGCATGTGCTTCTTAGCAAACTGGGGTGTCCCCCTGCGCGATCAGACACTTTCACTAGACAACCCCTTTAAAGGGGTAATCCGGTGGAAAACCTTTTTATATATATATATATATATATATATATATATATTTTTTTTTTTTTTAAATCAACTGGTGCCAAAAAGTTAAGCAGTTTTTTAAATTACTTCCATTAAAAAAATCTTAATCCTTCCAGTAGTTATTAGCTGCTGAATACTACACAGGGAAATTCTTTTCTTTTGGGATTTCTTTTCTGTCTGACTACAGTGCTCTCTGCTGACACCTCTGTCCATTTCAGTAACTGTCCAAAGCAGCAGTTCCTGACACAGACAGAGGTGTCAGCAGAGAGCACTGTGGTCAGACAGAAAAGATATCCAAAAAGAAAAGAATTTCCTCTGTAGTATACAGCAGCTAAGTACTGGAAGGATTAATATTTTTTTTAATAGAAGTAATTTACAAATCTGTTTAACTTTCTGGCACCAGTTTATTAAAAACTGTTTTCCACAGGTGTACCCCTTTAAAATCCCCGATAACCCCATTAGTTTTTAAAATTGGTAATGGTCCACCAATATGATCCTCCATAGTATTTTCTGAATGCATTTGCCTTGCATTAGGAAGGTTGTATTTACAGGTGAATGATAAAATTGCTCTCCTCCCCCCCCCCCCCCCTTTCTAGATAAATATTCCTCACAGTTTGGCGGTGGCAGTCAGTATGCTTATTTCCATGAGGAGGATGAGACCAGCTTTCAACTTGTGGACACCACCAAGATGCAGAAAACCGCATACCAGAGGAACCGGCTGCGCTTCGCTCAGGTAAGTGAGGCTTTCAGTGGGGCACTTACTGTCAGAAGCCTGGACATGTGTGCACCAAACCCAACTCCACTATCTACATATCTAAAGGTTTATCTTTATGTTGTACTTACAGAGGAACCTGCGTCGTGATAAAGACAGAAGGAATATGCTCCAGTTCAACATGCAGACACTACCGAAGAGTGCCAAGCAGAAAGAGAGGTAAACGGTTAGGGTCTGAACTATGGGATTATATGGCCGTGTGATGGCAGGGAAGATTAGTAATAGTCAATGGCGTTACTTCTTTTAGTAAAGATCTATTTGATACTGTTTCAGGGATCGTTTACGACTTCAGAAAAAATTCCAGAAGCAGTTTGGTGTTCGCCAGAAGTGGGACCAGAAATCACAGGTAAACGTGCATGCGTCTGGTTCAGATAGACGTGTGTGTGTGTGTGTGTGTGTGTGTGTGTATAATAGTGTTTGCCAACCAGGGTGCCTCCAGCTGTTGCAAAACAACTCCCTGCATGTGCTTGGCCGAAAACCGAAAATGTGTTTTCCCCCGAAACATATAGAGAGAGAGAGAGAGAGAGATATAGATATATATATATTTATATATATAATATTCTAAATTAGTATTTGTTACATTTGTATTACTTTTTTTTGGGATGTGACGTGACCAAAATCAGCAATTTTTGCGTTTGGGATTTTTTTTGCGTTTACGCCGTTCACAGTGCAGAATCAGAAACATAATAATTTAATAGTGCTGCACACACATTATACACAGTTATTGCCCCCTATAGTACAGATCTTCAGACATGCTGCACATAGTTATTGCCCCATAGGATACAGATCTTTTATACATGACACTCACACACATACACACACACATCATACAGTTATTGCCCCTATAGTACAGATCTTATACATGATGCTGCACACTTACATCATACAGTTATTACCCCTATAGTACAGATCTTATACATGCTGCACACACACATCATACAGTTATTACCCCTATAGTACAGATCTTATACATGCTGCACACACACATCATACAGTTATTACCCCTATAGTACAGATCTTATACATGCTGCACACACATCATACAGTTATTGCCCCTATAGTACAGATCTTATAAATGCTGCACACACGCAGTCTGGTGCAGTCAGCCTGTACACATGGCTCATAGTGCGCTGTGAATCACCTGAACGTCTCCCAGGAAATAGATCACAGGATGCGGTGTCTTCGGTCCGGTCCGGGGCAGGCTGACCAGCACGTCGTTACTCTTCCCAGGCTCAGTCCCTGGCTCACTTTGTAGTCTGAACAGGGAGTGCGGATCCCACATGGCGCTCACCCTCGCACACATGCTGATCACTCCAGCCACCATGCGAAACAGCAGGCGGCGAGCGAAGCGCAAGGGCTGTACGTAAAGTGCAAATGAGGCTGCAGTTTCTATGGTTACTGAGGAACGATCAGGCCACATCCTAGTAAGCTACAGGACCTTTGCTATGTCACGATCATGTTACCAGAAGGGATGGCATAATGCTTGGCTACAGAATAACTTTCACATTACATCGTCCTGGGATCCTACCAGCGGTGATCTAAAGGGCCACTTCCTCGAAATTTTCGGCAGAAAATTCAATCAGCCGAAAATACATTTTCGGCTGATAATTTTCGGCAGATTAAATTTCGGTGCATCGCTAGAATTTAGAGTAAGTTTGTTGTATGTATAAGAATAATGACTCTAACCTCATAGGCTCAGCTGAAGCCTAGAGACTCCTCTGTAGAAGTCCGCAGTGACTGGGAAGTCAAGGAAGAAATGGATTTCCCCCGGCTGATGAAAATGCGCTATCTTGAGGTGGCTGAACCATTAGACATGTGAGTATTCATGACTCTCAGCCATCTATGAAACCATTTGGGGTGGATGCTTTAGCAAGTTTGTAGGATTGCCCTCTTTGATGTACTTATATCTGCTGGTTACTGTCTCCAAACTGTAGACCCCCAGATGTTGCAAAACTACAACTCCCAGAATGCCCGGAAAGGCAATGGCTGTTTCGGACATGCTGGGAGTTTGTTTTTCAACAGCTCTAGAGGTTTAAATATACCATGTACCTAACATATTATATATATTTTTTTTTTTCCTGCTTCTTTACACCCCAGAGAGTGTTGTGGTGCCCTGGAATATTATGATAAAGCCTTTGATAGAATCACCACAAGGAGTGAAAGACCTTTAAAGAGCATCAAGAGGATTTTCCATACTGTGACAACAACGGATGATCCTGTGATCAGAAAGGTGAATCTCCCAGTGCCGTTCAATCACCCCTTATCCCTCCATCATTTCATCCACCCCTTATTCCCCTTGCCACCTTATGCCAAATTATCCCCCCCCCCCTTACCCCCTGTGCCACATCATTTCCCCTTGATCCCCCTGAGCCATTTCATTCATCTTTATTACCCCCTGTGTAAATTCATCACCCCCCTCTTTATGAAGTGATAGAGGGGGAATGAAATGGCAGAGGGGGTGAATTTGCACAGAGGGTAATAAGGGGAAAATGAAATAGCACAGGGGGGATCAAGAGGAATTTATTTGGCACAGGGAGGAACAGGGAAGGAGGGGGTGACTGATGTGGCTGGTGGACATACAGAAGCAGGAGACCACTGTTTAAGCAGCAATCTTCTGCTATTGGTCCGGTTGCTACTGCGGGGGGGTGCAGCGGGGGCCTGGGCCCCTTTCTGAAGTATTGGTTGTACCCCCTGACAGCGGCCCTGTGTACAAGGTTGGGCCGGCATATAAGCCTGCTTGTCCCCTATTGGGTGTGTCCGCGTCTACTATTGGGAGTGTCCCCTATTCGAAGGGAGCAAATACATTGTCTTATGGGACTCTGCCGGGGAATTAAAAACTGTCCACTAAGGGAGATTTCACTGTGTATACATATTTAGCTGTAGATACATATATTTTCACGTAAATACCCTTAATCATACAACACCTGTAATACTGTTGTCTGTTCACAGCTGGCAAAGACACAGGGAAATGTTTTTGCCACAGACGCCATTCTTGCCACCCTCATGTGCTGCACCCGTTCAGTCAACTCTTGGGACATTGTGGTTCAGCGAGTGGGATCCAAAATCTTCTTTGACAAGAGAGACAACTCAGACTTTGGTAAGGAACATAAGTCACTGATATTTCAGCTATAACTCATTTTTTTTTTTTTTTTTTTTTAACTAAAACATCCACAGGGGTGGACTGGGAATAGAAAATCAGACCTAAAACAACACCTTCCCTGTCCTCAGGTTCTGTATGGTGTTACAGCTTGGTTCTGTTGAAGTGAATGGAGACAGATTGTGATGCCTAAAATAAAAGGGTGACAGAGCATAGGTCATAGCTAACACTAGACAAAGTCTGTGGGCCTAAGTGGCCGGATTTCTTGAAAACAGACTTTTTTTCCCCTTTTAAGGACTGACAGTGCAGGACCCCATTTTATCATTGCTGAAGTAGAAGTGACCGGTTTGCTGTTGTCTTCTGCTTTTAGGAGAGCTGACACAGATCCTGTCCATAGAGCAGTCTATGACCATGGTAGCAGAAATCCCTTTATTGCCATGGTCCGTGCCTGCAGCATGATCAAAGGGGACCCCCAAACTACTGAATAAATGGGGGAAATAAAAACCAAGTTATTTCTGCTGTCATGTAGTGTAAAAAAAAAAAAAAACTAAAAATGTAGCTGTCCTTAAAGGGGTACTCCGGTGGAAAACATTTATTTATTTATTTTTAAATCAACTGGTGCCAGAAAGTTACAGATTTGTAAATGACTTCTATTAAAAAAATATTTCTCTATCGGCTCCATTGGGGGACACAGACCATGGGTGTATGCTACTGTCTCTAGGAGGTATGACACTATGGCAACAAAAAGTCGGCTCCTCCCAGCAGGATATACCCACCTCCAGGCCCTGAGCTAATCAGTTTTAGCTTAGTGTCTGAAGGAGGTGGACATGGTCTGGAATTCTCCAGACCAGGTCTTGTTTTATTATTTTCCTAGTTAGGGAAGTTCATTTTTTATTCCTTTTTTCTTTCATGTTTTCAGGTGGGGACTCAGG
Source organism: Hyla sarda (assembly GCF_029499605.1). NCBI lineage: Eukaryota > Metazoa > Chordata > Amphibia > Anura > Hylidae > Hyla > Hyla sarda. The sequence goes on along the minus strand of NC_079194.1, from coordinate 69,417,814 downwards.
AACTGCGGCTCACTGTTTCCCCATTGCGATTGAGGGGGCACAGACATTGCGTATATGCGCTGTTAACCCCCTCTCGCCAACGGTCATTGTCTTGGGTTGTACCTCATGGGTCGGGGTCCCCTTATTCCCTGCTCGCCTCGCTCGCACATGGTAGCTCGGCGTGATGCAGGTGACAGAAAGCTGACTGAAGACCTCACAGAAGACTCCATTAGGTAAGTTCTTCTGACTGAGGTGAGTATATATTCCTTTCTCCCTTAGGTGCTGACTTGCAACCTCTGGAGACCCTCAGTTTTTGTCCCACCTTTCAGGGTCTAAGGGGCTGGCCTGTGCTAGGGGGCTTTATCTTTATTTCTGGGGCGAGCAGTGGCATATTTGGGATAAATGGCTCCATTTATTCTTATGCTCGTGTGTGTGTGTGTTTTACTATGCGGCTGACAGCCGTGGCGCCTATACTGTTCGGGCGCATGAAGCGCCGACTTACTTTCGCTTTCGGCAGGAGACTGCTGCCGGCGAATATGTGTCTCACCCGCTCACATATGCGGATGACATGCACTCGGGGCAAGGAGCGGGCGCCATTACTATTTTTCTTCATCTGGATTTCGGCAGCTGGCGCGCTATAGCTCCGCCCACAGGGCCGCCGGAGCTTACTGGACGCGCAAATCGTCCTCCAATCAGCACCGTGCGTGCGATTTTTAGGTGGCAGGGGCCAATCAGACAGTGCCCCTGCTCCAGGCATGCCCCTGCTCCAGGCATGGCTATTGGCTGGCCTGTTTCTCCCTCTCTATCTACACAGAGCGGAGTTCTCCTCACAGCAGCTGCCACAGGGGACACAGACTCGGGTGAGAGAGTTCTTTTTTTCATTATGTCCGTACCCAGAACTGTTCCTCCCTCTAAACAGACAACTGAAGCGTTAGTTTCCTATTTTGTCTGTAAGAGCTGTAATTCCAAAATGCTTGGTTCTTCTGCACCCACTTGCTCTGCCTGCTCCACTGCTACCCCAGACCCCCTGCTACCCCCGGATGCTCTTTCAGTTTCGGTGGATTCGGCCACCCCTCCAGCCTGTGTTTCTTCCCTATCCCAGTATATGGCTGATTTGACTCAAGTCTCCCGTTCGGCGGCTGAGGCCTCCCGTGACGTGGTGTCTGCCTTGAAGAGGTCTGCCCTGCGCCGGCCCTCTAAAGGGCCCCGCTCCTCTTCTCCACATACTTCACGCTCTCACAAGTTTACTAGGGGTGCCTCTTCTGACTCTTCCATTGAGTCTTCAGGTAGACGTGGGTGCTCCCCTCTTTTGGCCCCAATAAGGGGTCTGGGCAGGCGCCTTCGCGGGACAAGAAGGCTCCCTCATTCCGGGCGCGCCAGTCTTGGAAGTCGGACACCAAGCGTTCCGGACGTTTTGCGGCCAAATCGGGCAACCGCAAACCCACTTCCGCATGAAGTGAAGCCCCCACCCGCAGATTTTTCTCTTACTTTTTCGAGACATCTGGACCACACACATTCAGGACTCTTGGGTCAGGGACGTGGTGTCCAACGGATACCGAATCGAATTTGCCTCCCTCCCGAGGGATCGTTTTTTTTTCAGTCCCCGGGCCCCCGGTCTCCTTCTCTGGCGAAGCAGTTTCGGGAGGCTCTCCAGTCCCTTCTTCTCCAGGGAGTTATTGTCCCCGTTCCTCCAGGGGAACGTTTTCGGGGTTTCTATTCCAATCTTTTTGTGGTCCCCAAGAAGGGCGGTTCTGTGCGGCCAATCCTGGACCTCAAGTGTCTCAACCATCATCTTCTCATCCGCCACTTCCGAATGGAATCTCTCCGTTCGATAGTGGCATCCATGGAACAGGGGGAGTTTCTTTCTTCGGTGGACATCAAAGATGCCTACCTCCATGTTCCAATATTTCCCGGCCATCAACGGTACCTCCGCTTAGCGGTTCCGGAGGGGCATTTTCCCCCCACGTCTCCACGACAGCACCCATGAGATTATCTCCTCCTCCTGATTGAGACAGGAAAAAACACTGAGAGGTTAAATTCCCCACCCCTTCCTGTCCCTGTCAGGGAAGGAGCTGAGAGGTGCAGGGGGGTTTTTGCTCTCCTGCATGAAGAAAATTGAAGGTCCTTACCGGGGCCTTGCAGACTCGGGGTGCGGGCATAGCACACCCCCTGTCTTTTTCTCCCACTCTGTGGGTCCCCTCCCGGAGCCTGGAGGCAGAGGAATGCCGTGGGAGCACCATGTAGTGTGCGGGTCTCTGTGCGGTCTCCTTACAGCGGTCTCTGCCTTCAGAGAGGAGTTCTTTACCTCGCGCTTCTTAGTTATTTTCTCCCGGCAGATCTCCTTCCGACCGGGATGCTGGCGTCTGTCGTCACTTCCGGCCGCGCTGGAGCGGGGAATTTGAATCTGGAGACCGGCTTTGTACCTATAGGAAGCCCCTCTCCCAGATGGAAGCTGCTCTACCTGATTCCAGCGTTGGATATTACAAGGCTGCATCATGAGCTCACCTGCAAAAGTTCCAGATCCTCCAGTGATCCCAGGATCCGTGAGTCTTGAGGGCCTATGGGTTCGCCCTGGCCTATCTTCATTGCATGGTGTTTTATCCTTCTCTTCCTTGTATTTGCTGGGAGACAATGATTCTGTAGGTTCTTCGGTTAAACCGAAAAATCTAAACCTAAGAAATGTGTTATTTGCTAAAAGGAGTTTCCTGAATCTGCTTCTAACCTCTGTGCAAATCATGTATTGCATCAGTAATAAAAGATGACTCTCTAACTCTTATGCAAGACATTAAATCCATGATTCATTCAGAGATGCACTCAGCATTAGCCTCTTTTGCACCTGTTACACCCTGTGGCATCCGGTTAATGTCTCAGCTGTAAAAAAGACTAAAACTGTGAAGAAAGTATATCTCCAGAATTGGAAGAAGGAGAATATGTGGAAAATCCTCATGAAGAGGAAGGTTCCTATTTGAAAAGATTCTTGTTTTAATTCTGATGTTATAGAATCCTTAATTAAGTCCGTCCGTACTACCTTGAATTTAGAGGGAATTCAGGAGACTAAGTCTATCCAGGATGAGCTTTTTGGAGGCCTAGGAGACAGGAAACCCTGTAATTTCCCTGTTCATACAATGACAATCTGTTTATTCAGTTTGCTGGCCCTAATAGAGGCAAGAAAGCCTCTAGGAGTTCTATAGCCAGATGGATTAAGACCGCAATTTCAGAGGCTTATGTGGCCAGAGGTAAAGTCCTTCCTATACAATTGAAGGCCCATTCTACTAGAGCAATTTCCTCATCATGGGCAGAGAGAGCTGGAGCTTCTGTAGAACAGATTTGCAAAGCTGCCACTTGGAAAAACCTTCATACTTTTTTCAGACATTTTAGAGTTCACATCTTGCCTTCTGAGGATATGGCCTTTGGACGTAAAGTTCTCAGTGCTATAGTCCCTCCCTAATAAATTCTTTGGTATTTCTCATGGGTGCTGTTGTGGAGACGTGGGGGGAAAAGGTGAATTATACTCACCGATAATTCCTTTTCTGGAAGTCTCCACGACAGCACCCATACATCCCACCCTTTTGGTTTTTTATTGTAGTGTTTTGGTGCACTTTTTTCCTTTCCTTTCGGTGTTCTTTATAAATACACTGGTGTGGACAGGAAGGGGTGGGGAATTTAACCTCTGTGTTTTTTCCTGTCCCAATCAGGAGGAGGAGATAATCTCATGGGTGCTGTCATGGAGACTTCCAGAAAAGGAATTATCGGTGAGTATAATTCACCATTTCAATTCGTAGCCCTCCCCTTTGGTCTGGCCACTGCTCCTCTGGTCTTTACCAAGATCCTTGCGCCAGTGATAGCCCTGTTGCGGTCGAGAGGAGTCTCAGTGATCCCTTACCTGGATGACCTTCTGATGGTTGAGACGCTTGAGGTCCAGGATTGGCTCCCACCAGAGTCCAGACTCTGGAGAATGTGGATCTCACTCTTCAGACCCTGGATCGCTTCAAGTGGATGGTCAACCGGGACAAGTCTGTCCTCTCTCCCACCCAGTCTCTGATCTTCTTGGGACTTCAATTCAACACGGCCTCTGCCCGGATTTGCCTTCCGCCAGACAAACGTCTGACTCTCCTGTCAGAAGTCCGCTCCCTTCGGGCCCATGTCCCAGTTTCCATCCGCATTTGCATAGAAGTCTTGGGTCGGATGGTAGCGGCCAGGGAGGCCGTACCCTTTGCCCACTTTCATTACCGCCCCCTTCAACTGGCGATTCCCTCTCGATGGGACAGATCTCCTCTGTCTCACGATCGCAAGATTGCTCTCCCTCGTCGGATCCGTCAGTCTCTGCTCTGGTAGCTCCGCTCCCCCTTCTTCTTCAGGGGCGATCATTTTTTCCCCTCCACTGGCAGGTAGTTACAACGGATGCCAGTCTGTCGGGCTGGGACGGTGTCTTCAGGGACTGGACGGTTCAAGGCCTCTGGTCTCCCCGGGAAGCCCTTCTTCCGATAAACATCTTGGAACTGAGGGCGATTATTCTTTGTCTTCTTCATTGGGAGTCCCTGCTTCAGTCCCGCCCTGTCCGCGTCCAGTAGGACAACGCCACGGCTGTAGCGTACATAAATCGGCAAGGCGGCACTCGCAGCTCGGCAGCCATGGCCGAGGTGACAAAGATTATCATCTCGGCGGAAAACAAGGTTCCGGCCATTTCGGCGATTCACATTTCGGGTGTGCTCAACTGGGAAGCGGACTTCCTCAACCGACCCCGGCGAGTGGTCCCTACATCCAGAGGTCTTTGCGCAGATCTGCGACCTCTGGGGCATTCCAGTCGTGGACCTCTTCGCGTCTAGGCACACTCGGAAGATCCTTCCATTTGTGTCAAAGTCCCGGGACCCCCTGGCTCTAGCCGTGGACGCCCTAGTGATTCCTTGGGCGGGGTTTGCTCTGCACTATCTGTTCCCTCCCCTTCCGCTCCTTCCCAGGGTTCTGAGGAAGCTCAAAGCGGAGTATGTTCCCGTCATACTGGTAGCTCCAGACTGGCCCCGAAGGTCGTGGTACGCCGACGTGGTCAGGCTCCTGGACGACGCTCCACTGCGCCTTCCACTTCGTCCGGACCTGCTGTCTCAGGGTCCTCTTTGCCACCCCAATTTACAGTCGCTGCATTTGACGGCATGGCGGTTGAGACCGCGGTTTTGAGAGACCGTGGTTTCTCTTCCCATGTCATTCGCACCATGCTCAGGGCTCGTAAGCCCTCCTCGGCGAAAATTTACCACCGTACCTGGCTGTCTTATTTTCGTTGGTGTGGAGCTCAGGTCTTGTCTCCTGAAAATAAAAGGAAAAAGAGGCGCGCTCCTAGCGTGATACCGTTGATGTAAAGCGGGTACGTGCGAGTTAGTGCACCTTACCGTAGTAGGTTGTGCTGCGGGCACAACACCTTAGTCTGCCTTCAGAATTGCAAGAAGCCGTTGGTATCCCGGGTCCGAGATCCTAGCGTACGGCGGTGTTAGGTAGGTGGCTGCCTCTGCATCCCTAACCGTGACTGGCAAGTCCGGTTTGAACATGTAGAAATTGGGAGAAAAGTTGGGATGAGATACGGCGCCTCCTCCGATGTAGTAAGTTGGTGATTCGGAAATGAAGATATAACAAAACTGCCTATATTAAAAAAGGCTGTTTTATTGGAGGGTGCAACTTAGAAGTTTCGAACCCGAACCGGGTTCTTCATCAGGCAATAAGATCTTATTGCCTGACGAAGAACCCGGTTCGGGTTCGAAACTTCTAAGTTGCACCCTCCAATAAAACAGCCTTTTTTAATATAGGCAGTTTTGTTATAACTTCATTTCCGAATCACCAACTTACTACATCGGAGGAGGCGCCGTATCTCATCCCAACTTTTCTCCCAAGGTCTTGTCTCCTGTTACTTTTTTTGTCCCCCGGCTTCTCTCCTTCTTGCATTCGGGATTGGAACTGGGGTTTACTCTCAGTTCCCTTAAGGGTCAGTTTTCGGCCCTTTCTATTCTTTCCCAGCGTCCTCTGGCTTCTATTTCTCATGTCTGGACCTTCCTTCAAGGAGTGGCACATGCTGCCCCTCCTTATCGGTCACCTTCTCCCCCTTGGGACTTGAATCTGGTTCTGGGTGTCCTCCAAGGTGAACCCTTTGAACACCTTAGGGAGGTGTCCCTGCGCCTCCTTTCTTGGAAAGTGTTGTTTCTTGTTGCTATCACCTCCATTCGGAGAGTGTCTGAATTGGCAGCTCTTTCCTGCCGTTCTCAGTTTCTGGTGATTCACCAGGACAAGGTTGTCTTCCGACCAGATCCTTCCTTTTTGCCTAAGGTTGTTTTCATCTCAATGAGGACATAGTCCTTTTGTCCCACTCCTTCTCATCCTAAGGAGCATTTACTCCACAAGCTGGATGTGGTTCGGGCTGTTAGGTCCTACCTCTCTATCACTTCTTCATTTCGTCAGTGTGATTCCTTTTTCGTCCTTACGGAAGGTCGTCGTAAGGGACAACCTGCTTCCAAGGCCACCATTTCTCGGTGGATCCGGTCTGCCATTTCGGAAGCCTATTGCTGTAGGGGGAAGATTCCTCCCTTCGGGGTTGTGGCTCATTCTACCCGTTCTGTTGGGGCATCCTGGGCTCTCCAGAACAAAGCCTCGGCCTCGCAGATTTGCAAGGCGGCTACTTAGTCGTCTTTGCACACTTTCTCGAGGTTCTACCGGGTTCATACCTTCGCATCGGCTGATGCTAGTCTGGGCTGTAAAGTGCGGCAGTGGAACAGCCGTCTGCCTGACTGATTATCTGCCCACCCAAGGGACGGCTTTGGTACATCCCATGGTCTGTGTCCCCCAATGGAGCCGATAGAGAAAAGGAGATTTTTTAATGCTTACCGTAAAATCTTTCTTGAAGGATCCTTTGGGAGACACAGCTCCCGCCCTTTCGGGTTTCTCTTTGGTTCTCTGTCCGAGGGTGTGTTCAGTTATACTTTTTCTTCTGGTTCTCGGACAGTTCGTGTTTTTTCCTTGACCTGCCGGTCCTCTCTTATTGCTCTGGTACTAAAACTGATTAGCTCAGGGCCTGGGGGCGGGTATATCCTGCTGGGAGGAGCCGACTTTTTTTGTTACCATAGTGTCATACCTCCTAGAGACAGCAGCATGCACCCATGGTCCGTGTCCCCCAATGGATCCTACGAGAAAGAGATTTTACAGTAAGCATTAAAAAAAATCTTTTACCCTTCCAGTACTTTTTAGCAGCTGTATGCTAGAAAGGAAATTCTTTTCTCTTTGAATTTCTTTTTTTGTCTTGTCCCCAGTGCTCTCTACTGACACCTGATGCCTGTATCAGGAACTGTCCAGAGCAGGAGAAAATCCCCAATGCAAACCTATGCTTCTCTGGACAGTTCCTGACACGGACAGAGGTGTCAGCAGAGAGCACTGTGGACAAGACAAAAATAGAAATTCAAAAAGAAAAGAATTTCCTCTGTAGCATACAGCTGTTATAAAGTACTGGAAGGATTAAGATTTTTTTAACCCCTTAACGACGCAGGACGTATATTTACGTCCTGCGCCGGCTTCCGCAATATGAAGCGTGATCGCGCCGCGATCCTGCATCATATCGCGTCAGTCCCGGCGCTTATCAACGGCCGGGACCCGCGGCTAATACCACACATCGCCGATCGCGGCGATGTGCGGTATTAACCCTTTAGAAGCGGCGGTCAAAGCTGACCGCCGCTTCTAAAGTGAAACTGAAAGTGACCTGGCTGCTCAGTCGGGCTTTTCGGGACCGCCACGGTGAAATCGCGGCGTCCCGAACAGCTGATCGGACACCAGGAGGGCCCTTACCTGCCTCCTCTGTGTCCGATCGACGAATGACTGCTCCGTGCCTGAGATCCAGGCAGGAGCAGTCAAGCGCCGATAATGCTGATCACAGGCGTGTTAATACACGCCAGTGATGAGCATAGGAGATCAGTGTGTGCAGTGTTATAGGTCCCTATGGGACCTATAACACTGCAAAAAAAATTTTTTTTTTAAGTGTTAAGTCATTTAACCCCTTCCCTAATAAAAGTTTGAATCACCCCCCTTTTCCCATAAAAAAATAAAACAGTGTAAAAAAAAAAAAAAAAAACATATGTGGTATCGCCGCGTGCGTAAATGTCCGAACTATAAAAATATATCATTAATTAAACCGCGCGGTCAATGGCATACGCGCAAAAAAATTCCAAAGTCCAAAAAAGCGTATTTTGGTCACTTTTTATACCATTAAAAAAATGAATAAAAAGTGATCAAAAAGTCCGATCAAAACAAAAATCATACCGATAAAAACTTCAGATCATGGCGCAAAAAATGAGTCCTCATACTGCCCTGTACGTGGAAAAATAAAAAAGTTATAGGGGTCAGAAGATGACATTTTTAAACGTATAAATTTTCCTGCATGTAGTTATGATTTTTTCCACAAGTGCGACAAAATCAAACCTATATAAGTAGGCGATCATTTTAACCGTATGGACCTACAGAACAATGATATGGTGTAATTTTTACCGAAATATGCACTGCGTAGAAACGGAAGCCCCCAAAAGTTACAAAATGGCGTTTTTTTTCGATTTTGTCGCACAATGATTTTTTTTCGTTTTGCCGTGCATTTTTGGGTAAAATGACTAATGTCACTGCAAAGTAGAATTGGCGACGCAAAAAATAAGCCATAATATGGATTTTTAGGTGGAAAATTGAAAGGGTTATGATTTTTAAAAGGTAAGGAGGAAAAAACGAAAGTGCAAAAACTGAAAAACCCTGAGTCCTTAAGGGGTTAACAACCACGGACGTAAATGATGTCCTGGGGCGGCGGTACTTGGAGCACCAGGATGTACATTTACGTCCTGTGTATGACCGCGAGCATCTGAGCCGTGCTCGCGTCATACACGGCAGGTTCCGCCTGCTAGCAGCAGCCGGGGACCCGCCGGTAATGGCAGACATCCGCGATCGCGCGGATGTCCGCCATTAACCCCCTCAGATGCCAGCATTAACCCCTCAGATGCCAGTACAGATCACTGCATCTGCACTTTAGAATAGATGATCGGATTGCCCGCAGCACTGGCGCGGGGATCTGATCATCTGTAATGGCAGACGGAGATCCCCTCACCTTCCTCCGTCCGTCTCCCGGCATCTTCTGCTCTGGTCTGAGATCGAGCAGACCAGAGCAGAAGATCACAGATAATACTGATCAGTGCTATGTCCTATGCATAGCACTGAGCAGTATTAGCAATCAAATGATTGCTATAGATAGTTCCCTATAGGGACATAAAAAGTGTAAAAAAAAATTTAAAAAAATCCCCTCTCCCCAATAAAAATGAAAATTGTCAGTTTTTCCCATTTACCACCAAAAAGCGTAAACATTTTTTTTTCTATAAACTTATTAGGTATCGCCACATGCGAAAATGTCCAAACTATCAAAATATAATGTTAATGATCCCGTGAGGTGAACAGCGTAAACGTAAAAAAAAAAAAAAAAAAAAAAAAAAATTGTCATGCAAAAAACAAGTCCTTATATGGGTCTATAGATGGAAATATAAGAGTTATGGATTTTAGAAGGCGAGGAGGGGTACTCCCGTGGAAAACTTTATTTTTTTTTTTTTTTTTAAATCAACTGGTGCCAGAAAGTTAAACAGATTTGTAAATCACTTCTATTAAAAAATCTTAATCTTTCCAGTACTTTTTAGGGGCTGTATACTAAAGAGAAATACAAAAAATAAATGCATTTCCTGTGATGTCCTGACCACAGTGCTCTCTGCTGACCTCTGCTGTCCATTTTAGGAACTGTCCAGAGCAGCATATGTTTGCTATGGGGATTTTCTCCTGTTCTGGACAGTTCCTAAAATGGACAGCAGAGGTCAACAGAGAGCACTGTGGTCATGACATCACAGGAAATGCATTTCTTTTTTGGATTTCTCTTTAGTATACAGCCCCTAAAAAGTACTGGAAGGATTAAGATTTTTTAATAGAAATGACCTTCAAATCTGTTTAACTTTCTGGCACCAGTTGATTTAAAAAAAAAAAAAAAAAAAATTCCACGGAAGTACCCCTTTTAAGGTGTAAATGTGCTTGGTCCTTAAGGGGTTAATAGAAGTCATTTACAATTCTGTTTAACTTTCTGGCACCAGTTGATTAAAAAAATGTTTTTTCCCACCGGAGTACCCCTTTAAGGCTTTTTCAGGCTTGGACACTGAGGGCTCAAGGGGTAAAATAATACTTTAACATCTTAATATGTAGCTGCATAATCACATGGTATGTTTTACTCACATACATTTAATTTGTATACAACACAAAAACCACCCAATTGTACCTCTAAAAGGATGTTGTTAGTTAATGTTTGTGTTGTAGCAAGAACTTAAGCATCATGACTCCATAGTAAAAAGAATTGTCAGTTCTACCACTTTGCTTGTCCACTTGTCGCATACTAACCCTGATCTTCCCTGGTCTCTGTAGATTTGCTAACAGTCAGTGAAACGGCCAATGAACCGCCCCAGGATGAGGTGAACTCCTTCAACTCTCCAAGGAACCTGGCCATGGAGGCGACCTACATCAACCACAACTTCTCCCAACAGTGTTTGCAGATGGTGAGTGTGTTGGTCATGTCCTTATTAGTGATGAGAGGCAGGGGCCATATTTGAATTTGCGATATTTAGCAAATATGTGGACGAATATTCGTCCTATGTTTGCAAAATTCGCATATTCGCTATGTATGTTCCCTTTTTTTTTTTTTCCAAGCAAAAATTGGTAATGAAATTCAGATTATATATTTCACCTAAAAGAAGGGAGGCACCAGTGTGCTCTGGAAGTGCCGATACTTGCGAATATTTGCTTCTTCGCATATACGAAATATTCGCACTCCACACCGACTCACACAGTAAATATTGGAGTCTTCTTTGGACCACAAGCTGGAAGCAGGGAGCGATGATCACTTTTTTTTTTTTTTTTTTTTTTTTCTTTACACCATACACATCATTGTTTTAACCCCTTAAGGACCAAACCCATTTTCACCTTAAGGACCAGGCCAATTTTATTTTTGCGCTTTCGTTTTTTCCTCCTCACCTTCTAAAATCCATAACTCTTATATTTCCATCTACAGACCCATATAAGGGCTTGTTTTTTGCGTGACCAATTGTACTTTGTAATGAAAACTCTCATTTTAACAAACACTTACATTGACGTGATCTAAGGTGATACAAGGTGCTCAACTCCAAGTGCAGTTGTGCACCTACGTTGGAGTGGAGGACCTGCACCTATGGATCACAATGTGGTTTCACTACTGTGGTTAATGTAAACAATGACATTGTCTAACCCTCAAAACTGATGTAAAACTGAGACATTAGCCAGTATATCCTTATATGAAGGACACACTTGAGCCCGCACACCACGCCAAGGTTTCTCAAATGGTGCGGGTCCTATCAACTAACCTACCTGGCCACATAAATAAAACCAGGAACCAATATTACGGCAGCCATAAAATGTACGGCGAACCCAAAAAATAATTTTTTAGGGAGGAAGTTTAAATAAAAACCCAAATTTTGCACATTTTGGAGGGTTTCGTTTTCACACTGTACACTTTACGGTAAAAATGACATGTGTTCTTTATTCTGTGGGTCAATACGATTAAAATGATACCCATGGCTAGATACTTTTATATTTTTGTACCGCTTAAAAAAAAAAATCTAAAACTTTTTGTACAAAATCAGTAATCTAAAATTGCCCTATTTTGACCACCTATAACTTTTTCATTATTCCGTATATAGGGCGGTATGAGGGCTCATTTTTTGTGCCATCATCTGTACTCTTTATCGATACCACATTTGCATGTATAAAACTTTTAGATTATTTTTTTATAAAAAAAAATTTGGGAATAAAATGACAAAAAATCCGCATTTTTGGCAACTTTTTTTTTTTTTAAGTTTACGCCGTTCACCGTACGGGATCGTTAACGTTATATTTTGATAGTTTGGACATTTACGCATGTGGTGATAACGAATGTTTCTAAAATAAATAAATAAATAACACTTTTTGGGGGTAAAATGGGAAAAACTGACAATTTTTATTTGGGAAGGGGATTTTTACCCTTTTTTTTTCTTATTTTTTTTTTTCTTTTGTTAACCTTTATTTTTTTCTCCATTTTTTTTCAATGTTTTCTTTATTTTTACACTTTTTATGTCCCCATAGGGGACTATCTATAGCAATTATTTGATTGCTAATACTGTTCAGTGCTATGCATAGCACTAATCGGTATAATCGGTTATCCTCTGCTCGATCTTAGACCAGAGCAGGAGACGGACGGATGCAGGTGAGGGGACCTCCGTCCGCCATTACAGATGATCGGTTCGCCGCTGCAGGTGATCCAGTCATCTATTTTAATATGCGCGTTGCCGCAAATGCCGTGATCTGTACTGATCATTGCATCTGAGGGGTTAATGGCAGACATCCGCGCAATCGCGGATGTTGGCCATTACCGGCAGTAACCTGCGGAACCTGCCATGTATGACACGAGCACCGCTCCGATGCTCACGGTCATGCACAGGACGTAAATGTACTTCCTGCTGCGCAAAGTACCGTCAAACCAGGATGTAAATTTACGTCCGTGGTCATTAAGGGGTTAATGTGTACTGTGAAGGGGAAAAAACGAACATCGTACTTACTAATATATATTGCCATAGTCTAACTTCGCAAAATCGCGAAGTGACGATATTCGCGGCAAAAGTTTGCATTTCCAATATTCGCGCTCAACACTAATCATTATCACAATTCCTTAGCTCAATGTTTCCCAACCAGTGTGCCTCCAGCTGTTGCAAAACTACAACTCCCAGCATGCCCGGACAGCCGTTGGCTGTCCGGGCATGCTGGGAGTTGTAGTTTTGCTACAGCTGAAGGCACACTAGGAAACGCTGTTTTAGTTGGTAACCACTGTAATCTAAAAGTTTGTAATGATCTCCCATGTGTATTAAAATAATAAAGGGCGTGATCTGAAATTAAAAACCTCTGTGTATGTTGAGCGTTCAGAAGTCTCTATTAGGGATCGATTGATTATCGGTATGGCCGATAATCACGATTTTGGACATTATCGGCAATTACCTTGCCGGTAATGCCTTACCCCGCACCAGGCCCCTCCCCCACCCTCCGAGTCGATAAAAAAAATTAAACTTACATGTAATGGGGTTGGTCCGGGCCATCCATCCTTCCTGTAGTGTCCGGCGCCATTCCGGGTGGAGGGTGAACCGGTCCGGGCTGTCCTTCTTCGGGGGTCATCTTCTCCACTCCGGGCAGGCTCCGGCCTAGTACGCTGCATAGACACCGCTACGCCGTGATGTCAGGTGCGTCGCTGCGCACGGGTGTCACTGTGCAGCGGCGTCTATGCAGTGTACTAGGCCGGAGCCTGCCCGGAGTGGAGAAGAGGACCCCCGGAGAAGGACAGCCCGGACCGGTTCACCCTCCACCCAGAATGCCCGGACCACCCTGACAGGTAGGGGGAGAGAAGCGGGTGGTGGCGGCGGCGGCCTATGGCACCGCAAAAGCCACCGCAGTGCATTGATTTAAAGCGCCCGCTTTAAATCAATGATCTGAAGCGGTGTCGCTGGGGGATGAATAGCCGATAACTTATACCGATATTCCGGTTTAAGTTATCGGCTATTGGCCCTAACCTCCACAGATTATCGGTATCGGCCCTAAAAAAACGATATCGTTCGATCCCTAGTCTCTATTGTGATCTAGTTGACTCATTTTGTGCGCGTGTATCTACAGGGCAAAGAGAAGTACAAGTTTCCAAATTCCAACCCCTTCATAGAAGATGATGTGGACAAGAATGAGGTGGCATCTGTAGCGTACAGGTGAGTGGTTAGTTCTGTTATAACCCAAATGTGACCTATTTGACTCACACACATTATTTATTTATTTTGCAAGAAACTTTACGCTTTTCTTCTGATGACAGGTACCGACGCTGGAAATTGGGAGATGACATTGACCTGGTGGTGCGATGTGAACACGACGGAGTGATGACTGGTGCGAATGCCGAGGTGTCCTTTATAAATATCAAAACCCTGAACGAGTGGGATTCCAGGGTAGGTGATAGCAGATCTTTTATATAAGCAGTTGAGATGTACGGTGCCAGTTACAAATCTCCGATCTTGCTGACACTTTGTGGTCATTTTACAGCACTGTAATGGTGTGGACTGGAGGCAGAAGTTGGACTCTCAGAGAGGGGCTGTGATTGCCACCGAGCTGAAGAATAACAGCTATAAACTGGCAAGGTGGACTTGTTGTGCTTTGCTGGCTGGATCAGAGTATCTTAAACTGGGGTAAGTATAGGCTTTTGGTATTAAAATATGGTCACCTAGTAACATTATTGATAAGAGTTGAGCGAACTTACAGTAAATTGGCTCATAGCAAACCTCGCAGTTCGGCTGTTGATTCCATTAGTCTGCATAAATTAGTTCAGCTTTCCAAGGGCTCTGGTTGCCTGGAAAAGTCTGGGATGACAGTCTTAGGTCTCCTAGGTCTGTATCCACCTTTTCCAGGCAACTGGAGCCCTTGGAAAGCTGAACTAATTTACGCAGACTAAAGTAATCAATAGCCGAGCTGCCAGGTTCGCTGTGAGACAATTTACTGTAAGTTCCCTCAACTCTAGTTATTGTTTGTTTGCATTTGCTACCACTTTGGGAAGAGATGGGGGGAGCGCATGAATTTGATCCATGTTTCTTTTCCCTGTTTTTTTAAAGGTACGTGTCCCGTTACCATACAAAGGATTCATCTCGTCACGTTATCCTTGGCACTCAACAGTTCAAGCCCAGTGAATTTGCCAACCAAATTAACTTGAGCATGGAGAACGCCTGGGGCATCTTGCGCTGTGTGATTGACATTTGTATGAAGCTGGATGAAGGCAAATATCTAATTCTGAAGGACCCCAACAAGGTATGGGCAGGCTAGATATGCCGGTGGGGTTTTAAATCCAGTTATCAAGCACATTCAGCAGAGCACTGCATACATCATGGCATGCTAATGCCTTTAATAGGCTGAAAATAAACTCTTCCAGTTGCACTAAGGCAGTGTTTCCCAACCAGTGTGCCTCCAGCTGTTGCAAAACTACAACTCCCAGCATGCCCAGACAGCCGAAGGCTGTCCGGGCATGCTGGGAGTTGTAGTTTTGCAACAGCTGAACGCACACTGGTTGGGAAACACTGCAGTAAGGTCTGATGCCTACACATCTATTGGAGCATTAACATATGACACCCATAGTTCTTACTGTGCCTCTATATGCTTTCAATTTTATCTGGAGGTTAACTGTGTGGATCCAATAGCTTAGCATTTATCACTTACTGCTGCATTACAAAGGTCTTGTATAGCTGTGGAATATGGTGCTGTATATATTGTGGCACACAATGTACGCATAATATGGCACCGTAGGGGCTGCAAGTGCCTTCTGTTCAGGGTCTCTGCTCTGCTTTGTGCATGTGACCCAGTATATCACAAGTTGAGACATTACTTCTCAGTTCTTAACCTCTTGGGGACTCAGGGCGTACGGGGACGCCCTGCATCCCCGATACTTAAGGACTCAGGGCGTACCTGTACCAGGTTAACGGGTTTAAACCGTTCTCACCGGTGGAGAAAGTGTTTAAACCCGGTGGGTCCCGGTTGCTACGGGCAGCCAGGAACCACGGCTAATGCCGGGCACGGTCGATCGGGCCAATGCCCGGCATTAACCCTTTAGACACCACGATCAAAGTTGATTGCTGCGTCTAAAGCGAAAGTAAAAGAATCTCGGCAGCTCAGCGGAGCTGATCAGGACTATCGCGACAAAATTGCGATGTCCCGATCAGCTTACCGGATGACGGGAGGTC
This sequence comes from Hyla sarda, assembly GCF_029499605.1. Lineage (NCBI taxonomy): Eukaryota > Metazoa > Chordata > Amphibia > Anura > Hylidae > Hyla > Hyla sarda. The sequence continues at coordinate 69,401,993 of NC_079194.1, read as the reverse complement.
CTCACCTGCCTCTTCGTCTTCCCATTGGCGGTCTGCTCCATGCCTACGCAGCAGGCTAGAGCAGCAGAGCGCCTGTTACACTGATCAATTCTATGAAATGGCATAGCATTGAACGGTGTATGCCATCAGAAGACTAAAAAAAGAATTGTAAAAATTTTTTGATAAAAGTTCATTAATCCCTTCCCTATTAAAAGTTTAAATCACCCCCCTTTTCCCATTTTTTTTAAAAATAATGTAATAAAGAATAAAAATAATCATGTGGTATCGCCGCGTGCGTAAACGTTCAAACTATTAAAATATTAGGTAAGCTAAACCGCACGGTCAATGGCGTACACATAAAAAAATACCAAAATTGTGCATTTTAATAAAAAGCGATCAAAAAGTCCCATCAAAACAAAAATGGTACCGATAAAAACAGACGATGGTACAAAAAATGAGCTCTCATACCGCCCCGTACACTGAAAAAAAAAAAAAATGTAGGGGTCAGAAGATGCCAATTTTAAACATACTAATTTTGGTGTATTAAAGTAAAGTATTAAAATACAATAAAACCTACATAAATTGGGTTTCGTTATAACTGTATGGATCTACAGAATAAAGATAGTGTCATTTTTACCGAAAAGTGCACTGTGTAGAAACCGGAGCCCCCAAAAGTTACTAAATTGTGTTTGTTTTGTTTTATTTCACCCCCACAATTTTTTTGGGGGGTTTAGCCGCAGGTTATATTATAAAATAAGTGATGTCATTAAAAAGTATAATTGGTGACCCAAAAAACAAGACCTTATATGGGTCTGTAGGTGCAAAATTGAAAGCGTTAGACTTTTTAGAAGGGAAGGAGGAAAAATGAAAGTGCAAAAACGAAAATTTGCTGCGTCCTTAAGGTGAAAATTAGTCCCTAAGGGGTTAAAAGTTGCCATTTTGCCCTGGCCTAGAAATGTTATTGTGTCTACACAAGGTAATTGTGGATTTTTCATGTATTCTTTCTGTCCTCTTTTTACAGCAAGTTATTAGGGTATACAGCCTGCCTGATGGCACATTTAGCTCTGATGAGGATGAAGATGATGACGACGAGGAAGAGGAGGAGGAAGTGGAAGGTACGTTCACAGTAATAAAAAAAATATATATATAGATAAAATGATAGACATTATTATATATTTGTATTTTTTACTTGGTGGATCAAGTTTGTCAGCCATAACCCTAAGGCTAGGTTCATAATATGGAATTTGAGAGTGGAATTCCACTCAAGAAATTCTGGTGCTGCAGAATCACATTGCTGGCAATGGGATTCTGCTGCAGAGTGCACACTACGGAATGTCTGCGGCATCTCAGGATGGCAATGTCCGTGTGGTCCTAGCACCAACTGATTCGGTCGGCGATGGTCGCGCTCGATTCCTCTGGACCTAGCCTAAGGAGGGCAATGGGAAAATCTTTTGCCCTTTACCTGGACCACCTTTTCCCAACCGGGGTTCCTCCAGCTGTTACAAAACTACTACTCCCAGCATGCCCAGAAGTTGTAGTTTTGCAACAACTGCAGGCACCCTGGTTGGGATACACTGATCTGGGCAGTAGGGACATATGTTTAACTCTTCCCTGTATGCGCTTGGAGCTTTTATTCAAATGCTGTTTGAATGTAACCGAAGATGAGGAGTAAGAAAGGAGTACTCAAGCGAAAAATAACTATCCCCTATCCACAGGATAAGGGATAGGTAGCTGATCATGGGTGGTCCGACCACTGGGCCCCCCAAGATCTCCAGGACGGGACCCCAGAGCTCTCATTGAGAAGCGCATCTCTTTACCGGTAGACGGCACACGCTCCATTCATTTCTATGGGAGAGCCGATGATGCCAGAAAGCTGTACTCTGGTCTTTTCGGCACTCCCATAGTAATGGAGCACGTCCGTGCTCCTCACTGAGAGCTAGGTCCTGTTCTGGTGATTTTTTTTTGGAGGGGGGGAGCACTTCCATCCACAGCCTTTAATTCCAGAGATGTCCATTGTCTGGTTTTACGCTTAAGCCACATTTTGCTGCATAGATTTGAATGGCATTACCAGCCGTAGGCCGTGAAGAGTGGTTCTGTTTTCAGAGTACTTCTTTTCCTTCCTCTGTGGCTGATATATACGATGGGTGTTCTGTTTGTGAATTCAGAGAGAGATCTCACTCATCCTTTTCTCATTACAGAAGAAGAAAGCTAAGTGTCTGGATGTGTCTGAGTTCCTGTTCAGAATGCGTCATCCATCGCAGATGCCTGATAAGACCTATTATGAGAAACAAATAAAGATTATGCACAGACCAACCCCCGGGTCTCATGCAATTTTATCATTTCTGAATTCAACACTTGTCTCTCTTATTTTATTTCTTTATTTTTTTAATGGTTCTGCATCAAATCAGTGTGATACTGCACTAAGGAAATTCCTTTTTTTTTTTTTTATTCTTAAAGAGTACCTGTCATCAACTAAACTTTCCCTGATCCCCCCCCCCCTCCCCATCTGTCCCTTACTCTAACTATGCCTATCCCTGTGTTTATTGAGGTTTAAAACGGTGTGGAAATGCCTTTTTTTTTTTTTTTTATCCCTCTTCATTAGCTCAGGAGCACTGTCTTTCTGAGGGGTGAAAGGAGGCGGGTCCCAGCAGGCATGATGTCACATGAACCCTGGCCGGGACTCTGCTTCTGCCAGTCTTCCTGTATGCTACTCTCCCTCTGCAGCAGTGTTTCCCAACCAGGGTACCTCCAGCTGTTGCAAAACTACAACTCCCAGCATGCCCAGATAGCCAACAGCTGTACGGGCTTGCTGGGAGTTGTAGTTTTGCAACAGCTGGAGCACCCTGGTTGGGAAACACTGCTCTGCAGTGTGCATACAGACTAAGTACAGGGGAGGGACGGCAGCCTCTTTCTCTCTCCTGTGTGTCTCTGCACTAAAAAGTCAATGCTGAGAACCAGGGGCGGTGGGAGCAATTACAGAGGCAGTAATTAAGATGAATGTCAGGGGGGGGCACAGAGCAGGGAGTGCAGTGAGATAATACAATGTATAAAATAACGTGTGGTGAGGGGCAGGGAGAACACAGGGGAGGGGAGGTGACTGGCCTCTGTTATATGAGAGGCATGTGCAGGCTTGTAGCTCACAGTGCTGCTCCAGGCTGGGAGAGAGTCCTGAGCTGAGAGTACTGAACTTCCGGTGGAAGGACCAGAACCCTTTCAGCATTAGTCCTAAAAGCTGTACACTTACTATGAAAAGCATAGGAAGCTACCTGCAGACCAGGCATAGAAGAGAGAATCCTAGTGGCCAAAAGTATAAAATGAAAAAACTGGTATAAATATTAATATTTTTTAATGAAGATATATTACAATATCTCCATTAATGATTATGAACAACATATTAAAAGTTTTTGTTGATGACAGATACTCTTTAATCGCCATCACCTTCTGTACTGCTACATGGCACAATATTAAGGTAACATATTATAATATTTAAAAAGGACAATACAGTGTGGACAAATGCAAGTTTTTTTTACAAAATGCATTTGGTAGCCCTGGCTATACAAAGGTTGCATCTATATTATGCTGGAGTGAACACAGCCCTGCGTTCGTCCCTATGCACAGCAGCTGCTAGGGGCTGCCCTGGTGACTCAGAATCCTGTTCATGCTTTAAAGGGGTACTCTTGAAAAGAAAAAGAAAAATTTAAAAGTTTTTCCTCCAATTAGCTTGTGCAAGAAAACTTATAGGTTTGTGAATTACTTCTATTTAAAAATCTTAACCTTTTAAGGACGCCGGGCGTATGCATACGCCCTGCATCCCGAGTCCTTAAGGACGTGGGGCGTATGCATACGCCCGTGGGAATTCTGGTCGGTTGGGGACCAGACTGGACTGCCTGCTGAAATCATTCAGCAGGCATCCCGGCACATCGCCGAGGGGGGTCCTGAGACCCCCCCCCCCCCCCCCCCCCCATGTCGGCGATCGCAGAAAATTGCATGTCAATTCAGAAATGCGATTTTCTGCTATTCCGGGCTGATAGGGTCTCTGGTGACCCGATCACCCGGAAAATAGGGATGATCGGAGCTGTCAGTGACAGCCCTGATCATCCTGAAGGATAGGACCGAGGTTGCATTGCTGCGATCTCCTCCTATCCCCTGCCATTGGTCAGAACTGATTCTGACCAATGGCAGGGCAGGACAGTGGGTTGCCATGGCAACCCCCGTTCTGCCCACCCCTGGATGTCGAGGGGAACGTGGAGAGAAGATGGAGGCCGGTACCTGGAGGAGAAGATGCTTTGGGACCCCCGATCGTCGCTGGAGACTGCTGGATCCTGACTCAGGTAGGGAAACCAAGTTGGGTGGGGGATGAAAGTGAAAGTAAAGTGATCTTTACTGTGGCAACCTGTAGTTTTGCAACATCTGGAGGGTCACAGTTTGGAGACCACTGTTACAGTGGTGCCCAAACGGTAGCCCTCCAGATGTTGCCAAACTACAACTCTCAGCATGCCTAGATTGCGAAAAAGGGCTCAGTCCTTAAGGTGAAAAAGGGCTGCGTCCTTAGGGGTTAAAGGAGTTATTCAGAAAAAAAAAATGTCTTCCAAAAAACAGCTCAGTGTCTCTCCTCAGGTTGGGTGTGGTAATACAACTTGGCTCCATTCACTTCAGTGGAACTGAGCTGCAGAACCTCACACAACCTGGGGACAGACGTGGTGCTGGTTTTGATAGAAATCGTTTGTTTTTCGAATTCTGGATAAGAAATTCTTCCAGTACTTATCAGCTGTTGTATGCTCCAGAAGAAGTTGTGTAGTTATTTCCATTCTGACCACAGTGCTCTCTGCTGACACCTCTGTCCATGTCAGGAACTGTCCAGAGTAGGAGCAAATCTTCATAGCAAACCTCTCCTGGTCCGGACAGTTCCTGACTAGTGTTTCTCGCGAATATTCGCAATGCGAATTTTATTCGTGAATATCGCACTATATATTCGCAATTACGAATATTCGTTTTTTTTCACAGTACACATCACAGTGATCATCCCTCTCTGCTTCCAGCTTGTGTGGTGTAAAGAAGGCTCTAATACTACTGTGTGAGACTGGTGTGCGAATTTCCGCATATGCTAATTTTTGCAAATATGCGAAAATATAATGCGAATTTAGCGAATATATTACAAATATGCGTCCATATATTTGCGAAATATCGCAAATTCGAATATGGCTATGCCGCTCAACACTATTCCTGACATGGACAGAGGTGGCAGCAGAGAACACTGTTCAGACTGGAAATAACAATACAACTTCCTCTGGAGCATACAGCAGCTGATAAGTACTGGAAGGCAAATCTGTATAAAGTTTCTGGCACCATTTGATTTGGAAATATTCTATTTCCTCCGGAGTACCCCATTTAACATTTCTGGCATGATGCAGTACTTCAGAGTGGATCTTAGATGACTTTATTAAGGGAGCTTGTTGCTGTTTTATGCTGCCCATAATTGGAAAGCATGAAACTGATTATGGGTTCCCCTTTTTGAAGGTGTTATGACTGAGTGTATTTTCCATTGCTGCTGGGTTTCCTAGTGGTTACAGATGATTTTGGGGACACTAGCAACAAGACACCCCCTGATAAACTTATTGCTAGAGGAACCTTGTAAGAAGAAGAAGAAGTCCAAAGGGGACAATCACTTAACCTCTTAAGGATGTAGGGCGTACTTCTACGCCCAGTCCCGGTGTTTAAAACGAGGTCATGCCGGAACCCCAGAACATATATCGTTAATTAAACTGCACGGTCAATGGCGTACGCGCAAAAAATTCCATACTCCAAAATACCGTATTTTTGTATCATGAAAAAATTAATAAAAAGTTCGATCAATGCAAAAATGGTAACAATAAAAACTTCAGAACACGGCGCAAAGAATGAGCCCTCATATCGGCCCGTACGCAGAAAAATAAAAAGTTATAGGGGTCAGATGAGAATTTTTAACATAAATTTTCCTGCATGTAGTTATGATTTTTTTCCGAAGTACGACAATATCCAACCTATATAAGTAGGGGATCATTTTAACTGTATGGACCTACAGAATAAAGATAAGGTGTCATTTTTACCGAAAAAGGAACTGCGCAGAAACGGAAGCCCCCAAAAGTTACAAAATGGCCTTTTTTCTTAAATTTTGTCGCACAATGAATTTTTTTTTCCGTTTTTGCCGTGGATTTTTGGGTAAAATGTCTAATGTCACTGCAAAGTAGAATTGGTGGCGCAAAAAATAAGCCATCATATGGAATTTTATGTGCAAAATTGAAAGCGTTATGATTTTTCGAATGTGATGAGGAAAAAATGAAAATGGAAAAACCCTGCGTCCTTAAGGGGTTAAAGTAATATTTTCCAACTGTTGCAAAACTACAATCTCTTTTGCTGTCCGGGCATGCTGGGAGTTGTAGTTTTCAAACATCTGGAGGCACATTGGTTAGGAAACATTGACTTAAAGCAATGTTTCCCAACCAAGGTGCCTCCAGCTGTTGCAAAACTACAACTCCCAACATGTCCGGACAGCCTTAGGCTGTCCGGGCATGCTGGGAGTTGTAGTTTTGCAACAGCTGGAGGCGCCCTGATTGGGAAACACTGACTTAAAGGATTAACTTCCCTTCCCAGCCTTCTATTTTTACTGTGTCTTCTGTCTCAAATCTCAAGTCCTCCCTAAGGAATCAATATAATTTGAGAATGGCAGGAATGTCTGTAAACTAAAAGGAAAGAGCATAAGCAGCACGATAAACATCGATGCTCCAAATATTAGGCCATTCGTATGATAAAAATAGATACATGGGAGTGGAGGCGACTGGAAAATTTTAATTTATGGTCTGTGTATACCACTTCACACAGATGTTTAAGGGTCTATTCACATGTACATTATCCTACGGATATTTGATGTACAAGCGTTGAAGCTGCTGATTTTATGCAGCAGATTTCAATGTAAACTGAATGACTAAACACAGCATCAAATCTACAGCTTTAAATCCTTCACATCAAATATGCAAACCCTAACTGTTTTAGTTTGAAAATACATTTTTCTCTATCGGCTCCATTGGGGGACACAGACCGTGGGTGTATGCTGCTGGCTCTAGGAGGTATGACACTATGGCAACAAAGAAGTCGGCTCCTCCCAGCAGGATATACCCGCCTCCAGGCCCTGAGGTAATCAGTTTTAAGCTTAGTGTCTAAGGAGGTGGACATGGTCTGGAGTTCTTTTTTTATTTTCCTAGATAGGGAATGTGTTAGTTTTTTATTCCATTTTCTTTCCTGTTTTCAGGTGGGGACTCGGGAACTGCGGCTCACTGTTTCCCCATTGCGAGTAAGGGGGCACAGACTTTGCGTATATGCGCTGTTCACCCCCTCTTGTCAAGGTCAGCGCCTGGGTTTGTACCTCATGGGTCCGGGTCACCCTATCTCGCCTCGCTCGCACATGGTAGCCCGGCATGATGCAGGTGATAAAAGCTGGCTGAAGACTTCATGAGGTAAGTTCTTCTGACTGAGGTGAGTATATTTCCTTTTCTCCTTCGGTGCAGACCCTCAGTTTTTGGCCCACCTTTCTCATGGGTATAATGGGGCTGGCCTGGACAGGGGGTCCTTTATTACTGGGGTGAGCAGTGGCAGTTTGGATGGGGCACAACTTTCTACACTTTATTCATATATATATATATATATATATATATATATATATATTTATATATTATATATTGTGTGTGTAACGACTGTGTGTGTGTTTTTTACATTGAAGTGGCTGATAGCCGCGGCGTGTTTCTATGCGGGCGCTCTGAGCACCGGCTTACTTTCACTTTCAGCAGCGGCTGCTGCCGGCGGTGTCTAGTCCGCTCAGTTCCCCGCGAGCGCACATGCATTCGCATGTGCGCTCGGGGCAAGGAGCGGACGCCATTACTGGGGTTCTTGTTAATACTTCGGCCTGGTGCGCTTTAGCTCCTCCCACCCAGGGCCGCCGAAGCTTCTCTTGGCGCGAACTGTCCACCAATCAGCGCTGTGTGCGCGATTATGTTGGCAGGGGCCAATCAGCGGTGCCCCCTGCTCCTAACACGTCCCTCCCTTGCTATTGGCCGGCATTTCTCCTCTCTGACAGCCTGGAGACCACCACGGGTTCGAGTCCCGGGGTGGGACAGTGTTACAGTGTTGTGGTTTAATTTTTAAAATAGGTCCATTGTGGTCTATGGGGATCTCAAGACATGTGAAACAGTAAGATAAGCAGACTGTATCAGCTAAATCCGACTTGGCTCAGGTCTCCCGTTATGTGGGATTGCCTTGGAGAGACCCTCCCTACACCGGCCCTCCGGAGGGTCCCGCTCTCCCCCTATTCTGCCGCTCGCGCAGCATCATAGGGGTGTGTCATCTGACTTATCCCCCGAGTCTTCTGGCAGGCACAGGCGCTCCCCTCGCCCCATTTCTCCGACCTGTAGCAAGCGTCGCTCCTCTAGAGAATGCTCCCAGGGTCGCCGCTCTGGCTCTCTAACCCCGCCTACCAGGTCTGTCTCTCTCTCTTCCAGGGCCGCCTCACACGTTCTCATTCACCTGGAGAACTTGTGGAAGAAGTTTCTGATTCGGCCTCCGACCCAGAGGACCGTGCGGATGTGCCTAATGTGGTGTACTCATTGGTTGCGGCCATAAGAGACACCTTCCAGCTAAAGGACCCAGGAACTTCGGACGTGGTTCCAGAAGTCTCCTTTCTTTGTGCCCGACCGGCACTCAAGACTTTCAGCTCTCACGCTGAATTTTATGCCCTGCGGGTATCCGCCTGAAGTCACCCTGACAAGAAGTTTCAGGAAACGAAGAAGGTTCAAGCGCGGTATTCCTTCGCCAAGGACCTCATTGCTCGGTGGACCTCCTCTCCAGTTTTTTTTGTTTGTTTTTTTTAACCCCCCTAACGACAGTGTACGTAAATGTACCTCATGGTGCCGTGGCGCTTAAAGCACCATGACGTACATTTACGCGCCGCCATGAACGCGAGCACCAGACCAGTGCTTGCGTCATGCGCGGCAGGTCCCGGCTGCTATCAGCAGACAGGAACCCGCCGGTAATGGCGGACCTCTGCGATTGCGCGGATGTCTGCCATTAACCCCTCAGATGCTGTGATCAATACAGATCGCGGCAGTGTGGTACATTGAATGGATGATCGGATCGACTGCCGCGGGGATCCGATCATCCAGCATGGCAGCCGGAGGTCCCCTCAGCTGGCTCTGGCCGTCTCCTGGGGTCTTCTGCTCTGGTCTGAGATCAAGCAGAAGATCACCAATAACACTGATCAGTGCTATGCTCTATGCATAGCACTGAACAGTATTCGCAATCAAATGACTGCTATGAATAGTCCCCTATGAAAAAAAAAAGTTAAAAAATGTAAAATAAAAGTTAAAAATTTGAAAAATCCCCTCCCCCAATAAAAAAGTAAAACGTCTGTTTTTCCCATTTTATCCCCCAAAAAAGCATAAAAAATTAATTTACATATTTGGTATCGCCGCATGCTTAAAAGTCTGAACTATTGAAATATATTGTTATCCCGTACGGTGAATGGCGTAAACGTAAAAAAGTCAAAAATTGCTGCAGAGCCAGACAGACCGATGCACTTACCCTTGGCAGAAGCAGTGGGGGCACAAGTATTTTATTCTGTGCTGGAGAGAGGGGGGGGGGGGGTCCAGGTGGGGCTGAGCTTGTGCCTGAAGGACCTGTCATGATGGGGATGTTGGGTAGGAGCGATAACATTGTAGAAAGTTATGGATGTGCTGTAGAGCAGTGATCTGAAACCTGTGGCTCTGCAGCTTGAGCAGAACTACTACTGCCAGCATGCCCTGACAACAAAAGCTTTATTATAGCAGTAAATGGACTTCATTGTGTTACTGCCCCTTATGCATTGCTGGTAGTTGTCATTGCCTGCTGGGGGTTGTACTGCTACACTGCTCTATAGCACAACCTGCTGGGAGTTGTAGTTTTGGGTCAGCTTCGGTTTTTGGCCAAGCGCTTCCTAAATTCCCAGTTTCAGCCTAAAAAGATTAATTTTGGTTTTGGGCCAAGCACATCCTAAATTTTCATTTAGGTAGAGCCTGGTGAAGCACACATGCGCAGAGACCTGCATATCGTACGTGCTAAAAAGAACCAAGGGCCTTATGGGTGTAAATGAGGTTAGAGCTCTGCTGACATGTGACAAGTACAACCTCCATCATCCCCAGCACATCTGGGCACCTACTGGCACTAAAGGGCGGCTCCAGACATGGCCAGAAATACCCACTGGCCCCAATAAGTTTGTTGTAGACAATAAAATAATAAGTATGACATCAACTTGCTAGAAGAATTTAAATGCAGCACTCACCAGGTAGTAGTTCAAAGTGCATCATCTATTGAAGTAAAAGATACAGCGGTATACACAGGCAGGGGGAGAGAGAGGCCTCTCCTTCCCCCACCCCTGTTTACCTGCTCCCCCGCCTGTGTATACTGCTGTATCTTTTACTTCAATAAAGTTGATGCACTTTGAACTACTACCCGGTGAGTGCTGCGTTTACATTCTTCTAGCAAGTTGATGTCATCCTATGCACTTATATTTCTGACGCTGTTGAAACCCCAGTAGTTTGCTGCGCCTCAGCTTGTCTCCGCTGCATGTGAATACTGCCCTAGTTGCTAAAGGTCCTGTAGGTGGTGCCGGTAGTGCTCTGCATTGTGGACATTGAAATAATAAGTAAGTTTACCCTTATATAGGCAATCCAAACCAGGGAGAAAAAGGACCAGAAAAAACACAAGGATGTGTAGTGTTTGCCATGTACATAAGTCATAGTTTCCCAACCAGGGTGCCTCCAGCTGTTGCAACGGCTGTCCGGGCATGCTGGGTGTTGTAGTTTTGCAATAGGTGATAGCATCTTAATTGGGAAACACTGACTTATACTATGGAAAATTGTTCTAATTGATCTCTAGGTGGGCGGTTCTAGGGTTCTATATATATATATATATATATATACACACACACACTCTTGTATCACACTGAAAAAAATGTCCAGACTGCAATATCTTATATCATCACAAGTATCAAGTAATTCGAGATTTGACACTTGTTTGTAAATACATTATCTGTTTATTGGTTTATTAACATATACCAAAAAAAAAAAAAAAAACATCCAAAATAAGCACAACCAAAATTGGACATGAGGGCAAAAGAGGACATATCGCCAATGCAGCAGGTTCAGCTACACGGGGAGCTGGCAAAGGGTGGCGCAGTGTTTGGGAGATCCTGGCCACCTCATACGTCCTCCACCCCTGCACGTGGGATATCTTCTCAGCATAAGGATTACATTGAGTCTTACTTGTGTAAAGTAGTGCAAAATAAGTGTTGTCCATAGCAACCAATCAGATCCCGGCTGTGGTGTGTACATGTGTTGTGCTTTGCTTTTACAGCATAGAGCTCAGTGACAGCTTAGGGCAGCAAACCTTAAAAAAGGCTAGAAAAATATGGCTGCTTCTTTAGAACAGTGCCACGTGTTTCAACAGGTTGCATATGGCACTGCAATCCAGCCCCATTAAAGGGGGTTATCTGGGGAAAAATTTGTTTTTTCTTACAATGCTTAGGAAGGTGGTAAATAGAAGAAAAAAAAACTCACATTCTGCAGAGGGCAGAACGGAGCCCCCATCAAGAGGGCGCTCTAGGCAGCTGCCTATTTTACCTATAGGTGGAGGCGCTACTGCACCCCACAGCAACAGTGAGACCAGAGAACTGTGATAATTGTGCTGGGGAGCAAAGAATATAAGTGGGGGGAGGGGTTTCATTTACCACCTTGTTGAGCAGAATTAAAGCAAAAACATCATTGTTTTTTGGATAACCCCTTTAACATTAGTGGAGCAGAGTTTGAACACCAGGCACAACCTATAGACATGTATGGTACTGTTCATGGAAGAAAATGTGGAAAATTCCATCAAGAAAATTACAAATTTGGAAAAATGGCCTGGTGTTCCTTGCGGCCACAGATATCATTCAGCACATGTCCAGGCAGCTATTCTTCAGTGTGTACATACCCTAACTGATTAAAGCTTATTTTACAGACCACTTAATATAACTTTCATATTTGATCGTATTGGAGGCCATGAAAAGAGGTGGCCACCATTAACAAGGCTTCGTAGAAGAGAGTTACATTTATACACCAAGCAACGTCAAAGGCAAATGGTAGAAAACTGTAGACTGTAAGACCCTGCACACGTCCATTCTATAGAGTATCATCCAAACACACTTTTTGCCGGCGCTTCCTTGTCCTTATCAAAGGCCGTCTCCGTTCCGGTTCTGACTTGACTGAAGACAGACGGAGCTGGACATCCAGCTTGTTCTGCGAATGAGAAAATGATATTAGGAAGTAATTCAAGAATGAGCCAAACTATGAAGAGAACGCATACAGTCAATACAAACGGCAATGATTGTATCTCTTTCATAGCTCATCAAGCCCCGCCCTCTGTCTGACATCATACCGGCAAGCCATGCCACCTTTCTACTGGTCTCACCAGTGAGGACTGCTGGGAAAGGTAGTTTTTTAATAGGGTGTGCAGGAGGAAGGAGCGGAGAGAAGATGCGACAGTGGGCAGAGGAGGAGTAGGAGGTGGGCATTGGGGAGATGTGAATGGTTTTGGAAACAAGCCAGGGGTACATCACAAATTTTTTTTTTTTTAATTCCCCAGATAACCCCTTTAAAGTTAATTGTACTCTTATCTATTCCCACTTCTTTTTTCTAACCTACTGAATGTACATAAATGAAAGGGAGTATTACTGCGATATCAGACTACACAGAATTTTTGTTGTCTGTTACCATGGGGACACAAGTCTTAAGTTACTATTGTTTATTTTTAAACAAAACATTAGCTTCACATAATGATTAAATGCATCTAAATTAAAGGGGTTATCACATTAAATTATCCCCTATGCACATGATCCCCAGAGGTCAGTATCCTATAGGTTATCTTCAGACCTCAGTAGGGTGTATTAACGTACAGTATCCTAAGCATATTTGATGTGCAGGATTTGAAGCTGCAAATTTTCTGCTGTGGAGGTTAATGTAAACTAAATGACTGAATGCAGTATCAGATCTGCAGCTTTAAGAGTTGTGCAGCTTTAAAAAGTACCTGTCACCAAGCTGACCTGCCACACTCCCTGACATGGCTGCCGTATTATATGTGTCCTCGGTCCCTTGGCAGCTGGTGCCCAGCGGTGCTGGTCTCGGAAGGTCTTTGCTCCTATACTCCTCCTCCCTGTAAAGTATGTGCAGTGCTAATCAAGGAGGAGGAGACCCCAGAGCAGCCTGCCACGCCATAAGCTAAGCATCTCTGCGCCCTCCCGACTCAGAGCACACCAGAGATTTGAGGGCGGAAGCAGTCCCCCAGTAGGCTTCAGTGAAGTCGTGCCTGCAAGAAGAAATGTTAGAAACAGAGCTTTTTAAAGGGGTACTTCGGCCCTAAGACATCTTAGCCCCAATCCAAAGGATAGGGGATAAGATGTTTGATTGCGGAGGTCCCGCCACTAGGGACCCTCGCTATCTCACATGCAGCACCCAGGAGTCTGCCGATGTCACGACTCCGCCCCAGTGTGCCGATAAGATGTCTTAGAGACAGAGTTCCCTTTTAAAGCTCTTAAAAAAAAAATTGCTGGGGTGGGGGGTGTTAGGTATAGTTAGGGAACATAGTGTGAGTTAGTTTAAGACAGTTAGTTTGGTGACAGGTACTATTTTAATAAGGGCTCAGAGTGTAGGATTGGCCACTGATCACACCAGGTCCTTGATGTTTAGTCTGGATCTAACACTATATGATGTGAGGACTGTTCTATCCGTACAGTGATGTACACATGGTCCGTACTCACCACATTCCTTCATTACTTGGTATGTCTTGGATTTGATGGGTGTTTGCTTCCCCAGCTTATCTTTAGCTCCCTTCAGATCTTCCTCCTTTACCTTTGGCCTCTTCTTTTTAATTGGGGCTTCCTGAAAAAAAAAAAAAAAAAAAAAAGAGAGAACCGTATAACATATAATCATCCATCTTAACATAGTCGTCTGCATCTTTCACAGGACTGCCATCTTGTTACCATGCATTTAGATAAATGATAGCGACAGGATAAATAGTAACGCAAAGCGGCAGCGGCTCCGGAGTGCTATGGAGTCTTCATTACTCTGAATTATGTTCTAAACAAGACGTTCACTGCCAACAAATAATGCCATGGTTATAAATAGGTTCTACCCTCTGCTAAAAATCAAGGCTGAAAGAACCTTGGAAGCTCTTTAGGTTTATACAAGCGGCTGCAAATCCTCCTCTGCTCCTTCTTTACTTGTGGCTATAGGAGGATAATTACTATTAATTCTAACCAGACTCGTAGGATGAGATGACACGTGTATCTTTTTATTCTCTCACCTTTCTTAAAATGGAATCTAACATTTTATCTTTAATTATACAAATATAATAAACTTTATCAACATCTCTGTCGTCTGGATCAGAAATATCCCCAAGTATTAGAACAGTGTTTTTCCAAACAGTGTGCCTCCAGCTGTTGTAAAGCTACAACTCCCAGGTGAACAATCCATTGAAGGAAAAATATAAGAGGGATAGACTACTGGCCGGCCAATTTTGGCCCATTAGCTTATGCAGAGACTATCGTGATTTATATCGATATAGTTTTTATTAAACTTTTAATAAACATTAACATATTAATTATAAAAATAGAAGTGTAACGTTTTCTTAGAATAGGTCTCTTTCGATTGCTTTTACTGTTTAGTGCTAGGCAATGGCAATAGCTGTGAGCAGTAATATCAGCAATCTACATGTACAGCCCTGACAATGGCAGACTATACAAGAAGATCCCTCAGGGAGTGGCATGGAGTATGTTAAGAGACCTCCAGCTGCAATCTTTGCCCATTGGGCACCCAAGATTGCTCTAAAGGTGGTCCAATGAGTGTCTCCAAAGCCCCCAACTGCTTTAAATGCCATTATCAGCATTGATCAGGGCATCTAAAGGGTTAATGGCAGACATCAGTGTGATTCTGGTGTCTGCAATTAGTAGTGAGGTCCCGTCTGGTGCCTGGCTGATGGTTGTGCATGAGGTAAATGTACATCACGCATGAGGTAAATGTACATCACAGTTTACTAGGGCACCATGATGTACATTTACGTCCTATGTCCTTCAGGGGTTAAATTGAATTGCAGAGTTATTTCATTTATTTTCATATTTTTATTACAGGAAATCTGTAACCAGTGTCACCTGCACTAACCTGTCGGTACAGACAAGTAGTGCAGGTGACACTGATGACAACGGTACTTACCTTGTCCCGGTCCGTGGCAGGGATCTCCGGTAATCTTCTCCAGTATCTTCACTCCTGCACCAGAGTGAGGCACGAGCGGAGCTTAATGACGTAACCGCTGCTGTTCCCAATACCGGGACCCAGCAGAGAGCAGCAGCGGTGACATCACTAAGCTCCGCCCATGTCCCGAGCCGCTGCTGCTTTCTGCAGGGTCCCAGGCAGCAGCGGTTAAGTCATTAAAGGAGAACTCAAGAATATAAAAATTGTCCTCCATACTGCCGGCAGAAAAAAAAATAAAGATGTACATACCTTCTTTCGCTCCCCCGGTGCCTCCGGTAACCGGCTCTGGTCTCCGCCACGATCCTCTTCCTGGTTGCTGATGGTCGGCGAGTCATACAGTGAAGTCCGACTCGGCCGTCGATAGGCTGAGCGGCAGTGTGAGAACGCTTCAAGACACAAAATCCTTCACTACAGCGGCACCTGCTGCCGGGGCCGAAAACGTCACACTGCCGCTCAGCCTATCGCCGGACGAGTCGGGACTTCGCTGCGGCCGGTGATTGGCTGAGCGCAGTATGACTCGCCGACCACCAGCAACCAGGAAGAGGATCGCAGCGGAGGCCGGAGCCAGTTACCGGAGGCCCAAGGGGAACCAAGGAAGGTATGTACATCTTTATTTTTTTACTGCCAGCAGTATGAGGGACAATTTTTATATTCTGGAGTTCTCCTTTAAGCTCCGCTTGTGCCCCAAGCCGGTGCCCGGAGCGAAGATACCGCAGAACCCTGCCACGGACCGGGACAAGGTAAGTACTGTTGTCATCAGTGATGATAACAATAAAAAAGAAAGGGGAAACACTGAATATGCATCAGCACACCAACACACAAATGTTGAATAAATATACCAATTTTATTAAATATACACCAAGTATATAACTATACAAAAAAGAGGGAAGGAAGAAAAAAAAAGAATAAAACCATTTGAAATTATGGGCTAGAAGTATAAGCCCAAGCACTCACCTAGGGAGGGGCCATGAACCCCCTCTCCTAGAAACAGGCACCCGTCCTATTGTATTGAATAATGCGTCACACTATACATGTAAAGCTGTTATACATCATAAACATACAAGCTATGCAGCAACATATCTATGTAATCAACAATAAACAGTAGTACAAAACACTGACATAACCTGTAATACTTGCAAATCACAATGTGCATGAGACAAGCGTTCAAAAGATGGAGGACTAGACCAGATGTAAAAGGTCAGTGAGAGGACGGGGCCACAAAACCCCCACGCGTTCCGTCGCTCCCAAAAGGCGACTTCCTCAGGGGTCTCATGCACATTGTGATTTGCAAGTATTACAGGTTATGTCA
Source organism: Hyla sarda (assembly GCF_029499605.1). Lineage (NCBI taxonomy): Eukaryota > Metazoa > Chordata > Amphibia > Anura > Hylidae > Hyla > Hyla sarda. The sequence continues at coordinate 69,385,364 of NC_079194.1, read as the reverse complement.
GTGTTCTGTATTACTGTTTATTGTTGATTACATAGATATGTTGCTCATCTCTAGTGGAGATCTATGACCCAAACCTTTACAGAACTATTAAAGTGCCATGATTTCCCACTAAAGTTATCTACCAATGTATGCCCATCTCTGAAGTACATAGAATTCAAAGCGCTCATCAAGACTTACGGACATAAAACCAAACTGATCGATTTTTTGACAGATCTAAGAGAATATGTCTAGTTACACTTCCATAGGTATCTAATGTACATACCTGTGGAAGTGTAATACATGTAGATTTATGTCTATCTATGCCAAAGCTCTAAAGCCAGGTGACCGCCCCAGTGTGGAAGACACCATCACTGCATATGATGTCCAGGTGACTTTCAAGTCAATTTTCTAGTTTACATCCACTAATAGCTAATATTTTTTAACCTACAGACTCAGTAGGAAACCTAAATATTTAGTTTTTTTTTTATGGAATTCATATTCCAACTTGTGCAAATTGTTGAATCACTGGAGTCAAGGTTTCATCTGCTTCAGTAAGCCGGAGCGTCTCGGGAATGTCTTCGGAATTTCTGAGATGGCTCTTGTTTGGCTCTTATTGTTATACAGAAAGTAAAACAAGTGAAATTATTAATACTCTCGACATTGCTGCTCAGTTACCAAGTCCCTTCTAAATTTGGTCTTTAGAGTAATAATAGTGTAGCCTAAAAGTACAAAGGTCAAGGTCTCTGTTCATGGCCTTGCTGCAGATTCCGGTCAGCAGTGGAAACCAGAGTCTACCGGTCCACTGCATGAGGGACACCATCAGAGCCCATCAGACTCCGTTCACTTTAATGGGGTCAGTTTGGTTTCCGTCTGGTGTCTGCCATTTTAAATTAAATTATTATAAATTATTTTAAAATTATTTATATACATTTTAAATTATTTTAACTATAGAAGACTGACTATGAATGACTAGTGGTATACAGGGGTGTAAGTACAGGGGGTGAGGAGAGTGGCCTGGAGCCTTAGGAGGCCCATAAAGTCTCTCTTCCCAATATATGGAGGCCAGTACAATAAATGAAGCATTATAATTGGGGCCCTGATTTTGCACTAGAGTCCACAATCTTCAAATACAGGACATAAGAAGCAATGTCTAGTTATGAATCTTGCAAGTGGATCTTTAGATGCCTCTTATTGGAAACCATAGCAATAGTGTACAGATTGCTAGAATTCTTCCTAGACTTTCTATGAATTTGTATATCACTCTCTGAGGGAAGCTTAAAAAAATAAGAATGGCAGCTGGGCGTGTCTATCCCTTTTTCTGAGCATTCATTCGAGGTCTCGGCCCCTGGATGCCCACTGACTAAAACGTCTGATATTAAATAAAAACATATCAGAAGTTTGTAAAAATGATAGGCACCTTAAGTTGCATGTGGTACTACAGCTTGGCTTCATTCAGCTGTTTTTATAATCCTGGATAACCCCTTTAATGAAAAGAGAAAGTGGATGTCTTTTTTGAGTTTGCTAAGATTAAAAAGATTGTACAGGATTTATAATAAAAAAAAAAAAAAAAACATGGCTCCCAAAAACAATGCATTCCTGTCCATCTGTTGTGTCTGGTGCTGGAGCTCAGCTCTACAGTACTGAAGAAAACAGGACTGCCATACATTTTACACAACACCCTATAATGGTGGCAGAATTTGTTCTTATGAAGCCTTTATAAGGGACCCCATAAAAACACACCGGTATTAGGCGAGGTTTCCACACAGGTTTTTTTCTGGCGTTTTTTGGAAAACTACCACCACAGTTTTTGAGCCAAAGTCAATAGTGGATCCAGCAGGAAGGAGAAGTATAAATTCTTCCTTTATATTTCCCATTTCTTTTGAATACACTTCTGATTTTGGCTCAAAAACTGCAGTGGCCGTTTTCCAAAAAGTGTCAGAAAAAAACCTGGGCCATTACAGATTTTGTATTGGAGCCCAGAAGCCATAAGTGGTATAAAACATAGTAAAAGAAAAAAAAAAACAACAACAACAAAAAACTCTACAACGTACAACATTTCTACTAGTCCATGCTGCATCCTATTACCCAGTGTTCTCCTATCTGTAGCTCTCCAGCTGTTGCAAAACTACAAAACAAGCATACAGATAAAAGTGCATAATAGGAGTTGTCGTTTTGCAACTGTTGGAGAGCCATAGTTTGGAAAACCCTGGTATAACTGGTGATGTCCAGGTTAATACAAACTGGAAAAAAACAGGTTAATTGGGAACTATCAGAATCAAAAAACTTGTTATATGTTGTACATCTTAGCAAAACAGTCACCTTTCTAATATACTTCATAAGAAAATGTTATTTCCTTTTTATAGAAATGATGGCTTATAAAAAATAAATAAAAAAAACACTAGAGGGTCCTCATGCCATCCAGAACATGGTCCTGTGCAGCTGAAGCATCATCTTTGTCCCAGCTGAGATTAAAGGGGTACTCCGGTGTAAGACAATATTTTTCCCATCAACTGGCTCCAGAAAGTTAAACAGATTTGTAAATTACTGCTATTAAAAAATAATCTCAATCCTTTCAGTACTTATCAGCTGCAGTATACTAGAGAGGAAGTCGAGTTGTTCTTTTCTGTCTGACCACAGTGCTCTCTGCTGACACCTCTGTCCATGTCAGGAACTGTCCAGAGTAGGAGCAAATCCCCATAGCAAACCTATCCTGCTCTGGACAGTTCCTGACATGAACAGAGGTGTCAGCAGAGAGCACTGTGGTCAGACAGAAAAGAACAACTCAACTTCCTCTGGAGAATACAGCAGCTGATAAGTACTAGAAGGATTGAGATTTTTTAATCGAAGTAATTTACAAAACTGTATAACTTTCTGGAGCCAGTTGATATGAAAAGAAAATTGTTTTCTGCTGGAGTACCCATTGAGTCCAGGAAGTGAGGGTGGGACTAGCCCCTCCTCTGTGCTCACTCTTGTCCTTTCAGACCGCAGCATGAAAACAAAAAGAAGGGGGGGGGGGGTTACAGAGCAGCCTGCAGTGAATGGATAGAGAAACCCAGCACAGCAGGCTTAAAAACAAAGTGAATACATTGTGAGTGAGGGCGGGCTCAGTGCTTGCCTCGGACACGCCCCTTCCTGAGCAGTAGATGTCAGAATGAGCGAGCAGCAGAACAGAGGGATCTGTGAGCCAAATAAAGAAGCTAGACACATAAAATAGACATGTAAAAGAACATGAATGACATGGAGAATAACATACAGAAGCATTATATATTTTTTTTCCCGGTGATTAAAACCAGAAGAGATATCATGTGTATAGGTAGTAGATGCACTGAGCTGCTCTCCAACGCACTTGGATAACGTTTCTTTCTAAAAAGTCTACACAGACACCTCCATCTACCCGATACGTTTACATGAAGTGAGTGACAGCAATATAAATACAGGGTGAGAAATCAGCGTCTTGTTATAGAACAGAAACCACTCACCCTGTACGAAGCCATTATGGCATGCAAGAGAAATGTGGATGGGGGGGGGGGGGGAGGGGTGGTCATAGATATATTCTCCAGGAGCTGGCACCAAACTGTTCTGGGAATCGCCAGCGATGCCTGTTCTCTGAATAAAGATCTGGAGACTTTGTTGTGAAGGATTAAGGGTGGCACATATGACGGCCATTTCTAATCCGGACACAGTGAGTCATGAGGTCACCTTGAAAACGTCGATTCCTCCAAGAGTCTACTCTCAAAGCTTCTAGAACAATGTTCTCCATAACCTGGGGCTCTTGAGCTGTTGCAAAACTACAACTCCCATCATGCCCTGACAGCCGAAGGCTGTCAGGGCATGATGGGAGTTGTAGTTTTGCAACAGCTCAAGAGCCATAGGTTATGGGGACACAACTGAAGTCTGTAATGGCGAGAACATCAAATGCTCTTTCAGTATCCATCACTATCGCAGCATCCTATGAGAAGTCCTACCTGCGATACGGGTGACCAAGATCCAGGAGGACCGGAATGTCCCGTTGTACTAAAAGTATTAAAGGGGTATTCCAGGTAAAAACTTTTTTTTTTTTTTTTTTTATATATATATATCAACTGGCTCCAGAAAGTTAAACAGATTTGTAAATGACTTCTATATATATATATAAAAAAAAAAAAAAAAATATTAATCCTTCCAATAATTATCAGCTTCTGAAGTTGAGTTGTTGTTTTCTGTCTGGCGACAGTGCTCTCTGCTGACATCTCTGCTTGTCTCGGGAACTGCACAGAGTAGAAGAGGTTTGCTATGGGGATTTGCTTCTACTCTGGACAGTTCCCGAGACAGGTGTCATCAGAGAGCACTTAGACAGAAAAGAACAACTCGGCTTCAGCAGCTCATAAGTACTGGAAGGATTAAGATTTTTTTTTAAATAGAAGTAATTTACAAATCTGTTTAACTTTCTGGAGCCAGTTGATATATATATATATATATATATATATATATATATATATATAAAAAAAAAATTATATATATTTAAAAAAAAAAAAAAAAAAAGTTTTTTCCTGGATAACCCCTTTAATATTATGCTTAGGAGTCTCACTCCTAGTTTGACATATTCCCTGTATGAGTATGCCACTAAATGGAACCGCCCATTAGACTCCTGAATCCAAGATTTTAATGCATAATACAAGATAATCTGAACCTTTTTCACCCAAACGCAGGGGTGTATGTCACTATGGCAAAGACAAAAACAAAATAAAAAGAAGGTCACAGCGGCACTTTGTTTGATCACATAAAATTAAGACTCTATATATTAATCCACTTGGATCCTTCTGCTCTATAACAGGCTGCTGGTAGAATGTGATGGGTTCCCTTTAAACATTACGCTCCTGTGGGCCTCCAACCATGTAAGACTAGAGAAACATGAGGTTAGGAAGACAAAAAGGAGTACTGCAAGTCTCTGCATGGGGTAAAGGAGGTAAAAGGGGTTCTCTGCTGGAAAACATTTTTTTTTTTTAAATCAACTGGTGCCAGAAAGTTAAACAGATTTGTAAATGACTTCTATTAAAAAATCTTAATCCTTCCAGTAATTATCAGCTGCTGTATGATCCACAGGAAGTTATTTTCTTTTAAAATTTCCTTTCTGTCTGACCTCAGTGCTCTCTGCTGACACCTCTGTCCATTTTAGGAACTGTCCAGAGCAGGAGCAAATCCCCATAGCAAACCTCTCCTGCTCCGGACAGTTCCTGACATGGACAGAGGTGTCAGCAGAGAGCACTGAGGTCAGACAGAAAGGAAATTCAAAAAGAAAAGAACTTCCTGTGGAGCATTTAGCAGCTGATAAGTAGTGGAAGGATTAAGATTTTTAAATAGAAGTAATTTACAAATATGTATAACTTTCTGGCACCAGTTGATTTAAAAAAAAAAAAAAAAAAAGTTTTCCAGTGGAGTACCTCTTTAGGTAAATCTAATCCCCTATCCACAGGATAGGAGATAAGTGTCTGATCTAAGGGGGGGGGGGGTGACCTCTGGGACCCCCATGATTTTCAGAGCAGATAGCTATCTGGTCTCAGGAGTGACAGCCTGCTCCTACAATCATTGACTGAGGTGGGACATTGCTGCAGACGATGATTGGTGGAGCTCCCCCCCTTCTGAGACCAGTTCCCAAGGTTGGGACATTAGCACTCCACAGTATGAGACGGCCCCTAGGGGATAACCGTTTGGTAACTGGGGGTGGAAGGGGTTTGCTGAGACCTCCGCCGATCACTGGCCGCAGCAATATCCCACCTCAGCCGGTGGTGGTTGGAGGAGCAGGCTGTCACTCTCGAGACCATTTTTTGGAAAGTGGGGGCCGGAGTGCATCATAAGAAACGGGCCTCATTTTGCGGAGGGTCCCATTGGTCATACCCCCTCCACAATCAGACGCTTATCCCCTATCTTGTGGTTTGTGTGTTTTATATAACTTGATAACACCTTTTAGGCCTCCATACACATTTAGAGGAAAGTTGTCGACCAATGGCCTCTGTACACATTACATGATATCATTGGAGGGAAGAAGTAATGTGCATGTTACATATCAAGTGGCCAATGCTTTTTTTTCTCTGAGTTATAAGATGCCCCCGGAGGTGTCTGGCAGTGGCTTTTCCCTCCTCTCTCCATTTAGAGCACAGGAAACGTTCATGTGTACGGAACCATCAGGAGAGCTGACGGCTGAAGGAACGATTGCACATATATGGCCTCATTTACTCTGGCAAAGCAGGATTGTCCTATTAGCAGCAGTCATAGAGAATTGATACAATTCTGAGTGACACTGGGCTTTAATCACTTTTTATCAGAAGATTCTTATTCAATGCATATTCGTGCTCTCTATCAGTCTATAAGGTTTACGCCTATATTCACAGATAAAAATTATATAAATATCCAAGTAAGTAAGCAGAATACCCCAATATATGTGCAGGTATGGTGGGTGCCGGAGTATGCCAAATCACCGTCTGCTGTTCAGCCAATTGCAAGAGATGTTCTGCAGCACTCCAAGGTGATTTATTATCCCATGTATTAGATACAACGTTTCACTGACCCCTCACCGGCTTTTTCAAGCAGGCACCTACACTCTATTGTATGCTTGAAAAAGCCGCAGAGAGGTCGGTGAAACGTTGTATCTAATACATGAGATAATAAATCACCTTGAAATTCACCTTGGAGTGCTGAGAACCTCTTTTCTGCCCGTCATTTTGCCGCTCCTCTGCTGCCGCTGGCCTGTGCCATCATCACGTCGCTGCCCCCTTGTCCAATAGGGGCGGTATGAGCAGTGACGGCGGAGGGCAGCAGAGATGTAGTGATACAGCAGCAGAGGAGTGGGGGGGAGGGGGTCACGTGAGTATGGTCCATGGTACGAATCTCTCAACATACGATGGTTTCAACAAAAGATGGTCCGTCTGGAACCAATTACCATCCTATGTTTAGGGACGTGTGTGTGTATATTTATATATGTGCACCAATAACAAATCACAAGTGTTTAACATATGAGAAAAGAGTGAAAAAAGTGGTTCACATTAACCCATAACAGGAGCTGAAAAGCCACAGAAAAGTTAATACAATCTGGGATATATATATACAATATATAAAATCTATGTTCACTTTACATCATACACTTTAGTGGCAATTTTAGAATGCAATAGAGCAGCTTTTAGTAAAGACAGATAAAATAGAGATCAGATAGATATTGGATACAGTATATAGATAGATATGAGATAAAGATATATTTATAGATGAGATAGATAGATATGAGATCGATAGATATGAGAGATAGATAGGAGATATATATATATATATATATATATATATATAGATAAAGCTGAAATCGATAGATAAAGGAGATAGATAGATATAAGACACACACACATATATATATATATATATATATAGATAGATAGATATAAGACATATATATATATATATAAGACATATATATATATATAGATAGATATAAGACATATATAGATAGATAGGACATAAGACATATATATATATAGATAGATAGATATAAGACATATATATAGATAGATAGATAGATATGAGATCAATCGATAGATAGATAGATAGATAGATAGATAGATAGATAGATATAGGATAATGTTTCTGTTCTCACCACTACTGTAGCACATTATATAGGTTCAGTCCTCCCAAGCAAAGTTTTGCATAAAATCAGAAAAATCTTGAATCCAGCAGATACAATGAATATACACAACAAATGGTCATATTACTGTGTTCCTTACCGGAGGCTGGGACATCTCTGCACACAGTGGGTTACTGATCACCGCAGGCACAATACCACAGACAGGGTTGTACAATCCACAGCCGGACAGCTGCATCTATATATGTAGGGAAGGGGGTGACGTGGGTGTTTATACCCTCCCAGCCTTCTCCAGAGACGCACGGCACTCAAGGGTTTTATTCTGTAAGATGACTGAAGGGCAAAGAATCCAAACAACTGTTGTTTAAGGGGGAACATGTTACATTAGCTGCCAGATTTATAGAACACATCATCGATTCCCGTATAACATGAAGGCACAATGGTCATAAATACAGTGACATTATTATGGCGTTATCTATACCAGGTGGCCATAGACCTGATAATGTGGAAATATTATAGTCTCCAGATGATTTCGTATATTGCACTTTGGCCTCCACTAAAGTCTATGGGTGTAGTTATATTTATGATATGAATAAAAAAAAGGTCAACTGGATAGTGTGTGCGCAATTGTCAATTTAAAGGGGTATTCCAGGCAAAAACTTTTTTTTATATATCAACTGGCTCCGGAAAGTTAAACAGATTTGTAAATTACTTCTATAAAAAAATCTTAATCCTTCCAATAGTTATTAGCTTCTGAAGTTTTCTGACATCATAATATGATGATGTCACGTCCTCCTGGGAGCTGTGCATGATGGGAGAATATACCCATAGGAGCTGCACAGCTCCCGGGACGTGAGTCATCAGAAAGCAGTTAGACAGAAAACAGCAACTCCACTTCAGAAGCTAATAACTATTGGAAGGATTAAGATTTTTTAATAGAAGTAATTTACAAATCTGTTTAACTTTCCGGAGCCAGTTGATATATAAAAAAAAGTTTTGGCCTGGAATACCCCTTTAATAATAGATTTCTAAGAGGAATAAGAGAGGAGCAGTTAACAGCAGAATTGTAATTTCCCCTGTGGTCTCTACGACAGCATCCCGAGAGCGCCTCCTCCTGATTGAGAAAGGGAAAAGCACTTAGAGGTTAAATACCCCACCCCTTCCTCCCCTCACCAGTGTTTTTATCGTCCCTGTCCGAACAGTCTACCCGAGAGGTCAGTGGCTCATGGAACCTCTTTGGGGTAAGTCTCCCCTTCTATGATTCAGGTGCAGCAGTGGCCTGGGAGACATTGTCAGTCTGCCCAGCAAAGATCCCCCTCTAGGAACCCCCAAGTGGGGTAAATACAGGGTGAAACATCAGGATATTGGGTAGTGACCGGATCTCTGGTAGGACCATGATTAAAGATTAAAAGGGGTATTCCGGCCAAATACATCTTATTCCCTATCCAAATGTGCCGTTGAGACCCCCCCCCGCGATCTCCGTGCAGCACCGGCATTCTATGCAGGGCTGTGTCTCCAATCTCTGAAACCTCTTTGTTTCTGGGACTGGAGACGTGACCTCACGCCACACCCCCTCCATTCATGTCTATGGGAGGGGGCGTGACTGCCGTTACGCCCCCTCCCATAGACATGAATGGAGGGGGTATGGGGTGATGTCAAAAGGGGGCGTGGTGTGACATCACATCTCCAGTCCCGGAAACAAAGAGGTTTCCGAAACTGGAGACGCAGCCCCTCATAGAATGCGAGTGCTGCACGGACATAGCCGGGGGTCCCAGCGGTGGGCCCCCCCATGATCAGACATCTTATCCCCTATCCTTTGGATAAGGCATAAGATGTATTTGGACAGAATACCCTTTTAAATCTGGTCTGCCTTGTGAAATATATCTCCTGCTCCTTTACCAAGAACCTCTTGAGCGCCACCATCACAAAAAAATTTCAGGTCTAGATCCATAAAAGATGAATTTCTAGGGGACCTAGATGACCGTAAAATGCTCTCTTTTCCATGAAAATGCATGAAAAAAAATCATAATGTACTTAAAGGGGAATGGGCAAAAGCTGTGATAAATGCCTTTCTTCCGAAGGGCTCAAAAAGGCGCTCTCTCTTTGAGGAATGCATTGTGGCAGACGAAGACACAGTTCCCGGGTTGGATATCCTAGTGGCAAAGGTGGCTAAACATACCTACCTGTCCTTTGGAGGATCTCACACACCTTAAAAGGTACAATAGAAAGAAAGGTGCAAAGTCTCCTAAAAAGACAACTGAAGTAGCAGCAACCACGCTTAGACCCAGTGTAGCTTCTAGCTGCGTAGCTAGAACCTTAATAACTTAAAAGGGGTATTCCAGGAATTTATTTTATTTGGCTATGCTACAGGGGCTGTAAAGTTAGTGTAGTTCATAATATAGTGTCTGTACCTGTGTGTGACGGTTTTCTCACAATTCTTCTGTGATTTTCACCCCAATATTTATTTTTAACAGCATACAAAATGACTGTTGTCTCAGATTTTTCCCAGCTTGCAATGCGGCCGAGACCTGACTCACTAGTCAGCTGATGACAGGGAGCCTGTCTGCTTCAATGGGTGGAGGGGATCGTTTGGTGGGAGAGAAATCAATCTGCAACCAATGCAACAGCTGTAGGAACCACATGTCTTTTGAATGGATGCAGCTCATAGCTTAATGGGTGGGGTGGCTGATGTGTGGGAGGGAGCAAAATGGAATTATAGGATTTGTAGGGAAAAGAAGAAAACAAACAGGAAATACCAGTTCACAAAAAGCTAGCCACAGTGTTATGGTAATCTCATCACATTTAGCCCCAAGACAAGCGCAGATGCTTCCTAAGCATGTCCATTACTGTCTGCCAGGTACGAACTAAAATCACCTTATGGTGGAGAACCCCTTTAACGTTAATATTTGAGTCCCTTTAGCTTCTTTTTATTTTTTTTACGTTTACGCAGTTCACCATAGGGGATCAATAACAATATATTTTGATAGTTCGGACATTTAGACACATGGCGATACCAAATATGTTTATTAATAAATTTTTTATGCTTTTTGGGATAAAATGGGAAAAGGGGCTATTTCAATTTTTATTGGTGAAGGGTTTTTCCCAAAAAAAATTTAACTTTTATTTTACACTTTTATAGTCCCCATAGGGGACTATTTATAGCAATCAATGAATAGGCATAGCACTAATCAGTGTTATCGGTGATGAACTTCTCTGGTCTGCTCGATGTCAGACCAGAGGAGAAGACCCTGGGATGACAGCCGGAGCAGGTAAGGGAATCTTGGGCCGCCAAGTTGGATGATCAGATCCCCGCGGCAGCGCCGCAGGCGATCCGATCTTCCATATATAATGACCACATTGCCGCAGATGCTGTGATCTGTATTGATACAGGCGATCGCTGATGTCCGCCATTACCAGCGGGTCCATGCCTGCTGATAGCAGCCGGGACCTGCCGTGCATGATGCGAGCATCGGTCCGATGCTTGCGTCATGTACCTGACGTAAATGTACGTACGTCCTGGTGCGTTAAAGGGGTACTCCGGAAAGGGGTACTACAGAAAGTTTAACAGATTTGTAAACTACTTAATCCTACCAGTACTTATCAGCTGCTAAAGTTAAAATTTTACATATCAACTGGCTCCAGAAAGTTAAACAGATTTATATTACTTCTATTAAAAAAAGAGCTGAAGCTGAGCTGTTCTTTTCTGTCTGCAAACAGAGCTCTCTGCTGACACCTCTGTCTGTCTCAGGAACTGACCAGAGTAGGAGCAAATCCACATAGCAAACCTCTTCTGCTCTGGACAGTTCCTGACACGGACAGAGGTGTCAGCAGAGAGCTCTGTTGTCAGACAGAAAAGAACAACTCAGCTTCAGCTCTTTTTTAATAGAAGTAATTCAAAATAATATAAATCTGTTTAACTTTCTGGAGCCAGTTGATATGTAAAAAAAAAAAAAAATTCGCCGGAATACCCCTTTAACCCCTTAAAGACCCAGGGTTTTCCGTTTTTGCATTTTCGTTTTTTCCTCCTTGCCTTTAAAAAATCATAACTCAATTTTGCACCTAAAAATCCATATGATGGCTTATTTTTTGCGCCACCAATTCTACTTTGTAATGACATCAGTCATTTTACCCAACAATCTACGGAGAAACGGGAAAAAAATAATTGTGAGACAAAATTTAGAAAAAAACGCTGTTTTGTAACTTTTGCGGGCTTCCGTTTTTACATAGTAAATTTTTCGGTAAAAATGACACCTTATCTTTATTCTGTAGGTCCATACGATTGATACCCTACTTGTATAGGTTTGATTTTGTCGTACTGGAAAAAATCATAACTACATGCAGGAAAATTAATACATTTAAAATTGTCATCTTCTGACCCGTATAACTTTTTTATTTTTTTGCGTATGGGGCGGTATGAGGGCTCATTTTTTGCGCCGTGATCTGAAGTTTTTAGCGGTACCATTTTTTCATTGATAGGACTAATTTTTTCATGATATAAAAAGTGACCAAAAATGCACTGTTTTGGACTTTGGAATTTTTTTGCACGTACGCCATTGACCGTCCGGTTTAATTAACGATATATTTTTATAATTCGGACATTTCCGCACGCGGCGATACCATATATGTTTATTTTTATTTACACTGTTTTTTTTTTATGGGAAAAGGGGGGTGATTCAAACTTTTATTAGGGAAGGAGTTAAATTATCTTTATTCACTTTTTTTTTTTTTTTTTGCAACACCGCACACACTGATCTTTTACATTGATCACTGGTTTCTCATCAGAAACCACTGATCCATGATTCTGTGTTATAGATCGGGAGCGGACTCATGACGTACATGTACGTCATGGGTCCTTAAGAGGTTAAGTACAAGGGCACCAGGACGTACATTTACATTCTATGTCGTTAAGGGGTTAAAAGTCCAGGGGGAAGTTTTATCTAAACCAGTGTAGAGGAAGAGTGGTGCAGTTGCCCATTGCAACCAGATTGTTTCTTTCATTTTCACAGGCCTCTTTAAAAATAAAAAATAAAGCAATCTGATTGGTTTATTTAAATAAATCTCCCCCCAGGTGTCTGGCTCTGGTGCCCTCTATGAAGTCAAGATAGCATTAGATTCTTGGATTTCTAGGTTTATCTGGATTTTTTTTTTAAGTGCCCCCCCCCCCCCTGAAATCTAAATGTGGTCCTAGCAGTTCTTTTTGAACTCATAGACGCCATTACCAATAAGCTACTGACTCTAAAAAGTCTTTCTGGTGGTAATAACATCTGTCTGCAGAGTTAGTGAAACTCAGGTCTTGTCCATTCTGGAACCTTACCTAAGAATTCTAGACAGGAGGAAATGATCTCAGGAGTGCTGTCATGGAGACTTCCTTGAAATATAAAGTGGTACTCCGGTGGAAAATGTTTTTTTCTAAATCAAGTGGTGCCAACAAGTTAAACAGATTTGTAAATTACTTCTTTTTAAAAATCTTAATCCTTCTAGTAATTATCAGCTGCTGTATGCTCCAGAGGAAGTTATTTTCTTTTTGAATTTCTTTTCTGTCTGACCACAGTGCTTTCTGCTGACACCTCTTTCTATGTCAGGAACTGTGCAGAGCAGGAACAAATCCCCATAGCAAACCTATCCTGCTCTGGACAGTTCCTGACATGGACAGAGGTGTCAGCAGAGAGCACTGTGGTTGTGACAGAAAAGAAATTCAAAAAGAAAAGATCTTACTGTGGAGCCTACAACAGCTAAGTACTGGAAGGATTAAGATTTTTAAAAAGAAGTAATTTACAAATCTGTTTAACTTGCTCACACCACTTGATTTATAATTATTTTTTCTCCAATGGAGTACCCCTTTAAAGCATTACTGTTATATGTAGTCAGTGTAGTAATGTGCCCTAAAACTTGTATGCATAATAAAATGCATGTTTTTATATGTAAATGACCTTTTGATCTGTGTTACTATGCTCACTCTTCTGGCACTTCTCCTGGATGCTGCAGGTGGTTCTTTAGAATGACAAACTTTCTCCTTTACTCCCCCCCTCCCTTTCTCTTGAAACCTGCACAAACATTTTTACATTTACAAAGTTTTGTACCTAAAGTGAATGTTTTATATAACTCTAATGCAGCCATGTGCAACCTTAAGTACATAAGAAAAACCTCAATTTTCTATAAATAAAAAATAAAAAACATTAAAACAAATTGCTTGGATCCCAAAGTGCATGCTTAACATAACCCAAAGGCATCCGTGTGGGACCAATATAATGCAAATACACAAGAAATAAATTCACAAAATGACCAAAAATAAATCAAGTTGCATATAAATAATAATATAGCACCTTGTATTGCTTGTCAATGTGCATGTAAATGCTCCTCTTCTGAAAGGACTGCAAGCTATCTGGGTCCTGTCTGGATCTCACAAGGGTTCAGCTCATACTGGTGAAAGCTGGATTATACACAGCACTGATGCATAGGAGGGAGCAGAGCAGGGAGATAACCACACCCCTCTCAGAAAACAGGTCCAAATTTCTAGTTGCTAGGACCAGAGAGACTAGGATACAAGGGTTTGTTTGCAAAATTAGAAGAAGCAGTGACCCCTAGTGGCTGTTTTTTTAAAAATGTTTCACATCTTTAGCAATCAACAACAACAGTAATGCTTTCATTATCAGTGTATATAACTCAGGTGTTTCATAAAGGATAAAAGTATTCACTAAAAACAAGCACGCCAGGAGTGTGCTTAGAATGTGTCAATTTCAGGTAGAAAATCTCTTAAAAGGGGGTACTCCACTGTAAAACATTTTTTTTTAAATCAAATGGTGCCAGAAAGTTAAACAGATTTGTAAATTACTTCTATTAAAAAAAAACGTAATTCTGGTGGTTTGGCCACCATGCTTAATGGCCGCATAGAAGAAGTGCTCCTGCTCTAACGCCGGGATAAGGCGCCCAGACACCTGCCAGCGACTCCGAGCTTACCGTATAAGCTCAGTAATTGACCATGGTGACCTCTGGCAGGAAAAGGAACCACAAACCGGGCGGCTCTCAACAGTTAACCTACTTTTTCCGCTCCGGAGACTCCAACAGACGGCCCTCCCAAGATGGCGCCTCGGAGCGTGGGCCCCAAACTCCTTCAGGCCGCAACAAATCCAGATGCCCGGAGGTGGTGATGCTCGCCGACCCCCATGTGAGCCTGTACCAAGCCTTACCCTCCACTTGGGTGCACCAGACGCTGTGCTTTGATGACCCGGTCTCTTGGGACTCTCGTGACTTGTAGCCGCAGACCACGGCCTCCACCGTGCCCGGAGTTCCCGAGACATCCCGAGCTCCCGACCAGGTTCGCCCCAGGTTAGTCCCCTGAAGCAGCGGCCTCGCCTGGTTGCCCCTGGTGATGGCCCGTAGGCCTCCGTGGTCGTAGAGGATAATGCTGCAGCTGACCTGTTCTCCGCTTATCAGACCACCGATGCAGCAGTTTATGACACCTTATTAAAGGACATGTTGCTAATGCTCCGCAGCTCCCTGCAGGCTGATTTTTTCAAAGCTCCTCCAACCCCTGCACGCCTCCACTGCCCTCTTAGAACAGAAGGTGGCACGGGCAGAAACAAAATTGGTCTCCTTTGCAAAGGCCCATAACGACCTCCAGGGGGCCCACAATGCCCTGGATGATAAAGTGGACTCCCTGCACGCCAAAATGTTGGACTATGAAGATCGCAACAGGCGAAACAATGTGAAATTCTGGGGTATCTCTGAGGATGTCCCGGTCCACAGCTGATCCGCTATGTCAAACACCTGGCCAAGCAACTTCTGCCTGATTTGAAGGACTATGAATATAGTATTGACCGGGCTCACAGGGTCCCCAAACCTCGTGCCTTGCCTGATGAGGTGCCTCGTGATGTTCTGGCACGCTTCACGTTTTACCGAACTAAGGACCAGCTCCTTCAATATTCCCAACGACATCCTACCTTACCTGCACCATATGAAGACGTCAGAATGTATGCGGATTTATCTGCTACCACAATGCAGGCGAGACGGAGCTTTGGTCCACTCACAGAGACTCTCCGCAACCTAGGGGTCCCTTACCGGTGGGGATTTCCAGCCAAAGTGCTTATTAATCGTCACGGCAAGATGCATGCACTATTGAATCGGGCCCACGGTCTCTACACCCTGCAGGAGTGGGGTATGGTTCCATCGGCTGCGGATGCCCAAGGTCCTCGCCCCCGCTCTCCGATCCACTGAGATCCGGACTGACTCTCTACCTGGTTTGTGGGATATGAGAAAGGGACTGTTATTGCTGTGTTGGAGTTCCTGACACCAATTGCTGAATTTGTTCCACTTCACCGACTGCTTTGGTGTTGTTGCTTACTCCAATTCCCCCACCACCGCTGTCCCGGTGATACTGGCTGATCTCTCCACCGAATGCTTTAGTGTCTGTGACGGATCCTAGAGTCACCCTACCTACTTGGATGGACTTTAGGACATCACTATTTGTACCCCTCAGTTGATGTTGTCCAGTGACCTAAAGTTCAGAGTTAAAATACTTTTATTTACTGTTTTCATACACTTTCTGGGCACAATACACCTTTTTGCACATGGTCTACCTTTTGCACACTGTCGACCTTTTGCACACTGTCCACCTCCTTTACACAATACACCTTTTTGCACACGGTTCACCTTTTGTACAATACACTAATTCCACACATGCTTCTCCTGTTTGCACACAGTCCAACTTCTGCACACCTCCACCTTTTGCACTCAAGGCACTGTATAGGGAGAGCTAATCAACTTTATTGGATTATCTCCCAGACTCACCGTCACCTTTATTGTCCTTCCTATAAAAGAAGACACTTGTTCCTCAATAAAGAGTTCTGATTTTATACCTGAAGACTGGTGTTGCCTGGTTCTTTGGGTACAAGGATGCAATAATCTCTAGTTCTGTCTGGGGATATTGCCTGTGATATGCTGGAGCTTGTCATCGGGAAGGAGAAGTCACTTTTGGCGGAGTCAGTCCGTCACAGTGTCCTACCCTCCTCTGCTCTTATTCTACTTCTAACTTCCCTTTCGTTCTTTCCTCTACCTGATGTGTGGCTATACTACTGTCAGTTTGTTGTACCTAGCTTCACTGCTATTTGCTCTAGCTGGCGAACTTCTTCACCTATCTAGAGACAGTACTATTAGCTGTAGAGTGTTATTCTTGTGACATAACCATCTAGGGCTCTTGGAGTCCAGTCATCAGTCGTAGTCCTTCTCTTAGGAGCCAGAGCGGTAGACGTGGAGGATTTTGTGTGACATCCTGGTCTGCGTATCTGCGAGTCCAGTTGAGTTTTTACTTTGTTCTTTACCCAGCAAGTACCCCCTGTTCATTGCATTTGTGACATCCTCGTCTATATCACCAGGTGGTAAGTCGAGTTTTTAACAGCCTATTTGTCCTCCCGTCCATTCTAGCTATTATGGGTATTGACGGCCTGTATAGCCCCCAGAAGTGGCATTTCCTCTGGCGGGAGCTGGAGAGGCGTTAAGCCTTGGTTGTGTGCCTACAGGGAACCCATGTGTCATCAACCAACCCTCCCCCTCTCAGTCCTCGAAAATTTCCGGTGATAATAAACTCTTCCTATGCCAAAAAGAAGAGGGGGGTGCTGGTCGCTTTCAGAGATGACTTAGTGGTGCAGGTTACTCGTCAAATTATCGACCCCCATAGTCGTTTTATCATTTTAGTGGCAACTATTGACGATGTCCCTTTCACCCTGGTTAATCTATATGCCCCAAACAGTGGGTAGAGTCGCTTTCTGCTGAGGGTCTTCAAATTGCTTAATTCGGTTCGCGATGGCGAACTTATTGTCTGTGGTGACTTTAACTCGATCCCAGACCCAGCTCTTGATCTCTCTGGTGTAGCTAGACGTCGATCTTGTGCCCTTGGTAGCTTACTATTTCAATATGATCTATTTGATGCGTGGAGAATTTACCACACTTCAGAACGCGACTTTACCTACTTCTCCCCAAGGTTCCATACGCATTCCAGAATAGATCTCATTCTAGTCTCTAGGGGACTTTTGGAGAGAGTTAGTACTACTGGGATTGGGGGCTTTCTAATTCTAGTCCCAAACACAGCGACTTTGTCTGGAGGGCTAATACCCATGTCATAGCGCATACTAAACATAGCCAAACTATAGAGAATTCTATTCTAGAATATTTCAATCTAAATTCTACACCAGATGTGTCGAACACCTCCTTGTGGCTGGCCCACAAGGCGGTGGTCAGAGGAGAGTTTATACGACTAGGGTCTTTCCTTAAACAGCAACGTAGGAAGAATGTTCAGGAAGCCATCGACAGATTCACTGTGTTGGAATCCCTTCATAAGTCTGACCTGATGTCTGACCTCTATGCCTAACTTATGCAGGCCCACACTCTCCTGAGGCAGCTTCTCCTCTATCAGTATGAGTCGGTCATGCGTAAATCTAGGTTCCGCTTCTATTCACAAGATAATAAGCCCACTGCCCTGTTCGTTAAAGTCTCAAGCCTCCCAGAATAAAATGCCAGATAGGTAGATTAAAGCATCCCACGTCACAGGCGACCCTACTCGCTCCTAGGGACATAGCAAATGCATTCCAAACCTACTATTATGGTCTATATAACCTCCAAGCGGACCCCCAGATGACCCAGCCTATTCAGACTACTATTGACTCTTTCTTACACTATTTACGTTTACCGCGTCTCTCTGACACTGCCCTTTCTTCCCTTAACTCACCTATCTCCTTACTGGAAATAGAAAAGGCTATAGCGTCCCTACCCTCTCATAAAATCCCCGACCATGATGGTTTGCCGAATGAATACTATAAGAGATACAGGGCCATCTTACTGTCCCATCTCCATGACGTTTTTACTGACGCCATGGCCTCCGGCTCTTTCCCCCAGGAAATGCTTACAGCGTTAATCACCACCATCCCCAAACCGGGTAAGCCCCCTGACCAAGTCAAACTACAGAGCCATTTCTCTTCTGAATGGAGATGTGAAGCTATATGCTAAGATTTTATCCACCCGATTACTTCCCTTACTCCCCCATTAAATAGGTCCAGACCAAGTGGGGTTCACCCCCGGGCATCAGGCCCCAGATAACACCAGACGCGTCCTGTCCCTTCAACATTGTGAACACTCCCTCACCCCTGCGGCATTTCTGACCCTCTATGCCAAAAAGGCGTTCGACAGGGTGAACTGGCAGTATGCATTTTCATCCTTAAGAGCTTTTGGCTTCTCGGGCGCTATACTAGAGGCTATTAGAGCCCTGTATTGTAATCCTGCTGCGATGGTTTTTACGGAAGGATCTCTATCGGACCGGTTCACCCTGTTGAACGGCACAAGACAGGGTTGCCCCTTTTCACGCCTCCTATTCATACTTACTATAGAACCCCTAGCCTGCGCCATTAGGGCGAATACGGCCATCCATGGCATTACAGTTTGACAGGTTGCAACATAAATTAGCCCTGTTCGCAGACGATGTTATCCTTACCCTGACTGACATCCCCTCTTCTTTGCCTGCTCTGTTTTCTCTTTTACAAGACTGCTGCGACATCTCCTTTTACAAGCTCGACTCCTCCAAATCGCAGATTTTGCCGATCCACGTTCCCGATACCCTTCTGGCATCGCTTAAACGGAAGTATCACCTAGACTGGCAGTTGGAGTCGGTGTCCTATCTGGGTGTTCAACTAACATTCCCCTCCTCCCGCACCTTCCTCACCAATTTTCCCCCTCTATGTGCTTCTATCTCTGCTTTTCTGACAGAATTCTCAAAAAAACTGCCTTCTTGGCTGGGTCGTCTGGCGGCCTTCAAAATTCTCCAGCTACCGAAGCTCCTCTACCTGTTCAGGGACTCTCCCAATTGCCATACCTAAGACCTTTTTTGCCTCTCTAAATAGGACTATTTATGGTTTTATCTGGGCGGGCAAAAGGCCTAGAGTAGCCAGGAGAGTTATGTCTACTCATACTGAGGCGGGTGGTCTTAGCATGCCTCACATTGAGGAATATTATCGAGCTTGCGTTCTCGACTAACTACAATTCTGGTGGTCTGGCAGTAGGGACAAGGTGTGGATAGGTCTTGAGGAGTCCTCCTCCCACCTGGTCTCCCTTAAATCCCGTCTGCTTATAGCCGCTTGCAATAGATCTCTACCCAACCCCTCCCATTTCTCATCTATCAATGTTTCTGATTGGATATGGACACACTTTCTAAAGCAGCAGAGACAGAAGAGGACAGCCCCACTGAGAGAAATTCCTTTTTCAACCAATTCATCCCCGACTTACGTTACGCCCCTGGATACTGAGGGGGATCATGACCCTAGGTGACCTAGTGAACGATCGGAATACCATACATTTTCCGTACTTGAGAGAAAAGTATGGACTTCCTCATTCTGACTTCTATAAGGGGCTACAAGTCAGGAGTCTGCTGACACCTGAGTTTGTCCGCAGTATCCTTGTCCCTCCCCGCATTTTAGCCTTCTCTCAGAGACCCACTGCATCCAAAAAGGGCATTACACAGTTCTATGACATGATGGGGGACCGTGTAGAATTCTCAAAACTCCCATTTATGGAGAAATGGGAGTCGGACCTGGGTGAATTGTTCTCCAATGGCAGCAGGCGTTTAGAAACTCCTGTGTGCTCCTCCGTTCTACTAATCATAGGGAGGCGATTATTAAATCTGCGTATAGATGGTATTTCACGCCCTCCACACTCCACCTTATCAACCCAGATTGTCCCGACCTCTGTTGGAGAAACTGTGGCCAACGGGGTATCCTCCTGCATACTCTATGGAGCTGCCCCAAGCTCTATCGCCTCTGGAACAGGACTCAATTGATCTTGTGTAGGCTCATAGGCAATGATTTCACACTCCACCCTAGCTTGGCTCTACTACTCCTGGACCTAGACCGACTGCCCAATGGTGTTCGCTCTCCTGACGCACATATTCTGATGTCTGCTAAACTCCTGGTCACTAGGAGATGGCGTACACCAGAAATTCTTAGTCTGTTAGAATTGATTGGTATGGTAGCTACGAAAGGTCCTATGCATTGGTTCATTCCCATTTTGTAGCTTTTCAGAAAAGATGGGGTAGCTGGCTCTCCAGCCCACATTGCCCTCCTATGGGCCACATCTGAAAGGCTCCTTGAATTGGTTCCACTTGTGGGATTTTATGTCTTTTTCCTTTTACTGCTTTTCTTTTCGCTAGCTCTTGTGCTCTAGTTCTAGACTGATTTATAGGAGAGTTGGAGAGTTCTACTTCTCTCCTCCTTGTATGCACGTTAATGTGTCATCCACTGTTTTTTGCAATGTTTGTGTTCTATCCAAGTGTACATTGCTATGGTTATTTACTTGTTCTTTCTGTATACAGTATTTGTCAAATAATAAAAATATTTGAATAAAAAAAAAATATATATATATCAGCTGCTGAATGTTCCACAGGAAGTTCTTTCCTTTTTGAATTTCCTTTCTGCCTGACCACAGTGCTCTCTGCTGACACCTCTGTCCATGTCAGGAACTGTCCAGAGTAGGAACAAATCCCCATAGAAAACCTAGCCTGCTCTGGACAGTTCCTAAAATGGACAGAGGTGTCAGCAGAGAGCACTGTGGTCAAGCAGAAAGGAAATTCTAAAAGAAAAGAACTTCCTGTGGATCATAACAGCAGATGATAATTACTGGAAGAATTAAGATTTTTTTAATAGAAGTAATTTACAAATCTGTTTAACTTTCTGGCACCAGTTGATTTAAAAAAAAAAAAAATAAATAAAAAAAAAAAAGTGTTCCAGTGGAGTACTCCCTTTAAGCAGCGTTATAGAGGTATATACCCTCCGAAAGAGCCTTTTCACTTTACATAACAATGGTGGTCCTAGATATATATGGTCCTTCTAGATCAGTATTTCCCAACCAATGTGCCTTCAAGTGTTGCAAAACTACAACTCCCAGCATGCTGGGAGTTGTAGTTTTGCAACAGCTGGAGGCACACCGGTTGGGAAACACTGTTCTAGATATAGGTGGTCCTTCTCATATATACATTTTTATGGATTTGCCATTCAAGGAAAGCTGTGATAAACTCTTATAGCTGTGACTATGTATTAGTAAGATTTTACATGAGCAAACCTTTATTTTCAGTTTCATTGGGGTCAGCATGTATTTCTCTGACCCAATACCAGACATCAATGATTCCCAAACAACCGTCTAAGTCAAAAAAGCTTTACATTTAGACAAAAAAAATAAAAAATAAAAAAAAATACATACAATGAATATTCAGAAACTTGTATTTATGATGAGAAAACAAAAGGGGGGACTTAATCCCAGTTCATGTGTTATTAAAAAGTGCATACATCCCATACACTGATCCATGTGCGAAAGCGCTTTGCTTAGTATTGTAACACATTCCCTTAACCTCATGTCTGCCGAATCACCACCAATGCTTTACTACTGGTTTGAGACTTCCCTTGGCAGAAAGGGTTAAGAATCCCTGAAAATCATCCACATACTGAACATACACTGATCAGCCATAACATGAAAACCATTAAGAGGTAAGCCACTGGCCAGTGTTCGGAAGTAAATGTTCCGAACGCTGTTTGGGTCGCCACACCCATTGTGACATCACCACCACGCCCCTCAATGTAAGTCTATGGGAGGGGGTGTGACCGCCGTCACGCGCCCTCCCATAAACTTGCATTGAGGGGGCGTGGTCGGGTTGTCACAAGGGGAGTAGGCCGACCCAAACAGCGCAAAAAGAGCGTTCGGAACATTTACTTCCGAATGCTGGCCAGTGGAGTACCCCTTTAAGAGGTGAAGTGAATAACACAGATTATTGTGACAGTGATACCTGACATGGAGTGGGATATATTAGGCAGCGACTAGTTTCTGAGCAAGGGACACATTTTGATGGCTAAACCAGTGTTTCCCAACCAAGGTGCCTCTGGCTGTTTTAAAACTACAACCCCAGGATGCCAGCTCGGACTGCTCGGAAACGTGCTGTCTCCTTAGACGCCATAGCATTTCTGAGCAGATTCCGCCTTAAAAATTGACATGTCAATTCTTTTAGCAGAGGCCAGATTAGGGAAATGCTGCTGTGTGTACGATGTGTGAAATCTTTTTTTCCAGGTTCCTCTCAAAAATCCTGTGTGAACATGGTTCATTCCAGCAGCCTCCTACTTGTTTTTACAGACAGAACAGAAAGTCTCAGCTTAATTTTAAGAATTGAGAATAGAAACTGCAAGATTTCAGGATTATTTTAAAATATATAGAAAAAAATAGAAAATTTTAAAAATAAAAAAAAACATAAAAAACATCAAATATACTATTAAAAAAAGAAATTCTATTTTATTTATTTATTTATTAAAAAAAAAAAAAAGGTAATTTTCTGACAACACATTCCCTTTAAGAGTTCTTAAAGGGGTACTCCGGTGGAATTTTTTTCTTTTTCTTAAATCAAATGGTGCCAGAAAGTTGAACAGATCTGTAAATTACTTCTATTAAAAAATCTTTATTCTTCCAGTAACTTTTAGCAGCTGTATGCTACAGAGGAAATTCTTTTCTCTTTGAATTTCTTTTTTGCCTTGTCCACAGTGCTCTCTGCTGACACCTGATGCCTGTATCAGGAACTGTCCAGAGCAGGATAAAATCTTCATAGCAAATCTATGCTACTCTGGACAGTTCCTGACATGGACAGAGGTGTCAGCAGAGAGCACTGTGGACAAGACAAAAAAGAAATTCAAATGCTGCTAAAAAGTACTGGAAGGATAAAGATTTTGTTTTTTAAATAGACGTAATTTACAAATCTGTTTAACTTTCTGACACCAGTTCATTTAAAAAAAATAAAATAAAATAAAAAGTTTTCCACCGGAGTACCCCTTTAAGGACTCCAGACATCGACAGGTCAGAGCTGTTTTAGTGTCACAAGACTAATCTATACAATATTAGGCACGTGGTTTTAACGGTATGGCTCA
Organism: Hyla sarda; assembly: GCF_029499605.1. NCBI lineage: Eukaryota > Metazoa > Chordata > Amphibia > Anura > Hylidae > Hyla > Hyla sarda. Next base: position 69,361,850 of record NC_079194.1, on the reverse strand, counting down.
TCGGTGTATTTATAGCAGTAGGTATCCTTGCCCACATAAAAAGTATGTGCAAAATACCAGACCTGAAACAAAAAATACTTTCAGACAGAAAGACAGAAAACTAAATCAGATTATGTACCTCCAGTGTATTCCTTATAACACCAGAATATTTATGGAAAAAAATACAGACAAAACCTCTTTTGTCACCCTTTTTGATGTTTTGCAGAAAAAAAAATCATTTTTTTGTTTTTTATTTGTATGAAAATATAAATTAAAAAGGCTCAAAACAACACTAGACATACTGCAGAAACCCCTGTGCTGCCAGGAGGCAGAGCAATGCATTGCACAGCAATAGCCTGCACTTACCCTCTGCGAGCAAAGGAGTCTGGGAATGATCTATCTCGGAGGTGACTGTAACAGTAAAACAAAGTTAAGGCAGAGTATTCCATTTAGGATTATAAGAGGGGTTTACACCATACTGTGGATATCATTGGCTGCAGAAGTTATACAGGTATAAGCCATTGTTCCAAAGGTCCATTTGATCTGGCAATTCTTCTTGACAGCTCTATATCGTGTCACTTACGTATACAGATCTAGAGAGAATCCATTTTCTTGAAAGACGTCCAAGTAGATAGTGTTAGGGGGGTACTCCGGTGGAAAACTTTTTTTTTTGTTTTTTTTTTAAATCAACTGGTGCCAGAAAGTTAAACTTGTTAACAATTCGAAACGCGTTGGTGCGTTTCGTTTGTGAATTTTTTTTATTCATTTTTCTTGTTTGCTGCACTTGGATTTTAATTATAATTTGAAATAAAATTAGAATTTTACTCTGAGTTGGGGGCCGGAAGTTCACCTTCTCCGTTTGTGATTCAACCACCTGAGGACCCAGCCCCAGTGTTTGCTTCCGCACCTCCACAAGGAGAAGTTGTGCTGGATATCTTTGAATTTTATGGTGAGCTGATCTAACTTCTTTTCCATATCGTCAGATTTGTAAATGACTTCTATTAAAAAAAAATCTTTACCCTTCTAGTACTTTTTAGCTGCTGTATTGTCTTGTCCACAGTGCTCTCTGCCTGACACCAGATGCCCGTATCAGGAACTGTCTAGAGCAGGAGAAAATCCCCATAGCAAACATATGCTGTTCTGGACAGTTCCTGACATGGTCAGAGGTGTCAGCAGAGAGCACTGTGGACAAGACAAAAAAAGAAATTCAAAAAGAAAAGAATTTCCTCTGTAGCATACAGCTGCTAAAAAGTACTGGAAGGGTAAAGATTTTTTTTTTAAATAGAAGTCATTTACAAATCTGTTTATCTTTCTGGCACCAGTTCATTTAAAAAAAAAAAAAAAAAAAAAAAAAAAAGTTTCCCACCGGAGAACCCCTTTAAGGTCCATATAGTTAAAATATTCAGCCCAAACCTGAATAATGGGATTTAAGGGCATCGATTATCAGTATGACGACATTATAAGCCTTGGGAATTACCAAACTAAAATAATCCAAATGAAAATATTTCAATCACATAATGACACGGCCGGGGTCTTCTTGCCAATGTCACTGGTTACTACATAGTGTAGGCCAGTGTTTCCCAACCAGGGTGCCTCCAGCTGTTGCAAAACTACAACTCCCAGCATGCCCGGACAGCCTCTGGCTGTCCGGGTATGCTGGGAGTTGTAGTTTTGCAACAGCTGGAGGCACCCTGGTTGGGAAACACTGGTGTAGGCACAAGCCAAGATGCCATCTTAGGTCATTTTATAATGTAATAATGCATAGAAAGGGATACATAGGGATGCTAAGACAATGTACTATATCCAGGGCTCCTGTATGACCCCCCCGATGGAGGCATCTGGGAATATATATCACATTCTGATTAATAGCACTGCAGCTGTATACAGATCAGAGCAGGCATCAAGCAATAAAAACATGCCCTTGTCATACGGGTAGAGTAGGATCAGGCATGAGGCTAGAGGAGGGCCATAGGAATACCCTCTTCTTTCTTCTGGTGATAGGAAATGTTAAGAAATCTAAACAAATGGGAAAATTATGGAACAAGCAGTCAGATTAGAAATATGCAGACAAATAGTTATTGACCTAAATCTCTGTAAAGAATAGCAGGTATCTGCAGTTTTTACGTTTGCGAAACCCTGCGCCGGGTATAGAAGTGGGCAGCAGCTTGTAGTGTAGTAGAAGTTCAGTGCCCACCCCATTACGCTCCGACTGCGAACACCACACGGTCTGTATCACCGCCATCTCTGAACGCTGACAAGACAGTAGAGGTAGCGGCTCAAAGAAGTCCTGTGCCAAGATGCCAGACCTTGTGTATTCCTGTTAACCTCAATCCAGAGGAGGCAAAAATTGTGCAAAAACTAGAGAAACCTCATACGGGCAGGCCAAAGCGGTGCTTCTTTTTCTTAACTGACTTGGAATTTGTTAATCTGCGGAGATCCTCGTCGCCATCAGACTCTTCCATTTCGTCATCCGCTGAAATAAGAATCTATTGAACAATAAATAAAATAAATAAATGAATGAAAAGAATGTTCAGGCATCACTTCAGGAATTACAATTGATATGGGATTCAACCATATGGTATAAAAAATAAATAAATAACAAAGAAACAGGGCAACAGTGTACTTGAGAACACTAAGGCCATGTTCACACTTCCGAAAATGTGCGGTATTCCTGCCGGAAAATACAGACGGACATTCCACACATTTACCTGATGAGGTGGCACTAGGACTACTCAGAAATGTGCCATCTCCATAGAACACAATGCAATTTCAAGCAGATACCGCGCAAACACCGAACAGGTTCAATGTTTCTGCGGATGCCGGAGAACGTGCACAGCAAAGCAGAATCCAAATGAAATCAATGGGACTCTGCTGCAGCAGAATTTCCAAGCAGAATATTTCAGTGGCATTCCGCTCAGAAATTCCACCTTAGATACGCAAAAAGAAGGATAAATGGGATAGCCCACAGATCAAGACAAAGATTAGAGATAGACTGAGCTAGATAGACAGAGCTATATGTAAACAATGTTCATCAATAATGCGTAAATGAAATAAGAGATGATCCTGTAATAGATACTGGTACACGGTACCCTCACCCTTAGCCGTTTAAGCGAGTCCTCTCTGGTTCTTGCAGTGAGAGTGGCTGCTAGCGGAGTTCCGCGAGCCCTCTCAGTATGCAGACTAGGGCTGGGCGGTATACCGGTTCATACCGAATATCGAAATTTTTGGGCTGCACGATATGAATTTTTCCCATACCGCAATACCGGTTTGGCCCCTCCCCCTTGGGAATGAATTATCAGCCCAGCGCAGCGCTGTCCCCACATCGGGGAACTAATCATACGTGACCCGCCAGCGCTGTTCTGCTCCCCCCCACCAAATCATGTTACCCACCAGCGCTGTTCTGCTCACCCCCAATTAATTATCAGCCCAGCGGGGTACTACTCACATGTCACCCGCAAGCACTGCCCTCCTCCTCTTTGTTGGGGGCCGCCGGCGCTGGAACTCACTGTACACCAGTGGTCTCCAACCTGCGGACCTCCAGATGTCGCAAAACTACAACTCCCAGCATGCCCGGACAGCCAACAGCTGTCCGGGCATGCTGGGAGTTGTAGTTTTGCAACAGCTGGAGGTCTGCAGGTTTGAGACCACTGCTGTACGCTGTATCCCTATGCCCAGGCTGCAAAAGATAAAGAAAATAAACTTTAACTTACCTACGTCAGCCTCATGCTGTTCCTTGGGACTGGAACGTCGGACAGCCGTCAGCCTATCACCGGCCGGAGCGATGTCCCACCCCGGCCAGTGATAGGCTTAGCCCACTATCATGTAAGAAGCCGGCTTCTTACATGACAGTGGGCTCAGCCTATCACTGGCTGGGGCGGGACATCGCTCCGGCCGGTGATAGGCTGATGGCTCTCAGACGTTCCAGTCCCCAGCGTAAGGCCGATGTAGGTAAGTAAGAGTTTATTTTCTTTATCTTTTGCAGCCCGGGCATAGGGATACAACGTACAGCAGTGGTCTCCAGTTGTAGTATTGCAAAAGCTGGAGGTCCGCAGGTTGGCGGCCCCCAACAAAGAGGAGGAGGGCAGTGCTTGCGGGTGACATATGTGAGTAGTACCCCGCTGGGCTGATAATTAATTGGAGGGAACAGAACAGCGCTGGTGGGTAACATGATTTGGTGGTGGGAGCAGAACAGCGCTCGCGGGTCACATGATTTGGGGGGGGGGGGTGAAAGAAATACCGTTATATACCATGGAACCGCCATAAGTTACAAAAACAACATGATACACATATTTGGTCATACCGCCCAGCTCTAATGCAGACCTGGATGTGGTGAAGCGGGGGGGGGGGGGGGGGGGGTATATCGATGGGTACGCAGTGCTGGCTGCAGTGTGAATTTCTTCTTGCACTGCGGTATGTGGTTCTCGTTGCATTGGCCGGAACATATGGCAGTGTGCAAGTATGGCAGATGACGTCGGCGTCTGCCTCATGTAAAGTCTTTGCGCTGGGTCTGAAGTTTCCCAAAAGGTACTGACAGGGACTCCAAAAAATATATATATATATATCAGAGAGCGATATAAGAAAATGTAGTATAGTAGTACTAAAGTGGTGGCGGTGCTAGGAGTCCTTGTTCCTACCTTTTGGAAAAACTTAGACCCGGCGAGCAGACTTTACACGAGGCAGACTCCGGTTTGCCGACTTCATCTGCCGTACTTGCACACAGCCATATGTGCCAGCCAACGCAACAAGAACCACATAGTTCTTCTTTCACTGAACTACACACTGCAGCCAGCCCCGCGGACCCAGCGAGATACCCCCCCGCTTCACCACATCCAGGTCTGCATACTGAGAGGGTTCGCGGAACTCCCATAGAATGTGTGACTCCAGAGCAGGAGAAAATCTCCATAGCAAACCTCTCCTGAGCTGGACAGTTCCCGACATGGACAGAGGTGTCAGCAGAGAGCACTGTGGTCAGACTGGAAAGAACTACACAACTTCCTCTGGAGCATACAATAGCTAATAAGTACTGGAAGGATTAATATTTTAATAGAAGTAATTTACAATTCTGTACAACTTTCTTGCACCAGTTGATTTGAAAAAATATATTTCTACCGGAGAACCGCTTTAAAGCATAACTCAGAGGAATCTCTGGTGGCAGGATATTGGTTTAAGGGTAGGGTCACACGTAACAGATCCGCAGCCTATTTTACGCTGCGGATACGCCGGTGGCCGGCACATAATGTGCCTCCAGCTGTTGACACCACACACCCCCGGCCCAACCCACTGGCCTGCTCGCAGCTGCATAGCGGAGCAGCCGCGATGTCCGAGTACACTGCCAGGCAGTCTATAGGACTTGCATTAAACCTGTATTCTGATCGCTGTTGTCTGGAAGTACAAATTTGTCTAGAGATTTAATAAGATCAGAGCATGGTCAGAGTTACGCCTTTATACAAGCCATTCCTTTTGGGACTTGTTTGAGGTATGAAAACACATCAGGTATTATTCCTCTGTCTACTGGTGATAACATTCTATTTCACTATAGGCTGCAAAATCCAATCCTTCTAAAATGTACATAGAGTCTACAGTGAGAACAGTTTGGCCACCAAATGTCACTAATACAGAAAACTGTAATAGGGTGCATGATCTTTACCAGCAATCTCCAAACTGTCGCCCTCCAGCTGTTGCAAAACTACAACTCCCAGAATGCCCGGACAGCCAATGGCTGTTCGGCATTGCGGAGGGTTGTAGTTTTGCAGCAGCTGGAGGGCCACAGTTTGGAGTTTTCTGTGACAAGTTTTCGATTCTATCTTATCTATACTGGCATTTCTGTTTAATAGGGTATTCAGACCTGATAAGGTGACGGCATATTGTTAGGATAGGTCATCATGCTATGGTCAGATCATCATCCTTCTCATCATCCTCATCCTCATCATCTGCAGTGTCTTCCCCAGAACAAGTGGATTGGGAGGCTGAGATTCCAGGTGGCTGGACGTGCTGCTGTGCAAAAGCAGCAAAGGGGCTGTAGCTCTGATTTAGCACCGAATCCCCCTTTTTTTAATGGTAGGTGTAGATCCCACAGGTCAGATTTCTTCTGAACATAAAGTGATGCAATATAACATCATGTTATGATTTGGATATACCCCCTTTAAAAGGGGTTGACCAGCCAAAAAAAAAACGTATCCCCTAACCAAAAGATAGGGGATGTGTGTTTGACTGCTGCTGGGGGGTCAGACTGCTGGGACCCCCCCTACAATCACCAAAATGGGGCCCGAGCAATCCGCATATCCATGTAAACTCAGGACCTTCATCTTCATCAATATAGATCACACATATATGAGAACACAATAAAGTATTGTTTGTGGAGAGATGAGGAGGTGGGTGATACTGTGGTCCTACCAGTCATCACAACGGCCGAACCTGCAGACTTCCTAGAGACTCGACATTAACACTTGAGGCAATACCTTCCCTTTTTTAGGCTTGAAACCATTTCACAAGATAGAAAGGTGGAAACGGAAGAACTGATGCCAAGCTACTTGTGCCTCCAGCAATATCACTGTCCTAAATAACACAGATGGCATTGTTTTCTGTTCTTTATTTCAGTTTTATTGCAGATTCTTCTGCACTTATGCTACTTCTTCAACATTCTTGTTCTGAACTGAAGATTACATAGATGTCATAGCTTGGATTGTCCAAGATTGCTTTGTTTTACAGAAATTGTGACACCCCTCAACACGGGCTGTGCCTGGTGTTGCACCCCTAAACTGAGTGAATGGTTAAGTTGCAATATCAGATATAGCAAACAAAAATAAAAAAATATACATAAATAAATAAAATTAAAAAAAAAACTGCTTTAGGCTATAATCACGTTTTTTTTTTTTTTTTTAGTTGTACCCCCAAAGAAAACCTGCATTTGTTTTTTTGTTAGTAATTTTACAGCACAAAAGACAGCCAAAACAGCTATTGTTTCACATGTATCAAGCCCAATGGAAGTCTACGGAAAAAAGGCTGGTAATGCACACGCTGGCCCCGATTTACGTGTCATGTTTTTAGCATTCTAAGCACATTAACACCTAAACGTTATAGCGCCAACCTAGAAAAGTTTGTCCAGAAACCTGAAAATGGGGCATGGCCTCAGGATTCTCTGTACTCTTGAAATATTTATTATAGGTTTAACCTGGAGATTATGGTGCATGGTGTTCTCCCCTCCCTTTTTCTTAACCCACTTTAGGTTTTGGGATCTGTTTTCACATTAGTGATGGTGCAGTTTGGCACAAAATGAGCACAAGGGTACACGTCACACATATGGCACAATTATTAAAACCAGGGAATTTGAGTAAATCTGGGTCATTGTGTCATTGCCACAGTGTTTCGAGAAAAGACAGCTGTTACATAGTTACATAGTTAGTATGGTTGAAAAAAGACATACGTCCATCAAGTCCAACCAGGGAATTGAAGGGAAGGGTGTAAGGGAAAGAAAACTGTAAAAAAAAAAAAAAAAAAACAGAAAGGACCAAAAAAACTGTGTGTGATCATGGCCTTATGGATATTTAACCCCCTTGGCAACATCTGACATACATTTACGGTGGAATATGAATATCATGCAATTTTTCCAACTTATGCTGGTAAAATGTCACAAGTGAAACCACCCAAAGGCAAGCAATCAAAAACTAGAGGAATCACATATTAAAGAAATGGGCACACACTCACTTCAGATTCAGAATCATCATAAGAGGCTGCCCGCCGATACCGGACCTTATTACCATTCCGGGACTCCGGGCTCCCTTCTTTCTCTTCTAGTTTAGCTTTTGTCTTGCCCTTCTTCATCAAAAAGTTGTCCACCACCCAGAACATTAATGCCTGTAGACATCAGAAACATATTCTTAATAAATGGCACTGACCCTTTCAGTAAACCAATACAAAAGAACAGAAACCAAAATCGAGCAAGTGGTATATCATAGGATATAATTAAAACATGTAAAAGCCAGTTGTTGGTTCATTTAGATTTTTTTTTTTAGACATAATTTGTCATCTGGATGTTCACTCACATTAACAAAGAAGGGTACAATGAGCATTACAATGGCCAGCTCCAGCTCTGGGTTCGGGAAAGTGTCAGGCTTTAACATGGCCACCTGGGAAGAAGAGAAACATGAAAAGCTTTAGAACGTTTTAGAGGATTTTTAACAAAGCTAAATTCACTAAACATGATTAAATATCTATCGCCCCTGTATGTCCCCTCCATACACACTTTTAGCCCTCATTCATCTACAGGGGCAGCTATTAAAGTCAGACACAGTCAGCATTTCAAGTCATCCCAAATGAGTTTGATGGGCGGCTTTTTGTAGGTTCAGCGTAACTCAGCCTTAACAAATTCTGCATACAATTTTCTCATGGATCTCAATATGCGCACAGGGGTATTGTCACATGCATAGCATAGGTCTTCCATTAAGTTTTAAAAGTGCATTTTAAATGCATTGCTAAGAAACTATTAGTAAGAACGAAGATTATCTCAAAGGCCTACGATACATAGATGTTAATGAACACTGTAATGTTGGCTCATGGGGATTTGCAGGTTGCAATACAACCCTGCTCACGTACATTAGATCTGATGTGGCACGACTCAGGGAGGGTAACAAAGCCATCTTTAGCAACGCTACCCATGCACTAATCTAAAGAGGACTCGTATTTATTCGGAGGTCCACAGTTTGGAGACCACTGGTCTAGATCATCAACTGGATGGTCCTCACAGCTTAGTTCTCAAAAGGAAGAGCTTCAGGTACATGCGCCATTGAGAGCAGTGGTGTCTCTCAAATTGGCTCTCAAGGGGGCAGTTACCAATGCTTTTAATGGGGCACGAATCAGAGACTGTGCACTGGTGGCCACCCAGTCCAGGCCTTCAATGGTATATTGGGAGCCAAAACTAACAACACTAATTGCTCCACATGGACGACAGAAGGTTTTCACAGGGCCTTTTTGGTCATATTCACACAGTTTTTTGAGGTTCATTTTAAAGAGTACCTGTCACCAAATAAAAGTTTTAGTATAGTGTTCCATGTGTAATTAGCAGACACTTTCCCATTTCAACATAAATATGTTCAAAATGTAATAGAAAAAATGGCCACTAGGTGGCTCTGTTCTGTTTCCTGCCACAATTAATACAGTGAGTTTAGTCTCCTCCTGGCCTGGCAGGAGACCAAACCCAGGAAGTGCTTCTCTGCACTGAGCTTGATTGACAGCTGCACAGAACCTTACTGAAAGCTACAAAGAGCATGACATCACTGAAGCCTGCTGGGGGACCACTTTCTCCTGCTGGAAGATTGCACTATGTGAGCAAGAATAAAGGTAAGATACTCAGCTTTTTAAACCTCTGAAATTTTAAGGGCTGGAGGAGTGTAAGGAGTAGTTCGGAAACAAAGCCCGAGTTTAGAAAAGTTTATTTGGCGACATGTAATTTTTAAGCTTCTAAAGCAGTGTCTTATGTTTTGCCATATTTACAGGCTACAGCAAAAGCTATAGCCACCAAAAAACTGCTGTTTGCAAAGGAAATGCCATAAACTATGCACCAAAACATGGAAGTATTTTGGCTTACAGAGTGCCTGTCAATCGGAAAAACTTTTAACATGTCCTAGCAACAGGTCAAAAGTTTTGATTGGCGGGGTCTAAGTGTTCAGACCTCCTCAGATCCGGAGAACAAACCAGGAGAAATCTGCCCTGCCGCTCACTACTGTCCGTACCTCTGTGTCACGTGATCAAGACACGCTCATAGACTTACATTACGAGTTTGTCTTGATCACTCCACATGGAGCCGGGAGAGAACGTGCTGAATGTGACCTTCTCCTGGCTCTTCTTCTGATTTGTGAAGGTCTGAACACTTTGATTATATGACATATACAACAAGGTATGGGGGGATTCAGCTACCTATAAAGTAAGATTACTTATAATTTGCGTGGGTGTGCATCATATCAGTGGTTTTTTTCATTTTTTTTTGATTTTTCCAATTATTTGACATGGTGCTAGTACATGTCAAAGGTTTTTTCAAGTGTCAGTGGCCATTTAAGAGCATAGGTCCCTTGTACTTAAATGGGTATTCCAGGAAAAAAATGTATATATATTTCCACTGGCTCCAGAAATAGATTTGTAAATTACTTCTATTAAAAAAATCTTAATCCTTCCAGTAGTTATCAGCTGCTGAAGTTGAGTTGTTATTTCTGCCTGACAACAGTGTTCTCTGCTGACACCTCTGCTTGTCTCAGGAACTGTCCACAGTAGATGCAAATCCCCATAGCAAATGTCTAATGCTTAGAACAGTTCCTGAGACAAGCAGAGGTGTCAGCAGAGAGCACTGTTGTCAGAAAGAAAACAACAACTCAACTTTAGCAGCTGATAACTACAGGAAGGATTAAGATTTTTTAATAAAAGTAATTTATAAATCTGTTTAACTTTCTGGAGCAAGTTGATATAAAAATACCCCTGGAATACCCCTTTAACGTAATGGATGTAACAAATGGCAATAAACATTTCATGAGACTATCATGCTTTACATCCCAAAAAAACTGCGTATGAACGTCGCCTTTAGGAGGCAGCTGTTAAGTCACGAAGTTTTATATGAAAGCTATTTAGATTGATGTTTGTGTCCAGGGGATCTCTAGAACCAAACATACTAAATTGTAACTGAGCAGCTATAACTATTATTGGCTAAGCCCCTCAGCACTTTGCAATCTGGGTCGATCATGTAATCTACTGCTATATAACTGAGCAGTTCAGTGATATTTCTATTGCACAATAACAGCACACATAGTGGACGAGACAAAAATGTTATGAACAGACTGGTGGGAAAGGTAGCATCTTATGCAAATGACACTACGAAAATGACTGTGCACCTGCTGCTGCAAAGACTGTGTTCACACCACCATCTGAGGCAAAGTGGGCACTGCCATCAGATTTGACAGGTAGAACAGCACAGCATGCAGTGCTAAACTCAGTTGTGTGACAGATCCACCCCAGCAGCATGGTTTCCTTTATAACAGTAACCACAATGGCAGTGTGATCAGAGCAGTGTAAACATTTTTAAAAGATGACTGCTAAAGCTCATCGCTTGTGAATCAACGACCTTCACTGTATATAGGACAATGACACTTATCTGGGAACACAACAACTAACCTCTTTCAGATTAGGTATAAGCAGGACAAGGACTATGGCAGTCTTCTCGAACATCATGATAAGGATGTAGAGTGCACACTGTCCAACCCAGGCTTTACACTGTAAAGGATCCCCTGCAAAAAAAAATAATAAAAAAGAGATATAAAAATAGTTAAAATAAAATAAAATGTCAAGCAGAGAAAAATAGGCCATATACACACATGTGTATATGAAAAAACACAAAAAAAAACGCGTCCGGCACTCCGACATTGCCTGGTCACCGTTCCATTCCATGTCAGGAACTTTCCAGAGTAGAAAAGGTTTGTTATGGGGATTTGCTTCTTCTCTGGACAGTTCCCGACAAGGACAGAGGTGTCAGCAGAGAGAACTGTGGTCAGACAGAAAGGAAATTCAAAAAGAAAATAACTTCCTGTGGAGCATACATCAGCTGATAAGTACTGGAAGGATTAAGATTTTTACAAAGATTTACAAATCTGTTTAACTTTCTGGCACCAGTAGATAAAAAAATAATAATAATAATAATTTCCAGCAGAGTACCTCTTTAGTCTCTAGATCTCTTAGCAGATGCAGCGTTCTCTCCTATAAGAGGCTGGAAGACACTGGTGCATGTGCTGTATAAGATGCCCCGCTCATAGGGGGTAAAAGAAGATGGGACATGTTTAGCCTGGTGACAAGTGATCATTACCATTGATCTGTGGGTGCCAACATGGTCATGTAACCATCAATATAACAAATTGAAAAGTATGCCTGACCAAATCATCCATGTACAAGTAAGTACCAAATTACATTTACAGAGGTTAACAAATGTTTTTCTGTATAAATAACATCTAAGTGCCCAAAATGATACATATATATCACATACAAAGTCCTCATTCCAGGATACAACACCAATCACAAGGTCCGGTTAGGTGTAGGCTAAAATACTTTATTGCATCAGAGAATACAAATACGACGTTTCAGCTAGTGTGCCTTTCTCAAGCATAGTGCATACATAAGTACAACAATCTTATATAGGTAACAAATACATGTGATAGGTGGAAACACAGGTGCCAATAGTGCAGCATTATTCATTAAGCCAACCCTCCAAACTCCATAGGTTTAGACAGTGGTCACGTGACATAAGAGCTGTCAAGCATTAAAAACATCCAAAATATAACATAAATGCAGTGTGCTAAATCTAGACCAATTGGAGTGGCAGACAAGGGGGGACTCCATACTGTCAATGTAGGTCTCTGATGTTTTATAGTAAGCGCTGTAATCACAATAACTCCACGCTCCATCCTTTCCACTTGTAAACAATGAAAATGCAGCTAGCCGGAACTCTAATCGCCTATCGCTGTATAGGGGATTCACCTGCACATGCACTAGTACTCAGCGCAGTCGTCCTGTAACAGATGCGGAGATCCAGCTGACAGACCTTAAAGGGGTTATCCAGGAAAAAACTTTTTTATATATCAACTGGCTTCAGACAAGATTTGTAAATTACTTCTATTAAAAAATCTTAATCCTTTCAGTACTTATGAGCTTCTGAAGTTAAGGTTGTTCTTTTCAGTCTAAGTGCTCTCTGATGACACGTGTCTCGGGAAACGCCCAGTTTAGAAGCAAATCCCCATAGCAAACCTCTTCTAAACTGGGCGGTTCTCGAGACAGGTGTCATCAGTGAGAACTTAGACAGAAAAGAACAACCTAAACTTCAGAAGCTCATAAGTACTGAAAGGATTAAGATTTTTTAATAGAAGTAATTTACAAATCTGTTTAACTTTCTGGAGCCAGTTGATATATATATATATATATATATATAAAAAAGTTTTTTCCTGGAATACTCCTTTAACAGCCATAAAGAAAGGAAAAATTAAAATCAACTCCTCACGTCAATTTCTTATTACATATTCCTAATACGGTAGGTTATGTTTAGAACAGAAGAAACAAATGGATGAAGAAAAAAAAAAAAAAAAGAGGAAAAAAAGGAAGAGAAAAAAGGGGGGGGATGTATAAAGAGAAACAAAAAATAAATAAAATTTAAAAAATTAAAAATAAAATAAGAAGAGGAAGTGCATAAAGGGGACAAAAGAAAAAGATAAAGGAAAAAAAAAGAGAATGGAAAGAAGAAGATAGAAAAAAGGGGGGCAAATAAGAATAAAGTTACATGTAGGGTTTAAGATTAAAATCCACGTTCAATCCATGTGGATATAAAGTGTATAATTTGAGGATCCATTTACGGTAAGTTCTTTTGTTTTAAAATTCTCTCCTTCGCCTCCTCTCCTAAGTGGGGGGAAACATGGTGGATTATTCTAATGCTAATATTGTGACCCACCTCTAAAAAAGGTCTTGGGATGGGGAGCTCAACCTTCCCTGTCCTGATGGATAATGTGATCATTTAAACAGATAAGGCACTCATTAGTGGTTTCCCCCACATAGTAAAGCCGACAAGGGCATTGTAGTAAATAGATAAATGACGACCTAGAAGTATATCTTTCCCTAATCGTTCATTTTTGGCCCGTTTGAGAATGGGAGAATGTATCATCTTTAATTGTACTGGTACAGTGGCTGTGCCCCAAGCAATGAAAATTACCTTTTTTGGAGCCCAGCCATATATTCCTCTCCTTAGGATTTTGTTTCCAACCCCCTATACCTGATTTGACCAGGAGGTCCTTATAATTCTGTCCCTTGCGGTAAGCCATAACAGGGGTGCCTGTCAAGTTAGTGGTACGTTGTACATGTGGTGTGAGTAGAGACAAAGGGAATTCTCTCGGTCTCTTACTCACTTGTAGCAATTCTTCCCTAGTCTTCGTCTCCAAGTTTTATCTATGATGTTGTAACTAGAGATGAGCGAAGATACAGTGATTCGATTCATCACGAACTTCGCGGCTCGCGTTTGCAGACTTTAGCCTGCATAAATTAGTTCAGCTTTCAGGTACTCCGGTGGGCTGGAAAAGGTGGATATAGTCCTAGAAGAGAGTCTCCAGCCCACCGGAGCACCTGAAATAATTTACGTAGGCTAAAGTCAGCAAACGCCAAGCCGCGAAGTTTGTGACATCGAATCACTGTAACTTCGCTCATCTCTAGTTATAACAGTTTCCGTGGGTAACCTTTTCTCCTAAATTTGTTACACATTTCATCTAACCTTCCCTCCAAATTCTCTGAGGGTAAAACGATTTGCTTCACCCTCAGCATTTGGCTCCAGGGCAGGGATTTAATCATTGATTTAGGATGTAAACTTTCACAAATCAATAAATTATTCCTGTCAGTCTCTTTAGTAGACAAATCAGTCGTTAATTTGTTGTCACGCAGAAAAAACGGTTGTATCGAGGAATTGTAGGGACCTGGTTGAGCATACCATAGTAAACTTTAGTTCAGAGTAAATGTTATTTAATTCCTCAAAAAAACTGTTCTATTATGTCTCCGTCCCTGTCCAGACCACAAACGTGTCATCGATATATCGAAGCCACGTCTGTACATGTATGAACAGGGGTGAAGGATATATGTGCAGTCTGCCATATCTGAATTTATCAGGCATTTTGCAACCACATTAATACCCCGATCGTGATCGATAGGTTTCCTATGTCAAAGGATACTAGTATCGTGTTCTTAGGGCAATCCAAGGCCATTACTTTATGGAGAAAATCTATGATGTTTTGTACATGGGAAACGGCATTCATGGCAAAATTGTGTAATATTTTGTCTAAGTACACTGCTATAGGGGGGAATACAGAGTCCTGCCCGGAGACAATGGGCCTTCCTGGGGGACTCTGCAGGTTCTTATGGATTTTTGGCAGTGTGTAAAATACAGGTACGTGAGTGATCCTTAATAAGAAACCGGTGTAAATCTTCATCTATTATGATATTTTCCATGGCCTGACACAAGATGTTCCCAATCATATCCTGAATCTTACCCAAGGGATCTGAATTTACTTTTGTGTATTCCATGTCATCCTCTGATTGCCTATTAATCTCTGCGAGATAAAGGGGGGTGTCCATCACAACGATGGCACCCCCTTATCCACAGGCTTAATAGTAATTGCATCATTTTTCTCCAACCCTTTTATGGCCTTAATTTCCGTCCTTGATGCATTGTGCCACCTTCCTTCATCTAACTGTGTTAATCTCAGTTTTTCAACTTGTGCTGAGACGGTCTGTATGTAGGCCTCAATCCCACTATGATCCCTTGGGGGTTGAAAACTTCTCTAGTTAAAGGGGTACTCCAGCGCTTAGACATCTTTTCCCCTATCCAAAGGATAAGATGCCTGATCGCGGGGTCCCGCCACTGGAGACCCCCGTGATCTTGCATGCAGCACCACAGTTAAAATCAGTTCCCAAAGCATGTTCGCTCCGGGTCTGATTACCGGCGACCACGGGGCCGGCGGCGTGTGACAACACGCCTCCGCCCCGTGTGACGTCACGCTCCGCCCCTCAATGCAATCCTTTGGATAGGGGATAAGATGTCTAAGCGCCAGAGTACCCCTTTAAACAAGAGGTCTGTCTAAGTACAGAAGTGACAACTTAGGTTTCATTAGCATTCTGTGAAAAATTATTTTTTAGTCGTAATCTACGGAAAAATGTCTCAATATGGAGAGAAAACCAATCTACATCAGTAGTTGGACAATACGAAAGTCCCTTCTCCAAAGCTCTCGTTTCTATATCAGATAATGTAATGGAGCTGATATTTACCACCAACGTCCTCTCCTCGCTCATCCTCTCAGGGGTTTGAGGTAGGTTCTCTGCCAGGTTCTCTGAACCCCTCGTGGTGTTTTCCCCCCCCCCCCCGCCTCCATTGTTGAATGGATACATCGGACGAGTCGCTGTCAAGAGCTGTGGAGAGGAAACCAGCTGTTTTCGGGGCCATTGATTTTGAAATGCGCTGCGCGTGGGCGTCATGTGCATCTCTTATTCTCATACTGAAGTTGCGATTGCCATGTATATATTTTTCCATTATTGTAATCCTCGATATCACGGTGCCATTTAATTCTTTTGGCCTCCTCCAATTTTTGTTTGTGCTTGAGGAGTCTGAATGCCAGTTTCTCCTTGGAGTCTTGATACTCCTGTGGGGTGAGGAGAGATTTCAATTGTTCCTGTACGTCCAGACACTTGGTTTGAGTTTTCGCGATATCCAGCTGTAAAAACGCCGTGTTGAGCAACATGAAGTCCAAAGCATATTTGTTTGATATCTGGATAAACTTCTGATGAAAATGGTCATTATTTGGGCTCATATGGGAGTGCATCCCCCGCGGTATTCTGTTCGCGGTAGTACTCACTGAGAGTGACTAAATGGAGCTCTAGTGTAACCAAAACATCTTTGTAACCGAACTTAAATGGATCCACAAATTAAACATTTTGCATCCACATGGACTGAACGTGGATTTAAATCTTAAACCCTAGATGTAACTTTATTCTTGTTTGCACCCTTTTTTTCTATCTACTATCCATTCCCCCTATCTACTTCTATCCATTCCCCCTTTTTATGCAATTTTGTGTATTTCTCACCTTTTTATGTTTGTTTTTTGTTTATTTTTTTGGATTTTTTCCATTTTATTTTGCTTTTTCCCTTAATTTTTTCCTTTTTTCTCTTTCTTTTGTCCCCTTTTTTTCTCTTCCTCTTTTCTTATTTTTTATTTTCCTTTATTTTATTTTATTATTTTTTTTTTCTTGTTTCTTTCTCTCTTTATACATCCCCCTTTTTTTCTCTCCCTTTTTATTCCTCTCTGTTTTTCTTTCTTCATTAATTTGTTTATTCTGTTCTAAACATAACCTATTAGGAATACGTAATGACCCATCTTAAAAGAATAAGAAATTGACGTGAGGAGTCTATGTAAATTTTTTTTCTTTCTTTATATTTTTTAGGCACTGTTCACTATATTTGTACATCTTGATCAATTGGAAAAGACAATACACAGGGGATTCCATAGCACATTATATCAAGTCTACACCCATTCGCTGTCCGTCCTTTATGTGAAACTATCATCTCTCTTTGATGGATCCAACTCCGGACCCTGGCAGATTCATTGCAGGACGTTACTGACATTTGGCTGTTAAGGTCTGTCAGCCGGATACTAGTACTAACTCATGCGCAGGGGAATCCCCTACACACAGACAGGCGATTAGACTTCCGGCTAACTGCGATCACGTGTGTGATCTTTGCACAGCTGAATTTTCATTGTTTACAAGCGGAAAGGATGGAGCGTGGAGTTATTTCTATTACAGCGCTTACTGTAAGGTATAAAACATCAGAGACCTGCATGGACAGTATGGAGTCCCCCCTTGTCTGCCACTCCAATTGGTCTAGATTTAGCACACTGCATTTATGTTATATTTTAAATGTTCTTATGCTTGACAGCTCTTATGTCACATGACCACTGTCTAAACCTATGGAGTTTGGAGGGTTGGCACTATATGCACCTGTTCTGTGTTTCTACCTATCACATGTATTTGTTACCTAGATAAGATTGTTGTATTTATGTATGCACTATGCTTGAGAAAGGCACACTAGCCGAAACATTGTATTTGTATTCTCTGATGCAATAAAGTATTTTAGCCTACACCTAACCGGACCTTGTGATTGGTACTGTATCCTGGAATGGGGACTTTGTATCTGAATCCAGCATTGGCAAGCTGGTGGATAGCACCGCACTAGAGGCCATCCTGTGCTGATTCTACTACACTTTAGACTATATATCACATACCATATTCTCCAAACCTTAAGGAGTCCCACTGCCTCCATTCAACCACACAGCTCACGGCTCGGACACCCGCATAAATAAGTAACATGCCCAGTGTGGCGTCCAGGAGGAAGTTGATGAGATAGCTGAAGGCAAGAAGAAGAAAATGGTCAAGAACTGACCCTGTATTACAGTAAGATATCAATACAAATATTCTATAAAATTTTTTGGAAAAAGGCAAGTTAGTAAAATAATATTGGCCCTCATTTACTTAGAAAATCGGGTTGTAAGTCTATCTTGCTTTCTTACCCAGCTGCTTTTTTCCCCTGATATTTATTATTATGTTGCATCCTGTTTGTCGCACGTGGGTTTTGTTGTCTTTGGTTTCCAACTCCTCTGAGTTGTCGGGAAAAAATCCACAACAATTCAACAAATTCGGGTTGGAAACCTTTATAAATACGTGGGAAAGCTCAGAAATGTCGGGTTACGCCCCTTTTTCAGGTTTGGGAGAATCCACATCGGGTCCGTCGGGAAAAAATGTTGCATCGTGTCGCACGATGTCTGCGACATGGCGCAGACAAAGATGCGCCAAAAAAAACCGACAAAAGTAGTCAGGTTTAGAATAGTAAATGAGGGCCATTATCTTCTACTAAAACCCCTCAAGGTTAAAAGGGGTATTCAAGGTTAAAGGGGTATTCTAGCTTTATACATATTATCCCTATCCAAAGGATCGGGGATAAAATGTATGATCGCAGGGTTCCCACTGCTGGGGACCCTCGCGATCTCGATGCAGCCCCCGGCATTCTGTGCCGGGTGCTGCCTCCAAGAAGGGGAAGTGACGTCACGGCCACGCCCCTTCCATTCATGTCTATGGGAGGGGGCGTGACAGCATATTACTATTGAGTCAAATGTTTGTGCAAGGAAACTTCTACAGAAAACAAAACTTAGGCATTATTTTAAGGGATACCTATAATTTTGCAACCTTTTTTTGTATTGTGCTTGAATTTTAAAGTTTAAGAATGGCAGGAAAAAATGATGTCAGCTTCTGTTCCTTCATTCAAGCGATCAGTGGGGGTCACAGCACCCAGACTCTCACTAATCCAAATTTCTGACATGTCGCTATGACACGAGGTTTTTATAATGGGAATCTGACAGATTACGCTCTGAATGGGTCAATGATGTTGAGCTAAGCAGCATGCCTGCTCCCTCCACCACCCTTCCCTGCCTTCACCGATAAACATCCAGGGATCAGCTTTCATTAAAGCCAGAGTTGGGTGGAGAAAAGAAAAGGCATGCGTTCTGCGGTTGAGCACCACCTCCATGGCACTTAGAGCTGACATCTTTTGGCACCCCATGGCAGCTAGAGCTGATACCTTTTATCGCAAAAATGCCCTATAATTTTTTTATCTACAACTCTCATATGTATCTGTATGTGTTTACAGACTATAAACCCTCTGTGTGTCCCATCTGTTTGCTAACCTTCACAGTAAGGCCTCCTTCACACGGCACCAGGACTGTTCGGAAATGCAGTCTCAATAGACAGCAATGCATTTTTGGGCAGATTCCACCTAAATTATGAACATGTTTATAATTCCGCGGAGAGAGGAATCGGAAATATCTGTCATGGAAATTCTGCTGTATGCACGGTGCAGGATAATCCCATTGTAAACAATGGGACTGTGCTGCAACAGAATTTCCAAGCAGATTTTGCTCAAAAATTCTGCCGTGTGCACATTCCTTCAGGTGAATCCACATGGGACAAAACTGAGGATTTGTGTAGGAAACAAACACAGCAGAATACAGTAGCTGGCAAAGTAAATGAGGAGATTTTAGAATTCTTATCCACATGCTGTGGACCTTTTCAACACAGAAAACAGATTATGTTGAGCAGCATGTCAGCTCCATTGTCTACGATGTTCACAGCGGATGTCACCCCTTTCGATGTAGCAGGGGTGATATTTAAGGCAAACCTCCAGCAAAACCTCATTTTACACATGCATATTTTGCTGCAGATTTGCAGGACAAAATTTCTGCCATTTGTGGGCTCGGCCTTCACTGTGTTCATACATTGCACACTTGTCTTTCCGAATAAAGCCAAGCACAATTTAAAGGGACACAGCGCTCAGGGAAGCACTTCTGTTGCTCCATTCTAATAATTGGGCGGGTCTCAGCAGCTGGATTTTCACTAATCACCACTTCTGACATGTCTCTAGGATATGTCATAAGTTGTTTTAAAGTTTAGGTCAATGTTTCCCAACCAGCTGTTGCAAAACTACAATTACATAGTTACATAGTTCACTGAATTGTGCACTGGAGGCGGGCCCACCGGCTGAATTTTAATATTCATGGACAATGAATATTCAAATTCACCTGTCGGGCCCTCCTCCGGCGCGCAATTCAGTGAAGATAGAAGCTGATCTTCAGAAGGATTGAACATATGTATATTAGTCAGAGACCCCACATCGGTCTCCTTTTCACCCGCACTATAGCCCGGTGTATTGGGTTTAGTGTGGGTGAACAGGCTGACAGTTTTCTTTTAAAGAAAAAAAACGAAAGAGTAAAAGATTTAATGCCCATGCGGTGATGAACAGCAAAGAGTATGTAGGAATCTTACAGTGAACATGGGTCTTCTCTTGTAAGATCTGATAAGTAGATGTTTGCAAAGTGGATGAACAGCATTCCAATTGCTTGCTTGGACGTATCAAGGAACCTACAGACAGACAAAGAGACCAAAATGTGAAACAAAGTTTTTTTAATTTTTATTCAATGATCATAGCCAATGAGCTGTCATAGATTCTTGTTTTAAGTATTAAGAAATAACTTCCCTGTATCTACATAATCTTGACTTTAAGTTCCATATTCTTCTGTCTGAATAGCATTAAAGGATATTCCCATCTAAGCCATATTATCCACTATTTACAGCATTATTTTTCTGGATAACATGCTGATCATGGGGTTAGACTGCTGGGATCCCTACAAACCATAGGACAGTGATTAACTATATTCCCCGCAATGAATAGAGCACACACCACATGTGCGCAGCCAGGGCTCCGTGCCTTGTTTATTCCTAGGAACATCTCAACTCTGTTCTACGGATCAGTGAGGGTCCCAGCAGTCAGACCCGCTCTGTTCAGCGTGTTATTCCTTATGCTTTGGATAGGGGATAACATGCTGAGATGGGAATAATTATTTAACCATTTAGCAGTTTTTTCTGTCCAATGTGACCAAACCTGCAATGGAGCTTCAGTGTATAGCGGTTAGGTTATGGTAAAACATTGCACGGGGAGCAATATACATACTATTCTGTCTTCCCTTAGGAAGGCCTTGAGAAGTGAGCTCAGCATTCTAGATTTGTGACTCAGCATTACATGGTCACAGATACAGGCATGAATATTGAAGTAATGTATCTCTAAAGCTTATATGACTGGAAATTAGGAGAGACAGAAGTCTGTTCGATTGTAAAGTGCAATTATATTACCTCCCAGGGGAATGCTCCCCTATCTGAGAGCATTACATGTGCTTTTAGTCCAGTCACATGTGCACTTTATCTATAGGCCATCCCCTCAGTACTTTAGATCACATAATACTAGTCCATGCAATGATGATCGTATTATCATGCTGCACATTGCTACAGAGCTTAAAGAATAGAAGAACTAAATCATATATAATAAAGAATAAGCATCTTCCCTAAGCCGAGATGAGTTACAGATGGTCTATAGATAGTCTCTTTGTTGGTTTCATATGAATGACACACAACAGACCACACCACACCAGTTTTCTTCTCTAACTCAAGACTTAAACAGAGTAGTCCAGTATAACTCCTACTGGATAACTTCTTTAACTTAAAGGGATACTCCGCTGCTCAGCATTTGGAACAAACTGTTCCGTACGCTGGAGTTGGGGGCTCATGACGTCATAGCTATGCCCCCTCATTACATCACGCCCCACTCCCTCAATGCAAGTCTATGTGATGCCCCCTACCATAGACATGCATTGAGGGGGTGGGGAGTGACATCATGAGGGGGCGTATCGATGACGTCACGAGCCCCCGACTCCGGCTTTCGGAACAGTTTGTTCCAAACGCTCAGCAGCAGAGTACCCCTTTAAATTTAACCTGGCACTTTAAAGGTGTTATCCAGTTCAGTAAAAATGATCCCCCCCCCCCCCCCCCCCGAGATCTCCTGCATGGCCCTCCGGCTCTCCCCTTGCATGGAGAGGGAGGGTCGGCAGGTGCCCTCCATGCATCTCTATGGGAGAGCGGGAGCTGGAAGCGCTGTATGCTTTCTCTTAGGCTTTCCATATAAGATGAATGGAGGGGGTATGTTGAACACAGCTTTGTGTGAAGGTCAACACAGCTCCGTGCATTAGGAGAGCAGGTTCGCTGGGCAGTACACACAGAGAATAGGGCATCAGTGTCAGATTCCAAGGAGGGGGGGCATCGTACTGCTGGGACCCCCCCCCCCCCCCCACGATCTGACTGACACTTCTCTTAATAAACTGGACTACTCAAAAAAAAAAAAAAATATATATATAAAAAAAAAAAAAAAAAAGCTTTTGCCACTTGGTGGAGACATGCTAAAAGTTTTGACAGGTTGGAGTCCGAGTGTTCAGACCCTGACGGATTACCAGAGGAATCGAGAAGAGAAGCACACGACTGGGCACTTCTCTCCTCAATCTCTGTGCTTGTAACTGAGACAGTCCCACAAACTTACACAGGGTGTCCATAATGGTCAAGTGGGCAGAGCTGGGAAAGAACACACCAAGCACACACTTCTCCTGGTTCATTCTAGTAATCAGTCGGAGTCTGAACTCCCAGACCCCCATCTATCAAAATTTTTAATGCCTCTATGACATGTCAAAGGGGTGACAAGTGACAGTACCCATTCAAGAATTACTTATTGCAATCAGAAAAAAAAGTGTTTGTGGTTTAAAATTTCTGAAACTACAGTACCACAGTAAAAACAATAAATGAAAAAAATAAATAAAATAAAAATAACCTAATCCAATAATAAAAAAAATAAAAAAATATTATATATATATATATATATATATATATATATATATATATATATATATATATATATATATATATACACACACACACACACACACACACACTAGTATTGTGGATTGTAAGAGCACGTGATGTACATTAATCTGTATGGTCCTTGGTAAACAGAATGACTGGGAGGGACCATACGGCTGCAAACATGGAAGCAGGTGCAGCCTCCTCTCTTATGAATTCTATGGGGAAGGTGGCTTCTATAAATGGACTCCCATCCCCCTGGAAGTTAATGGTCCCAAGTGGTGGGACTTCTATTTATCAGAGATATACAACATATCCTGTGGCTATGCCTTACATTAGTGTTTTCCAACCAGGGTGCCTTCAGTTGTTGCAAAGCTACAACTCCTAGCATGCCTGGACAGCCTTTGGCTGTCCGGGCATGCTGGGAGTTGTCGCTTTGCAATAGCTGGAGGTACCCTGGTTGGGAAACACTGCCCTACATACTTAGGCCGGGATTCCCCTTTAACCTTACAGAAGTACATATCACACACTAGGAGACTCTTCACATATATTTACTGCACCAAAACTTACCATATCCTCCATGGACGCCGCTCGTGCTTTGGTTCTCGGAAACGTTTTACTGTAAATCAGAAAGGACAAATCTGTTAACCAATCAGCCCTTATATCCCGCCATACGTTACAAAGAGAGATGAGCGAACTTACAGTAAATTCGATTCGTCATGAACTTCTCGGCTCGGTAGTTGATATTTTATCCTGCATAAATTCGTTCAGCCTTCAGGTGCTCCGGTGGGCTGGAAAAGGTGGATACAGTCCTAGGAGAGAGTCTCCTAGGACTGTATCCATCTTTTCCAGCCCACGGGAGCACCTGAAAGCTGAACTAATTTATGCAGGAAAAGTCATCAACTGCCGAGCCGAGAAGTTTGTGACGAATCGAATTTACTGTAAGTTCGCTCATCTCTAGTGACAAACATTTCATTACAGTAAATGTCCACACATTGGTGGGAATTTATTAGCGGTGCAGATGTTCTTTTTGTTGGTTTGTGCGCCACAATTTTGGAATACAATCCTTGTGCCAAATTCTTCAACGTTGTGCGCCAGAATTTGGTTGTTTCCCTACAAATGTGGGCGTGTCAAAGCTTTGGAGTCACAATCTACTCCAAAAAAATTAAAGGGGTACTCTAGTGGAAAACTTTTTTTTTTTTTTTAAATGAAGTGATGCCAGAAAGTTAAACAGATTTGTAAATGACTTCTAATAAAAAAAAATCTTTACCCTTCCAGAACCTATTAGCAGCTGTATGTTACAGAGGAAATTATTTTCTTTTTGAATTTCTTTTTTGTCTTGTCCACAGTGCTCTCTGCCGACGCCTCTGTCCGTGTCAGGAACTGTCCAGAGCAGCATAGGTTTGCAATGGGGATTTTCTCCTGCTCTAGACAGTTCATGACACAGACAGAGGTGTCAGCAGAGAGCACTGTGGAAAAGACAAAAAAGAAATTCAAAAAGAAAAGAATTTCCTCTGTAGCATACAGCTGCGAATAAGTACTGGAAGGGTAAAGATTTTTTAATAGAAATCATTTACAAATCTGTTTCACTTTCAAGCACCAGTTGATTTAAAAACAAATGTTTTCCTTTAGGGTCTATTCACACGTACAGTATTCTGCACAGATTACTGTCCGTGTGAATAGACTCTTAAGGGGTACTCCGGAGGAATGAAAGAAAAATAAAAAAAAGGTGCAGATTTGTAAATTATTTCTATATAAAAAATCTTAATCCTTCCAGTACTTATCAGCTGCTGTACACTAAAGAGGGCGTTGTGTTGTTCTTTCCAGTCTGACCACAGTACTATCTGCCGACACCTCTGTCCATGTCAGGAACTGTCCAGAGTAGGAGCAAATCCCCATAGCAAAGCTCTCCTGCTCTGTCCACTTCCAGACACGGACAGAAGTGGCAGCAAAGAGCACTGTGGTCAGACTCGATAGAACTACAATAAAGGAAGTTATGAACTGGGTGCACATGACTAACTCCCAACAAGTAGGATCAGGCTAATGGCAGAAATTATTTACAGAAGTAACCTGGGATAAGGTATTGGGGGCGGGGGGTTGAGTCTAGCAAAGAGTGGAAAATACCTATAGAAGGCGCCACTCTAATGGGAGCAACTATCTACAGTGGCTTGTCTAGCTAATGTAGATATTATCAATACGGCCGACATGGCATAAATGGATATTTTTGCAGATTTTTGTGACCTTTTCAATACATTGCACTACTTTTTCTGTGCTGCGCTACATTAATAAATTCACAAGGAAAACCAGTCTGCTTGAAATCATGCAAGACGATAAATAAACTCCCACCATTGTCAGTATTTAAGGGGCAATAAGGCAAATTAATAGGCAATAAGGCACATAAAAAACATAGCAAAAAAAAATTGTAACTGATGAAGAGTACGGAGGTCTCATGCCCTCCTGGTTATATGTAGCTGAATGCCGATCTGTGCAGTTTTACAGGCCTGAGTACAGCGCTCAGCCATCTCCCTCATGCCCATAGGGTTAAATGCAGCAGCAGAAAGCATGGTCGGACCTCCACCAGGGGAGGTGGGAAAACCCCTGTAAGCGTCAGATCCTTTTCAATGATTTTTCCACACACCTGTATCTCTGGAACCAGACTAACCATTCGCCTCTACAGATGAACTAGACCCGGATACATTCTTATTTACTCTGTGTCTGCAATGCTTCATATTTACACATTGTAACCCATGGAAAGGTTACAGAGCTGGGCGGACAATGTGTACCCAGGACAGACGTACTGGGCCGATTCTGTACATACACACCATGGATAAGGAGGCTGTAGGGCAATCCAGGTTAGGGTACATTCACAAAAAAATGCACTGAAATATTATAAAGATACACTGGTACAGTAAGAGCTAATATGGACAAAAATTCACAGGAAGAGAATTGTTAGCTCATTAATACTTAACCTTTAATTATAACATATATGAAAATAAATCGTCCTCAAAAATATGAAAATTGATCAAAAAATGTAACAGTGTAGGTAGGATAAAGACCCTAACCCGATACCATCTTAGTTCTAAACCATCACCTAACACAGCAAACAGATTTCCTACAATGCACAATGTTGTGTCAATGGCCACAATACATAATATTCCCAACGTGTTTCCCCCCCCCCCCCCCCTATCTGGATAAGACAGAGCAATGCGGGGTTCATCAGGGGAAGTAATAGTAGGAAAAACAGAAACACGCAATATGCAATGAATATGTGATATGGCTGCTCAATATTTACTGCCAACAATAAAATGATGCACGGTCCATTAAGGACCACTCACTCAGACCCATTGGTGGTGTCCTTGGTGTGGATAAAGTTATGGGGTGGCCAGAAGATGAAGGCTGGTCCCCTCCTGGCAACAGCCTGCTGTTGCTAGATTCAGAATCTGATCGAAATCATGTTTTTTCTTATTATTATGGCCTATGTACATGGTATTAAATCGTAATTTCATCAGATTTATCGCACAATTTCTTTTTACACATGCGCAGTAGCATCTTTAAATAAACATTATTGCCCTTGACACACATATAATTTTCCAAACATGATCAGATTTTTTGTGAAAAATTGGATGAAATTTTCAGCTGTACGATTTTTTGATACAATTTCGTATTTAAAGGGGTACTCCGCCCCTAGACATCTTTTTCCCTATCCAAAGGATAGGGGATAAGATGTCTGATTGCGGGGGTCCCGCCGCTGAAGATCCCCGCATTCTCATTAGCGGCACCCCACCGTCATCACAGCACAGAGGAAAATCTCTGTGCAGGATGACGGGGCAATACAGGGGGCGGAGCACTGTGGCGTCACGGCTACAGCCGCCACTCCCACAGACTTTTATTGAGGGGGCGAGGGTGACGGCACGAGGGGCCGGAGCCCTGACGACACAGTGCTCCGGCCCCTGTATAGCGCAGTCATCCCGCACAGAGATTTTCCTCTGTGCTGTGATCACGGCGGGGTGCCGCTACTGAGAATGCGAGGGTCTCCAGTGGCTGGACCCCCGCGATTTTACTGTCTGTTAATCAGATGGTAAAATCGTGATGTGAACCAGGCCTTACAGTATGTCCCTTATGTATTTATGTATGTGCAGCTTATTTTATTGCGAGGATTCCATAAATTCCCTTATGTAATGCAATTAAATAGGCTTTTCAGGACATTCAAGCCCTGTCCTTAGGAAAGACGGTGAGTACTAGCTCATGGAGGGAGGGTTCCACATTCCAGTAACCCAACAATCAGCTGCAGTGCTCACATCTCCTCATTGTGGATGTGCCTGGTACTGCAGGTGAATGGGACAGCGCTGCAGCTGCTACTAAATGTATGGCACTGTGCCACAAACAACTGGGGGGCACATAGATGGTGATGCCCACCCCACGGGGGTTGGGAAACAATGCTCACGGGGGTTGAGAAAAAAGGCCACATAAAACAGAAGCACCCAAGTACTTCCTTGTCCCAAAAGGTGAGGGGGGTTATCCAAAGAAAAGCAGTCAGTCCCTATTAGCCCCCAAACTAAACTTTATACAACTGCTGTCCTGCAGCTGTATCTCGGTATCCGCTGTGCTGGGCAGAAGTCCAGTAGTTCTTGAACGGGATGATGCTTGGGTCCACTTTTCAGCCATTTTGGTTCCAAGACTTCTCACTTGGGCACTGTTGACCAGCTCCTGGGCACGGACTCAGCGCCGACCAGCTACTCAATATTCCTATGACGCTGTGCCCTACAATCTGGTGACTTGTAATAGGGCTGTGTAGTAGGCGTTTTAGCTAGGTTCCTGTGGCTTGTAGGAATTCTGCAGAAGGCCTAGCAGTTCAGAGCCAAGAGAAAAAAGGTCTCAAGGGGACTCTGCAAGCTGATCGGCTGATAATCACGATTTTGGACATTATCGGTATCGGCAATTACTTTGCCGATATGCTGATAATGCCCCGCCCCCCGCCGGAGACGACCATCGCTGCCGCTGCCCCACTGCCTCCCCCCATCCACTGCCCACATACCGCCATCGCCCCATTGCCTCCCCCTATCCCCAGTGTTATAATTACCTGTTCCCGGGGTCCGCGATCCTTCTGGCTCCTGCGCTGTTGCTGTGCGCTGTCACTGTCAGTGCGACGTCACCGTCAGTGCGCACAGTGACAGCGCAGGACGCCGAAGTCAGAAGGATCGTGGACCCTCGGGAACAGGTAATTATAACACCGGGGATGGGGGGAGGCGATGGGGCGGCGGCATGTGGGCAGAGGATGGGGGGGGGAGGCAATGGGGCAACTGTGGTGGTTAGACTCAGGACAGGCAGGGGAAGAGAAGCGGGTGGCGGCAGAGGTCTCTGGCACCGCAAAAGCCACTGCAGTTCATTGATTTAAAGTGCCCGCTTTAAATCATTGATCTGTAACGGCTTCTGCCCCGCCTGGGGGGTTGAAATAGCTGATAACTTATACCGGAATATCGGTATAAGTTATCGGCCTGAAAGGTGACAGATTATCGATATCGGCCCTAAAAAAAAATCGATATCGGTTGATCCCTAATGTGGACACATCCCTATTATGCACATTTCTAAAATGACATTAACTTGGTTGTTGCTTACATCTGAAATGTCCTGACATATGCAGGTTTTTAGAGAACTGGATGTACAACCTACATACATTTATATTGTATCATGCACTTTATCTACTTCCAATCCAGTCTCCAGATTTCATTTGTGTCTATGAGATTTTAAGCTTGTGATGTCATGTGACCAGTAATATTGCTATAAATCTTTGTTGTTTGGTCATTAGTAATGCCATGACTAAGGATCTTGCATGATCCAAAACTTGTCGGTGTTTGTCCCTTGTCTGTGATGTGATTTTAATCGATCGAAACGCTGGATTACTTGCTTTTCTCCATTGAACCCCTTTAATGGTTTTTCTTGAGACATATCTATTATATTATGTATCAAGTTGTCACTTGGCTAATGCAGGGAAATATACTATTACAAAAAAAATCTGTGTATATGATATGATTAAAGGGAACCCGTCATCACTTTCATGCTACCCAAACAACAGAGTCATACGGGTGGTCCCTGGAGGCTTTTGCCTGCCCTGCCATCCTTGATTCATAGATTTTTTCCTATAACCAAATAAAGAGAAATAAATCAGACAGGTGGGGCAGGTAAGGGTCACCGGAGACCTCCCTGATGACTTGTGTGACAGGCAGCATGAAAAGAACGGCAGGTTAAAGAGTCGCTTTTAACAAAACCTTTGACAGGTCCCCGAGACTTTTTTAATGTTTTGACAGACTGAAGCAATCTGGGCAGTGAAGAGCACAACTTTGTGCTATTCCTGTTCATTCTAATGATTGGGGGGGTCTAAACTTTATTTTTGGGGGGGAACCTGCAACAACACAGAGCAAGAGAATCATTTTATCATTACGTGCAGTTAAATGATTCGCTACTTGGGGAAACGTCTATAAAACCCCTTCAAAGAGCATCTGTCTCCTAGCAGATGTCCTGTATGAAGCAATGTCACTTGGGTTGTCTGTATTCCCCTCTCTAGAGGAAACAGAGCAGAAGTTCAGAAAGCCCAGACACATTATCCAGTATACAGTATGGCACAAGGCTGCTCACATTTCCAGCTACTTAATAATTAAGTCTTCTCCAGAACAACGCTCTATATCACTCTGCTCCTTGAAGAGTATTTCCTATACACAAAAGGTATCACCTATGCACAGGTTAGGTGATAAGTGTCTGAGCTGTGTGGGTCCAGCGCTGGGACCCCCACTGACCACAGGTGAATCCCTGTTGGAATAAAGCAGCAAACGTGCACACTGCCCATCCATTTATACTCTAGAGCAGTGGTTTTCAGCCTGCGGACCTCCAGATGTTGCAAAACTACAACTCCCAGCATGCCCGGACAGCCAACGGCCTCCTTTCAAGAGCAGCATATGTTTGCTATGGGAATTTTCTCCTACTCTGGACAGTTCCTAAAATACCCCTGTAAACAGATTTGTAAATTATTTCTATTTAAAAATCTAAATCTTTCCAGTACTTATCAGCTGCTGTATGCTCCAGAGGAAGTTCTTTTCTTTTTGAATTTCCTTTCTGTCTGACCTCAGTGCTCTCTGCTGACACCACTGTCCAGTTTAGGAACTGTCCAGAGTAGGAGCAAACATATACTGCTCTGGACAGTGCCTGACATGTTTTCTAGTCGAGTACCCCTTTATAGAGCTGGGCGGTATGACCAAATATGTGTATCACGGTATTTTTGTAACTCATGGCGGTTCCACGGTATATAACGGTATTTCTCCCCCCCCCCCAAAATCATGTGACCTGCTGTTCTGCTTCTCCCCCCCCCCCCCCAAATTAATTATCAGCCCAGCGCTGCGCTGTCCCCATCGGGGTACTACTCACATCACCCGCAAGCGCTGCCCTCCTCGTCCTCCTGTTTGTTGCGGCAGCCGGCGCTGACACTCTATACTGTGCACTGTATCCCTATGCCCGGGCTGCAAAAGAAAAACAAAATAAACTTTAACTCACCTTCCTACGTCGGCCTCACGCTCTTCCTGGGGACGGGAAGCCGGCCGGCTTCTTACATGACGCGCTCAACCTATCACCAGCCGAGGCGGAACATCGCTGCGGCCAGTGATAGGCTGACGGCTCTCCGACGTTCCCGTCCCCAGGAAGCAGGTCCGGACCGCTGGGGGAAGGTGAGTAAAGTTTATTTTGTTTATCTTTTGCAGCCCGGTCATAGGGATACAGTGCACAGTATAGAGTGTCAGTGCCGGCGGCCGCAACAAACAGGAGGACAAGGAGGGCAGCGCTTGCGGGTAATGTTAGTACTCCGATGGGGACAGCGCAGGGCTGGGCTGATAATTAATTGGGGGGGGGGACACAGAACAGCGCTCGCGGGTCACATATGACAAGTTCCCCGATGAGACAGCACAGCGCTGGGTTGATAATTCATTCATTCCCAAGGGGGAGGGGCCAAACCGTTATTGTGGTATGGGGAAAAATTCATATCGTGCAGCACAAAAATTTCGGTATTCAGTATGAACCGGTATACCGCACAGCACCACCCCTTTAACCCCATGTTTGCTAATATTCCAGCACCTGTGGAGCAGTGTTTCCCAAATTGTGCATCAGCTTTTACAAAACTACTACTCCCAGCATGCCCGGACAGCCGAAGGCTGTCCGGGCATGCTGGGAGTAGTAGTTTTGCAACAGCTGAAGCCACTCTGGCTGGGAAAGACAGCTGTAAGGAGAAGACGTCTGTGAAGGAGCACCCTCTAGGTGCTCCATACTTTCTTCCTATTCGTACACCCTTTAGGCCTATGGCACTGCCATCTTGGGGACAGCGCACACAATTTGTACAGCTCAGCACAGAATTGCGTCCTTTTTACCGAGCAATCATCAGATGTTTTCCCAAGGACATAACTGAGCGGAAAAAAAAATTGCAACGTAGCTCAGTGCTCGGGACTTCACCCTTATTCCAGCTGCTACACAGGATCCAGAACTGTGTACGTGCGGGGTAATGTTATGGGTACGTCAATGGGTTCTTATAGGATCGCCTCTAGAAAGAAATGACTATGTGCATTGTTTTTAGTATTACCGGAATACTAATTCTATTATTTTACAACTGCAGATGGCAGCAATGAGATTTACTCTGCACATGAAGACACAATGGAAGAACAACCCCATCACTAAGGATTGTGCTAAATAGTGCCCCAAGGGGAATTGTACATGTACAATGTATAGACTAAGGGATGAAAGCTATTGACGATTCTACCGCACCAGCACCGTATCCCCTGAAGTCAGGATCACTATATACAGACACTATGCGAGTCCAGGTGCTATGAAGTCAACCAGTGTGTCAAGAAAACAGCTGTACCCCCTTAAAGGAGCACTCCAAAGGATAAGTGTCTGATCACAGGGGGTCTGACTGCTGGGATCCCCTGCGATCTCCTGCCTGGCGCCGCGCTCTCCTCGTACACAGAGCGATCTCCGCCCAGTGTAAGGAGACTGTTGACCATTGCACAAAGCGGTGGCCCCCACAGCCCCTATATGTATCTCTACGGAAGAGCCAGAGATACACGAATGCCGTATCTCTGGTTCTCCCATAGAGATGCACGGAGGAGGCATCAGGGCCACCGCTTCCTGCCATGGTCCACACAGCTCCTTTTATGCTGAGAGCTGGGGCGCGGGGCAGATCGCAGGGGGTCCCAATGGTCTGACTCCCCACAATTGGAAATATATAGGGTAGGGATTGACCGATATTTATTTTAGGGCCGATACTGATAATTGGTGGAGGTTAGGGCTGATAGCCGATAACGTATACCGATATTCCGGTATAAGTTATCAGCTATTTATCCCCCTGCGACACGGCTGCAGATCATTGATTTAAAGCGGCCGCTTTAAATCAATGCACTGCAGTGGCTTTTGCAGTGCCATAGACCGCTGCCGCCGCCACCACCACCTGCTACTCTCCCCCTGCCTGTCTGGGGGTCCTGAGTCCTATCACCGCCACCCCCCACCGCCGCACCGCTCCGCGCCCCCTACCACCGCGCCACGTCGCACCCCCCACCGCACCGTCCCCGCCCCACTGCCTCCCCCATCCCCGGTTTAATAATTACCTGGGCCCGGGGTCCACTCTGGCTCCGATGGCGTCCTCCTGAGCTGTCACTGTGCGCACTGACGGTGACGTCGCACACAGGGTAACGCAGGATGCAGCAGGAGCCAGAAGTAGCGTGGGCCCCGGGAACAGGTAATAATAAAACCGGGGATGGGGGAGGCAATGGGGCCAGGGCGGTGCAGTGGGGGGGGGTGCGACAGGTGGGGTGGGGGGGGGGGTGGTCGCGATGGATGCGGTGCGGGGGGCAGGGCATTATCGGCAAGGTAATTGCCAATACCGATAATGCCCAAAATCGTGATTATCAGCCGATAATATTGGCCAAACCGATAATCGGTCGATCCCTAATATAGGGTATAAATTGTCATACACCACATTACTCCTTTAATTCTAACACTAAGTGCATGAAAACCAAAAGGTACTTTGAGATCTAGAGAAGTCAGAGGGAACATTACTTCGGTGTGTCCAAAAAAATTCTAAAAACTGCAAAGGTGTCCAGTGACTGTTTCCCTGGATGTGGATCCTCTCTAGGTGCTCCACACTTTCTGCCTCTTTGTACACCCTTTAGGCCTAAGGCACTGCCATCTTAGGGACAGCGCACACAATTTGTACAGCTCAGCACAGAATTGTATCCCCCCTTATTAAATGCAGAATGCCCTAAGCATAGGAGACTCAGCAGGAGGCAGCCTGGTATATTTTAATACTTAGAAACCGGTGTTCATTTCCATGCTGCCTGAACGACAAGTCATTGGAGTGGTCCCTGGTGGCTTCTCCTGCCCCACCGGTCTTGAGGCTTTATTCTAACTTCAGGCACTTTATGTCTCACAAGAAGTCCACAACACTTTAGTCACGTGCAACACGTTTTGTTTGGTCAGAACCTTCCTCAGGCCTGAAGAGAGAATAAAGCTCAATTTCTTTCCATCATCTTCTGTAGTTTCCAGCAGCTAAAAGTCCGGTCACCGTCCCAGTCTATTCCACAGGTTAGACAATTGGGACTTCAGCACCTCAGGGACCAAGGCTAAATGGCAGCACTGGCAGTATACATAATAGTGATATGCCCAACATTGGCACTGTGCACATTATACTGATGCCCCCCCAGCCCTGTACACATTATACTGATGCCCCCCCCAGCCCTGTACACATTATACTGATGCCCCCCCCCCCCCCCCCGGCACTGTACACATTATACTGATGCCCCCCCAGCCCTGTACACATTATACTGATGCCCCCCCAGCCCTGTACACATTATACTGATGCCCCCCCAGCCCTGTACACATTATACTGATGCCCCCCCAGCCCTGTACACATTATACTGATGCCCCCCCAGCCCTGTACACATTATACTGATGCCCCCCCAGCCCTGTACACATTATACTGATGCCCCCCGGCCCTGTACACATTATACTGATGCCCCCCGGCCCTGTACACATTATACTGATGCCCCCCTGCCCTGTACACATTATACTGATGCCCCCCGGCCCTGTACACATTATACTGATGCCCCCCGGCCCTGTACACATTATACTGATGCCCCCCGGCCCTGTACACATTATACTGATGCCCCCCGGCCCTGTACACATTATACTGATGCCCCCCGGCCCTGTACACATTATACTGATGCCCCCCGGCCCTGTACACATTATACTGATGCCCCCCGGCCCTGTACACATTATACTGATGCCCCCCGGCCCTGTACACATTATACTGATGCCCCCCGGCCCTGTACACATTATACTGATGCCCCCCGGCCCTGTACACATTATACTGATGCCCCCCGGCCCTGTACACATTATACTGATGCCCCCCGGCCCTGTACACATTATACTGATGCCCCCCGGCCCTGTACACATTATACTGATGCCCCCCGGCCCTGTACACATTATACTGATGCCCCCCGGCCCTGTACACATTATACTGATGCCCCCGGCCCTGTACACATTATACTGATGCCCCCGGCCCTGTACACATTATACTGATGCCCCCGACACTGTACACATTATACTGATGCCCCCGGCCCTGTACACATTATACTGATGCCCCCGGCCCTGTACACATTATACTGATGCCCCCAGCCCTGTACACATTATACTGATGCCCCCAGCCCTGTACACATTATACTGATGCCCCCAGCCCTGGCCCTGTACACATTATACTGATGCCCCCAGCCCTGGCCCTGTACACATTATACTGATGCCCCCAGCCCTGTACACATTATACTGATGCCCCCGACACTGTACACATTATACTGATGCCCCCAGCCCTGGCACTGTACACATTATACTGATGCCCCCAGCACTGTACACATTATACTGATGCCCCCAGCCCTGGCCCTGTACACATTATACTGATGCCCCCAGCCCTGGCCCTGTACACATTATACTGATGCCCCCAGCCCTGGCCCTGTACACATTATACTGATGCCCCCAGCCCTGGCCCTGTACACATTATACTGATGCCCCCAGCCCTGGCCCTGTACACATTATACTGATGCCCCCAGCCCTGGCCCTGTACACATTATACTGATGCCCCCAGCCCTGGCCCTGTACACATTATACTGATGCCCCCAGCCCTGGCCCTGTACACATTATACTGATGCCCCCATCCCTAGCCCTGTACACATTATACTGATGCCCCCATCCCTGGCCCTGTACACATTATACTGATGCCTCCAGCCCTGGCCCTGTACACATTATACTGATGCCCCCAGCCCTGGCCACATTATACTGATGCCCCCAGCCCTGGCCCTGTACACATTATACTGATGCCCCCAGCACTGTACACATTATACTGATGCCCCCGACACTGTACACATTATACTGATGCCCCCAGCCCTGTACACATTATACTGATGCCCCCGACACTGTACACATTATACTGATGCCCCCAGCCCTGGCCCTGTACACATTATACTGATGCCCCCAGCCCTGGCACTGTACACATTATACTGATGCCCCCAGCCCTGGCACTGTACACATTATACAGATGCCCCCAGCCCTGGCACTGCACACATTATACTGATGCCCCCAGCCCTGGCCCTGTACACATTATACTGATGCCCCCCCAGCCCTGTACACATTATACTGATGCCCCCAGCCCTGTACACATTATACTGATGCCCCCAGCCCTGGCCCTGTACACATTATACTGATGCCCCCAGCCCTGTACACATTATACTGATGCCCCCAGCCCTGGCACTGCACACATTATACTGATGCCCCCAGCCCTGGCACTGCACACATTATACTGATGCCCCCAGCCCTGGCACTGCACACATTATACTGATGCCCCCAGCCCTGGCACTGCACACATTATACTGATGCCCCCAGCCCTGGCACTGTACACATTATACTGATGCCCCCAGCCCTGGCACTGTACACATTATACTGATGCCCCCAGCCCTGGCCCTGTACACATTATACTGATGCCCCCAGCCCTGTACACATTATACTGATGCCCCCAGCCCTGGCCCTGTACACATTATACTGATGCCCCCAGCCCTGGCACTGTACACATTATACTGATGCCCCCAGCCCAGGCACTGTACACATTATACTGATGCCCCCAGCCCTGTACACATTATACTGATGCCCCCAGCCCTGTACACATTATACTGATGCCCCCAGCCCTGTACACATTATACTGATGCCCCCAGCCCTGGCACTGTACACATTATACTGATGCCCCCAGCCCTGTACACATTATACTGATGCCCCCAGCACTGCACACATTATACTGATGCCCCCAGCCCTGGCACTGTACACATTATACTGATGCCCCCAGCCCTGTACACATTATACTGATGCCCCCAGCCCTGTACACATTATACTGATGCCCCCAGCCCTGTACACATTATACTGATGCCCCCAGCCCTGTACACATTATACTGATGCCCCCAGCCCTGTACACATTATACTGATGCCCCCAGCCCTGTACACATTATACTGATGCCCCCAGCCCTGTACACATTATACTGATGCCCCCAGCCCTGGCCCTGTACACATTATACTGATGCCCCCAGCCCTGTACACATTATACTGATGCCCCCAGCCCTGTACACATTATACTGATGCCCCCAGCCCTGTACACATTATACTGATGCCCCCAGCCCTGGCCCTGTACACATTATACTGATGCCCCCAGCCCTGGCCCTGTACACATTATACTGATGCCCCCAGCCCTGGCCCTGTACACATTATACTGATGCCCCCAGCCCTGGCCCTGTACACATTATACTGATGCCCCCAGCCCTGTACACATTATACTGATGCCCCCAGCCCTGTACACATTATACTGATGCCCCCAGCCCTGGCCCTGTACACATTATACTGATGCCCCCAGCCCTGGCCCTGTACACATTATACTGATGCCCCCAGCCCTGGCACTGTACACATTATACTGATGCCCCCAGCCCTGTACACATTATACTGATGCCCCCAGCCCTGGCCCTGTACACATTATACTGATGCCCCCAGCCCTGTACACATTATACTGATGCCCCCAGCACTGTACACATTATACTGATGCCCCCAGCCCTGGCACTGTACACATTATACTGATGCCCCCAGCCCTGGCCCTGTACACATTATACTGATGCCCCCAGCCCTGTACACATTATACTGATGCCCCCAGCCCTGTACACATTATACTGATGCCCCCAGCCCTGGCCCTGTACACATTA
Source organism: Hyla sarda (assembly GCF_029499605.1). Taxonomy (NCBI): domain Eukaryota; kingdom Metazoa; phylum Chordata; class Amphibia; order Anura; family Hylidae; genus Hyla; species Hyla sarda. The sequence continues at coordinate 69,324,729 of NC_079194.1, read as the reverse complement.
TACTGATGCCCCCAGCCCTGGCCCTGTACACATTATACTGATGCCCCCAGCCCTGGCACTGTACACATTATACTGATGCCCCCAGCCCTGGCCCTGTACACATTATACTGATGCCCCCAGCCCTGTACACATTATACTGATGCCCCCAGCCCTGGCCCTGTACACATTATACTGATGCCCCCAGCCCTGGCCCTGTACACATTATACTGATGCCCCCAGCCCTGGCCCTGTACACATTATACTGATGCCCCCAGCCCTGTACACATTATACTGATGCCCCCAGCCCTGTACACATTATACTGATGCCCCCAGCCCTGGCCCTGTACACATTATACTGATGCCCCCGGCACTGTACACATTATACTGATGCCCCCAGCCCTGTACACATTATACTGATGCCCCCAGCACTGTACACATTATACTGATGCCCCCAGCCCTGGCCCTGTACACATTATACTGATGCCCCCAGCCCTGGCCCTGTACACATTATACTGATGCCCCCAGCCCTGTACACATTATACTGATGCCCCCAGCCCTGGCACTGCACACATTATACTGATGCCCCCAGCCCTGGCCCTGTACACATTATACTGATGCCCCCAGCCCTGGCCCTGTACACATTATACTGATGCCCCCAGCCCTGTACACATTATACTGATGCCCCCAGCACTGTACACATTATACTGATGCCCCCAGCCCTGGCCCTGTACACATTATACTGATGCCCCCAGCCCTGTACACATTATACTGATGCCCCCAGCCCTGGCCCTGTACACATTATACTGATGCCCCCAGCCCTGGCCCTGTACACATTATACTGATGCCCCCAGCCCTGGCCCTGTACACATTATACTGATGCCCCCAGCCCTGGCCCTGTACACATTATACTGATGCCCCCAGCCCTGGCCCTGTACACATTATACTGATGCCCCCAGCCCTGTACACATTATACTGATGCCCCCAGCCCTGTACACATTATACTGATGCCCCCCCAGCCCTGTACACATTATACTGATGCCCCCCCAGCCCTGTACACATTATACTGATGCCCCCCCAGCCCTGTACACATTATACTGATGCCCCCCCAGCCCTGTACACATTATACTGATGCCCCCCCAGCCCTGTACACATTATACTGATGCCCCCCCAGCCCTGTACACATTATACTGATGCCCCCCCAGCCCTGTACACATTATACTGATGCCCCCCCAGCCTTGTACACATTATACTGATGCCCCCCCAGCCCTGTACACATTATACTGATGCCCCCCCAGCCCTGTACACATTATACTGATGCCCCCCCAGCCCTGTACACATTATACTGATGCCCCCCCAGCCCTGTACACATTATACTGATGCCCCCCCAGCCCTGTACACATTATACTGATGCCCCCCCAGCCCTGTACACATTATACTGATGCCCCCCCAGCCCTGTACACATTATACTGATGCCCCCAGCCCTGTACACATTATACTGATGCCCCCAGCCCTGTACACATTATACTGATGCCCCCAGCCCTGGCCCTGTACACATTATACTGATGCCCCCAGCCCTGGCCCTGTACACATTATACTGATGCCCCCAGCCCTGGCCCTGTACACATTATACTGATGCCCCCAGCCCTGGCCCTGTACACATTATACTGATGCCCCTGGCACTGTACACATTATACTGATGCCCCCAGCCCTGTACACATTATACTGATGCCCCCAGCACTGTACACATTATACTGATGCCCCCAGCCCTGGCCCTGTACACATTATACTGATGCCCCCAGCCCTGGCCCTGTACACATTATACTGATGCCCCCAGCCCTGGCCCTGTACACATTATACTGATGCCCCCAGCCCTGGCCCTGTACACATTATACTGATGCCCCCAGCCCTGGCCCTGTACACATTATACTGATGCCCCCAGCCCTGGCCCTGTACACATTATACTGATGCCCCCAGCCCTGTACACATTATACTGATGCCCCCAGCCCTGGCCCTGTACACATTATACTGATGCCCCCAGCCCTGTACACATTATACTGATGCCCCCAGCCCTGGCCCTGTACACATTATACTGATGCCCCCAGCCCTGTACACATTATACTGATGCCCCCAGCCCTGGCCCTGTACACATTATACTGATGCCCCCAGCCCTGGCCCTGTACACATTATACTGATGCCCCCAGCCCTGGCCCTGTACACATTATACTGATGCCCCCAGCCCTGGCCCTGTACACATTATACTGATGCCCCCAGCCCTGGCCCTGTACACATTATACTGATGCCCCCAGCCCTGTACACATTATACTGATGCCCCCAGCCCTGGCCCTGTACACATTATACTGATGCCCCCAGCCCTGGCCCTGTACACATTATACTGATGCCCCCAGCCCTGGCCCTGTACACATTATACTGATGCCCCCAGCCCTGGCCCTGTACACATTATACTGATGCCCCTGGCACTGTACACATTATACTGATGCCCCCAGCCCTGTACACATTATACTGATGCCCCCAGCACTGTACACATTATACTGATGCCCCCAGCCCTGGCCCTGTACACATTATACTGATGCCCCCAGCCCTGGCCCTGTACACATTATACTGATGCCCCCAGCCCTGGCCCTGTACACATTATACTGATGCCCCCAGCCCTGTACACATTATACTGATGCCCCCCGGCCCTGTACACATTATACTGATGCCCCCAGCCCTGGCCCTGTACACATTATACTGATGCCCCCAGCCCTGGCCCTGTACACATTATACTGATGCCCCCAGCCCTGTACACATTATACTGATGCCCCCAGCCCTGTACACATTATACTGATGCCCCCAGCCCTGTACACATTATACTGATGCCCCCAGCCCTGTACACATTATACTGATGCCCCCAGCCCTGTACACATTATACTGATGCCCCCAGCCCTGTACACATTATACTGATGCCCCCAGCCCTGTACACATTATACTGATGCCCCCAGCACTGTACACATTATACTGATGCCCCCAGCACTGTACACATTATACTGATGCCCCCAGCCCTGGCACTGTACACATTATACTGATGCCCCTGGCACTGTACACATTATACTGATGCCCCCAGCCCTGGCACTGTACACATTATACTGATGCCCCCAGCCCTGTACACATTATACTGATGCCCCCAGCCCTGTACACATTATACTGATGCCCCCAGCACTGTACACATTATACTGATGCCCCCAGCACTGTACACATTATACTGATGCCCCCAGCACTGTACACATTATACTGATGCCCCCAGCCCTGGCACTGTACACATTATACTGATGCCCCTGGCACTGTACACATTATACTGATGCCCCCAGCCCTGGCACTGTACACATTATACTGATGCCCCCAGCCCTGTACACATTATACTGATGCCCCCAGCCCTGGCACTGCACACACCGGGTGACAATATATAGGACACAATGTATCCCGCTCCTCACACAGCTGCTACTTACACATTAGGATGCTGAAGGCCATGACTGCCAGCAGGCCCTGCAGAAAGATGCCAAAACTGCCCATGAGGTCCCCGCTGCCGCATCCCGGGGAGGTGGTGGGGCCAGCTCCGGTGCTCATGTTCCTATTCCCGGTGTTCGGGCCCATGGCTCCGTTACCGGGCCCGGAGCCAGCCCCAGCTGGTCACCGCGGCAACCACAGGACGGTAGCCGGGAGGGGACGTGTCAGAAGGTCACATGGGCTGCTGGGGAGCTGACACGTGACGCGCACCGGGGCGTTCTGTCAGGCGGCACAGGAGGCGGAGCTGTCAGACTGAGACACGTCACGGAAGGGGCGGGATAACCGTGATAGACGTCTGAACGTAGTCGATGTACGCTGCTGTTAACCCGTTATAAGCCAGTGTGGTCATCCCGGGAATTATTAGAATTGTCAAATAAGTGTAAGGACTCTGTATAGTACATAATCATGGGGCATTGGGTATAAAGCTTCTGGCGGGGAGATCCACCCTGGGGCTTTCTTGCTTTGGAAAACTACAACACCCGTCATGACTGAGGTGATGGTTCTCCGAACAGACCCCCGTACTTTATATTAGTGCTAAGCTTGTTGCCCCATGCAGTGGATTTTGTGAAATATCGTGACAAATCAGAAAAATCAGCATTTTGTTAGATTTGTCATTCCCTAGTTAGCATTTATGGCGTTCACTGTGCAGCAATGACGTTACCTTTATTCGGTACGATTATGGCGATACCTAATATATATATAGGCCCAGATTTATCAAACTGTGTGAGAGAAAATATAGAGTGATTTTCCCCCAGCAACCAATCACAGCTCAGGTAACTAGTTGAGGTAAAGTGAAAGCTGAGCTGTGATTGGTTCATGTGGGAAAATCGCTCTATTTTTTCTCTCACACAGCTTGATAAATCTGGGCCATAGTTTTTTAACCCCTTAAGGACTCAGCCCATTTTGGCCTTAAGGACTCAGACAATTTAATTTTTACGTTTTCATTTTTTCCTCCTCGCCTTCTAAAAATCATAACTCTTTTATATTTTCATCCACAGACTAGTATGAGGGCTTGTTTTTTGCGCGACCAGTTTTCCTTTGTAATGACATAACTCATTATATCATAAAATGTATGGCGCAACCAAAAAACACTATTTTTGTGGGGAAATTAAAACGAAAAACGCAATTTTGCTAATTTTGGAAGGTTTTGTTTTCACGCCGTAAAATTTATGGTAAAAATGACATGTTTTCTTTATTCTGAGGGTCAATACGATTAAAATGATACCCATTATTATATACTTTTATATTATTGTTGCGCTTAAAAAAAATCACAAACTTTTTAACCAAATTAGTACGTTTATAATCCCTTTATTTTGATGACCTCTAACTTTTTTATTTTTCCGTATAAGCGGCGGTATGGGGGCTCATTTTTTGCGCCATGATCTGTACTTTTTTTTGATACCACATTTGCATATAAAAAACTTTTAATACATTTTTTATAATTTTTTTTTTAATAAAATGTATTAAAAAAGTAGGAATTTTGGACGTTTTTTATTTTTTTTCGTTCACGCAGTTCACCGTACGGGATCATTAACATTTTATTTTAATAGTTCGGACATTTACGCACGCGGCGATACCAAATATGTCTATAAAAAATGTTTTTTACGCTTTTTGGGGGTAAAATAGGAAAAAACGGACGTTTTACTTTTTTATTGGGGGAGGGGATTTTTCACATTTTTTTTACTTTTACTTTTACATTTTTTTACATTTTTTTTTACACTTGAATAGTCCCCATAGGGGACTATTCATAGCAATACCATGATTGCTAATACTGATCTGTTCTATGTATAGGACATAGAACAGATCAGTATTATCGGTCATCTCCTGCTCTGGTCTGCTCGATCACAGACCAGAGCAGGAGACGCCGGGAGCCGCACGAAGGAAGGAGAGGGGACCTCCGTGCGGCGTTATGAATGATCAGATCCCCGCAGCAGCGCTGCGGGCGATCCGATCGTTCATTTAAATCGCGAACTGCCGCAGATGCCGGGATCTATATTGATCCCGGCACCTGAGGGGTTAATGGCGGACGCCTGCGAGATCACGGGCGTCGGCCATTGCCGGCGGGTCCCTGGCTGCAATCAGCAGCCGGGATCAGCCACGCATGACACGGGCATCGCTCCGATGCCCGCGGTTATGCTTAGGACGTAAATGTACGTCCTGGTGCGTTAAGTACCACCTCACCAGGACGTACATTTACGTCCTGCGTCCTTAAGGGGTTAAATTGTTTTTCCTTTTTGCTTTCCACAAAAAATTCTTTTTGCCCCCTTTTTGTGTGCCGACAACCATAACTTTTTTTGTCCGACCTATTATGTTTGGGTTTGATAATAAAAGGCTTTATTGGAAAAGGGGCATTTAATTAAATGGGCGCTAGCATTAAAGACATCTGTGTCCGAAAACAACTTATATCCCCTATCCAGATTTGTAAATTACTTCTATTAAAAAATCTTTACCCTTCCAGTACTTTTTAGCAGCTGTATTGCTATAGAGTAAATTCTTTTCTTTTTTAATTTCTTTTTTGTCTTGTCCACATTGCTCTCTGCTGACACCTAATGTCCGCATCAGGGACTGTCCAGAGCAGGAGAAAATCCCCATTGCAAACCTATGCTGCTCTGGACAGAGGTGTCAGCAGAGAGCACTGTGGACAAGACAAAAAATAAATTCAAAAAGAAAAGAATTTCCTCTGTAGCATACAGCCGCTAAAAGTACTGGAAGGATTAAGATTTTTTAATAGAAGTAATTTACAAATCTTTTTAACTTTCTGGCACCAGTTGATTTAAAAAAATTTTTTTCCACCGGAGTACCCCTTTAATCACTTATTACATTTTATACATTGAAAAACATTACATTTTGATCCTTAGTACTTTTACCTGTTATACTATACGGTATTACATCTGTATATACTGACAGTTCGCCTGTTAGTCTATATATAGGCCCTTACAGGCTTCCATAGTAGGCAAACAAGAGGCTATTATCTGGCTTCCTGCTGCCATGGAAACCATCAGGACCCTGTCATCGCATCGCAGGGTCACCGATGAGGGGACAGGGGGAGCCCCCTCCGCCTGTCAATCTCATAGATGTAGTGGTCAGTACTGACAGTAACATCTATGACAAGCATGTCAAACTCAAAGGCTAACATGGGCCAAAAAAACAAGGTTTAAGTTTATGTGGGCCGCATAAGAAAAAAAAATACATGCCCTCCCTGCACAACACCCCATGTCCCTTTTGCACAACAACCTATGCCCCCCTGCACAACACCCCATGTCCCCTTTGCAGAACAACCTATGCCCCCTGCACAACACCCCATGTCCCCTTTGCAAAACAACCTATGCCCCCCCTGCACAACACCCTATGTCCCCTTTGCACAACAACCTATACCCCCCTGCACATCTCATGCCCACCTGCACAACATTTCATGCCCCCCTGCACAAGACCCCATGCCCCCTTTGCACAAGACCCCATGCCCACCCTACACAAGACCCCATGCCCCCCTGCACAACACCTCATGACCCCCTTCACAAGACCCCATGATGCCCCTTTATAACACTTCATGCCCCTTTTGTACAACACTCCATGCCCCCTTTGCACAAGACCCCATGCCCCCCTGCACAAGACCCTGCCCCTTCTGCACAATACTGTGCAGTACAGTTCCCCCACATTAGGTGCAGTATAGTTCCCCACATTAGGTGCAGTACATTAGGTACAGTACAGTTCCCCCACATTAGGTGCAGTGTAGTTCCCCCACATTAGGTGCAGTATAGTTCCCCCACATTAGGTGCAGTATAGTTCCCACACATTAGGTGCAGTATAGTTCCCCACATTAGGTGCAGTACAGTTCCCCCACATTAGGTGCAGTATAGTTCCCCCACATTAGGTGCAGTATAGTTCCCCACATTAGGTGCAGTAGAATTCCCCCACATTAGGTGCAGTACAGTTCCCCCACATTAGGTGCAGTACAGTTCCCCCACATTAGGTGCAGTACATTAGGGGCAGTACAGTTCCCCGACATTAGGTGCAGTATAGTTCCCCCACATTAGGTGCAGTATAGTTCCCCCACATTAGGTGCAGTATAGTTCCCACACATTAGGTGCAGTATAGTTCCTCACATTAGGTGCAGTAGAGTTCCCCCACATTAGGTGCAGTATAGCTCCCCACATTAAGTGCAGTACAGTTCCCCCACATTAGGTGTAGTACAGTTCCCCCACATTAGGTACAGTACAGTTCCCCCACATTAGGTTGGCAGTATAGTTCCCCACATTTGGTGCAATATAGTTCCCCCACATTATGTGCAGCATAGTTCCCCACATTAGGTGCAGTATAGTTCCCCACATTAGGTGCAGTATAGCTCTCCACATTAGGTGCAGTATAGTTCCCCCCCATTAGGTGCAGTATAGTTCCCACACATTAGGTGCAGTACAGTTCTTCCACATTAGGTGCAGTACAGTTCCCCCACATTAGCTTAGCAGTATAGTTCCCCACATTAGCTGCAGTATAGTTCCCCACATTAGGTGCAGTATAGCTCCCCCACATTAGGTGAAGTATAGTTCCCCACATTAGGTGCAGTAGAGTTCCCCCACATTAGGTGCAGTATAGCTCCCCACATTAGATGTAGTACAGTTCCCCCACATTAGGTTGGCAGTATAGTTCCCCACATTTGGTGCAGTATAGTTCCCCACATTAGCTGCAGTATAGTTCTCCACATTACGTGCAGTATAGCTCCCCTACATTAGGTGAAGTATAGTTCCCCACATTAGGTGCAGTATAGTTCCCTACATTAGGTGCAGTATAGTTCCCCACATTACGTGCAGTATAGCTCCCCTACATTAGGTGAAGTATAGTTCCCCCACATTAGGTTGGCAGTATAGTTCCCCACATTAGGTGCAGTATAGTTCCCCACATTAGGTGCAGTACAGTTCCCCCACAGACATACAGCCTTCAGCCATATACAGTGTATGGCTGGAGGCTGTATGTCTGTTTACTGCCCCCATTCAGTGTTCCGACCACCACTCCTCCGGTCCGGGGTCACTATCTACTGCTATGGCCTATGGGCCATAACAGTAGGTCCTGGGACCGGAGGAGCGGTGGTCGGAACACCGAAGATGACATGCTTGTGGTGACTTACCATACCCGCGCGTCCTCCTCACTGCTCCGCTCTGCTCTTCTCCTATGGGCGCACGCACGGGACGTCAGTGACGTCCCTGCGTGCACTACCTCCCGGCGGCCCCTGCATTTTTAAACTTAACGTGGGGCCGCTGAGAGGTAACCGGGGCATCCTTGTGTCCTGAAAAGATTTTTTGGGACACAGGGATGCCAAGCTGCAAAGATATTCATTGTGGGCCGCATGTTTGACACCCATGATCTATGGGGTTTATGCTACTGAGACCTCCAAGATCATTGGGGGAGATTTATCAAAACCTGTGCAGAGGAAAATTTGCCCAGTTGCCCATAGCAACCAATCAGCTTGCTTCTTTCATTTTGCAGAGGCCTTGTTAAAAATGAAAGAAGCGATCTGATTGGTTGCTATGGGCAACTGGGCAACTTTTCCTCTGGACAGGTCTTGATAAATCTCCCCCATTGTCTTGGCAGTTGTGGCAGGATCCCATCCGTAATTTACAGCCGGGTCCCGCCATCGATCTCCTCCACATTGTCCCGAAGAATAGGACTTCTTGTCGTGAGAACATACCCAAGGATGTACCCCTACGTCCAAGGGAGGGAAGGGGTTAAAAAAATGCCTGTCTGTTTTCAGCTTAAATGGGTACTCTGCCCCTAGACATCTTATCCCCTATCCAAAGGAATAGGGTATAAGATGTCTGATCGCGGGGGTCCCGTCGCTGGGACTCCTGCGATCTCTGTGCAGCACCTGCATTCGTTTACAAAGCTGGGTGCGGGTGGCTTGGTTGTGATGTCATTGCCACACTCCCTCAATTAAAAGTGTATGGGAGGGGCGTGGCGACCGTCACACCCCCTTCCATAGACTTAAAGTGAGGGGGTGGACGTGATGTCACAAGGGGCCCGTACCCAGCATTCGGAACAAAATGTTCCAAACTGTGGGGCAGTGGAGTACCCCTTTAACCACTTGGGGACGCAAGGTGTACAGGTATGCCCCCATTCCTAAGTCCTTAAGGACTCAGGGCGTACCTGTACGTCCTTAGTCCCGTTACCGGCATTTAAAGCGTTCTCATGAGTGGAGAACGCTTTAAACCCGGCAGGTCCCAACAGCTATCAGCAGGCAGGACCCAGCGTTAATGCCCGGCATTAACCCTTTAGACACCGCAGTCAAAGTTGATCACAGCATCTAAAATGAAAGTGAAAGAATCCCGGCAGCTCAGCGGATCTGATTTTGTTGCGATAGTCCCAATCAGCTGAGAGGACGGCTCCTCGCCATCCGATCGGTGATCTATTGCTCCAAGCCTGCCATGCAGGCGGGGACAGCAGAGCACCATAACACTGATCAACGCTATGCTATGGCATAGCATTGATCAATATATGCAATCAGAAGATTGCATGGTATAGCCTAAGGGGGCTAAAAAAATTGTGAAAGTGTAAAGAAAAAGTTAATAAATGTGAATAAGCCCGTCTCCTAATAAAAGTTTGAATTTCCCCCTATTTCCCATTTTTTAAATAAAATAATGTAATTAAAAATAATCATATGTGGTACCGCCGCGTGCGTAAATGTCCAAACTATTAAAATATAAGGTTAGCTAAACCGCACGGATGATGGCGTACACGTAAAATAATACCAAAGTCCAAAATTGTGCATTTCTGGTCACTTGATATACCATAAAAATATTAATAAAAAGCGATCAGAAAGTCCCATCAAAACAAAAATGGTACCGATAAAAATTATCGGTTTAAACAATTAGCCCTCAAATAGCCCTGTATGCGGGAAAATAAAAAAGTTATAGGGGTCAGAAGATGACAATTTAAAAAATACTAATTTTGGTGCATGTAGTTATAATTTTTTAAAGTAGAAAAAAAATAAAACCTACAAAAATTGGGTATCCTTGTAACCGTATGGACCTACAGAATAAAGATAAGGTGTCATTTTTACCGAAAAGTGCACCGCATAGAAACAGGAGCCCTAAAAAAGTTGCAAAATGGCGGTTGTTTTTTTTATTTCACTCCACAAATAAGTTTTTTTTGTTTCGCCACAGATTATATTATAAAATAAGTGATGTCATTACAAAGTACAGGGTGGGCCATTTATATGGATACACCTTAATAAAATGGGAATGGTTGGTGATATTAACTTCCTGTTTGTGGCACATTAGTATATGTGAGGGGGAAACTTTTCAAGATGGGTGGTGACCATGGCGGCCATTTTGAAGTCGGACATTTTGAATCCAACTTTAGTTTTTTCAATAGGAAGAGGGTCATGTTACACATCAAACTTATTGGGAATTTCACAAGAAAAACAATGATGTGCTTGGTTTTAATATAACTTTATTCTTTCATGAGTTATTTACAAGTTTCTGCCCACTTATAAAATGTGTTCAATGTGCTGCCCATTGTGTTGGATTGTCAATGCAACCCTCTTCTCCCACTCTTCACACACTGATAGCAACACCACAGGAGAAATGCTAGCACAGGCTTCCAGTATCCATATACACTGCTATATACTACTATATACACTGCAGGAGAAATGCTGGCACAGGCTTCCAGTATCTGTAGTTTCAGGTGCTGCACATCTCGTATCTTCACAGCATAGACAATTGCCTTCAGATGACCCCAAAGATAAAAGTCTAAGGGGGTCAGATTGGGAGACCTTGGGGGCCATTCAACTGGCCCACGACGACCAAGCCACTTGATGTGTTTCCCTTTTTATGCACTGAAGCTGGCACGTTCCCTGAGTTTTGGTGCACCACCACATTATGGGTGTCAGGTCCGAGCATTCATAGATGAACAGTTTTCTGGAAAGTGGATTGGTCGTCGTGGGCCAGTTGAATGGCCCCAAGGTCTCCCGATCTGACCCCCTTAGACTTTTATCTTTGGGGTCATCTGAAGGCAATTGTCTATGCTGTGAAGATACGAGATGTGGAGCACCTGTAACTACGGATACTGGGAGCCTGTGCTAGCATTTCTCATGCGGTGTATATAGTAGTATATAGCAGTGTATATGGATACTGGAAGCCTGTGCTAGCATTTTTCCTGCGGTGTTGCTATCAGTGTGTGAAGAGTGGGAGAAGAGGGTTGCATTGACAATCCAACACAATGGGCAGCACATTGAACACATTTTATAAGTGGTCAGAAACTTGTAAATAACTCATGAAAGAATAAAGTTACGTTAAAACCAAGCACATCATTGTTTTTCTTGTGAAATTCCCAATAAGTTTGATGTGTCACATGACCCTCTTCCTATTGAAAAAACAAAATTTGGATTCAAAATGTCTGACTTCAAGATGGCCGCCATGGTCACCACCCATCTTGAAAAGTCCCCCCCCCCCCCCTTACATATACTAATGTGCCACAAACAGAAAGTTAATATCACCAACCATTCCCATTTTATTAAGGTGTATCCATATAAATGGCCCAAACTGTACAATTGGTGACCCAAAAAACAAGACCTTATATGGGTCTGTAGGTGCAAAAATGAATGTGTTATGATTTTTAGAAGAGGAGGAGGAAAAAAACAAAAGTGCAAAAATGAAAATTGGCCTCATCCTTAAAGGGGTATTCCAGGGATTTTTTTTATTTGACTATGCTACAGGGGCTGTAAAGTTAGTGTAGTTCATAATATAGTGTCTGTACCTGTGTGTGACGGTTTTCTCACAATTCTTCTGTGATTTTCACCCCAATATTTATTTTTACCAGCATACAAAATTACTGTTGTCTTGGATTTTTCCCAGCTTGCAATGCGGTCGAGACCTGACTCACTAGTCAGCTGATGACAGGAAGCCTGTCTGCTTCAATGGGGGAGGGATCAATCTGAAACTAATGCAACAGCTGTAAGCACCCTGATTGAAAACCACAGGTCTTTTGTTTCAATGGGTGGGGTTGCTGATGTGTGAGAGGAAGGAAAATGGAATTGTGGGGTTTGTAGTGGAAAAAACATAAGTCAAACAGGAAATACCAGTTCACAAAAAGCTAGCCACAATGTTATGGTAATCTCACAACATAGCCATTTAGCTCCAAGACAAGCACGGATCCTTCCTAAGCATGTCCATTACTGTCTGCCAGGTACATACTAAAATCACCTTATGGTGGATAACCCCTTTAAGGTGAAAATGGGCTGAGTCCTTAAGGGGTTAAATCAGGACAACTGCTTCTTAATTATTATTATCTATATAAATAAAACTCAATGTTTGTGTATGTCCCCCAATGTGTGTGTATATGTATGTGTGTATGTTTCAACATCACTTCCAAACGGCTAAAGATATTAATATGAAACTTGGCACACATGTTACTTATATGTCAACAACAAACATAGGATAGGTGATTTAACCCTTACTACTCCCATTTGCCAGGGTCAGGGTTTTTGTTTAAAGTCCCATACAAGTCTATGGGAATCATATGTTCCAGTATAACTTCCAAATGGCTGGAGATATTTTGATGAAACTTAGTACACGTTACTTTTATGTGAAATAAAAATATATAAAAGTTAAATTAACCCTAACCTACCCCCTTACGTGAAAGATGGGGTCCCATGCAAGTAATGTCTTAACCCCTTAAGGACAATGGACGTACTCCTACGCCCCCGTTTCCGAGTCCTTAAGGACCGAGGACGTAGGAGTACGTCCTGTCCTTTCCCGGCCCCCTGCCGCTAGCCGGAGGGGAGCCGGTGCCGGATGCCTGCTGAAATCGTTCAGCAGGCATCGCGGCATATCGCCCAGGGGGGTCATTATGCCCCCCCATGTCGGCGATGGCCGCAGATCGCTGGACAATTCAGTCCAGCGATCTGCGGCGATTCCGGGTCAATCGGGTCTCCAGTGACCCGGTGACCCGGAATTACTGGCTGATCGGGGCCGTCAGAGACGGCCCCGAACAGCCAGAGCCTGCAGGGGTGAGGTGGCACTGGTGCCACCTCACGATCGCCCTGATTCGTCGGCCGGATTACCGGCCGACCAATCAGGGCGCCTGCTGCGGGTGTCACTCCCGCACCCGCTCCGCCCCTCTTCCGGAGGACGTGAGCGGGTGCGGGACGTGCACCCCTGGTGCTGGGGACCCCGATCCCCGGCGTTAATGTTGGGATCGGGGCCCCAGGAGCGGCGGCGGCGGCGACGACGACGAGGGACTGACCTGTGCGGCTGGATCGTTGGAGGTGAGTGACAGCCTCCTGCTGTTGCTTAGCAACAGCTCCCAGCATGCAAAAAGGGCATGCTGGGAGCTGTAGTTATGCAACAGGAGGAGGCAGACCACCACAACTCCCAGCATGCACTTATGGGCATGCTGGGACTTATGGTTTTGCAACAGCTGGAGGCACATTCTTTCTATGGAAAAATGTACCTTCAGCTGTTGTGTAACTACAACTCCCAGCTTGCACAAACAGCTTAAGTGCATGCTGGGAGTTGTAGTGGTGCATCTGGTGGTTGCATAACTACAACTCCCAGCATGCCCGTTGGCTGTCGGTGACTGCTGAGAGTTGTAGTTTTGCAACAGCTGAAGGCACACTGAGTTAAGTAGCAAACCAGTGTGTCTCCAGCTGTTGCATAACTACAATCCCCAGCATCCCCAGCCAAAGTAGTATGCCTCCCGCTGTTGCATAACTACAACACCCAGCATGCCCTTCCGCTGTCCGTACATGCTGGGGGTTGTAGCTTTTGCAACAGCTGAAGGCACACTGGTTGCAAAAGACTGAGTTTGTTGCCAAACTCGGTGTTTCACAACCTGTGTGTCTCCAGCTGTTGCAAAACTACAACTCCCAGCATGCACTGATAGACCGTACATGCTGGGAGTTGTAGTTTTGCAACAGCTGGATGTTCCCCCCCCCAATGTGAATGTACAGGGTACACTCACATGGGCGGAGGATTACAGTAAGTATCCGGCTGCAAGTTTGAGCTGCAGCAAATTTTCTGCTGCAGCTCAAGCTGCCAGCGAGAAACTACTGTGAACCCCCGCCCGTGTGACTGTACCCTAAAAACACTACACTACACTACCACAAAAAATAAAATAAAAAGTAAAAAACACTACATATACACATACCCCTACACAGCCCCCCTCCCCTCCCCAATAAAAATGAAAAACGTCTGGTACGCCACTGTTTCCAAAACGGAGCCTCCAGCTGTTGCAAAACAACTACTCCCAGTATTACCAGATAGCCACTGACTGTCCAGGCATGCTGGGACTTTTACAACAGCTGGAGGCACCCTATTTGGGAATCACTGGCGTAGAATACCCCTATGTCCACCCCTATGCAATCCCTAATTTAGGCCTCAAATGCGCATGGCGCTCTCACTTTGGAGCCCTGTCGTATTTCAAGGCAACAGTTTAGGGTCACATATGGGGTATCGCCGTACTCGGGAGAAATTGTGTTACAAATTATGGGGGGTATTTTCTGCTATTACCCTTTTTAAAAATCTAAAATTTTTGGGAAACCAACATTTTAGGTAAAAATTTTTTTTTTTTTTTTTTACATATGCAAAAGTTGTGAATCACCTGTGGGGTATTAAGGTTCACATTACCCCTTGTTACGTTCCCCGAGGGGTCTAGTTTCCAAAATGGTATGGCATGTGTTTTTTTTTGCTGTCCTGGCACCATAGGGGCTTCCTAAATGCGTCATGCCCCCAGAGCAAAATTTGCTTTCAAAAAGCCAAATGTGACTCCTTCTCTTCTGAGACCTGTAGTGCGCCAGCAGAGCACTTCTCACCCCCATATGGGGTGTTTTCTGAAGCGGGAGAAAATGGGCTTCAAATTTTGGGGGGTATTTTCTGCTATTACCCTTTTTAAAAATGTAAAAATTTTGGGAAACCAAGCATTTTAGGTAAGATTTTTTTTTTTTTTTAACAGATGCAAAAGTCGTGAAACACCTGTAGGGTATTAAGGTTCACTTTACCCCTTTTTACGTTCCCCGAGGGGTCTGGTTTCCAAAATGGTATGCCATGTGGGTTTTTTTTGCGGTTCTGGCACCATAGGGGCTTCCTAAATGCGTCATGCCCCCAGAGCAAAATTTGCTTTCAAAAAGCCAAATGTGACTCCTTCTCTTCTGAGACCTGTAGTGCGCCAGCAGAGCACTTTTCACCCCCATATGGGGTGTTTTCTGAATCGGGAGAAATTGGGCTTCAAATTTTGGGGGGTATTTTCTGCTATTATCCTTTTTAAAAATGTAACATTTTTGGGAAACCAAGCATTTTAGGTAAAACATTTTTTTTTATTTTTTACATATGCAAAAGTCGTGAATCACCTGTGGGGTATTAAGGTTCACTTTACCCCTTGTTATGTTCCCCGAGGGGTCTAGTTTCCAAAATGGTATGCCATGTGGTTTTTTTTTGCTGTCCTGGCACCATAGGGGCTTCCTAAAGGTGACATGCCCCCCAAAAACCATTTGTCGCTCCTTCCCTTCTGAGCCCTCTACTGCGCCCGCTGAACAATTAACATAGACATATGAGGTATGTGCTTACTCGAGAGAAATTGGGCTACAAATACAAGTAAAAATTTTCTCCTTTTTACCCCTTGCAAAAATTCAAAAATTGGGTCTACAAGAACATGCGAGTGTAAAAAATTAAGATTGTGAATTTTCTCCTTCACTTTTCTGCTATTCCTGTGAAACACCTAAAGGGTTAATACACTTATTGAATGTCATTTTGAATACTTTGGGGGGTGTAGTTTTTATAATGGGGTCATTTATGGGGTATTTCTAATATGAAGACCCTTCAAATCCACTTCAAACCTGAACTGGTCCATGAAAAATAGGGAGTTTGAAATTTTGTGAAAAATTTCCAAATTGCTGTTGAACTTTGAAGCCCTCTGGTGTCTTCCAAAAGTAAAAACTCATAAATTTTATGATGCAAACATAAAGTAGACATATTGTATATGTGAACCCAAAAAAGTTTTATTTTGAATATCCATTTTCCTTACAATCAGAGAGCTTCAAAGTTAGAAAAATGCAAAATTTTCATTTTTTTCATCAAATTTTGGGATTTTTCACCAAGAAAGGATGCAAGTTACCATAAAATTTTACCACTAAGTTAAAGTAGAATATGTCACGAAAAAACAATCTCGGAATCAGAATGATAACTAAAAGCATTCCAGAGTTATTAATGTTTAAAGTGACAGTGGTCAGAATTGCAAAAAACGCTCTGGTCCTTAAGGTGTAAAATGGCCTGGTCCTTAAGGGGTTAAAGCAAATGTGGCACCAGTGTCACCTGCACTAACCTGTCGGTACCAACAGATGGTGCAGGTGACACTGATGACAACAGTATTTACGGTAATCTCCTCCATTAGCTCCGCTGCGGGCACCCTGCTTGGGGCACAGGCAGAGCTTAATGATGTCACCGCTGCTGTTCTCTCACAGTGGGATCCAGCATGGAGCAGCAGCGGTGACGTCAGTAAGCTCTGCCTGTGCCCCAAGCCAGGTGCCCGAAGCGGTGCTAATGGAGGAGATTACCGAAGATCCCCCCCACGGAACGGGACAAGGTGAGTACCCTTGTCATCAATGTCACCTGCACCATCTGTCTCTACCGACAGGTTAGTGCAGGTGACACTGGTGTCAGATTTAATTTAAGTCCCATGCAAGTATATAGGACTTCCAGTATCTTACTCCAAGCTCTGCTCTGCATGTCGGTGAGTGCGTCAGTCCGGCCACACGCCTCCTGCATGCCACACTTTATCCCGCAAAGCCATACCCACCATTTAAGCCACATCTCTTAAATTATTTCCATTAAAAGTACAGTAGTACAGTCGACTTAAGCAGAGAAAAAAATACTGCAGGCCCCTTCAAGTCAACGGGATCAGTTGGGACCCATTGGTATCTGTTGTGCAAAGGACCTGATCGGCTCTGTTATATGGCGCTAAATGCACCCTGTGACGGAGCTTAATGGTGGTGTAAAGCCTAAGTTACCAATGCTGTGTTTTCTTAGTACAATCAAGATATACAGGACATATTGTTGTATACGAAAAACGCAGCCTGCTTCTACACTATGGTGGAAGCCCAGTCACAATTATAATCTAATCCATTTCCAACCTGGGGCTCTTTACTTGTTGCAGCTCCCATCGTGCCCTGGGAGTTCTGGTTTTGCAGCTGGAGGAGAATACAGGTCTAATCGGTGTTGTGTCTATTCTTAGAACAGTGTTTTCCAAACAGTGTGTCTCCAGCTACAGCAAAACTACAACTCCTAGTTGTAGTTTTGCAACAGCTGGGGACACCCCGTTTGTAATACACTGTCTTAGAGGCAGGACATAGAATTATATGGTTCCTCTGGCCTGGCCTGTCACTGTCATGCATATTAATACAGTATCAAGTGAGTGCAGTATAACTCTATGCAGTTAGCACCCCCTAGAGGATGAATAAAAAATAAATAGCTTATTTATCACAAGAACAATGAATTTAGGAAGGCAAAGTTTGATCAGCTCAGATAAACTCATAACATCATAAATTGGGGGAAATGTCCTCAAAAACAAGAGTGCAGACACTAAATGGGAGATCTAGAAAAAAAAACTTGAATTGTCACTGTGAGAGGTACATAACTTATGGGAATAAAGGGTCAGAACGGAATAAAAATGAATACACTGTCACCGCTTCTATTTCTCTGCTGGGCCCCCGCTGCAAGCGAACAGCAGTGGTGACATCAGGAAGCCCCGCCCATGTCCCAAGCCGGCCCCGGGATGAAAAGAACGGAGGAAGATAGAGGGAGAACGGGACCACGGATCGAGGACAGGTAATTATGATTATTATCAATGTCACTTGCACTACCGGTCTGTACCAGCAGGATAGTGTGGTGACACTGATGACAGTTTTCCTTCAACCCTTTAGAGAGATGATCACGTCAACTGGGTCCCATAAGCTCCATTGAGCCAACTCCAAACTTTTACTTTCACTTTAGACACTGTGATCGGCATTGATCACTGCGTCTAAACTGAAAGTAAAAGTTGCCAGTTAGCTCAATGGAGCTTATCGGACCCCCGCAACATGATCATGGGGGTACACTAAGCTAAGATGGAGAAGGAAGGTCTATGGAACTCTCTGCTAAAGTTCAAGAGGGGCATGAACACATTTCTGGAGAGTAGTAGTTTATGAATATTAGATATATAGGGGCAGAACGGTGATCCAGGGATTTATTCTGACACCATATTTTGAGTCAGAAGGAATTTTCTCTAGTATGGGGCAATTGGTATCAGCCTCATAAGGGTTTTTAACCTTCCTCCGGATCAGCACAGTGGGGACACAATAGGGAGATAAGTTGAACTTGATGGACTCTGATCTTTTTTCAACCTTATGAACTATGTAACTATAAAAGAAAAAAAAGGGTGTTATCCATTTCAGAAAACCAATTGTCCTCTGTTCAGGGTCCTTATCACTTCTTCAGAGGGTTTAAAAAGAACTACTCTGTAGGATCCATCATGTCCTGCATAACGGACAGTATATAGGTATAAATAGGCACTGGGCAATGCTTACTACTGACAGGTAGGGTAAATGCACACTAGGTGGAAATTCTGCAGAAAGATTTGAAAGTTTTTTGATAGTGTTTTGCGGAAACATTTTGAGCCTTGCACAAAAAGTGTGCAACTTTTCAACAATTTTCTGGTGTTAAATGGGCACTGTCAGATACAAAAACGTTTGATGTGTTGTAAAGCATGCAAAACCAATAGGTTTAGCAATTGCTTTCATTACAAAATTTTCAGTATTTCATACTGAAAAAGCCAGTCAAACAACTGCCCCTCTGCCTGCTTGGGTACATACTATTCCTGCTGTGTCCATGCATCATCACCTATGTCATGGACACACTTCCATGATTGACAGCTGTGAGTGCAGGGCTCAGAGCTGGAGGAAAAATCCTCCCACTGTCAGCTTGTGTCTCGCTACTGTCAGTGAGGACAAGCTGGGAGTTGTAGTTTTGCTAATGCTAGGGGAGATGTGAGCAGACAGCATACTGAGGGAGGGGGCGGAGACCTGCACAGTGAGGCCACGCCCCCTCCCTTTGAGAGGAATTCAGACTAGTGCGCTAAATTAAAAGTGTAATAAAAAAAAAAATAAAGGTGCTAGACACATAAAAATTACATGTACATGGTCAGGATTAGGTACTGAGTGATATATAATAAAAAAAAATTTTGTTGGATCTGACGGGTACGCTTTAAATATTGATAATTCTCCCCCCCACCCCCACAAATGCCACTAGATGGGTACCATCATTGATCTGTAGAGATATATCAAAAGTTTTGATTAATCGTGTTCTAAGTGGGGAGATTTATCAAAACCTGTCCAGAGGAAAAGTTGCTTAGTTGCCCATAGCAACCAATCAGATCGCTTCTTTCATTTTACGGAGGCCTTTTCAAAAATGAAAGAAGAGATCTGATTGGTTGCTATGGGCAACTCAGCAACTTTTCCTCTGGACAAGGTTTCATAAATCTCCCCCTAAATATTTACACTTTAATTAGTTTCCAGATAGAGCTGGCAGAAGTGTGCACCATTCTCTCCTGGCTCTGTACCACATGACAGATCATAATGCAAGTCTATGGGAGAGAGGCGCTACTTCTAGTGACTCCGATCAAAACCTTTGAAATGTCCCTGGGACATATCAATAGTTTATCAAAGCCACAGATACACTTTACAAACTATATTCTCTGTAAAGAACAACAAGGAGTCCTGGAAGTGATGATTTGGCCCCATTAAAGCCTAGTCACCACATCATCAAGTCTATCTGGGATTACATGAAGGATCTGAGCAGGCCTATATCCACAGAAGTCAAAGTCCCAAGAAGGTCGGCACAGCAATAGGTAGTTGGTGCCCGAGGAACAAATATAACGATAATCCAAATGAATTTATGATTTATTTATGCAACATGCATAGCATACAGGGTAGGTACGCGTTACGGCTCAATAGCCTTTATCAACCAGTACAGGTAACTGTTAGAATGCAGCTTATATAATTACATCTGGTTCACAGGTACCACGTCATTAATTACTATCATTCAAAGCACATGATGCACTGTGAAAATTTAAACATAGTGAATACAATTTTGAAAGAAAAATATAATTTTTGAAAAACTTTCATAGCGGAGATTCCCGTAGAATGCAGATATACATATATTAACTCATGCCATCCTGGTCAACATATATCTATAGTAATCGCGAAAGTTCATAATCGCGGTTCATACCGCGCGGCTCCAGAGTCCCTAAACGGTGTATTCAAAACGCTTCCTTCTGGATGAGCAACTTTTTGATATCACCCCCTCTCCGTGTTTGCACAACCTCATCAATCACTTGATACTGTAATTGAGATATGGAATGATTTTTATTTCTGAAATGTGCAGGAATAGGAAGAAGAAGGTTTTGGCATCTGATACTTGTTACGCCGAGCGCTCCGGGTCCCCGCTTCTCCCCGGAGCGCTCGCTTCACTCCCTCCGCTGCAGCGCTCCGGTCACGTCCTCTGACCCGGGGCGCTGCGATCCTGCTGCCAGCCGGGATGCGATTCGCGATGCGGGTAGCGCCCGCTCGCGATGCGCACCCCGGCTCCCCTACCTGACTCGCTCCCCGTCTGTTCTGTCCCGGCGCGCGCGGCCCCGCTCCCTAGGGCGCGCGCGCGCCGGGTCTCTGCGATTTAAAGGGCCACTGCGCCGCTGATTGGCGCAGTGGTTCCAATTAGGGTTTTCACCTGTGCACTTCCCTATATTACCTCACTTCCCTTGCACTCCCTTGCCGGATCTTGTTGCCTTAGTGCCAGTGAAAGCGTTCCTTGTGTGTTCCTTGCCTGTGTTTCCAGACCTTCTGCCGTTGCCCCTGACTACGATCCTTGCTGCCTGCCCCGACCTTCTGCTACGTCCGACCTTGCTTCTGCCTACTCCCTTGTACCGCGCCTATCTTCAGCAGCCAGAGAGGTGAGCCGTTGCTAGTGGATACGACCTGGTCACTACCGCCGCAGCAAGACCATCCCGCTTTGCGGCGGGCTCTGGTGAAAACCAGTAGTGGCTTAGAACCGGTCCACTAGCACGGTCCACGCCAATCCCTCTCTGGCACAGAGGGTCCACTACCTGCCAGCCGGCATCGTGACAGTAGATCCGGCCATGGATCCCGCTGAAGTTCCTCTGCCAGTTGTCGCTGACCTCACCACGGTGGTCGCCCAGCAGTCACAACAGATAGCGCAACAAGGCCAACAGCTGTCTCAACTGACCGTTATGCTACAACAGTTGCTACCACAGCTTCAGCAGTCATCTCCTCCGCCAGCTCCTGCACCTCCTCCGCAGCGAGTGGCCGCTCCTGGGATACGCTTATCCTTGCCGGATAAATTTGATGGGGACTCTAAGTTTTGCCGTGGCTTTCTTTCCCAATGTTCCCTGCATCTGGAGATGATGTCGGACCTGTTTCCCACTGAAAGGTCTAAGGTGGCTTTCGTAGTCAGTCTCCTGTCCGGAAAAGCCCTGTCATGGGCCACACCGCTCTGGGACCGCAATGACCCCGTCACTGCCTCTGTACACTCCTTCTTCTCGGAAATCCGAAGTGTCTTTGAGGAACCTGCCCGAGCCTCTTCTGCTGAGACTGCCCTGTTGAACCTGGTCCAGGGTAATTCTTCCGTTGGCGAGTATGCCGTACAATTCCGTACACTTGCTTCAGAATTGTCCTGGAATAATGAGGCCCTCTGCGCGACCTTCAAAAAAGGCCTATCCAGCAACATTAAAGATGTTCTGGCCGCACGAGAAATTCCTGCTAATCTACATGAACTTATTCACCTAGCCACTCGCATTGACATGCGTTTTTCTGAAAGGCGTCAGGAACTCCGCCAAGATATGGACTCTGTTCGCACGAGGCGTTTCGTCTCCTCGGCTCCTCTCTCCTCTGGTCCCCTGCAATCTGTTCCTGTGCCTCCCGCCGTGGAGGCTATGCAGGTCGACCGGTCTCGCCTGACACCTCAAGAGAGGACACGACGCCGTATGGAGAACCTCTGCCTGTACTGTGCTAGTACCGAACACTTCCTGAGGGATTGTCCTATCCGTCCTCCCCGCCTGGAAAAACGTACGCTGACTCCGCACAAAGGTGAGACAGTCCTTGATGTCTACTCTGCTTCTCCACGTCTTACTGTGCCTGTGCGGATGTCTGCCTCTGCCTTCTCCTTCTCTACAGTGGCCTTCTTGGACTCTGGATCTGCAGGAAATTTTATTTTGGCCTCTCTCGTCAACAGGTTCAACATCCCAGTGACCAGTCTCGCCAGACCCCTCTACATCAATTGTGTAAATAATGAAAGATTGGACTGTACCATACGTTTCCGCACGGAGCCCCTTCTTATGAGCATCGGATCTCATCATGAGAGGATTGAACTTTTGGTCCTCCCCAATTGCACCTCGGAGATTCTCCTTGGACTTCCCTGGCTTCAACTTCATTCCCCAACCCTGGATTGGTCCACTGGGGAGATCAAGAGTTGGGGGTCCTCTTGTTCCAAGAACTGTCTAAAACCGGTTCCCAGTAACCCTTGCCGTAACTCTGTGGTTCCTCCAGTAACCGGTCTCCCTAAGGCCTATATGGACTTCGCGGATGTTTTCTGCAAAAAACAAGCTGAGACTCTACCTCCTCACAGGCCTTATGATTGCCCTATCGACCTCCTCCCGGGTACTACTCCACCCCGGGGCAGAATTTATCCTCTCTCTGCCCCAGAGACTCTTGCCATGTCCGAATACGTCCAGGAGAATCTAAAAAAGGGCTTTATCCGTAAATCCTCCTCTCCTGCCGGAGCCGGATTTTTCTTTGTGTCCAAAAAAGATGGCTCCCTACGTCCTTGCATTGACTACCGCGGTCTTAATAAAATCACGGTTAAGAACCGCTACCCCTTACCCCTCATCTCTGAACTCTTTGATCGCCTCCAAGGTGCCCACATCTTCACTAAATTGGACTTAAGAGGCGCCTATAACCTCATCCGCATCAGAGAGGGGGACGAGTGGAAAACGGCATTTAACACCAGAGATGGACACTTTGAGTATCTGGTCATGCCCTTTGGACTGTGCAATGCCCCTGCCGTCTTCCAAGACTTTGTCAATGAAATTTTTCGTGATCTGTTATACTCCTGTGTTGTGGTATATCTGGACGATATCCTAATTTTTTCTGCCAATCTAGAAGAACACCGCCAGCATGTCCGTATGGTTCTTCAGAGACTTCGTGACAACCAACTCTATGCCAAAATTGAGAAATGTCTGTTTGAATGCCAATCTCTTCCTTTTCTAGGATATTTGGTCTCTGGCCAGGGACTACAGATGGATCCAGACAAACTCTCTGCCGTCTTAAATTGGCCACGCCCCTCCGGACTCCGTGCTATCCAACGCTTTTTGGGGTTCGCCAATTATTACAGGCAATTTATTCCACATTTTTCTACCATTGTGGCTCCTATCGTGGCTTTAACCAAGAAAAATGCTGATCCCAAGTCCTGGCCTCCTCAAGCAGAAGACTCCTTTAAACGACTCAAGTCTGCCTTTTCTTCGGCTCCCGTGCTCTCCAGACCTGACCCTTCCAAACCCTTCCTATTGGAGGTTGATGCCTCCTCAGTAGGAGCTGGAGCTGTTCTTCTACAAAAAAATCCTTCCGGGCATGCTGTCACTTGTGGTTTTTTCTCTAGGACCTTCTCTCCAGCGGAGAGGAACTACTCCATCGGGGATCGAGAGCTTCTAGCCATTAAATTAGCACTTGAGGAATGGAGGCATCTGCTGGAGGGATCAAGATTTCCTGTTATTATCTACACCGACCACAAGAACCTCTCCTACCTCCAGTCGGCCCAACGGCTAAATCCTCGCCAGGCCCGGTGGTCTCTGTTCTTTGCCCGATTTAATTTTGAGATTCACTTTCGTCCTGCCGATAAGAACATTAGGGCCGATGCTCTCTCTCGTTCCTCGGATGCCTCAGAAGTTGATCTCCCTCCGCAACACATCATTCCACCTGACTGCCTGATCTCCACTTCTCCTGCCTCCATCAGGCAGACTCCTCCAGGAAAGACCTTTGTTTCTCCACGCCAACGCCTCGGAATCCTCAAATGGGGTCACTCCTCCCATCTCGCAGGTCATGCGGGCATCAAGAAATCTGTGCAACTCATCTCCCGCTTCTATTGGTGGCCGACTCTGGAGACGGATGTTGGGGACTTTGTGCGAGCCTGCACTATCTGTGCCCGGGATAAGACTCCTCGCCAGAAGCCCGCTGGTTTTCTTCATCCTCTGCCTGTCCCCGAACAGCCTTGGTCTCTGATTGGTATGGATTTTATTACTGATTTACCCCCTTCCCGTGGCAACACCGTTATTTGGGTGGTCGTTGATCGATTCTCCAAAATGGCACATTTCATCCCTCTTCCTGGTCTTCCTTCTGCGCCTCAGTTGGCTAAACAATTTTTTGTACACATTTTTCGTCTTCACGGGTTGCCTACGCAGATTGTCTCGGATAGAGGGGTCCAATTCGTGTCTAAATTCTGGAGGGCTCTCTGTAAACAACTCAAGATTAAATTAAATTTTTCCTCTGCATATCATCCCCAGTCCAATGGACAAGTAGAAAGAATTAACCAGATCCTGGGTGATTATTTGCGACATTTTGTTTCCTCCCGCCAGGATGACTGGGCAGATCTCCTTCCATGGGCCGAATTTTCGTATAACTTCAGGGTCTCTGAATCTTCCTCCAAATCCCCATTTTTCGTGGTGTACGGCCGTCACCCTCTTCCCCCCCTCCCTACCCCCTTGCCCTCTGGTCTGCCCGCTGTGGATGAAATTTCTCGTGACCTTTCCATTATATGGAGAGAGACCCAAAATTCTCTCTTACAGGCTTCTTCACGCATGAAGAGGTTCGCGGATAAGAAAAGAAGAGCTCCCCCCGTTTTTTCCCCTGGAGACAAGGTATGGCTCTCCGCTAAATATGTCCGCTTCCGTGTCCCTAGCTACAAGTTGGGACCACGCTATCTTGGTCCTTTCAAAATTTTGTGTCAAATTAATCCTGTCTCTTATAAACTTCTTCTTCCTCCTTCTCTTCGTATCCCTAATGCCTTTCACGTCTCTCTTCTCAAACCACTCATCCTCAACCGTTTTTCTCCCAAATCTGTTCCTCCCACTCCTGTTTCCGGCTCCTCGGACGTCTTCTCGGTCAAGGAAATTTTGGCTGCCAAAAAGGTCAGAGGGAAAAATTTTTTTTTAGTAGACTGGGAGGGTTGTGGTCCTGAAGAGAGATCCTGGGAACCTGAGGACAACATCCTTGACAAAAGTCTGCTCCTCAGGTTCTCAGGCTCCAAGAAGAGGGGGAGACCCAAGGGGGGGGGTACTGTTACGCCGAGCGCTCCGGGTCCCCGCTCCTCCCCGGAGCGCTCGCTTCACTCCCTCCGCTGCAGCGCTCCGGTCACGTCCTCTGACCCGGGGCGCTGCGATCCTGCTGCCAGCCGGGATGCGATTCGCGATGCGGGTAGCGCCCGCTCGCGATGCGCACCCCGGCTCCCCTACCTGACTCGCTCCCCGTCTGTTCTGTCCCGGCGCGCGCGGCCCCGCTCCCTAGGGCGCGCGCGCGCCGGGTCTCTGCGATTTAAAGGGCCACTGCGCCGCTGATTGGCGCAGTGGTTCCAATTAGGGTTTTCACCTGTGCACTTCCCTATATTACCTCACTTCCCTTGCACTCCCTTGCCGGATCTTGTTGCCTTAGTGCCAGTGAAAGCGTTCCTTGTGTGTTCCTTGCCTGTGTTTCCAGACCTTCTGCCGTTGCCCCTGACTACGATCCTTGCTGCCTGCCCCGACCTTCTGCTACGTCCGACCTTGCTTCTGCCTACTCCCTTGTACCGCGCCTATCTTCAGCAGCCAGAGAGGTGAGCCGTTGCTAGTGGATACGACCTGGTCACTACCGCCGCAGCAAGACCATCCCGCTTTGCGGCGGGCTCTGGTGAAAACCAGTAGTGGCTTAGAACCGGTCCACTAGCACGGTCCACGCCAATCCCTCTCTGGCACAGAGGGTCCACTACCTGCCAGCCGGCATCGTGACAATACTCGATTTATGGTGACTGATGCGGTCTCCTACACGCTGGGTGGTCTCCCCAACGTATAGGAGACCGCACGGGCATTTTATTGTGTATATGACATTGCAAGATTGACATGGGAAAAATTTGGTAATGGGAATTTTTTTTCCAGTATATGGGTGTGTGATTTGATTACCTTTGATCACATTGCTGCATTGGGCGCAGTTCAAACATGGATATGTACCGATGCGTTGTGTTCCAAGAAAAGTTTGACGACTTTTTTGTTTTCCACCTATGTCTGCTCTTATTAAGGTATCTTTGATATTTTTAGATCGTTTGTTGCAGATCAATGGTGGGGTTTTAAATTCTTCTATTTGAGGGTAAGACTTCTGAAGTATGTTCCAATAATTTTTTACAATATTGTCTATTTTGAATGTGAGGGGATGGTATGTCCGAATAAATGCAATAATTTTAGTTTGCTTGTTACGTTTTTCTACATTATGAGGGTGGGAGGCAACGGTGGGTTGGAACACTTTTTTGGGGTAACCCCTTCTGCTAAATTTGTCCTCCAATTCTTTAAGTCTCATAGTACGTAATTCGTGGTCCGTCACTATCCTCTCTATTCTTTTTTTCTGGGAAATGGGAATAGATTTTTCATGGAAGGGGGGTGTGCACTGGTATAATGAAGTAAGCTATTTTTATCAGTGGGCTTACGGTATAGGTCTGTACTAAGGCCTTCTCTTCCATCTTTCTGAATAAGTGTATCCAAGAAACTGACTTGTCGCTGGTCAGCCGTCATAGTAAATTTTAATTCTGATCTTATGTTGTTAATAAACGAAAAAAACTCATCCAGTGTCACACGTGGCCCCTCCCAAATGCATACAATGTCGTCAATAAATCGTCGCCAAATAATGGCATGTTTTTTAAAAAGCTCGTGTGAATATACATACTGGTGTTCAAAATGCGACATATATGCATTTGCATATGGAGGGGCCACGTTTGCTCCCATCGCCGAACCCCTGCATTGTAAATAGTATGTATCCTCAAATAAAAAATAATTCTCTCTCAGAACAATATTCAACAGATCAAGAAAAATTTTTTTTTGCAACTCATTGTAATCGCTATGATACAGATACTTACTTACCACTTGAGAATAATCCTCTGGGTAAAATCCAGAAAAAAATCAAGTCCATGGTAGAGAGACATAGGGACCTTGGGGTGATTGATGAAAAGATGTGTACTTATTTACAAATGCAGAATCCAATAACACCTGTATTTTACACCTTGCCCAAGGTACATAAGAGTTTGGTCGATCCCCCGGGTCGCCCTATTGTCTCCTCCATGGACTCTGTACTTTCCCCACTTTCTGTATTGTTGGAGAAGATGTTATTTCCTTTGATCCAGAAAACTCCTTCATTTTTATTGGATACCGGTGATTTTTTAAATATGTTGTCAGGGGTAACTAACATAACAGGTGAAACATGGTTAGTTACCATTGATGTAGTCGGTTTGTATACTGCAATTGAACACGATAGGGGCTGTGATGCCACTAAATGGATCCTTGATCATAGCGATCATAATGAGTTGCAAAAAAATATTTTTCTTGATCTGTTGAATATTGTTCTGAGAGAGAATAATTTTTTATTTGAGGATACATACTATTTACAATGCAGGGGTTCGGCGATGGGAGCGAACGTGGCCCCTCCATATGCAAATGCATATATGTCGCATTTTGAACACCAGTATGTATATTCACACGAGCTTTTTAAAAAACATGCCATTATTTGGCGACGATTTATTGACGACATTGTATGCATTTGGGAGGGGCCACGTGCGACACTGAATGAGTTTTTTTCGTTCATTAACAACATAAGATCAGAATTAAAATTTACTATAACGTCTGACCAGCGACAAGTCAGTTTCTTGGATACACTTATTCAGAAAGATGGAAGAGGAGGCCTTTGTACAGACCTATACCGTAAGCCCACTGATAAAAATAGCTTACTTCATTATACCAGTGCACACCACCTTCCATGAAAAAATCTATTCCCATTTCCCAGAAAAAAAGAATAGAGAGGATAGTGACGGACCCCGAATTACGTACTGTTAGACTTAAAGAATTGGAGGACAAATTTAGCAGAAGGGGTTACCCCAAAAAAGTGTTCCAACCCACCGTTACCTCCCACCCTCATAATGTAGAAAAACGTAACAAGCAAACTAAAATTATTCCATTTATTCGGACATACCATCCCCTCACATTCAAAATAGACAATATTGTAAAAAATTATTGGAACATACTTCAGAAGTCTTACCCTCAAATAGAAGAATTTAAAACCCCACCGTTGATCTGCAACAAACGATCTAAAAATATCAAAGATACCTTAATAAGAGCAGACATAGGTGGAAAACAAAAAAGTCGTCAAACTTTTCTTGGAACACAACGCATCGGTACATATCGATGTTTGAACTGCACCCAATGCAGCAATGTGATCAAAGGTAATCAAATCACACACCCATATACTGGAAAAAAATTTCCCATTACCAAATTTTTCACATGTCAATCTCGCAATGTCATATACACAATAAAATGCCCGTGCGGTCTCCTATACGTTGGGGAGATGTCCTGCACATTTCAGAAATAAAAATCATTCCATATCTCAATTACAGTATCATGTGATCGATGAGGTTGTGCAACCACGGAGAGGGGGTGATACCAAAAAGTTGCTCATCCAGAAGGAAGCGTTTTGGATACACCGTTTAGGGACTCTGGAGCTGCGCAGTATGAACCGCGATTATGAACTTTCACGATTACTATAGATATATGTTGACCAGGATGGCATGAGTTAATATATGTATTTGCTGATTTTTTACAGAGCGGGAAATGAATCTGCATTCTACGGGAATCTCCGCTATGAAAGTTTTTCAAAAATTATATTTTTCTTTCAAAATTGTATTCACTATGTTTAAATTTTCACAGTGCATCATGTGCTTTGAATGATAGTAATTAACGACGTGGTACCTGTGAACCGGATGTAATTATATAAGCTGCATTCTAACAGTTACCTGTACTGGTTGATAAAGGCTATTGAGCCGTAACGCGTACCTACCCTGTATGCTATGCATGTTGCATAAATAAATCTTTGAGATTTCACAAGCATCTGAGTGCCGGGACCCTTTCTTCATTTGGTATATCCACAGAAGATCTGCGCTAAGTTCTCCAAGATGTTTGGGACAAGCTCCCTGACAAGTTCCTTCAGAAACCGTGTGCACAAGTTACCTTAAAAAAACTGATGCTTTTTTGAAGGCAAAGGGCGGTCATCAATTATTGATTTAATGTAGGTTTCTCTTCTTTTCATTTACCTTGCATTTTGTTAATTGATTAATAAAACTATGAACATTTCTATTTTTGAAAGCATTCTTTACTTTCCAGCATTTTTCACACCTGCCTAAAGCATTTGCACAGTGCTGTATACAGGGCTGTGGAGTCGGTAGATAAATGTTCCGACTCCGGAGTTTTCTGTACTTCCAACTCCGACTCAGACTCCCCGACTCCTCTGTATTAATATGCGAATGTATTTTATACATTCCTTGAAGGAAAGAAAGGTAACATACCTGTCATTACCAAAGGACTACTGGCTGGAAAGCCAACAGTCTACTGTATTGAACAGTTTGTGTGCTGATCTGCTGCTGAAGATAGGGCAGTGGGAGGATCAAGGAAGGGGCATTTATTATAAAACATGATTTCCCTAGTAGAATCCCATAGTCATGTTTAAAGTTTAAAGGGGTACTCCGCCCCTAGACATCTTATCCCCGGGGTCCCGCTGCTGGCGACCCCTGGGATCGCCGCTGCGGCACCGCGCTTTCATTACTACACAGAGCGAGTTCGGGGGACGGATACAGAGCGATACAGTGAACGGAGCAGCGTAATGTCATAGCTCCGCCCCTCATGACATCACGGCCCGCCCCCTTAATGCAAGTCTATAACAGGGGGCGTGAAGACCGCCACGCCCCCTCCCATAGACTTGTATTGAGGGGGCTGGCCGTCACATCAGGAGGGGCAGAGCCATGACGTAACGGTGCTCCAACCCCTGTATCGCCCGTCATTACGCACAGAGCGAACTCGCTCTGTGCAGTAATGATAGCGCGGTGCCGCAGCGGCAATCTCGGGGGTCCCCAGCAGCGGGACCCCGGCGATCTGACATCTTATCCCCTATCCTTTGGATAGGGGATAAGATGTCTAGGTGCGGAGTACCCCTTTAAGCTAACAATTGAGTTTACAAGTTTTTATAGCCTTAGCTGAATGGCAGCAGTTTTTCCAATGGTTTGCAGCTTCAGTCTTGAACTATTGACCCTCCATTCCCTTTACTTATACAAGTGTCTCTAGTCCTGCAAAAAACATATTTCCTTAACCCCTTATCAGTGAGAGGCTAGGTTACCCATGGGTTCCCTGTAACAGCAGGACACAACACTATGGAAAGTATAAGTATTGCCCCTCCTAATTGTGCGTTGTGTGCCATATAGTAAAGCACATGAAAAGCATGCTTCTTCACGGTCACTTAACGTGTTCGTTTTGCGGTTACGTGAGGCACTGCATGCATTGATCTTTATTCTTATAGTAGAGAAGTCATTAATTATAACTTTTTGTGAATTGGGACATTTAAACTTGCTTTTTTTTTTTATTCCAATCTAAATTTAGTAGGAGTCGGAGGGGGTGCATTGTTTGCCGACTCCAGGTACCCAAAATTTAGTCCGACTCCTCGACTCCGACTCCACAGCCCTGGCTGTATATCATGAAATCAGCACAGAATCTTGGACCCAGATTTGGAATGAAAGCTGATGAAGGAAAATAAAGGATCTTTAATATTTTGGAAGATATCTTAAATCCTTAATTTTTTTTCTTTGAAACGTTCATGTTATTCTGTGCAACGAATAGCAATAAAAACCTGGCAGAAAATAAATAACAGAGGTGTAAACAAAGCCGTAACGACACAGCAAATAACACTGAAAAACTCAAAGAATTTCTAATTGTGTGGTTTTCACATAGTTTACACTGCAAACATGACACCTTGCCTTAAGTATGTGGCATATGTTTGAAATAAACCAATAAAACTGCTCCATAGAAAAGACAGACAAGCCATTTGTACTTTTCTTTTATTAAAAAAAACGTTAAAGGCCCCAATGCATTAAAATATCTGTTACTTCAGATAAATGCAATAAAACTGTTACTTCTGCCTCAGGTCGATGCTCTAGTGTTACTTCAGCATCAGAGGTTGTGGTGAGCCAGTACAGAATAAGGTGTTCTTCTGTACTCCTGCCCATCCTGTGTGGCAGATGCTGCTTCAATGTCCATCTTGGGCCCACTCTTCTTAGAGCTCTATATAATGCACTAAATAATGTAATGTTACATAAGGGTTAATGTATTGGTATTTTCTATGTTACTTTAAATATCTCGTTGCTATGGACCTTGTTGTTAAGGGGAGTATGCAGTGGTGAACATGTAACTTATCTGCCCAATGGGAAGGCTCTAAACTGTCCTCTTATATACTGTAGCCAGAATTCAGTTCTCTCTCTTGAGCTCTTGCTCTTCGTTCTGTGCATGCTGAGGTACAGTTTGGTGAGGAGTGGAGTCTGTCAGTGAGGTGGATCTGAAAGGAGACCTGAGGCCTAGTCCAGCAACCACGTATCTACTACAAGTTGATCCCACTACCCAGGTGAAAGTCAAAGCCTTGTGGTAAGCCTACAGTCTCTGGGATTACTTCAGTCAAGTAAGTCAATTCCAAGTTGTATAGAGTGGGCTGCATACCAGTCAAGTCAATTATATACAGCACAATTAACTATAAGTCCCAGCTAGCCGATAAGCTTCCCTAAGTTCACCCTCTAACTCCTTCACCCTGATCTGAGCTGTAATGGATTGCACCATCTTTCCAACCTCAGTAAAGCATACCAGTTAACCATAACATTGCGTCAGAGTGATTATTTGCCCCGTGCCTGGCACAGGTGAAGCTGGCCAACCTTGGGTGGTGTATAGGTCAACCATGCCCTGACGTCACAATAAGGTTAATTACACATTACTCCGTCCGACATCACAATGTGACATGATCACTGCAGCCAGCAGCCTGAGGTCATGCTCTGTAATCCTGGCATCACCGCTCAGTGACGGGAGCCATGATATCAGGAGAATTGAACATGACCAAGGCCACTGATTGGCTGTGGTGGTTATGTGACATCTGCCGCAGAAGAAACACTGGAGAGCCAACTGGAGGCAGAATAGGGGATCAACACGGGAGTTGGCAAGTAACATTTTATTTTTTTAATGCATTTGCAGTCTTTATATAGGCACGGTCAGAATAAACATTTATTTAAATGTTTTACTCTTGGCAAAACATTAACCTTTGCAGTCCTATGAGACTGCGGCATGAAAACAGAGAGGAAGGGGTTACAGAGCAGCCTGCAGTGATTGGATGTAGAGAACAAGCACAGCAGGCTCAGGGAGGAAGTGAATGCATGGTGAGTGAGGGCATGCCCAGTGCTTGCCTTGGACACATCCCATGATGCAGTTTTTTTTGTGTAATTTTTACAGAAATAGTGTGTATTAGTATAGGCATCTTTTATGTGGTGTTTTTGTATCCTGCATTTTTTTCATTAGAAGTAATGTGATTACTTCATGAAATAAAGAATAGTTTATTGGGGGGGGGGGGGGGGGGGGAGTAGGACAGGGTGGGTTCTCCAGAATGACAGGCACTTATAGTAAGAGCCAGATATAACTATAACTATATATATATATATATATATATATATATATATATATATATATATATAAACAAGAAATAAGCTGGACAGCACTATTGATTCCAAACTATTATACTGACCTGGCTTACAGGGCTGCTGGGCTAAATATACAGCAACAGGAGAATACAGCAGCACACTGCTCGCACAAAGATATAGATAAAACATGAGTATATAGATACAACATGAGAAGCTATTCAGCTATGGTGCAGTAATGAAATAGTGAGATACTTAGCTTGCAATTTGGCGGCCAAATAGCTTGAACCGTCCCACCACGGTAAGGTGATCTCATTGGGACGGACCCTACACTATGAATATGCCTCTGTGTGAACAGTACAGCAGGCATTGCAAGATCTGGAACATCCAATTGCAATTTGGCGGCCAAATATAAGGTATCTGACTATTTCATTACTGCACCATAGCTGAATAGCTTCTCATGTTGTATCGATATACTCATGTTTTACCTATAGCTTTGTGCTAGCAGTGTGCTGCTGTATTCTCCTGTTGAGATATATATATATATATATATATATATATATATATATATATCTCATCAATAAAACTATACATATACATTATTATATATATATATATATATATATATATATATATATATATAATAATAAACTATATGCTATGAGACTGCTGGCTCCCTCTTCACAGCACCCATCTCCAGCACAAGACCCAGTGCCATAGATTTACATTACCCTGGGTCTTGTGCTCTGGAGGTGGGGTGGGAAGCTCTGTCTCATAGTGCATAGAAATATTCAGCAGAGGGCAGTAGGGAGCAGGGAAAATGGTGGCAGTTCAGGGCTTTAGGTACCAAATTTGAAATGGATGTCATTTAGACAAATGGCTATACTGCACAATAGTCATTTGTCTAAGAAACATTAGAGGTACCCTTTAGGATTTCAGTTCAAACCATTAAAAATAGCCCCAATGAATAAGTTTTCTTCTGGTATCCTTGAAACCCAGACTTCTCAGTCAGGTCGCTGATGGTGGAGAGTTATTCATCATCCGTTCCAGCGGCCATGTTTTCACTCTTGTGAAAGTGAAGTACTTTACAGCACTCCGCAGATGACAGGCATTGTTCACAGAAGCCTAAGGGGTGTGTGTAGGACTGTTCAGCCACAGAAATGCAGCGGATTCTAGTTTGAATTGTGAAGCAGCTTTGTCTAGGTATTGGCTCACATTAACATGTATTGGGCAACGTTCACACAAGGGAAAATTTTGAAACTTAGAAAACAGACGTCATTATGGTCCTAAAAAATCTGACTTTTTTTTGTCTAATAAGGTGTTGCTCTAAATTCTTTGGAAAAGTGGCCATTAGTGCACATATAGTAGAAAAATATCCAGCAATCCAAGGGTACCATAAAACTTGAAGCTTTATTTTATCCTTATAAAAGTCCAAATGGACATACAAACAGTCAAGACAGGAACACAGAGCAAACCACTTAATCATAAGTTTAGTGACGTACGATTAAGGGGTTTGCCACGAAACGCATCAAGTCTTCTGTGTTCCTATCTTGAGACTGTTTGTATGTTAATTTGGACTTTTATAAGAATAAAATAAAGCTTCAAGTTTTATGGTACCCTTTGATTGCTGGATCCTTTTTCTGCTATTGTTTGGAGCCTTTGCACTTGTGGAATATCTGTGCACTCATATTAGTGCACATTTGGTTTTAAAAAACGGCCATAAATTCTAACAACAATTAAAGAACATGTTCATTACTTATAAGTAAAATTAGTCTTTTTTTTTTTTGTTACATGGCCAAGTTTCTTTAACATTTAAATACAGAAACAAACAATATTTGGATGGCAACAAAAAAACGGCTGAAAAAACAGTATGGTAACATTCACGCCACATTTTTCTCTGACTTATCTGTTTAACTGATATATAGGTTTCTATTATAAAACATATCAAAAATGTCAATTTGTGATTATTTATGTTTTTTAGTTTTTTGTTGGAAAGAGTCATGTAGACCTCTGCTCTAATCTATATAGCTAAAAACTGTATATGTGGCATTCAAAATATAGTAGGGCAGATTATGCTGGAAGGCATCAAATACTATCGGTTTAACTTTTTTTTTTTTAAAGAGATTTTTCTATGGACAAACCTTACTCTAACAACCTGTCAGTTTTTGAAATGATGCTGAGAAGCAAGTAGATCAAAATACAAATGGTGGTTGTGCGCCTGTGTTTCTCTATTTGTGTTGTACATTTGTAGTCTCTCCCTTCTTCCATGGCCAGCACTCCCCTCCACCCATTCGGCCCAGATGTTTTTAATTAGCAGGAGACTGTATAAGGGTTTCCTCCTAACATTCTCCCAGCCCTCTGGTAGGTGTTCACACTGGTGTGGTTCTCTGTGGCGGCCATTGTTTCTGTGATGCTTTGTCTGTGGGGTGGTGTGGCCCAGAGCCAGGGGCTTTGTCGGGCAGCAGTGGGGCTGCCCGGCCACTGGGTCATTGCCCCGGTGGGATTGGTGTCTCGGAGGTAGTGGTCGCCGCCCGGCGCTACGTCGGTGTCAGATTAGTGACCCACTCTAACCAGGTGGCCTTGACGTGGAGAGTGGGCTTGTACTTTTTGATCAAAATGTCTACTAACAATCTGTTAGTTTTTGAAATTATGCTGAGAAGCAAGTAGATCAAAATACAAATGGTGGATGTGCGGCTGTGTTTCTCTATTTTTGTTGTACCCTTGCTCTATAACCCTGCTGTATACATTTTAAATAGCAAATAGTAATAAACATAAACATGCATAAAACATACAACTTCACCGAAATCTGCACCATTCACCAAAAGCTGCAATACCACACATAACCTGAGGATAGGAGTGGTGCTGTGTCTGGAAGAAACAGGTAAGCTTTTCTAATTCTTGCCCTGACATCTCCTTTCGGTGGAGAGTTAGGACACCCCCTTTGGTTTCAGTTTTTGTTAGTCCATGAAGACTGATCACCTACATACTGACTCCAATATGGCCATAACATTTTGGGGGTCTGCCACTTTTTTTAATGCTTCCAATAGGTGGCAGACCCCTTAAAGGAGTTTGCATTGCTAATCATCTTAATATTATCGCTGCCAGATCCACAAGGTACCCCACTGATTGCGATGAGCCCCTCAGGAAGGGTCTCCAGTTGTCTCATTTCCAACCGTATTCGTTATTTTTAACAGGACTGAAAATGGTGGTCTGCTGCGTTTTAGTCCAGTTCAGAAACCGGATACGGAAGAAAAATAATCCAACCAGAGACCCTTCCCGACTCCAGCCAGCTAATTGAAATCAATAGGGTACGGCGTGGATCTGGCAGCGATACAGCAGGAGGCGGTTTTTTAAATTCTCCTGCCATATCTACAAATCCTATATATGATTGCACCCTTATTCGAGTTCTGGTCCAATTCAGGCTGGGGCTGAAGCTGTAACAATATAAAGCTTACATTACACTAAACAGAGCACCGCAGCTCCCCCTTTATAAGTATTTGTGGGGTTTTTGCAGCTAGACACCAATCACTATTAGGGTACGTTCACACGAGCGTATTTGCAGCGTATTTTACGCTGCATATCCGCCGCTGAAAGACCCTCTGTCTGTATTCTTCCTTTATATGTGCCTGATCGGAGCGGCAATACGCCGCTATGAGCAGACACAGTGCGATGTGCAAGTAGCCGGGCGCATGCGCAGTATACTCGCACATCGCGGCAGCTCTCGGCCTAGCTCATTGAGCAGAGGGAGCGGCCGCGATGTGTGTGAGTACACCGCGCATGCGCGGCAACTTGCACATCGCTTCAGTGTGTCTGCACGTAGCGGCGTATTGCCGCTACGAGCAGGCACATGTGAAGGCAGAATACAGAGGGTCCTTCAGCGGCGGAACCGCAGCGAAAATCCGCTCGTGTGAACGTACCCTTAGATTGATAGGCCATAAATGTTTATTGTGGGGACAACCAGATGCAGATAAGTTCAGATCAGAAGACAGACTAAAACAAATACAATAGAAATCATTTTTAAGAGAATTCTTAAGGTAAAATATTACAAATTTATTAAAAACAGTGTTTCCAGATATCAAGATGTGATTCATTGTGATCTAGTTTGTACATCGTATATACAAGGTTAAACATTCCAAACATAGAAAAGAAATAAAAAAATTCATCTGTAGGAGTAAAAGGATCATCTGAAATGGGGACACTATATGCTACAGAACAACGTAACCATAGGAAAGCTGGCTTCTCTCTAGGAAATAAATAATGCACAAACACCAACTCCGTTTGTTGTTTTAGGTGACTAAATTGGGGGACGTTTCCCATAATGCACTGCTCAAATGAAGAAGATGATGCAATAAATGCTGACACAACAAAACCCAATAATAAGAAAGACTCTGTAAGGCCATAACTTAACGATTTGCTGATTTACAGAACTCTTTAAGTGTCTAACACTTGCTGTGTTTTTACATTAACCACTATAAATTATATTGCCGTTACCTTAATGCTAAAGAAAGAACGGAGGGGGGGGGGGGGAAAGGATTTACAATAGATATAATACTGTTCACACAGTAATGGCTCAGTAGCAATTAGAAAAAATCACTGGGTTATATAAATAAATCTCTTCACATAGGTAGCATGAGTAGCTCACTACTGCGCCAACTCAAGTCTTTAAAAGTTTATTGCAATTTCAAGTATATACACAAGTATAGGTCACCAAGTCTCTTTAATGGGAGATATACTCTAGGCCAGTGTTTCCCAACCAGGGTGCCTCCCGATGTTGCAAAACTACAACTCCCAGCATGCCTGGACAGCCTTTGGCTGTCCAGGCATGCTGGGAGTTGTAGTTTTGCAACATCTGGAGGCACCCTGGTTGGGAAACACTGTTCTAGGCATTGGGTTTGCATTTCCTATGTGGCAGCAGTGCAGGCTCAGAGGTTTTCACTACAAGACAAGTTGACTGACTGCACAAGTGTTACTTGCCTAGACCGCGAGTGACCTAGAACACATTCAACCATAGATAGCGAAATCTGGTCAGCAATACATTAGTCATAGGCAGGGGTGTGACATGAAGGGGCTGCAGAGGTAGCAGTTGCATCTGGGCCCGGATGTCTGAAGGGCCCCAAAGACCCCTCTGGCACATCAGAAAACTCTTGTCTTATAAATGGCAATTATCAATAATAAACGTTGCAATCTGAGTGCTGGGACCCCCGCGATCTGCAGAACATGTCCAGTCTCTTACCTCCGAGTGCTCAGGCCCCCACCTTCTGAGACAAACTGGTCCCAGGAGTGACAGCCCGCCGTGCCAATCATCGACTGAGGCAAGACATAGCTGCGCGGTAATTGGCTGACCGGGCTGTCACTTTCTAAACCATTTACTCTCGGAAGGTGTGGGCCGGAGCGCAGGGGGGGCTTTTGATGCCCAGTGATCCCACGTATCCCCCTATCCTGTGAATAGGGGATACGTTTGGCATAACCTAAGTACCCCTTTAAATCATGCCTCTGGTTATAGGAGCTGCCTTTTTTGTTGGTAGACTCCTGTTACAGGGTATCCCACTGCTGGGACCACTCAGCTGTATATTGTGTGGGAATCCACCAACAAGCATTAAAGGGGTATTCCAGGGAAAAACTTTTTATATATATATATATCTCAACTGGCTCCAGAAAGTTAAACAGATTTGTAAATGACTTCTATTAAGAAATCGTAAACCTTCCATAAACCTTCCAGTAGTTATCAGCTGCTGAAGTTGAGTTATTCTTTTCTGTCTGACAACAGTGCTCTCTGCTTGTCTCAGGAACTGTCCAGAGTAGGAGCAAATCCCCATAGCAAATCTCTAATGCTTCAGACAGTTCCTGAGACAAGCAGAGGTGTCAGCAGAGAGCACTGTGGTCAGAAAGAAAAGAACAACTCAGCTTCAGCAGCTGATAACTACTGGAAGGATTACGATTTTTTTAATAGAAGCAATTTACAAATCTGTTAAACTTTCTGGAGCCAGTTGATATACATATATATATATATATGTTTTTTCCTGGAATACCCCTTTAAGTCTTCCTACAGTGCCACCGCTAGGGAAACAGCATTACACAGTTTGCCCTGAAACTAATGTTCTGTCAATGTATTGCACGGGCACGTTGGGTCCTCATGAACTAGAGAAGGTATTTGTAGCTACTCTCTGGTCGTCCTGAACATTGCCCTTCACCCTTATTAACTTAGCATTTCCTAAATACGTATGGGAAAACAGATTATGAGACAGCCCAGCAAAAAAGGGGCAGCTACACTTTTAAATAGTACTTTTGACTAAGAACATAAGAAAATCTGATCGATATTTGATTTACGGCATTGATGTTTAGAGTGAATAACTTAAAACTTTGCCATCTTTGCATTGAACTTCCACATTATGCAGGTTAACAATGGAAGCGTGTGTATTTACAAAACTAAATACAACTAAGGTTAAGACTAGTGCAGGGTTAATACACAGAAAAATCAAACCTACAAAATCTAAAGGTTATTTTTAGATACAAATCATACAACAGTGTCTTTTCAAATGAAACACATATTGAAGCCCCCCAGTCTGGACTCCTAGTAGCCAAAATAGTCTAAAAGAAAAAAAAGAGTGTGCTGCTAGAATTATACGAGCGACGAAAGAATACAGCGGAATCTTAGTTATGTATCTATTGGGGGGGGGGGGGGGCACTCCTTGCATTTTTCAGCCCCTTTTACTCTGCTGCTCAGCGTTTGGAACAAAATGTTCCGAACGCTTAGAGCCGGTGTCGGGAGCTTGTGATGTCATAGCCACGCCCCTCATGATTTCACCCCCCCCCCCCTCAATGCAAGTCTACGGGAGGGGGCGAGACAGCCATCGAGCCCCCTCCCATAGACTTGCATTAAGGGGCGGGACGTCATGAGGAGGTGGGGCTATGACATCACAAGCTCTCGGCGCAAGCTCTAAATATTCGGGCTGCTGAGCAGCAGAGTACCCCTTTAAGGATCAGTGGATGAGGGTGGAGATCGGATTATTCCTATTACTTTAAGTCTGCTGCATTCTTTCAGTGCTCCAATTCACCAAATGGCAAAACATTTTTTGTAATTTTTGAGCTTTTAGGAATACAGATTTGTAACGTGTTGAACTTATAGATCCACTTTGGGGTATCACTCTGACTTGCAAGGATATTCCTAATCTACAGAACAGGCAGTAACTATTGATCCCGAAAAAAATAGATTATAAATTCTAAAAGTCCAAAATGTATTCAGTCCATATTAAAAGCAAAAACACCCTGTGTGGTTAAAAACCCCCACGCCGGGCGTGGGGGTTTTTAACCACACAGGGTGTTTTTGCTTTTTGATTTTAATATGGACTGAATACATTTTGGACTTTTAGAATTTATAATCTATTTTTTTCGGGAGCTGGAACCTTCTCTTCTATGGTTTATCTATATACCAGGACAACGGCTTGGCTTCTTCTCCGGGCTTCCGAACCAATTCCTACGAGTGTCAGGACCAAATCATTACAAACGGTGAGCTGGCTACATATATTTTTTTCTTTGCTTGAAGTAACTATTGATGGTAGTCTAAACGCTGGGACCTCCACCGATCACAAGAATGCAAAACTCTCCCCTGAATGAATGGAGCACAGCATGCATACACGGCCAGCACTGCATTCATTCGGGGAACAGTATTCCTCCATTCTAGTGATTGGTGGGCGTCCACCACCGATCAGCATCTTCCAATCCTGTAGACAGAGGATAACTCTGCATGTTGGGAACACCCCGACTTTCACTAGCTCTAGGACTCTATATCAATAAAGAAAAAAATGGCTGGTTTTCATGTAATTTCATCACTTCTCTTATTACAAATACCTATAACATGTTTTCGTCCAGCTTGTTGTACTGCATTGCAGATCACACCCATAGTAACCCATATAAGTAAGTTAGTGGGAGGTGTAACCCCACATTTACATAAAGGGAACTGGGTAGCAATGACTACTTATTTCCTCCTATCCTCAAGCCTAGGACGGAAATAGCATGAGGACTTGTAAACAAGTGACAATTTTATAAAAAGTGCAAATCACTTAAGGCTTGTTCAGACCACGTGGGCTGTGCTGGACCAAAGATGTATGTCCACTATCCTACAGCGGGATACTTTATCTAGAAAAGCTTTGGTAGAAAGCCAGCTTTACTCGTTCAATGTGATAGCACAGTTTAATAGCCATGGCGGGCTTGAGATCCATACAGTCTTGAACAGCGGGCAGATTCAGCAACAAAAGAGCCTTTCCATCTATTTCCTACAAGAAGACAGAAGAGAGAAAATGTCAGTATGAATATCACCTTAAACAGGATTGGGCATGTGTCACACTTTACAAGTTTACAATTTGTAGTACCCACTGATTATAGCCTTGTCCGGTGCCTTACTTGTTTCCATCAAAGGACCCTCCAAATCCCGCAGGAGTGGAGAATAAATAGAAAGAGTACCTACTACTATGGAGAACCCAACATGACATGGTTTTGTACTACAGGGGTATGTACTGTTACTACAGGGGTAGGTACTGTTACTACAGGGGTAGGTACTGTTACTACAGGGGTAGGTATTGTTACTACAGGGGTAGGTATTGTTACTACAGGAGTATGTACTGTTACTACAGGAGTATGTACTGTTACTACAGGGGTAGGTACTGTTACTACAGGGGTAGGTACTGTTACTACTGGGGTATGTATTGTTACTACAGGGGTAGGTACTGTTACTACAGGGGTATGTATTGTTACTACAGGGGTAGGTACTGTTACTACAGGGGTATGTACTGTTACTACAGGGGTAGGTATTGTTACTACAGGGGTATGTTCTGTTACTACAGGGGTAGGTACTGTTACTACAGGGGTATGTATTGTTACTACAGGGGTATGTACTGTTACTCCAATGATGACAACCTTGGATTGCCAGGGCAGCTGCATGTAGAACAGGTTGCACCTTTAGCTGCCTCCTTAAAAATGCATTACAGGGGTACTCCGCCCCTAGACATCTTATCCCATCTCCAAAAGGATAGGGTATAAGATGTCTGATCGTGGGGATCCCGCTGCTGGGGACCCCAGGGATCTCTGATGCAGCACCCCAGACATCCGGTGCTTGTAACGTCACAGGCAGGGGATAAGATGTTTAGGGATGGAGTACCCCTTTAATGACTATGTTAAAAAAATAAAAAATAAATAAATGGTCCCTCGCTTAGTCAAAGTCCCCCATGAACTGAATTTTAAGAGCAGATTGTTAAAAAGGTATTTGTACCATTTTATACTATCACTTGTTTATTAAAAGTAATATTGTGTATGCAATACTGGGTCTGGGTGTGTATGCTGCCCTGTTCTAGAAATAAAAACATTAATTATATATTGCTTTCTCATACCCAATAGTTATCCTTACAATTGGCTGTACATAGTAGTTACCTGTTCTTGAAAGAGTCGTGCAAGATGGGAACAATCTGTGGATTTGATGTATTCAACTACATCATTCACCGTCCAGTCCAGGGGGCTACCATTCAATGTCAAGGGTTCCCTCAGCTCAATACGGATATCCTGAAAAGGACACAATGAGCACAATCACCTAAATGCACAAAAGAAATGATCTGAAAGAAATGTTGAGTTAGAAAGAGGTTATCCAGGATTTTTTTTTTAACTGTACTGCATGACTTTTACCACATTTTGCATTTAAATGGTAACTCTCATTAAAACTAATGTTTGCTATTGCACTCCTTATGGGAAATAAAAAATATTTCTCATATACATTGTTTAAAAAAAATGATGTTTTCTATGTTTTATTTGTGCTTAAAAAAAGCTCAAGAGCACATCCCCCCCCCCCCCCCCCCCATCTTATACACAGACTTTGGACCAAACACAGAAAGTGCAGACTGGAGTGCTGAGGGGGGTGTGTCCAACCAACAGCATATGGCAGTTAAGTGTGAGAGGAGCTATGATTGGATGAGGCTGGACACACCCCTCAGCACTCCAGGCTGCACTTCCTGTGTTTGGGCTTCGGTCCAAAGTCTGTGTATAAGATGGGGGGGGGGGGGGGGGGGAAATGTGCTCTTGAGCTTTTTTAAGAACAAATAAAACATAGAAAACTTCATTTTTTTTTAAACAAAGTATATTAGAAATATATTTTATTTACCATAAGGAGTGCAATAGCAAAAATAAGTTTTAATGAGAGTTACCATGTAAGACACAATTAGACACGTGCCAAATGTACCAAACAGCCTGGGCCAGTGTAATAAATCTGGCACATTACATGGGACAATAATCCGCTGCATAGGCCAATATCACCCTGTGTAATATGAGAAGCAAATACCGTATTTTTCGCCCTATAGGACACACCGGCGTATAAGACGCACCCAATTTATAGGTGCAAAATCTAGAAAAATAAAGATTTTGAACCCAATAGTGGTCTTCAACCTGCGGACCTCCAGATGTTGCAAAACTACAACTCCCAGCATGCCCGGACAGCCGTTGGCTGTTCGGGCATGCTGGGAGTTGTAGTTTTGCAACATCTGGAGGTCCGCAGATTGAAGACCACTGCATAGGAGGTAATACTCACGTGTCCCCGCCGCTCCGGACCCGTCACCGCTGCCCTGGATGTCGCTCCATCGCTGTCGCCGTGTCCCTTATCGCTCCGGAACGTCTCTGCTGCCGGCTGGGTATCCTCGCTCTCCGTCGACGCCATCACGTCGTTACGCACGCCGACACATGTGCGCGACGACGTGATGACGAGGAAGGAGAGCGCCGGCCATACAGGGGATCCCTGAACGGAGAAGACACTGAGGAGGCAGGTAAGGTCCCTCCCGGTGTCCTGTAAGCACTAACCCGGCTATTCAGTCGGGCTGTTCGGGACCGCCGCGGTGAAATCGCGGCGGTCCCGAACAGCCCGACTGAACAGCCGGGTTAGTGTCACTTTCCCTTCAGACGCGGCGGTCAGCTTTGATCGCCACATCTGAAGGGTTAATACAGGGCATCACCGCGATCGTTGATGTCCTGTATTAGCCGCG
The DNA here is from genome assembly GCF_029499605.1 of Hyla sarda. NCBI lineage: Eukaryota > Metazoa > Chordata > Amphibia > Anura > Hylidae > Hyla > Hyla sarda. The sequence continues at coordinate 69,280,376 of NC_079194.1, read as the reverse complement.
GGTCCCGGCCGTTGATGGCCGCAGGGACCGCCGCGATAGGGGTGTATTCGCCGTATAAGACGCACCGACTTTTCGCGTCTTATACGGCGAAAAATACGGTAGCCTATGAACAAATGCTAGTTCATTGGCCGATTAGGTCGTTTTTTAAACCTACTAAAAAAATAAATAGCAGATGTACCCCCGATGGCTGATTGCTAATATGGCCCTTAGTCTAGACAGGCCGAGGCTATGTTCACACAGTGGAATGTCTGCATGGAAAATCTCTCTGTGGACATTCTACCAGCAGAAACATGCCGGCGCTAGGATTGCTTAGAAATGCACGGTCTCATAGATGGCAATGCATTTCCTTGTGGACTATGCAGAAAGAACAGAAATGACTAAATTTCCAAACCAGAAACATCTGGAGCAGAAATTCTGCCATATGAACAGTGCAGCAGAATCCCATTGGAATCGATGGGATTCTGCTGCAGCAGTATGTTTGTGCAGAATTCTTCTGTGGAACATGGCCTTAAAGGGGTTTTCCAGGAAAAAACTTTTTTTTTTTTTTTATTAGAAACTGGCTCTAGAAGGTTAAACAGATTTGTAAATTACTTCTATTGAAAAATCTTTATTCTTCCAGTAGTTATCAGCTGCTGAAGTTGAGTTGCTCTTTTCTGTCTGACCACAGTGCTCTCTGCTGACACCTCTGCTTGTCTCAGGAACTGTCCAGAGTAGGGGTGAATCCTCATAGCAAACATTTAATGCTTTGGACAGTTCCTGGGACAAGCAGAGGTGTCAGCAGAGAGCACTGTTGTCAGAAAGAAAATAAAAACTCAACTTCAGCAGCTGATAAGCACTGGAAAGATTAAAATTTTTTTAATAGAAATAACTTTCTGGAGCCAGTCGATATATATATATATATATATATATGACACATACATATATATATACACATACATATATATATATATATATATATTTTTTTTTTTTTTAAGTTTTTTTCCTGGAATATCTGTTTAAGAATAAAACAGTATTAGTAAATCTTACCCACTATCGAAACATTGTTTACTGAAAGGTAATCTGTTACCCTAGGTGCAATTTTTTGCTCTTTGTGACACTCGTCTTTCTTGGTGCAAATTTCTTGCTGTTCCTTGTCGGTTTCCGGTTGAAGGTGTAACAGCTCTGCAAGCACCCATTACCTGAGTTTATTATTCACAGAGCATGTTCTGCATATTTACTATGCATGCAATGTGAGAAAAGTGCTTGAGGCCACCCACGTACGTGACGTCAGTGTAGAGGACTTGTACATTTGAGGGAAAGCTGGCAGTCAAAATGAGAAGTTAATGTCAAGTGATCCTAAAGTAATTGTAGTTACTGCAGTCCCAGTACCTTGGCTGACAGAAGCTTTTCACTTTCAAGCGTCCACGGTTTTCTTTTTTTCTCACAGTTCAGGGACTGTTCACTACGAGTAGGTGAGGCTGATGATGACCCTTTTCCTGATATCTCTGATCCCTCTTGATGTTCTTGGACGCTTTCTTCACTTGGGGAATAATCCTCTTCCTCCTCCTCCTCTTCATCACCACTTCCCTGGAGAAATCAGAAATATTCATAAAAGGATCCTAAAGGGGTATTCCGGCTTTATACATCTTATCACCTATCTAAAGGATAAGGGATAAGATTTATGATCGTAGGGGTCCCGCCACTGTGGACTCCCGCAATCTCGGTGGAGCCCCTGGCATTCTGTGACCAAGTGTGCTGCTGCCATTTTCTTTTTTTTTACATGTTTTGTACTTGCCACAGCAGCGTGCACCCGTGTATTGGGTATAGGTGCTGGCTAAATTTTTGTTTTTGCTGTGCAATTTGGGGGGAGTGGCTCCCTCTGTAGCCGTGCATTCCCTCCCCTATTTCACAGGAGGTGGTTTGGATTGATAGTGGATTCAACATGTCACCCAGTCAGAGGCCATATGCCCAGCAGAGGTGAGTGAGTGTTAGGGTCCCATCCGATATGAGGCCACCTCCACGTGGTGGATGGGGGGACACGTTTTGATCAAAAAATGCGCTAAGAGCCTCCATTTTGTTGACCAAGTGTGCTGCTGCCATTTTCTTTTTTTTTTTTTTTTTTTTACATGTTTTGTACTTGCCACAGCAGCGTGTACCCCTGTATTGGGTATAGGTGCTGGCTACATTTTTGTTTTTGCTGTGCCTTCTGTGCTGGGCGCTGCCTCCGAGATGGGGACGTGACATCACGACCACACCTCCTAGTGACGTCTAGCCACACCCCTCCATTCATGTCTATGGGAGGGGGTGTGACTGCCATCACGCCCCCTTCCATAAACCTGAATGGAGGGGTGTGGCGTGACATCACTAGGGGGCCTGGCCGTGACGCCACGTCCCCGTCTCGGAGGCAGTGCCTGGCACAGAATGCCGAGGGCAGCACCGAGATCGCAAGGGTCCCCAGTGGCAGGAGCAGAACTAACTTATGTATCTAAAACAAGGTTTCTCAATCTTTTTCTGCTAGGTCTTTATCAGCCAGAATATGGGGATGTCTGGACCTCACCATTGGTTATATCCTATCTGGAAATATTTAAAAATTATTTAAAGGTATCTTCAAAATGGTCTCTGGAACCTAGTACTGTAGAACATTACAAACAAACATAAAAAAGTAAAGTATATTTTTAAACCAGAGACTGCTGCATTTCTTTAGGGTGACCATGACATATATGGCTCTGTTGACATTAAATGGTGTGCTACAGGATCTTAGTGTTGTTTCTGTTACTTTGATGGCAAGAATGTTGGATGCTGCTGTATTCACACCATCAAATGTGACAGAACTATGTGAGGAACGTACTGGAAGCCAATGCAGCTTCCAAGCAGATGTGACCGTAAACGAATCACTTAGTGGAGGAACATATGATTGAAGATAAGAAAACAGGAAAAAATAAAACCTTGTTTCTAGTTTTTAAATATTTTTCACATTAGCTTCACTATGAAGAATTGAAGCAAATATATACCTGAGGACTCCCGACAGGTGTGTTATCTACGGAGTTGGAGGAGCGCTTCTTCTTGTGGACAAAGAATTGTTTTCTTCTCTTCCTCCTCTTGGCTGGCTTCTTCAGAGCAGCCTCTATGCTGCGTAATATGCCAGTAGGATTGCTCAAATTCCGTCCACGACGTTTTCCATAATAGTGAGCTATTCAATACAAACATCCCAAGAACACAATGTGAACAGTCAGCTACAGCCAGGAGAAACACCACAGTGCAGTCTTTTGGTTGATATCAAAATGCAGATGATAAGATGAATATTAAGGATTTAAACTTATTTTAACTACTTACAGTCATAGCCGTAAATGTTGGCACCTCTGAAATTTTTCAAGAAAATGAAATATTTCTCACAGAAGAGGATTGCAGTACCACGTGTTTTACTATACACGTTTAGGAAAAAAGCAAATTGGACATAACGTCACACCAAACTCCAAAAATGGGCTGGATAAAATTATTGGCACCCTTAACTTAATATTTGGTTGCACACCCTTAGGAAAAAATAACTGAAATCAGTCGCTTCCTATAACCATCAATAAGCTTCTTACACCTCTCAGCCGGAATGTTGGACCACTCTTCCTTTGCAAACTGCTCCAGGTCTCTCTTATTGGAGGGGCGCCTTTTCCCAACAGCAATTTTAAGATCTCTCCACATATGTTCAATGGGATGTAGATCTGGACTCATTGCTGCCACTTCAGAACTCTCCAGCGCTTTGTTGCAATCCATTTCTGGGTGCTTTTTGACATATGTTTGGGGTCATTATCCTGCTGGAAGACCCAAGATCTTGGACGAAAACCCAGCTTTCTGACACTGGGCTGTACAGAGCGACCCAAAATCCGATGGTAATCCTCAGATTTCATGATGCCTTGGACACATTAAAGGCACCCAGTGCCAGAGGCAGCAAAACAACCCCAAAACATCATTAACCTCCCCCATATTTCACTGTAGGTACTGTGTTCTTTTCTTTGTAGGCCTTATTCCGTTTTTGGTAAACAGTAGAATGATGTGCTTTACCAAAAAGCTCTATCTTGGTCTCATCTGTCCACAGGATGTTTTCCCAGAAGGATTTTGGCTTACTCAAGTTCATCTTGGCAAAATGTAGTCTTGCTTTTTTATGTCTGTGTGTCAGCAGTGGGGTTCTCCTGGGTCTCCTGCCATAGCGTTTCATTTCATTTAAATGTCAATGGATAGTTCACACTGACACTGATGCTCCCTGAGCCTGCAGGACAGATTGAATATCTTTGGAACTGGTTTGGGGCTGCTTATCCACCATCTGGACTATCCTGCGTTCACACCTTTCATAAATTTTTCTCTTCCGTCCAGGCCGAGGGAGATTATCTACAGTGATCTCTAGATCTCTGGAGATGGACTTGTAACCTTGAGATTGTTTATATTTTATTCCACAATTTTGGTTCTCAAGTCCTCTTTCTGACAGTTCTCTTCTCCTCTTTCTGTTGTCCATGCTTAGTGTGGCACACACAGACACACAATGCAAAGACTAAGTAAACTTCTCTCCTTTTTATCTGCTTTCCGGTGTGATTTTTATATTGTCCACACCTGTTACTTGCCCCAGGTGAGTTTAAAGGAGCATCACATGCTTGAAACAATCTAAAAGGTGCCAATAATTTTGTCCTGCCCATTTTGGGAGTTTGATGTGACATTATTTCCTATTTGCTTTTTTCCTCCCTTTTTTTTGGTTTAGTTCCAATACACACAAAGGGAATAAACATGTGTATAGCAAAACATATGTTACTGCAATCCTTTTTTGTAAAAAAAAATCTTAATTTTCTTGAAAAATTTCAGGGGTGCCAAAATTTATGGCCATGACTGTATGTACAGGGAGAGATCTGTCAACCATAGAGGTTTAGAAGGTAGACGCAAGAACAGACCAGTGGACTCTTCTCCTTAAGTCTTTTTAAAATGATGTTTGCTTTAAAGTTAAGCATAGATCTTTATGATTATGGGATCTGTCACCAAGTCCTGCTTCCCATGGTTAGCACACCATTACTATTTGTTTTGGAGCATCCTTATGCCGTTTGCACATGGAAAATTTCAAGCACATAAATCAAATATATCTATAGGAAGCCCATTCACCAAACAATAGCTAAAATGTCCATTTGGCCTCCATTGGACTGTTATATGAAGACTGCGTTATGCCATACAGAGGAATCCCCTTGAAAATGTATACCATACAGAATAAATCTTGTTATAATTTGGTTGACTAAAAAGTGCTATACAGTGGTATCCATTGAAGGTCTACGTGTATACCTCATTGTGAATCCAAGAGTGAATAGAGTCTCAGGGTAGCATTATCCTGGTAATAAGTTACTTTTAAGACATCAAATGACCACAACGTGTAAATGTGCCATAAGACTACTTCGCAGCATAGCCATTTGCCCAAAGTGGTTATTTCCTACAAAACTCTACTTTTAACAATACTCTGACATATCAGAGGAGTGGAGGTCTGTGAACTGGGACACCAACGAATCACTAGCCTGGAGAGCCCTTCTTCTAAGTGCTTTTGGCTGTTAGCTTGGAAAATTGATAATGCTGAGAAAGCTGCCAAAGAATGTAATGTGGTGTAACATGGGTGCATGAATCCTAGTGCAATTTCTTCTAATTATTGGAGGGAGTCTCAAGGCATGGACTTCCCCTTCAATCAACATAAAAAGTTATAGGAAAGCAAACCCGAGCCATGGTGTTCATCATTATGCAGGACTAAAGGTTCTTTACAGAAGTTTGCTTTTATTTAATATCTAGGTTAGTAGGAAACCATGTTAACCTATACTTACTGTATTTAGTCTTTGTTAGCACTGAACAGTTCTCAGAGCACTGATCAAGAACCATAAGAGGTCCAAAGAGATTTGGGCAGCACTCCAGTTTAATACAGGTTTTCCGACAGAACTCTGACACCTGATCTGATGTTCTCACCAACTCCACCGTAGCACGGTATGTTTTTCCTTTATATCTGAAAGTGATTCCAATATCACATAGTCAGGACATGAAGACAAGGTAAGTCTAATCTACACAATGTAGAGGTGGTCACAGCAGAAACAGTTGAGGGCTTTAATACAGATAAGTTTTTAGAACAAAAAAACAGGAATGCTTATGTAAAGGTATAAGAGTTTTGTCTATAGTTGCACACATTCCCTCCCCTTCATCCACCCATACCCCTTCCATCATATCCCCTCCATCATACTCCTTGGTTGAACTTGACGGAAGTGTTTTTATTTTATTTTATCAGTACTATGTAACTATGCCACCAATTAAGATTATTGAGAAATTGAGTATTGAGAAATTTTGAATGGCATTTTCTTAGAAAATGTTTTTAAGGGTAAGTTCACATGTACAGGATCTGCTGCATATTTTTTGCTGCATATTTTCTACAGCTGATTTTGCTACCCATTGAAGATAAAGGGGTAGTCCAGTGGTGAAAAATGTATCCCCTATCCTAAGGATAGGGGATACATTTCAGATCGCGGGGGGTCCGACTGTTGGGGCCCCCTGCGATCTCCTGTACGGGGCCCCGCGGGAAGGGGGCGTGTTGATCACTGCACGATGCGGCGGCTGACATGCCCCCTCAATACAACTTTATGGCAGAGCCGGAGCGCTGCCTTCAGCAATCTCCGGCTCTGCCATAGAGTTGTTTTGAGGGGGGTGTGTCGGCCACCGCTTCGTGCGGTGGTCAACATGCGCTATCTGGCCAGCGAGCTGGGGGCCCCAGCGGTCGGACCTCTTGCCATCTGAAACTTATTCCCTATCCTTAGGATAGGGGTAAGTTTTTCACCACTGGACTACCCCTTTAATGTAGCAGCAAAATCAGCTGCACAAAATATGCAGCAGATCCTGTACACGTGAACGTACCCTAATGGTGTATTCACACGGACAGTATTCTGCGCAGATTTGATGCAAAGGATTTTATGCTGCAGATTTCAATGTAAAATGAATGACTGAATACAGATTCAAATCCTGCGCAGATAATGTATGTGTGAATAGACCCTAAAAGGTGTATTTTTCATGTATTTCGGACATCCTGTGATCAGACACATTTCCTATTCTGTAGATCGTGGATAAGGTTTCAAGTGCTAAAACATCCCTTAAAAGTTTCTCCAAGTACTATCACACAAATGGTCTACCCAACACAGAAGAAAGGACACAGGTACATACAAATAATAGTCCTTACTACATAATCTTACTAAAATCTCCAACATCAAGATAATATGCTGGGTGTTAGTCAGCAGTATGGATATCATAAGCTTACTTGGCTTTTAAGATTTCTGCATGTTGAGGCCACAATGGTTCATCCTGTAATTCCAGTTCACGCAGAACCCTGCTGGGCTTGTAAGCAGCATTGATGATTAATGATAAGACCTGCGGTGAGGACAAACAGAGCGTAGTGATGAATTCTCTACAAATACTGCGCTTTGTGGCTGTAAATTTCACAGCTTGATTTTAAGATCCATATAAACTTAGGTTAAAGCTATGTTTACCTGGAGCAACTTCACAAACCACTGACAAATGATTACAAGTGTGAGAAATTGTTCTGAGTATTTTGCAGATACTTGTAGATATTTACATCAATATAATGTTAGTTCTAATATTTGGACCCAAGTTTGATCATACCAATAAATAAATATATATTTATGAGGACAGCTACTCAGACTAGTGTGGCATTGAGGCAGGATTGAGGGCAATGAAAGGGTGTTTTTCCCAGTCCTTTATCCTAGATGAGATACCAGAGATGCTCCTCAGGTGCCTAATCAACACAGAACAGCAGGAATGGCAGATATTTAAGAGTCTAGCAAGTGTAGTCTGGTCACTCTCCCCAGAAGACAACAAGGTGGCTGTGTGGGAGAGGCAGGGGTCCTTGCGAGGAGCACACAGCCAGGCACTGTGAGTGACCCCAACCAGTGAAATGGACTTTGACAACTTGTCGTAACACAGGTGAAGTGTTCATTCTCCAGTATCAGACAGAGAAAAGGTCTGAACAAAAGGCAAGAGGCCGCAAATGCTGTGTGTGTGAACAGTGAGTAAAAGGTTGCAGGATGCATGTTTTAACTGACAGGGCCCTTCAGGGCATGCTGTGTTGTGTAGTGAGTGGCTAGACAGCCTAGGAATTTGTTCCTGTGTTATATTTTTGTTTATCCTGCAACCTGTCTAATAAAGCTGGCGAGAAGCCAGACTTGCATAAAGAACTGTTTGCCTGCTGAATGAAGTAGAAATGTGTCCTGTGGCTGTGTCAAGGACGTTCCCAGAGCTAACCCCAGAGAAAATCCCTACACTAGTTTGTGGACTTTGGGTGATTATGTTCTGAATCCCGATCTCTCCCATACATATGCATGCTCGGCTTGTCTCTCTAAAATCAAAAAGAACAGGTAGTTTAAAACCAACATGCCTGTTCCTTCTCTCCCTGACATTTGCCATTGGGGAGAGATGGGAGGCCCTCATACTTATTTTGATCGTCCAGTCCTGCCGCATTAAGTGGGTTTGGCCAACCTGCATTAGGCTGATCACTGGTAGCTTTCAGGAGAAAGACATATTCAAAAGGGCCTAATTGCAAAAAAAAGATATGGACCTGGCTTAGTTATCAACAGATTGGCTTTCTGGATGCACCCGAGAAGTTGTGTTTCAGTATACCCAAAACTGCTATCTAGGGAAGGGATCCTTGCATAAGTTTACCATGGACTACCCCCATGAATACCCCTGATAGCTTGGTCAGTTACATAGGACAAGTCCCATCCAAAGCATAGTAAGTATCAGTGAAGCACCAATGGCCAACATGTCACCAGCACTTACACCCAATGCACAGTGCAGGGAACAAGTCAAATATATACATATATTTTAATATTTTTTTAGTATATGCACTGAGGGGAGTAAGACGGCATTACCTCTTTGAGGACCAAAACACAGTTTCCTGGACCAACAGATTTGGGAAGCTCTGCGATCCTTCCTTTGTTTAGATAAGGGCCTGAGAAGCAGCGGTGGTTGAAGTAAATCTTGGGGCATAGATATTTTCCATTAGATGCTATAGGGGAAATAAGAATACATAAATAAATACCTAAATAACTGCAGCAGAATAGAACACCATTAATCCTAACAATCGTTATAATATCCAATACAAAACACTACAAAAATGTACAATCATTTCTACACTAGAATATTATTCAATATATTTACACATCTGAGAATCAGTTCAATGCAATTAATAGATTAAGGTGACCTATATGAACTGACTACACTGGAAATGTCCTTTTTTCTATCCTAAAGAAGTATTCCTATCATAAAGAAGAATATTTCATGTTACTCCAAAATTCCCTAACTTTGCTGGAACTTCTAGTCGTATTTGGTCATTTAAATCCAGCACCAATTGACTTTATTTGCAGACTTTGTCATTGTCCTATATTATATCAATTACTCATAATATTAACGCAACTCCCCACCTTTGAATACTAAACCAAATCTTTACCCTATAATGCTGTTATTTTAAGTAATTTGATTCACACTTGAATAGAGACTTGTAGCAGTAGTACTCATCTGAACCTGGCCTGAGATCTGGTTACAACTGCTTCTAGCAGAAGTCTAGAGAGAGAGAGGGACGAGGAGAGTCAAATTGCAGCTGCTTTAGTAAGTGTTCCAGTGTTTCAGCCCAGAGCTGGATTCAGAGCAGCACTACTTATTACTGCTCTATAATGTCCTTTACACTGCTACTGTTCTGTTTCGTGGGGTGTGCGAGACAGTAGAACACTTATTAAAAGCAGTGTGGTTTCCGCAGCTACGCTTCCTCTCCATAGACTTCTAGGGTCCGGAGCGGTTACCTAATGATGAGTAATTGTTGCATAGGAGGAGTCTGGTAAAAGGCATTTTTTGGTAATAAAACATATTATAAAGTTTATTTTCTTTACTACTACTATTAATTTATGTAACATTGTTTATAGTTGGAATAACAATTTAACAACAGAATCCATTTTAAACGGAAAAAAAAAGAATCTTATCACACAGTGAACAAGCTGGAAAAGTTCAAATATTGAATGTACAAATCTCAGAGATGTGTATTTTAAAGGCGGAGACACTAAACAGCGAAACATACATACAATATTATTGTAGGTTTGCTTTTCTTCCTTTCTATTTCAGTACGGTAGGTTTAAAAATAAAATAAACAATATGACCTGTACACGACTTCCACTGAATTTATAGATCTAAAACCGCATAGATAAAAGAGGACTCATCACTTTATATTATATATATGCGGCCCGTGGTTTAGTCAGGACAAAATAGGCAACAGGTTCCCTTTAATATAATTTATTTTTGGGAGATAATGAAGCAGGGCACATGCCCAGCAGAACAACAGCAGATTTCTGCGGTGCATTTTTCTACTTATTTCTTCCTTTATTTATTTTATTAATTTATATGACACAGACATATTCTGGAGCACTCTACAGAGATTAACACATCGGATTATCACAATCTTTTAGGGTATATTTACACTACAGAATTTCGTGGACCCATTCACACTGCGGAGCTTCAGCAGCGGAGAAAAGCAAGGCTGGTGCAAGGATTTTTGCCACCCTAGGCAAAAGCTAATTTTGCTTCCCCCGTTGACTCTGCCCATTGGCCCGCCCTTTGACATGCCCCAATAAACTACTGGTGTTACACACTGTAACAAGCCTCTTCCTTATTCTGCTGGCTGAGCAAGTGGTTCGGATGCTGGTTGTCTAACTTTCTTGCGGCAGGCAGAGCGGCGCCCCACATTAAGAGGGCGCTCTAAGCAGCTGCCTATTTTGCCTATAGGCAGAGCCGGCCCTGGTTGAAAGAATGAACTGGTTCCTTCTTTCAATGAAATTCAGAGTGCACTACATTGCTGTCCAACCATTGAGGGAGCGAAGATTCCTCAAGTAAATATTCTTCAGTGTTAACATACCCTTAGGCCAGGTTCACACAGCAGACATTTGAATGGAATTCTGCATGAATTTATAGGCAATATCCTTTAAAGGAAATCTGTCATCAGTATCAACCGCACTAAACCTGTCATACAGGCCTGTAGTGGGGGTCATACTGATCAAAAAGATATTTACTGTGTCCTGAACGGTCCAGCCATTGCACTGTTATCCCGTTTTTTCTTTTTATGTAAAGGAGGTCCTTCGGGCACGGAGGAGCTAGGACCGGAGCTCTGGGCACCCCACGTCATCGTCTGCCCCGCTCATCAATACACATTACCTCTCTCCCTGCTACGTCGGCAGGTTCACTCCACGGCACAAGCTCCGCTTCAAGGGTACACCCGGAAGTGGCGTCAGTTTCAGCCTCATTCCTGCGGCCAGCTTTCCTCCGTGCATCCACAGTGCAGTGCACCGTCTGTAATGTCTGCCATGGAGTGAACCTGCCGACATAGCAGGGAGAGAGGTCTTGCATAATGATGAGTTGGGCGGACCATACAAACTCCTTGCAGATGTTTCTGTAAGGTCCCAGTACAGAGCATGGTTCTGTATTACCCTTGGGCCCTGTCAAGTTGAAACCTTCAGTGACCTGGGGGCTCCCCTGCAGGGTCTCCCCCTGTTTCCAGAATGTTGAGTATACTGCTTTAATGTATAGACAGGATCCTAATGTACTGATAGAGCAGAGGAACTGTGAGAGGTTGTCTCAAGGACCTGTAAGTCTGTCACATATTATGCTATGCAGTCACATGATTTGTTGTCACATGTTCTCCCATAGAGCACCTGCTTAGCCTATGACCTGCAGCTTTACCAATGGGCCTTAGTCCAGCCCCTCCACTATATAAAGGGGCGGCCATTACAATTCACTCCTCTCTTACCATCTGCTACTGAGCACAGCAAACACCAGAAATCTTAGTACCAGTGACAAGCATCTGGAAGGCCACAAAGCTACAGTCATAACGATAAGTCAAAAGCCTATGTCTGCTGTCTGAGTTCCTGGCCACCTCTCTGGGAATCTGGCCTAGCTGTGAAGATAATACCATCCGTCTTAAACTCAGTAAAGCCTCCGTTAAACCATAACTGGTTGTGGACACTCCTTTCCTCTATTGGAATAGCGGAGATACCGATCTTGTGGTTCCAGTACCAAAAAACACTCTGGCATCACGAACAATAGGGGTTAATAACATCTTGCCCCAGGGGTTAATACCATCTGGCCCCACCACCTACACTGGTGGTCCCGCCATACACAGGTGGTCCACCACATTTCCCTTTTTCCATTTTGAACCCAGGATCCCAGCAGTGCAAGGCAACAGTGCTAACCACCGAGCCACTATGCTGCCCTTTACTTTGCAATTGCTGCAAATCTGGAAACGTATACCATAGAAAAGGAGGTCCGCAGATCTGAAAATCCACAGCATTCCCTTTAAATATGGACAGATTTCCCCTGGGAGTAAAACCACATTTATATGCATTGTACATAGAATAAGCTCTCTACAGAGGAACATCTGGTCTGGGTTTTATACAAAGATATAGATATATAATCACAGCTATGGCAGCAGAACACGGCGATAATAGAGAAGAGCAGGGCTGGATTTCTATGCATAGCAGAAGTGATGTGTTATAAATTGCCACAAAGTACATGTAAATGACGAAGGACAGTAAAGCCACATGTAAAAACTGAGTGAAGATTTAAGGAGGGGAGGGGGGGGGGGTACAGTTTTCTTGGCTGTAGTGCACTGTATGGTATTGCAGCATATACAGTCATGGCTGTAAATGTTGGCACCCCTGAAATTGTTCTAGAAAATGAAGTATTTCTCACAGAAAAGGATTGCAGTAACACATGTGTAACGCCGAGCGCTCCGGGTCCCTGTCCCTCCCCGGAGCGCTCGCGGCATTCTTCTGTGTGCAGCGCCCCGGTCAGACCCGCTGACCGGGATCGCTGCTCTAGTGTCCACGGCGGGGATGCGATCCGCGTGGCGGGACGCGCCCGCCTGCGGGTCTCATCCGGATCCTCTCACCTGCCCCGTCCTCCTTCTTTTCCGTCCCGGCTATACACATGTTTATTCCCTTTGTGTGTATTGGAACTAAACCAAAAAAGGGAGGAAAAAAGCAAATTGGACATAATGCCACATCAAACTGCAAAAATAGGCTGGACAAAATTATTGACACCCTTTCAAATTGTGGAAAATTTTTATTGTTTCAAGCATGTGATGCTCCTTTAAACTCACCTGGGGCATGTAACAGGTGTGGGCAATATAAAAATCACACCTGAAAGCAGATAAAAAGCAGAGAAGTTCACTTAGCCTTTGCATTGTGTGTCTGTGTGTGCCACACTAAGTATGGAGAACAGAAAGAGGAGAAGAGAACTGTCTGAGGACTTGAGAACCAAAATTGTGGAAAAATATCAACAATCTCAAGGTTACAAGTCCATCGCCAGAGATCTAGATTTGCCTTTTTCCACAGTGCACAACATTATCAAGAAGTTTGCAGCCCATGGCACTGTAGCTAATCTCCCTGAGCGTGGATGGAAGAGAAAAATTTATGAAAGGTGTCAACGCATGATAGTCCGGATGGTTGATAAGCAGCCCCAAACAAGTTCCAAAGATATTCAAGCTGTCCTGCAGGCTCAGGGAGCATCAGTGTCAGCCCAAACTATCTGTCGACATTTAAATGAAATGAAACGCTATATCAGGAGACCCAGGAAGACCCCACTGCTGACACAGAGACATAAAAAAGCAAGACTACATTTTGCCAAAATGAACTTGAGTAAGCCAAAATCCTTCTGGGAAAACGTCTTTTGGACAGACGTGACCAAGATAGAGCTTTTTGGTAAAGCACATCCTTCTTGCAATTGGACAATGGCCCCAAACTTACATCAAAAAGCACCCAGAAATGGATGGCAACAAAGCGCTGGAGAGTTCTGAAGTAGCAGCAATGAGTCCAGATCTAAATCCCATTGAACACCTGTGGAGAGATCTTAAAATTGCTGTTGGGAAAAGGTGCCCTTCCAATAAGAGAGACCTGGAGCAGTTTGCAAAGGAAGAGTGGTCCAACATTCCGGCTGAGAGGTGTAAGAAAATTATTGATGGTTATAGGAAGCCACTGATTTCAGTAGATTTTTCCAAAGGGTGTGCAAGCAAATATTAAGTTAAGGTTGCCAATAATTTTGTCCAGCCCATTTTTGGAGTTTGATGTGACATTCTGTGCAATTTGCTTTTTTTCCCCTCCCTTTTTTGGTTTAGTTCCAATTAATACAAAGGGAATAAACATGGGTATAGCAAAACATGTGTTACTGCAATCCTTTTCTGTGTGAAATACTTAATTTTCTTAAAAAATTCCAAGGTGTGCCAAAATTTTCAGCCATGACTGTATGGTGTACACTTTAATGAACACCTCTGCTGGTGAAGATCCACATTTTATAGAACGTGCACTCTTAGGCCTTTTTTGTTTTGTTTTCACTGCCGACAATAACGTTAATTAGCTGCACTAGCTATTCACTTGTTGCACTTGACAGCTATATTTCCAAGCTTTGGGTTCTGTAGGTTTGGTTATATCATCAGGCCATCGCTGATTTTACTTGGTGAATCCCACAGCATGTGTTGTATGGACCAGAAGACATTTTCACTACTCACTTCTAAAGTACTGACACAGGGGTTATCCACCATAAGGTGATTTTAGTACGTACCTGGTAGACAGTAATGGGCATGCTTAGGAAGGATCCGTGCTTGTCTTGGGGCTAAATGGCTATGTTGTGAGATTACCATAACACTGTGGCTAGCTTTTTGTAAACTAGTTATTTCCTGTTGTGGTTTCCTCATCTCCAACTACAAGTCCCATAATTCCTTGTAAGTGTGAGGTCATTTTTCTCCCTCCCACACATCAGCCACCCCACCCATTGAAACACACCTGTGCTGCATTCAATACATTAGACCAGTGTTTTGTAACTAGGGTGCCTCCAGCTGTTGCAAAACAAATATTCCCTGTAGAATAGTCTCCAGCTCCCCCTTCACCCAGCAGTCGCTCCACCCATTGAAGCAGGACAGGCTCCCTGTTATGACCTGACTAGTGATTTAATGTCTCGGGCCGTGATACAACCTTGGAAAATGACACTAATTTTGTATGCTGTTAAAAATAAACTTTGGGGCAAAGATCACATAAGAATTGCAAGACCACCATCACACACAGGTACAGACACTATATTATGAACTACACTAACTTTACAGGCCCTGTAGCATAGTCAAATAAAAAAAAATCCTGGAGTACCCCTTTAAACAACCCATAGAATTGCATAGTGAAAGTGATTTCTGGTGCACACAGGAATGGCTACGGAATTGAGCCAGATCAGAGGTTATGTAGCAGATGAATCTCATAACTTAACCTTTTGGGGTGTATGCATACGCCCTTGCGTCCCGGTACTTAAGGACGAAGGGCATATGCATACACCCGTGGGAATTTCGGTCCCCGTCGCGCGCCGGGCAGGGACCGGGGTGACTGCTGATATCGATCAGCAGGCACCCCGCGCAAATGCCCAGAGGGGGGTCATTAGACCCCCCCCCCCCCCATGTTGGCGATCGACGGAAATTGCAAGTGAATTCACTCATATTCACACATATAAGGGGATCGCGGTTGTCTAAGACACCTACGACCCCCCTGAAGGGATAGGAGTGAGGTGGCAGGGGAGCCACCCCTCCTATCCCTGCTATTGGCCGTCAAAAGCGACGACCAATAGCAGATCGGGGGCGGGGGATTAACTTTTGTTTTCCCCGTCCTGCCCACCCACAATAGGCCGGGTAGTACGGGGAAACCGAAGAGGACCGACGGCAGAAGATCCACTTACCCATCCGGAGGCAGCGGGCGATGGTGATCGGCGGGCGGCGATGTCGTGCGGAAGAAGAGGACCGCTCCCTGGATCCTACGGAAGCCGGTAAGTTGCCTAGCAACATCTGGAGGGCTACAGTCTGAGACCACTATACAGTGGTCTCTAACCTGTAGCCCTCCAGATGTTGCAAAACTACAACTCCCAGCATGCCCAGATAGCTGTTTGGGCATGCTGGAATATGTAGTTTTGCAACAGCTGGAGGGCTGCAGTTTGAGACCACTATATAGTGGTCTCTAAACTGTATCCCTCCAGATCTTGCAAAACTACAACTCCTAGCATGCTCAAACAGCTCTTTGCTGTCTGGGCATGCTGGGATTTGTAGTTTTGCAACATCTGGAGGGTCACAGTTTGGAAACTGTGCAGTGGTCTATAAACTGTAGCCCTGCAGATGTTGCAAAACTGCAAATCCCAGCATGCCCAAACAGTAAACAGCTGTCTCGGCATGCTGGGAGTTATAGTTGCGTACCTCCAGCTGTTGCATAACTACATCTCCCAGCATGCCCTTCGGTGATCAGTACATGCTGGGAGTTTTAGTTTTGCAACAGCTGGAGGCACACTGGTTGGAAAATTCTGAGTTAGGTAACAGAACCTAACTGAAGGTTTTCCAACCAGTGTGCCTCCAGCTGTTGCAAAAGTACAACTCCCAGCATGCACAGTCTGTCAGTGCATGCTGGGAGTTGTAGTTTTGAAACAGCTGGAGGTTTGCCCCCCCCCCCCCCCCCCCCACGGTCAGGTTTACAGTAAGTTTCCTGCTTCAAGTTTGGTCTGTGGCAAATTTTTCGCCGCAGCGCAAACTCACCATAACACGCCAGTGCGAATGTACCCTAAAAACACTACACTACCACATAATAAAGGGTAAAACACTACATATACACCCCTTACACTGTCCCCCAATAAAAATGAAAAACATATTGTACGGCAGTGTTTCCAAAACGGAGCCTCCAGCTGTTGCAAAACAACAACTCCCAGCATTTCTGGACAGCCACTGACTGTCCAGGCATGCTGGGAGTTTAGCAACAGATGGAGGCACCCTGTTTGGGAATCACTGGCGTAGAATACCCCTATGTCCACCCCTATGCAATCCCTAATTTAGTCCTCAAATGCGCATGGTGCTCTCTCATTTCGGAGCCCTGTCGTATTTCAAGGAAACAGTTTAGGGCCACATATGGGGTATTTCCGTACTCGGGAGAAATTGCACTAAAAATTTTGGGTGACTTTTTCTCCTTTTATCCCTTATGAAAAGGTAAAGTTGGGGGCTACACCAGCATGTTAGTGTACATTTTTTTATTTGTTTACACTAACATGCTGGTGGCTGATTTTACAGCAGTTCTGACAAATGCAAACACATAAATACCCACATGTGACCCCACTTTGGAATCTACACCCCTCATGGAACGTGACAGGGGGTATAGTGAGCCTTAACACCCCACAGGTGTTTGACGAATTTTCATTTAATTTGGATGGAAAAATGAAAAAAAAAAAAAATTCACTAAAATGCTGGTGTTACCCTAAATTTTTCCTTTTCACAAGGGAAATTAGGGAAAAAAAGGCCCCCAAAATTTGTAACCCCATTTCTTCTGAGTAAGAAAATACCCCATCTGTGGATGTAAAGTGCTCTGCGGGCGAACTACAATGCTCAGAAGAGAAGGAGCACCATTGGGATTTTGAAGAGAAAATTTGTCCGGAATTGAAGGCCACGTGTGTTTACAAAGCCCCCATAGTGCCAGAACAATGGACCCCCTCACATGTGACCCCATTTTGGAAACTACACCCCCCTTTAATAAGGGGTGCAGTGAGCATTTACACCACACAGGTGTCTGACAGATTTTTGGAACAGTGGTCCGTGAAAATGAAAAATTTTATTTTTCATTTGCACAGCCCACTGTTCCAAAGATCTGTAAAATGCCAGTGGGGTGTAAATACTCACTGAACCCCTTATTAAATTCTGTGCGGGTGTAGTTTAAAAAATGGAGTCACATGTGGGGGGTCCACTGTTCTGGCACCACGGGGGGCTTTGTAAACGCACATGGCTCCTGACTACCATTCCAAACGAATTCTCTTTCCAAAAGCTCAATGGCGCTCCTTCTCTTCTGAGCATTGTATTTCGCCCGCAGAGCATTTTACGTCCTAACATGGGGTATTTCCATACTCAGAAGAGATGGGGTTACAAATTTTGGGGGGCATTTTCTCCCATTACCCTTTGTAACAATGGTAAATTTTGGGGGGGGGGGGGGAAATGCAGTTTAGTGAATTTTTTTTTTCCATTTACACATTCGATTTTAACGAAAAGTCGTCAAACACCTGTGGGGTGTTAAGGCTAACTGGACCCCTTGTTACGTGCCATGAGCGGTTTTCTGCTGTTCTGGCACCGAAGGGGCTTTCTAAATGTGAAATGCCCCCCAAAAACCATTTCAACAAAATCCCATTGATGCTCCGTCCCCTCTGTGCCCTCTACTGCGCCCGCCAAACACTTGACATACACATATGAGGTATTTCCTAACTCGAGAGAAATTGGTTTACAAATTTTGGGGGGCTTTTTCTCCTATTACCACTTGTAAAAATTCAAAAACTGGGTCTACAAGAACATACGAGTGTAAAAATGAAGATTTTGAATTTTCTCCTTCACTTTGCTGCTATTCCTGTGAAACACCTAAAGGGTTAACACACTTACTGAATGTCATTTTAGATACTTTGAGGGGTGCAGTTTTTATAATTGGGTTATTTGTGGGGTATTTCTAATATGAAGGCCCTTCAAATCCACTTCAAAACTGAACTGGTCCCTGAAAAATTCCGATTTTGAAAATTTTGTGAAAAATTGGAAAATTGCTGCTGAACTTTGAAGATCTCTGATGTCGTCCAAAAGTAAAAACATGTCAACTTTATGATGCAAACATAAAGGAGACATATTGTATATGTGAATCAATATATCATTTATTTGGAATGCCTGTTTTCCTTACAACCAGAGAGCTTCAAAGTTAGAAAAAAGCAACATTTTCATAACATTTTTGAATTTTTCACCAAGAAATGATGCAAGTATAAAGTAGAATATGTCAAGAAAAAACAATATTGGAATCAAATTTATAAGTAAAAGCATCCCAGAGTTATCAATGCTTAAAGTGACAGTGGTCAGATTTGCAAAGAATGCTCCTGTTCTTAGGGTCATAATGGGCTCTGTCCCCAAGAGGTTAAAAACAAAGCTCCCTGTAGAAGAATTATTGGTGCAGCCATTTGGCTTATTCTAATAGAAATGTACAATTTGCAGAAATGTTGAAGCTGCAGAAAAAAAAAAAACACATTTTCTTTTTTTTTTGTTATGGAAAGTTTCTGAAAGATATAAAAAAAATGCAGAGTGGAGTAGTTTTACAAACTGAAAATCATTTAAATTCTGGATGTTGCTCTTCTCACCATTTTATTGAAAGGAGGAAAAGAAAGACCAATGGACTCGTCAGCCAGACTCAGAAAATAGGCAAACTTTATCTGTGGTGGAGGAGAACATTACGGCTCTGTTCACATATCCGAATGTCTGCATGGAAAATCTCTGTGCGGACAGTCCGCCATGCCATCGCTAGGACCGCACGGGAATGCGCCATTGCATAGGCGACTATGCATTCCATGTGGAGTCCACAGAAAAAATAGAGGTGTTCATTCTTTCTGCGGACATGGAAATCGGACTTTCCATGGCAGAAACATCTGGTGCGGAAATTCCGCCGTGTGAAGAGCGCAGCAGAATCCCCTTGAATACAATGAGACTCTGCTGCTGTGGAATCTCCATGCAAAATTCCAATTCTGCACGGAAATTCCAAAGTGTGAACATGGCCATATACATGTTAATTAAGGGCTCGTTCACATGGCTGTTGCGAGCTCCGTCGGTAAGTTCATCGAAAGGATGGGAGTTGAGGGGAGGGAAAAAAATACAGCATGTCCAATTTTTTTTTCCATTAAACTCACATAAAACACTGGACACCCGACAGACCCTATTTAAGTCAACACGGCCATCCGGCTCAAATAGCCCAACCTCAACCAAACTAAACTGTAAACTATTCCCTGCAGCCCTCCTAGAGACTGAAATGCATATTGCTCTTATTTAAATATTGCATTCTCAGTATTTGAATCACATTCCAGGATTTGCTTGTCTTCACGTGAGACTGGAGAACTTACAAGGTTTCTCAGAGGTCTTTCATGAAGGTCTATATGTTATATGGTTTGAACGCCATGTCATAGACAGATTACTTATTATTATAGAAGAACATATTCCATAGTCCATTTTGTTTAAGTTTTTGGTGAAATAAAAATGAATTTGGAAAAAACATGTTTTTTTCCCAACATTTTTTTTTAGGCCTTCCCATATTCCCAATTATACTTTAATTGAAAGTTGAGTTGAGGTGGGGGAGTTGGGGGATAGGTTTGAGTTTGTTGTTTAAAATTTGATATTACAGGTGTACATTTATGAGAAATTGTATAGATATAGCTTACTGGTGTGGCCGCTTGTAGTATCTGACCCATTTACTCCATGTCCATTCTTAGCAGGCAAACCTCTAAAAAGAGAAAGAAAAGGCGTCAGTTTGTATAAAGAAAGGAGTACACGTAGATCGGAGGATGGGATTAACAGGCTAAAGATGGCATCGCTAACCACTTATCAGATTATGGTAAATTGCTGCTTCAGTTCAGGACACAACCTCTAGGATTATTTAAAAACATGGCCATAATACCTCCTGGTGACGGCGGGGACCTGACGAAATATGTAGAGGGGGGCACATTTGAGCGTTTATAAATTCCTCAGTATTGTCTGCATCTCTTGAGAACTGTAGCCTGTAGCCACGGTTTTAACTTTTGTCACATTTTAATAATAGAATAAAAGGTTACGTTTTAGTGGAGCTACAGCTCAGGGATATTGGGGGAGATTTATCAAAACCTGTGCAGAGGAAGAGTGGTGCAGTTGCCCATAGCAACCAATCAGATTGCTTCTTTCATTTTCCACAGGCCTCTAAAGAGGCCTGTGGAAAATGAAAGAAGCAATCTGATTGGTTGCTATGGGCAACTACACCACTCTTCCTCTGCACAGGTTTTGATAAATCTCCCCAATTGTGTGCATTGGTTAATAGGAACCTTGGCTCTCCCTGTTCTTTGGGGCATTTTTGGGGCTATAAGGGTATGTTCACAAGGAAGAAAATGTGCGGAATGTCTGTCCGGAAAACATGGATGGATATTCTGCACATTTTAAAGTCCTGCAGACACTAGGACCACTCGAAAATGCGCCGTCTCATAGGCGCCAATGCATTAACTAGCAAAATCCCCAGAAAGAATAGACAAGTCTATCCTTTCTGCGGACGCCGGAATCAGGATTCCACAATGTGTACAGTGCAGTAGAATCCCATTGAAATCAATGGGACTCTGCTGCAGCGGAATGTCCCTGCGGAATATTCTGGCGGAATTCAACACGGACATTCCACTACGTGAACATGGCCCAAGAAAGATTTCTGTGGATCAGTTTCAGTGTGACTCCACATTAGATTGGGGAGTCAAGTAATTAGAGAGACTAAGATTGAGGCCTGGTCAACAGTGATAGACTATCCAGTGCCAGAAACATGACAGTAACTTTTACTTGCTTTCCCAGTTCTTAAAGGGGTACTGCTTCCCTAGACATATTATTCCCTATCCAAAGGTCTGGCTGCTGGGACCCCCTGCGATCTCCGGTCAGGCACTGCGGTGTTCATGAACACTACGCCCCCTCTATTCATGTCTATAGGAGGGGCATGACCACTAGTACACAGCAGTCACGCCTCCTCCCATAGACATGAATTGAGGGGGCGTGGCTGTGGTTGCCAGTAATCTGGCACCAAAGGGAGTTCACTCCATGCACCGGATGACTGGGGTGCTGCAACAGAGATCGCGGTAGTCCCTAGCGGCCGAACCCCCGTGATCAGACGTGTTAGCCCCTATCCTTTGTATAGGGGATAACATGTCAACAGCAGAGCACCCCTTTAAGCATCCCTATAAAGCATCTCTGGGATCAAGATGATCAGATCAGGACCTCTATGTATAGTGCAGAGACTACATGCTGGGGAGGGCCACAATCACTGCTAACACTCGTTGGTCGTACACCCCATATTACACGAGAAGATGTGCAGCCAACAAGCGATACCGTATTTTTCGCCGTATAAGACTCACTTTTTCTTCCCCAAAACTGGGGGGAAAAAGTCGGTGCATCTTATACGGCAAATACACCCCTATCACGGCGGTCCCTGAGGCCATCAACGGCCAGGACCCGCGACTGATACAGGACATCACCAATCGCGGTGATGCCCTGTATTAACCCTTCAGATGCGGCGATCAAAGCTGACCGCCGCGTCTGAAGAGAAAGTGACACTAACCCGGCTGTTCAGTCTGGCTGTTTGGGACCGCCACGATTTCACCACGGCGGTCCCGAACAGCCCAACTGAATAGCTGAGTTAGTGCTTACAGGACACCGGGAGGGACCTTACCTGCCTCCTCGGTGTCTTCTCTGTTCAGGGATCCCCTGTATGGCCGGCGCTCTCCTTCCTTGTCATCACGTCGTCGCGTACGTGCGTCGGCGTGCGTAACGACGTGATAGCGGCGACGGAGAGTGAGGATACCCGGCCGGCAGCAGAGACGTTCCGGAGCGACGGGGACACGGCGACAGCGATGGAGCGACATCCAGGGCAGCGGTGACGGGTCCGGAGCGGCGGGGACACGCGAGTACTACCTCCTATGCAGTGGTCTTCAATCTGCGGACCTCCAGATGTTGCAAAACTACAACTCCCAGCATGCCCGGACAGCCAACGGCTGTCCGGGCATGCTGGGAGTTGTAGTTTTGCAACATCTAGAGGTTCGCAGGTTGAAGACCACTATTGGGTTCAAAATCTTTTAATTTTTTAGATTTTGCACCTAAAACTAGGGTGCGTCTTATACGCCGGTGCGTCCTATAGGGCGAAAAATATGGCAATTGTGTGACAGATGAGCCGATAACCATAACCTCCAAACATAATAAGACATAACAAATTGCTGTGGTTCTGAAGGCCCAATGAAGTAAAATGCACTACTTGATGGGTGTCTCTAATAAAGTGGCCATTTAGTGTCTACTGTCCTCAACAGGTCACATGCGTTAATAAAAAGTAAATAAAAAGTTACATCTGTGACAGTTTTAAGCTAGAAAAATTAATAAATAAATACTTCCAACCTGATGCTGTATGTCGATGAGTGTTATGAGAAGAAAAATAGCGTGCACCAGAAAAGAGGTCCCGCTACGTGTGCAAACTGCTATCATGGATTAACATGCTAAAAATGGTGGCCAAATGCCAATGGTATATGAGCTTGTGCCATTATCTGTTCTTCTATTTCAAAAAAATTGACTTCCAAATTTTCGGAGTCCAGCCCACCAATGCTCCCCCCCAACGTGTACAGACGTGTGTTTCATTCACTTACTGTTTCTGAGAGTGACCGGCTGTCTTTTTCCTATATTTTCCTATAAAAAAAAAAAAAGCACAATGAGCTCTGTATTGTCACTGCAGATGTCCTTTAAGCAGTGTGGTTTGCCTTCTTGACATTTGAGCCTAGGTCAAAAATGATCATCATCATCAAGTTGTGGCAAGCACGTGAACACTAACAGAGGTATGTTTGATATCGCCATCCTGTCACCTCTCTGATGGTGTCCACAGCTCAGATCATAAATACAGTGGTGCAAAAAAGTATTTAGTCAGCTACCAATTGTGCAAGTTCTCCCACTTAAAAAAAATAAAATAAAATAAAATAAGTATACCTCAACCTCAACTATAAGAGACATAATGTCCATAAAAAATCCATAAAATCACATTGTCTGATTTTTAAAGAATGTATTTGCAAATTAATAAGTCAATAACAAAAGTTCATCTCAATACTTTGTTATATATTGCGGACAGGTGTCTTTTACACTGATAACAAGTTCATTACGGAGCCATTAATACAGGTAACGAGTGGAGGACAGAGGAGACTCTTAAAGAAGAAGTTACAGGTCTGTGAGAGACAGAAATCTTGCTTGTTTGTAGGTGACCAAATACTTATTTTCCACCATAATTTGAAAAAAATTCTTTAAAAATGAGACAATGTGGTTTTATGGATTTTTTTTCTCATTCTGTCTCTCATAGTTGAGGTTGTCAGGATTCGGCTGGCTGGATGTGGATCCTCTGTGTCAGCGAGGGATTGGCGTGGACCATGTCGGTGGACCGGTTCTAAGTTGCTACTGGTATTCACCAGAGCCCGCCGCAAAGCGGGATGGTCTTGCAGCGGCGGTAGCAACCAGGTCATATACACCGGCAACGGCTCAACCTCTCTGACTGCTGAGATAGGCGCGGTACAAGGGATTAGGCAAGAGCAAGGTCGGACGTAGCAGAAGGTCAGGGCAGGCAGCAAGGATCATAGTCAGGGGCAACGGCAAGAGGTCTGGAACACTGGCTTGGGACACACAAGGAACGCTTTCAGTGGCACAATGGCAACAAGATCCGGCAAGGAAGGGAAGGGGAAGTGAGGTTATATAGGGAACTGCACAGGTGAACACACTAATTAGAACCAGGTGCCAATCAGTGGCGCACCGGCCCTTTAAATCGCAGAGAGCCGGCGCGCGCGCCCTAGGGAGCGGGGCCACGCGCACGCCGGGACAGAACAGACGGGGAACGAGTCTGGTAAGCAGGCCGGGATGCGAATGGCATCCCGGCTAGGGACATTATCGCAGCGCTCCCGGTCAGCGGGTCTGACCAGGGCGCTGCGAACAGGAAAACGCTGCGAGCGCTCCGGGGAGGAGCGGGGACCCGGAGCGCTCGGCGTAACAGAGGTATACCTATGATAAATATTACAGGCCTCTCTCATCTTTTTAAGTGGGAGAACT
Source organism: Hyla sarda (assembly GCF_029499605.1). Taxonomy (NCBI): domain Eukaryota; kingdom Metazoa; phylum Chordata; class Amphibia; order Anura; family Hylidae; genus Hyla; species Hyla sarda. Next base: position 69,255,673 of record NC_079194.1, on the reverse strand, counting down.
TGCACAATTGGTGGCTGACTAAATACTTTTTTGCCCCACTTTATGAGAAAAGTCAGAAAAAAGTGAAAACTTACCATTCGTAGGTGGTGGGATACACAATGGGTGTCCATTTGTTTCACACCATCCCATTGGAAAGATGTCAGTGGATTCCATATGCACAATGCACTCCAGGACAGGAGTCTTTACACCTAGTGGACAAGAAAACATAATGTTATGGTAAACCGTTTTACTCTAGCATTTGTTTTTCATATTCAATCATTGTTGCCGATGTAATGCCCAAATCCTGATCACAATGTAGTTATGATTTTTATTTCTTCAGAGTGTGTGACTGTAGACGTGAAAGGACGATGTATTACTAATCCAATATCCTATGAAGCATTGCTTCTCACATCAGGAAATATTAAGCAGTTGAAGCAGCCCTAAACTCCACATCAAAAGTCAGCGACCCCCCCCCCCATGTTACTGCGAATAAAACCCACTGCTGTTCCACAACATATACAGCAGTCTGCAGAGCAGAATATTCACAGGACACCTAGAATCTGCTGCAGATTATTTACTCAGTAAGTGAATGGGGTATGTAAATACTTAAAGGGTACCTCTCATCAAATAAACTTTTGATATATTTTAGATTAATGAATGTTGAATAACTTTCCAATAGCATGTTAATGAAAAAAATGCTTCTTTCTATTGTATTTTTCCCGATCAGTCCTGTCAGCAAGCATTTCTGACTCATGCTGGAGTCCTAAACACTCAGAGCTGCCAGCCTGCTTTGTTCACAGCCAAACAGGCTGTGAACAAAGCAGGCTGGCAGCTCTGAGTGTTCTCCTTTGTGAACAAAGCAGACTGGCAGCTCGTAGTGTTTAGGAGTCCAGCATGAGTCTGAAATGCTTGCTGCCAGGACTGGTAGGGAGACCCCTAGTGGTAATTTCTTCAAAGTGGAAAATTAAATAGAAAGAAGCATATTTTTTTAATAACATGCAATTGTAAAGTTATTCTGCATACATTAATCTATAATATATCAAAAGTTTTTTTTGATGAGAGGTACCCTTTAATAAGTATTGGGGTATATAAATACTAATAACATTGTACCTAATTGTGTGTGAAGTGTGAACCTGGCATCATGTGGTGGCACCATACAGCTACGCAGAACAAGCCCTTGAGAACCCTTGGTGTCTCTAGTCCATTTACAGGCACCCAGCACTTATGCTCCATCATCTCTTTAACACTAGTTTGACCGGTTTGCACTCTACAGACCTTTTATAATTTATTATTGTAATGTGGATGATTTTCTTCCCATGTGACCATTACATTTGTGAAACACAAACTGAAAATGCTGCTTATAAAAACTAAAATTCGATTCTAGGTTCAAATAATCTGAGGACTATAACCTTCGAGCTGGAGCCAGACATATGGGCCAGTGATCTTTGTGACAGTAGCGATGCAGATATCCTGTGGCTGGAATGGATTGACGGCCTCAAGCTTCATACGTTCCTGTAGAACATGTTCATTCTGGACCTGCAAAACAAGAGAAGCCCATGTTATTCAGAATCTTATTTAGAATGTGCCAGATGAGGCGAGTGAAGATGGGTCGAAAATAGGTTCCTGTCATTTTTCCAATAGCCACATTTTATTTCCCGCAGACATAACTGTAACTGTAACGGATCTGAACTGTGGACAGCAGCCTGTGATACCTGATGGTGCCATCATACTGAATTGCTGTGGCTTACAACTGGAATTAGAATCCTTACAGGAGATGGTAAACATATTTCCACACATAGGTCTGGGAAGAGCACTGAGGAAAAGATGTGCATGTTGACAGCAACGTCATATACCACCAAGCTGTACAAGGAGCTTGGGGAGGTGTTATAAAGCTGAGTCTGGTAACAATCATGGAGTTTGCAGACCCATGAGAGGAGCTGGTTTATTGTTCCTTGGTCTATCTTGATAATGAGTAAACCAGTCTTCTCCATGAGGCAGAGGGTGCATGTATTGCTTATGTATAGCTGTAAAAGAGGTTTGCCGTATTGTGAAAAGTAAGTCTCAAAGGCAAGCTGATCAATTGATTTGCCAAGTTATTACTGTTACTATTTTTTGTTAGAAAGGCTTGGCCACGTAGGAGGTTGGCTTGCAGTGTCCTTGGTTGATCACTGCTATAGTAGAAAAGAATATGTGTACTGTGAGCATGGGAGTGGTCTGATCTGGATAGTCTGCTTGGGCTGTGGTTGGGGCAGCCCAATATGGTGCTCAAACTGTGTGGAGGTATGACCAAACTGTGTGATGGGATGTCCAAACTGTGTGAAGGTATGACCAAACTGTGTGAAGGTATGACCAAACTGTGTGAAGGTATGACCAAACTGTGTGAAGGTATGACCAAACTGTGTGAACGTATGACCAAACTGTGTGAACGTATGACCAAACTGTGTGAACGTATGACCAAACTGTGTGATGGTATGACCAAACTGTGTGAACGTATGACCAAACTGTGTGAACGTATGACCAAACTGTGTGAACGTATGACCAAACTGTGTGAACGTATGACCAAACTGTGTGATGGTATGACCAAACTGTGTGATGGTAAGACCAAACTGTGTGATGGTAAGACCAAACTGTGCAATGATAAGACCAAACTGTGCGATGGTATGACCAAACTGTGTGGAGGTATGACCAAACTGTGTGATGGTATGACCAAACTGTGTGATGGTATGACCAAACTGTGTGATGGTATGACCAAACTGTGTGATGGTATGACCAAACTGTGTGATGGTATGACCAAACTGTGTGATGGTATGACCAAACTGTGTGATGGTATGACCAAACTGTGTGATGGTATGACCAAACTGTGTGATGGTATGACCAAACTGTGTGATGGTATGACCAAACTGTGTGATGGTATGACCAAACTGTGAGATGTATGACCAAACTGTGAGATGTATGACCAAACTGTGAGATGTATGACCAAACTGTGAGATGTATGACCAAACTGTGAGATGTATGACCAAACTGTGAGATGTATGACCAAACTGTGTGATGGTATGACCAAACTGTGTGATGGTATGACCAAACTGTGTGATGTATGACCAAACTGTGTGATGTATGACCAAACTGTGTGATGGTATGCTTAAACTGGCGGGTACTATTTGGGGGTCGAGGAGATGTCTTTCCTTCAAAGTTGATAGACAGCTATGCAGGCCTGTAGAGTGGCCTGGATACTTACATGTGACATGTTGCCTAGACAGTAGGGTTTGTGTGGTGTCCTAGTTGGGACATAACTGAAAGTCATAGTTTAAGTCTTGAAGATAATGGATTAGGTAGACAAGAAGGATCCCTAAGAAGAAGGTCCATATAAGCAAATATCTGCCCTGCCGAGAGTGCTGAGCGGAGAACCTGAGGCAGTAGAGGGAATAGCATACTGAGTGGGGACATTGTGGGAAAGCACTTATAAGCAGGGCCCAATTAAGAGAGACACATGTGAGATAGACAGTCTAGGACCAGTGAGGACCCATGTAAAGTAACACAGGCAAGAGAGAGGCTCCTGGAGGTGAAAACAGGGACCTGAACCTGATTCTAAACTGATGAATATTGCTATACTCTTGTAACATTTGTTAAAAGGGTATTCCCCCAATTTAAAGCTAGGTGACTTTGTCGAGCACCACTCAGTAGACATCCTATTGTGGGAATACCCCTTAAAGGGTTACTCCAATGGAAAACATTCTCTTTTAAATCAACTTGTGCCAGAAAGTGAAACAGATTTGTAAATTAATTCTACTTATCAGCTGCTGTATAATACACAGGAAGTTCTTTTTGAATTTCCCTTCTGTCTGACCACAGTGCTCTCTGCTGACACCTCTGTCCATGTCAGGAACTGTCCAGAGCAGGATAGGTTTGCTATGGGGAATTGCTCCTACTCTGGACAGTTCCTACAATGGACAGAGGTGTCAGCAGAGAGCACTTGTTGTTGGGCAGAAAGGAAATTCAAAAAGAAAAGAACTTCCTCTGTAGTATACAGCAGCTGATAAATACTGGAAGGATTAAGATTTTTTAATAGAAGTAATTTACACATCTGTTTAACTTTCTGGCACCAGTTGATTTAAAAAAAGAAAATGTTTTCCAGTGGGGTACCCCTTTAATGTTTTTATCTGATCTAAAAACTGTAACCATCATGACTGATATACCACTCTATGTGAAGATAAGTCAAATTTATCTGTCTGGATTTCATAGATCTGCAATTGTCATCTTCTAAACGAAAACCTCACAAGAGTGCGAACTTCAGACCTTTCAGGAACACAAAGACCTCCTCGCTATTTAACATGCAAAGTCTGAATTTAACTACAAGCCTCAGAAAGTCAGTAAAAGATATTCCTTATCCATTCTGCATGATCTGGGAAGTTACTACTTCACCGAAGAACATCTTTAAGATTAGGCGGTAACTGGAGGCAATATGCCTGGATCTGTCTGTGTCATCATTTCATTACCACTGACATAGGTAATACAGTGTACAGAGCTCAGATAGGGGGCAGGACTACTCTCTATGTTCCCATAACCAGTCACTGGGGAAATAATAAGGAGACAAGGATTCACTTTAATGTCACTTTTTAATTGCAAAGAATCATTTAATATGTATCCCAGTTATTTTGACTACAGGCCTCAGATGCCCTAAAGAGTCTTAGTCCTAAAGCTGAGGAATTAAACATGACATATTTACTGCGAACCCTGTTCTACACAAGCAGAATTAAGAGAAAAGAAAGAGAAAAAAAAAAAAAAAGTTTCCCAGAGTCTATCTATATTTGGCCACTAGGTGACACTACAGGGCACGCTTTCGGCAAGACGTAGAAATTCAAGCGCTATACCAGGAAACATGGAGAAGATACAACGAACCTGATGTATACAAGATCTTCAAAGGCTGTGCATATAATATATTCTATTGTTCTCTGTCAGCAGCCACTTTAAATGATTAGTGGCTAACTATATTGTTCTTAAATGGGGCAACAGTCCACAATACTATTTACTTTTAGAAATGTCAAGTTTTGAAATATTTGCATATGCATTTGCATAATTCAGGGAAGTGCGGGGGAATAAACAGATTAAATGACTTGAGCAAAATTAACTCACATTGATTTTAAATAAATATGATCATGATTATATATTATATACACACACACACACACAGCGACCTCCCGACCTATGATGGCCCCGACATATGATCATTTCAACATACGAAGGCAGCATCAACATGCGATGCTTTTGTATGTCGGGGCCATCGCATAAACGGCTATCCGGCAGCGCTGACTGCTTCAGCTGCCACCGGATAGCCGTTTACGTTGCCCCGTGTGCTCCGCTGACGATCACTTACCTGTGCTCGGGGCTCTGGAGCGTCCTCTTCGGGACCCCCTGCATCATCGGCGCTCTCCATCGACGTCATCATGTCGCTGTGCACGCTGTCTCGTCATCCAATAGGAGCGGCGTGTGTAGCGACGTGATGGCGGCGACGGAGAGCGAGGATGCCGGGGAAGCAGAGGCCTTGCCGGAGCATCGGGGACACCCCGGGGATGCAGCAACAGTGATGGAAGGCGACATCCCGGGCAGCAGTGACTGTCCGGAGCGGCGGGGACATGCGAGTATAACCTCCAATACCAGTGGTCTTCAACCTGCGGACCTCCAGAAGTTGCAAAACTACAACTCCCAGCATGCCCGGACAGCCGTTGGCTGTCTGGGCATGCTGGGAGTTGTAGTTTTGCAACATCTGGAGGTCCGCAGGTTGAAGACCATTGTGGTATATTTTACATTGCACGGATCCCTCAACATACGGTGGTTTCAACAAACGATGGTTCATTTGGAACGGATTACCATCGTATGTTGAGGGATCACTGTGTGTATATATATATATATATATATATACACACACACACACACACTTATTTATTTAAATTACTTTAAAGGAGGGTGCACGCATGTAAAGGAATGTGGTTACCAGGTCCAACACAATAGTCAATGGATAAATGCAGCACACCAAATAAGTCTAAGGCTGCGGAATCTCCAGATGGAAAATTTCTGACCGGAGATCCCGAGTGCGGCCAGCACCGACTGAATCAGCTAGGACCGCGCAGACATTGCCGTCCTCAATAGACTGCAATGTGTTCCGTGAGGATATCAGCCTGAAGAAAGAGCAACGCCATTCTTCAGGCGGATATTTTAAAGCGGATTTTCCGTTCACAAATTCCACTTTCAAAACTCTGAAGTGGGAATTTGTGAACGGAAAATCCATTCACTAGCTTGTGCATTTTAGCAAGCAGAATTTCTGCCTGTAATTTCAAAGCGGAATTGCAGGCAGAAATTCTGTAGTGTGAACCTAGCCTATAGGTCTAAAGAACTGGCGATTTACTCCATAGTGTACAGCAGACAGACAACATCTTAGAAGCTTCACGCTACTGAAACATTGTCTGTCTGCTGCACACTATGGAATAAATTACCAGTTCTTTAGACTTATTTTGTGTGCTGCATTTATCCATTAGATATATATATATATATATACACACACACACACACATTATATATATATATATATATATATATATATATATATATATATATATATATATATATATATATATATATATATAGAATAGAAGGGTGCAGCACTCCCAATTACTGTTGAAAAAAACTTGTAGTTTATTCCATGATGCAGACGTTTCGACGATCTCTCACCGCCATTTTCAAGTGCAAAAAGCACTTGGAAATGGCGGTGAGAGATCGCCGAAACGTTGTCTGCATCATGGAATAAACTACAAGTTTTTTCAACACTAATCGGGAGTGCTGCACCCTTCTATTCTATACAAGTTGTGATCCGGGACACAGAGGTTCCATTGTGCCTCCACCCAGCTCATTTAATTTTTTCTTTGGATGTGCTGCTTCTATTTGAGTATATATATATATATATATATATATATATATATATACACACACACACACACACATATTAATTAATAAATAAATATATAAAGGTGAATAGATAGATAATTATTTGTATTTATTAAAAGGGCAGCAATCAGTGCTTTTCCTTAAATGCTTAGATGGTACGCAGTTGCTTTTGTCTCCTTTGTCCTACTAATAAAACTTTACTGCTGCTGCGTACAACCAGCTTAAGATGCAAGACATTGTGGAAAACCTGCGAGGTCTCAGCAGTGAAAAGCTCACCTCAGGGAGACAACTGTCAGGAGCAGCGGGAGCATTGCAATGAGTCAGATACTTATCCCAGTCAAAGACCTCTTCTGAATAACCTGAAGGAGAAGAATGACAAAGTGAGACACGTTACCTAGATTCACCAGATGTACTGTAGAAGGAGGCAATCTAAGAATGCTACATGCAACACAATGGGTATTTATAGTATTTTCAGTTGAAAAGGCCATTACGGTGCTCCTTCAAGTTACAGTAATAATCGGTTCCAGGGCGACCATTGTAAGTTGAAAATATTGTAACCTGAGGCCATTGTACCTTGAGGGATCACTTGTACAGTGATCCCTCAACTTACAATGGCCTCAACATGCAATGTTTTTTCTGGACCATTGTAATTTGAAACCAGACTCGACATACAATGCTACAGACAGTCCAGATCTGTGAGACGTGTCACAACTGGAGGAACTGACCAATCAGAATGGGCATTTTACTGGTAAATCACCTGTATTACTGAGGTGCAAGCACTGACTGGCTGTCTGGTAGCGCCCCCTACAGTACAGGGAGGAACGACAAATTCTGTACTACTCTTTACCTGTGCCAGGGTTAGCTGCTCCTTTGGACACCAAGTAAGGGCGGCTCCATTTGGGACACTGTGTGTACTGTATAGGACCCTAAAGAAGCTCCTGTCCTCTACTTAAACTATTGTTTCAAAACCAGGGTGCCTCCAGCTGTTGCAAAACTATAACTCCCAGCATGCCCGTACAGCCAACGGCTGTCCGGGCATGCTGGGAGTTTTGGTTCTGCAACAGCTGGAGGCACCCTGGTTGGGAAACACTGACAGTGATTACAGCTCCCAGCATCTCTTTCTTACTTTTATATGTAAGGATTTGCTTTATCTATATTAGTTATCTACTTGTTTTTCTTTATTCCTCACTTTTTCCTATTTTTGGATGACATTTTGGTTGCTTCAGAACCAATTACCAGGTTTTCATAGAGTTCTGGTCTCAACATACAATGGTCGTCCTGGAACCAATTAATATTGTAACTTGAGGGATCACTTGTACATTGCTGAATTTCAGTAAAAGCAGGAAACATTTATATTAGAGAAAGCCCTCCAACATTTACTATGCCATTTATCGGTTCATATGCTACTCTTGTACTTCCTACTTCCATAAGTTCTTCATCCTTCCAGTCTTCAACACCAATGAACTGTCAATGACCTTGACCCTTTAAAGAGAGACTAAAATTCACATGACCTACTTAAAGTGCCCCTGACATTTAACAAACTTTTTGACAAGTCACTGATGGACACTTTTGAGTGTGTATTACGGTGATTTCTGGGAGTCTCCAAGTGATTCTAAACCTTTCTGACGCCCCACACATGTGCCGTAATACACATTGACGGAACACGGGAGAAATACACATGGTGGCCGCAGGCAGGTGAACCCTGTGTCTCAATCACCAGGAGGAGAAGATGTGATGTCAGCAGAGAGGTGTTGCTTCCCTTTGGAATAGTGGACACCAGGCCACGCCTCTTTGACACTAGGGCACAGTATACAAAAAGGTGTTTTTTTTTTTGTTTTTTTTTATTGAAAAAAGCCACCAAATCTCCAATGAAGGGATTGCTTGCTATATGCTTGTCAGCCCATAGTGCAATGCGCCACCAGTTTAAGTATAACTGATGTGATAGATGCACTTCATACAATATTAAAGGAGGTCATTTTAAAAAATGTTTAACACATCATAATGGTATGTCAGACGTTTTGATTGGTAGGGTCCAGGAGCTCTCATTGATCGCTAAAAGAAAGGGGCAGAAGCATTCGGCTGAGCATTGTGCCCCAGAATTTTTATTTTATTTTACAGCCAAGCGCACTGGGGGACATGTATCAAAGATTTTAACCCTGTTTTTATTTTTGCGCAAAATTTTGCACAAGCAGTTTTTTTTTTGCGTCTTTTTTTGCGTACATTCTAGTGGAGAATTTCCTCCAAATGTGTATGTGGTGTCCCGGTACCGTATTTCATACTGTAACTTGGTTAGGAGTCCCCAAAGTCAGAGTTCCTAGGAACTGTGGGGTTCCGCTTCTTTGGTGTACCTTGGAGTGACATATTTAGTACGCACAAATTTATTAACTGCGTACATTTCATTTACCCGCAGAAATCTTGCACATTGACCACATTTTTTACGCAAATATAAGCCATCTTGGACTGCACGTAGCAAGATGCTCTAAATGATCGATTCCATTTTTCAAAGAGCAATTTATGAAACTCATTGCGCTTGATTAGCGCTTCTGCGCATAATTTAGAATTCGGCAAAAGGGGTAAACTGCTTCTACCATACACAAATAATGATACATGTCCCCCACTCTGTACAGTTTCATAGACTAGACCGCACAGTTTGTTCTCCGGGGAAAGCAGAGCATATCAAAGAATAAGGGATACAGCCCCACTTGGACACTCATCAATGATATGTCACTATGACATGTACTTTTTTTTTTTTAATGATAGGTAGCCTTTGAAAAGGACAATAGTGCCTTTTTCCCCCCCTCTATGCATACGTACCAGGAGGAGGCTGGACAGTCAGCCCCATCTTTAGGCTCCAACCTACAGGAAGAATTTGTGGGCTATTTCTGTGGCACACCATGGTCTGATAATTCCTAGAGTCCTCAGGCCGTAGATCATCGAGTTCAACCAGGAAATACTTGTCATTGAAGACCTGGGGGAGAAAGGGACTTCAGTAAGATATAACATGTTGCAGGTTCTTGTGTAGTCAAAAGTTAACATGTTAAAGGGATTGCCCAGGAATGAAAACAAAAAAGACAAAACTATTTTATATGTGTCTGTAAGTGGTACTCACCTACCCCAATGCTGCACAGCTGCCACTCCGATGATCTTGGTTCCAATGATGCCCTGTCCCCACAGGACTGCCCTCTGAGCCAATCACTGACTGAGGTAGGACACCACTGTGGCCAGTGATTGGCTGAGTGGGGCAGGTCCTGCAGGGATAACAAGTCAGAGGAACCAGGAAGAAATGGTAATGAGAAGGGACCAGGCAATGGGAACTGCAGCTGTGGGGGATTCTGGTGCCCAGACAACCCCTTCAAAGAGCACAAACAGTTCTCTGCTTTTTCCTTTGTACTTTTGGTTTGTTTTAAAGACATTCTCATAAAAAGATCTCCGTGTCTGCTACTGACAGTGTGTATTACTGTTCACACATGCAGCAAGGACATTGCCACGGGCAAAGAATCTAAAAGGGTAAGATACAAGTACAGAATTTGTATGGACATATCTGGTCTTTTGCCTGAATGAGCATCCTTACAGGTTGTGTACAGAGAATACATCAGTATGAGTGAAGATCCCTTTTAATAGTGTTAAGACTCAATTCCCACCTATGTTTTAATTTCTGTTATAAAATGTATCACAAAACAGACATAAGCAATGCACCCAACAGAACCCATTGATGATCAATGGGGTCCGTTGAGTTCTGGCATGGTGTCTGTCATCTGTCAGAATGACTAGTTCTGCATGCTGTGCTATTCTTCCTGTTAAGTACCGTATATAAAAGAACCAATGACAAAAAAACTCTCTAAAGTAGGGTCTAAAAGTAACCATACACATTAGATCTAAACCGATGATTTAAGCCAAATCATCAGAGGAAACTTAACAATGAACAACCATTTCAGCTGACAGACTGTCACCATCTGGAAAGAAGTCTGTCGTGTTTGAAATAGACCTTTTAACTTTCAGGAATTAATGTTTTTAGAACGTTTCCAGAAAGATTGTGCATCTTTTGCTCGAGTGAACAACTGTAATGGCCAATATGGACTACAATATGTATGGCTGCATTGGTAAAACATCATTCCTCAGACAGTTGTTTGCCCAACTGTTGTGCAACCATCAACCTACTTCTATCTAATGTGTGCCGCAATTTAAAAAAAATTACCATATATACTCGAGTATAAGCCGACCCGAATATGAGCCGAGGCCCCTAATTTCACCCCAAAAACCCAGGAAAAGGTATTGACTTGACTATAAGCCTAGGGTGGGAAATACATCATCCCCCCAGTCATCATCCAGACCCCCATCATTAACACCCTCATCATCATCACCGCATGTCATAATCCCCCCCCCCTTCATCATTACCCTGTCATCATCCCCCCTTCATCATCACCGCCTGTCATCATCTCACACCCCCCTTCATCATCACCGCCTGTCATCATCCCCCCCCCCCCGTCTTCAACCTGCGGACCTCCAGATGTTTCAAAACTACAAAACTACTTGCAGCTTTGAAACATCTGGAGGTCCACAGGTTGACGACCACTGCATCCTTCGTCATCATCCAGACCCCTCCCCCCACCCCCTTTAGTTTTGTACTTCCCTCCGCTCGGCGGGAAGGAAGGGTGAGCTGGTCCAGGCCATCTGTGCTGCAGGGACCATCCGGTGGGGAGGGATAGTCGTTCCGGGCTGTCCATGTTCATGCGCAACGTCCCTGTGCGTTGTCGTCAAGGCAACGTCACTATTCGGGCCCGAAGCGCGGAGAAGAGGCCCCCCCCCCCGGTGAAGATGGACAGCCTGGAACGACTATCCCTCCCCACCGGACGGTCCCTACAGCACAGATGGCCTGGATCAGCTCACCCTTCCTTCCCGCCGAGCGGAGGTGAGTACAAAACTAAAGGGAGTGGGGTCGGGGGGGGTCTGGATGATGACGAAGGCTACAGTGGTCATCAACCTGCAGACCTCCAGATGTTTCAAAACTACAACTCCCAGCATGCCCGGACAGCCAATGGCTGTCCGGGCATGCTGGGAGTTGTAGTTTTGAAACATCTGGAGGTCCGCAGGTTGAAGACCACTGAGGGCGGAGAGTTCACTTGAGTATAAGCCGAGGGGGGTGTTTTCCGCACGAAAAATTGTGCTGAAAAACTCGGCTTATACTCGAGTATATACGGTAAAACCCAGTTCAACAAGAGTATGTAACACTTGTATCACCTTAGTCACTGTTGCAGGAGCAATGCATGTTGGATCTTTGGGATTTATCGCCTCTATTTTCATGCCAGATGTGAATGTATGATTGGGAATCTGCGTTTGTACCTAGAAAACATATCAATACAGAGAAATAGCCATTTAACTTCTAAGCAAGTGTGCATTAGAGTTACCCTTAAAATGTTAATGTTCAGGCTTTTGCTTAGTTACACAGACTGAGTGACACATACAGATATCCCATCTGGTGCCTCATAGCCATAGTTGTGCAAAATCAAAAAATGGTGCATGCAAAATATTGTGATCTGCCGCAACCACGCTGCGTGGCAACTATGCTGGACTGATGGACACAAGTAAACCTGACCTAAGATGGACAGTTAAATGTTTTCAAACAAGTAGCATTTCTAGTTTATTTCCAGATTAGAACGATTTCCTGCACCGTGGAACCATCACCCGTGGAATGTTACAAACCTGAAAGAAGTCGGCTGGTACATGGTTTCCAGTGTCTTCTAAGCACTTTGTCAGTATTTCTTTCCACTTCTCTGCTGTGTTTAGATGAACAATTTCTGCAATTTAAAAATATTTTCATTGATAAAGATTTCTAGGATCTGACCTCACCTGTAGGTACAAGGCCAAACACTTATGCAGAATATTAGGAGAGGGAGAATTTACTTACCTTTGGGGGGCTTTATTTCATAACCATTCTGACTAGCCCACCCTATTTCATGCAAGGATGGGCTAAGGTAGAAGCAGTGTAGGCTTGGCCACTCAGGGGCTCCTTCATACTGCAGCTGAAGTTGCCCACCAATGTTGTCTAGCACTTGGACTGGCCATGCAGCCAAGGAGTCTTCTGGGTGCTGGAGCTCCAGTCTGCAACCAGGCCCAAACAAATCTAGTGGGTCTTTCCCTCTGTGTGGCTGCATGGGCATAGAAAACATACAATTTTATTTTGTTTATTCAAGGGATGAATAATAAATAAAATCTCTGGAATAAAGCAAACCCAAGAAAGGCAGATTTACTACATCAACAAAATACAATTGGATAATACTACACTTTCCAGAACTCTAAAACTGCAGTCAAAAGTAATATCAAAATAAAGGTGACTTGGTATAACATGGCAGCTAAGGTGGTCTAGGGACTGGGGACACAGAACTGAAGAGGCTAGAAACAGATCTAAGTAACCTGATATACATGGGTGGAGTCTGGATTGCAATGGCCCAGATTACACTACAGTGGCCTTTTTGACAAAGTAAGGCTCCTTTCACACTGTTATGACATGGCAGTGTGATACCTGTCAGGGGAGCTGGGGAGAATAGTGGGAGATAAAATACTGCTTGCGCCGTCTTTTTCTCCCCCTATTCCGTCAAAAAAAAAAAACGGTGTCTGACAGACCCCATAATTGTAAATGGGAGCCGTCAGGACCCGTTGTGCCCTGTCAAGAGAACTACTGTTAAAACTCAACGGCTGTGTGAAAGGGGCCTGAGAGTGCAAACTTCTCCACAAAGGATACAAGGCATTCAGTACTTCTATAAGTATAGGATGAAACTGTAATGTCCCAGTACTGGATATCCTCCTATAGTCCTATCAGCTTGAGTCCTTGAACGTCCCCAGGGCTCATCTGTAGTGTTCCCCCATAAAGTGTATAAGTTGTACATAAAGTGTAAAGGACCTTTGATATGGTCACATGATTGTTAGTCACGTGGTAAGGGTTGTCACATGTTCAAGTCAAATGTTTTGTTACCCAGAGAGCACCAGGTGACCAGATGACCTACAGCTAGCCTATGGGCTTGTTGCTCAGCCCCCCTTTATAAGAGGGGGAGGTACTACAATCACGCTCTTAGATCCTGAGTATAATTCCAGTCCAGACGTCTCAGAGCCAGTGTCCAGCACATCTGGAGGCTTCAAGCCTAAATTGCAGCCACAAGTCCATAAGTCAAGTCCTCTTTGTCTGCTGTCACCATCTTCAGTCAAGTCAGTTATAGTCAGTGTGGCTGTGTTAAAGTCTGTCAAGTCACCTCAAGTCCCAGCAAGCTGTGAGGTCCCCTGTGCTACTGGTCACCTCTCTGGGATCATGGCCTAGCTCTAAAGACTGTACCATCCGTCTACCTCAGTAAAAGCTACCGTTAACCTAACCTGGCCTTGGGCTATTATTTGCCCTGCCTAACCTAGGACTAGCGGTGCTACCCTCGGGTGGTTACACAGGCAAACAACGCCCTGGCGTCACGAACACAAAGATGTTAACACCATCTGCCCCTGGGCAATAACATCTGCCCCTACACTTCACATCACCCCGACACCACAAAACTATATAGTTATTGGCTTAACCAAATTTATTGAATGGTATACTTACGCCCTCTAGCAGATGAGTAGGTGCACTGCAGGCTCCTTTCAATGTCTCAACAAGAAATTCTTCCCAATTCTGCAATTTTTCTTTTAGAACTAAAGGAGAAAAACTTTGTAAATATAACCACATTTTAAAACTATTTATCTCATCTAACCTGCACAAATCAGTGTTTGAAGCAACACTGGATCTTGGGCATATTATTCCCTATCCTATAACACGTTATAGAGACATGTCAGAAGATAGCACTGTAGGGGAAGAGGGGGGGAGGGGATTGAAACAACCATGTTTCTAGTATGAAGGGGTCACAGAAGTCAATGTGAAGGCTTACAGCATGGCCTGGGGATGCAGTTATTTCTGAGCTAAAAGGCAAAGGCATATGTCACCTACCATTTAAAGATGTTCTTTAGACAGTACTAATAGAGAATCATTTCCTTACTGAATGTATTCATAGTTATTTCTTCATTTATTACCACTTGTTGATTTTAGTAGTTTCTCTTCTATCCCTTTTATGAAGTTGTTACAGGGGGACAAACTAGGAAAATGCCCAGGACCCTCATGCCCAAGGGGCACCAGACTTTTGGCCTAGTGACCTGAATCTACAGGGCATATGCAGCGCTCCAGTCGGCACCGCTGACCGCGAGCGCTGCTCCCATGTTCCCTGAGGGGACGCGATACGAGGTGCGGGACGTGCCCGCTCTCGGATCGCGCCCCGTGTCTCTCACCTGCCCCGTCCTCCTGCTCAGTCCCGTCGCGCGCGCGCCGGGTCTCTCATATTTAAAGGGCCAGTGCATCATTAATTGGTGCCTGGCCCAATTAGTTCCTAACACTTCCTACACTTTATAAACCCACTTCCCCTTCCTGTCCCTGGCAGATCTTGTTGCCTTGTGCCCTGAGAAAGCATTTCTGTGTGTTCCCAAGCCTGTGTACCCAGACCCTTGCCGCTGCCCCTGACTACGAACCGTTGCTGCCTGCCCAGACCTACTGCTACGTCCGACCTTGCTCTTGCCTTATCCTTGTGTACTGCGCCTGTCTCAGCCGTCAGTGAGGTTGAGTTGCTATCGGGTGGAACGACCTGGGGGTTACCTGCCGCTGCAAGTCCATCCCGCTTTGCGGCGGGCTCTGGTGAAAACCAGTAACCCCTTAGATTCCGTTCCCCTGGTACGGCCCACGCCATCACCTCACTGACACAGAGGATCCACCACCCATGTCTTCTCCGCATACCAGTCCGGATCCTGACAGCTATGATGTGTATTTCTATAAAGTAGTGATGTCCCGATACCACTTTTTTTTAAGACCGAGTTCCATTTTAGGAACTGTTTAAAGTAGGAGCAAATCCCCATAGAAAACCTATCCTGCTCTGGACAGTTCCTGACATGGACAGTGGTGTCAGTAGAGAGCACTGTGGTCAGACAGAAAGGAAATTCAAAAAGAAAAGAAATTCCTGTGGATCAGACTGCAGCTGATAAGTACTGGAAGATTAAGATTTTTTAATAGAAGTAATTTACAAATCTGGGACTATTACATGCAATCTGTAGATTGCATACACTGATCAATGATATGCCATAGCATAGCATTGATCAGTGTTATCATGCTCCTTTACTTCTGCCTGCCAAGGCTAGTAGCAGTAATGTAGCAACGATTGGACGGCACAGAGCCCGGTAAGGGACCTCCGGCTGTCCTCACAGCTGATCGGGACAACGTGATTTCCCCGCGGTGATCCCGATCAGCATCCCTGAGCTAACCGGCAGTTAACTTTTGGACTTTTAGATGCCGTGATCGGTGATGTTCGGCATTAGCCACAGGTCCCGGCTATAATGCATGCTTGGCTGCTGGGTGCGCTGCATAGTTCGGCACCTTGTGATACCTGCCAGCAGAGGTCCCGCCGGCAAGTATCGGATTAGGTATCGGGGACATTTGCAGGAGTACGAGTACTCATGTAAATGTCCAGTATCGGTCCAGATACCGATACCAGTATCGGTATCTGGACATCCCTACTATGAAGTGATATGCTCACTTTTTAATGCATTTTGCATGTAGTGTAAAACGTAAGGTGGTTGTATAAGATTAGAAATACAAGGCTGCTTTGTTCAAGAAACAGTGCCATTTTGGAACATGGGCTGGGTCATGTATTCAAGTAAATGAGGCTGAACTGCAATACCAAAAACAAGTGTTTCCCACCCAAAGTGCCTCCTGCTGTTGCAAAACTACGACTCCCAGCATGCCCGGACAGCCAACGGCTGTCCGGGCATTCTGGGAGTTGTAGTTTTGCAACAGCTGGAGGCACCCTGGTTGGGAAACACTGCCATACACATTTAATATGTACTGTTTTTAGAACAAAGAAGCCAGAGCATTTTTCCCCCTATTTTATGGAAAATAAATAAAATTTTCCCTAATTAATTGGTATATGGGGGGTTCTAAAATGTCTACCCAACGTTGGAAGGTAACAGTTGTACCCATCATTGTAAAGCAAAATGCTGTCTTAGTCTATAACCTAAATATAAGAATGTGTTAACAATCAGGTAACCTGTTACGCAGCAGTTGTTTCAGTCTGGAACATAACATTTTCTCCTTGCCGAGGGCATTCTTTTGTTACAACCAGGCTTACTCTAGGGACTGCACATTCACAGACATCAAACCTTGTGCCCATCAGTATTGGCAAGATGTGCAGAACATTACATGTATTCAGGGGAAAGGAGCTGTCCTTACCGTCTACAACAAATACTAGGGAATAACCATTCATAGCTTTTCTATGTTATTTTTGCAGGTCATTTAAATTGACAGATATTATCTAATCTTTTTTTTGTCCGGAACACTTGTATTCAAAAATAAACCTACTGAACCCCTGGAATAAATGTCCCTAGCAATATTTTTAATTAGTATCATTTTTATTATTATTGTTGTAATATCTTGTTTACCCTGCTTCTTATCCTCTTGCTTTGTGGGCAGTACACTGTGATATGTATATATATATATATATATATATATATATATATATATATATGCTGTAGAAGATCTCATACATCTTTTCCTTACCGCAGACTACACGTCTTTACGTTGACATATGTCAGACAAATGACAGCTATTTCAAACAATCCCAACATATGGTCGAATATGGGTTTTCAATGGAGAGAAAGGAGGAATGCCACTGCCAGACATCTCTGAAATCCAACATACCTGAACCTTTTCTCTCCAGACATCCGTCATTGGGAAAGAGTCAAAAGGCTACCAAAACACATGATGGCGCCCACCTGAGAAGTTCAGTACTACAGGACAGCTACACGCCTACTGTGCATGCTCCGGATAACCCAGCCAGCCCAACAGGGAAATACACAGCAAGAGCTGCACTTGAATAGCCATAGTGGGGGTCATGACCATTGGAAACTACTTGCAAAGCTAAGGACAGGAGTCGGAAATCATGAAAATCAGGACAAAATACTTGAAAACCAAGGTATTTATAAATATGTTGTATGATTTACAACTTAAATGACCTGATGATATCACCCCATAAAGCTGTAACGCTCTATGGCCTATGCATAGAATGATCTCTGATCCCAGCTCCCGATTTCACTTTATACATAACCTTCCAATTTACATTGTAGCAATGGCAGTTGTCAGGAAGGAGTTAAAGGGGTTGTCTTATTTAGAAAACCCATTGTAAAGAGGTTATCCAGGAATAGAAAAACAGAGCCAATATATCTTTGAAAAAAACAGCACCACACCTGTCCTTAGGTTGTATGGGGTATTACAACTTGGCTCCATCCACTTCAATGAAAATGAGCAGCAATACCACACACAACCTGAAGATAGAGTACACCACCAGGTTTGTTAGTTAAACATTCTACATATATAGTGACATATTCTTATCTTATGTCTGTAAGACATCATTTGTCAACAGATGGTCAAAAAAATAAAAATAAAATATGTTGTATCTTACTTTCTGGTGGACTAAGGGTCCTCTTGTTCAGCTGGGCCCACCCAATGGAATGAAGATCAGAAGCCACAATATCACACCAGAAGTCTGCTGACCGGTCTTCCCCACATCCATCATATCGTAAGAGTAGCAACTTGCCACAAGTAGTGATGATAGTTGCAATCCAGTAAGACTGGGGGTCTGTCCCAAGTGGGACCTCTAATTTCATTCCTGGAGACAAACCAGTCTGCATGGAGGTGTCCACCTGTCACACAGGAAATATAGTACAATTTAGCTTTCCTAATGGTAGGCATATGAATGGCCTCTAAAATCATAAAGGAATCAGCTATTCAGTTACAACCAACCAGCTTTGACTTAAAGGGGTTGTGCAGTGATTAAAGGGGTTATCCAGGAAAAAAACAGTTTTTTATATATGAACTGGCTCCAGAAAGTTAAACAGATTTGTAAATCCTTTCAGTATTTATGAGCTGCTGAAGTTGAGTTGTTCTTTTCTGTCTAAGTGCTCTCTGATGACACCTGTCTTGGGAACTGTCCAGAGTAGAAGCAAATCCCCATAGCAAACCTCTTCTACTCTGTGCAGTTCCCAAGACAAGCAGAGATGTCAGCAGAGAGCACTGTTGCCAGACAGAAAAGAACAACTCAACTTCAGCAGCTGATAATTATTGGAAGGATTAAGATTTGTTAATAGAAGGAATTTACATATCTGTTTAACTTTCTGGAGCCAGTTGATATATAAAAATATTTTTTTTCCTGGACTTAATACCCCTTAATACCCCTTTAAAACATATTCCCTACCCAGAGGATATGCGTACACACTGCTATTCCATACTTTATGGGAGTTGCTGGAGATAGCCAAATACACCACTCAGCTATGTTTGTCACCTTCTATAGATAATGAATGGAGCGGCGGTGTGTACAAACTACTGATGTTCCGATCTGACAGGAGACTCTGGTCCCTGTTCTTAAGACCACAGGGGTCACAGCAGTCTGAGATCCATGTTAAGAAACATGTCCCACTATTCTGTGGAAAGGACTTAAATCTTAATTGTGAAACAACTAATTTATTGCAAAGATCCACTTAAAAGACCTCTACCAATTGCTAAAACCCAAGGAGAGAAGCGCTTAGCTGGCACCATAACCATTCATTTCCACTTGGTACTGGTTGACTCTTTCATGGCAAAGCAAAAGGTGTACAGATATACAGACAGTCTCCTATACTACCCAGTACTCTTTGCTCTCTGAGGAAAGCCAAGAACAGCCAAAAATAAAAGGGTTCAGTTAGGCGCTTCGGCCCATTTTAGGCTGGGTTCACACTACGTCCATATTTTAAAAAAAACGTATGCGGTTGCAGTACGGTTTTTAAACCGGAGTCAAAACCGTGGTTGACCACGATTTTGTCTCCGGTTTAAAAACCGTACTGCAACCGCATACGTTTTTTTTTTTTTTTTATATGGACGTCAATGGGAAACGCACATGTATACGGTTCCATATGGGAAAAACGTATACATTTTTACTTTGCACATGCGCATTTGAATCCTAAAGTCCCCACCCAAGACCCCTCCCATTAAAAATGGACAAAATTTTCAAAAACGTATGTTTTTTTTTTTTCTTTAAAAACTGACGGAACTGTATGCACTTTTAAAAACAGTATACTGTTTAAAAACGCATACAGTTTACTTTTTTCCATACTGTTCCATCCGTTTTTTAGCCATACAGTTTTCTTTAGAAAAACGGATTGAAAACAGTCTGGCAAAAATGTAGTGTGAACCCAGCCTAACCCTTTACATATAATTGGAGGTTGAGGTTTCTTGTGAGTGACAAAACTTTTCTGGGGTTCTTATGTAGTAATAAAAGTAAAGGGAGTAAATAGCTACATAACACATGTATTTCTTACTTGTTAGTGTCTTCAAACTTATTACTGCAGGGAACCATGGGAAAGCTGGTGCATGCACAACTACTTACCCAAATTATCTCGTAAACATCATAACAAAGTACGATAGATGAAAAGAGGAACAAACTTAACACTGTCTAGTCATCTTGTGTTTTGATCTCATGATCCACGTGTCAGTCTGAAGTATGTCGATATTAAATTAATGTGAAATGGTAAGCCTTTACTTTAATAACTCACATGTTTGAAAAAGCTGTGAGGAGCCGTCGTACTCTCCGTCTCTTCTAAATACTCCTCCCAGTTAAATTCTGCCTCCTCAAGGCTGGAGTCTGCAGCTTTACCCAAAAAAAAAAAAGTTGCTGACACATTACAGTCTCCCTTAAATGGGAAGTGAACCGAAAATATATTCATACATTACAGAGGAGCAAACGTGTTCTTGTCTTCTTGGAACGTACAAGGCAATGTGCACTTCATTCTTTGCACAAAACTATGAAATATATATATAGCTTTATAGCTTCTAATTCATCCTCATGTTTTTATTAATTTGTTTACACACATTACTGGCAGAGGGAACTTATAAAAACAACTTAAAGGGGTACTCCACCCCTAGACATCTTATCCCCTATCCAAAGGGGATTACCTTTGCAATAAAATTGGATTTCCCATTCTCAATTTGGCATGTGTAGTTTTTTTTTTAATTTTTTTTTTTAACAATACTGTTAGGGGATAGGGGATAAGATGTCTGATCACTGGGGTCCCGTCCTGGGGACCCCCACGATCTGGGCTGCGGCACCCCAGACATCCAGTGAGGGGTGTGGCCGTGACGTCACAAGCGGGGTGTGACGGGGACGTCATGAGCCTCCGCCCAGCATCACCAGTCATCCAGCAAAAAGCAAAGTTCGCTCTGTGCACTGGATGTCTGGGGTGCCCCCAGATCGCGGGGTTTCCCAGCGGCGGGACCCCTGCGATCAGACATCTTATCCCCTATCCTTTGGATGGGGATAAGATATCTAGGGGTGGAGTACCCCTTTAAGAAGAATTTGTCAGTATTGTTGAAAAAAAAAAAAAAAACACATGCCAAATTGGGAATGGGAAATCCAATTTTATTGCAAAGGTAATACGACAAAAGCAGCAGGCATATAGAACATGGAAATAAAGTTGTGCAACTAAGGGCCATATTAAATGGTTCAAGATGCATTGTAAACAATATCAGCATACATGGCTTGGTTATCTTGCCGCTTTGAGCAGACACACTGCGATGTCGCGGGGCGCATGCGCAGTATACTCCGACATCGTGGCAGCTCTCGGCCTAGCTCATAGAGCAGGGGGAGCGGTCGCAATGTGAGAGTACACCATGCATGCGCAGCGACTCACACATCGCTTCAGTGTGTCTGTTCGTAGCGGCATATTGCCGCTCCAAGAAGGCTCATGTACACGTACCATACAGCAGTCCTTCAGCGGTGGATCTGCAGCGAAAAAATACGCTGGGGATCCGCTTGTCATCATATCCTTACCCCATATCCTGTCCCCATATGCTGACCACCTATCCCGTCCTCCTACCTCCTATAAGTAACATGTGTGCCAAGTTTCATGTTAATATCTTTACCCGTTTGGACGTGATGCTGGAACATACATACATACATACACACACACACACACACACACACCGGCCCTGATTTACTATTGTGAACCCGACATGTTTTGTTGGGTTGTGTGCCAGAAAATCCTGTCTGCGCCGGAATTTGCGCTAGAATTCTGTCTGTCTGAAAAACCCGACCAACTCTCTATTTTACTGCTAAGACCCGAAAAAGGGGCGTGTTCCCGACATTTTCATAAAAACCCAACATATTTACTAAAGTTTCCACAGAAAATGTGGTGGATTTGAGCTGAGGAAAACTCTACAGATCAGAGCATGTGTAATAAAAAGCTAAATGTAGGGAAAGTGGAAAATGTAGGGAATTACAACCCACAAAGAAACCTACACAACACTCTTAGTAAATAGGGGCCATTTAGTATGTATATATATTATTTTTATTATTATTATAGTACATTAATTTATTAATTTCCATGCATGTCTGCAGTCATATTTATCCTATATATAAAGTCATATATAAAAAAAAATTCTTCTGGACAACATTTCTTCTGAGACACTGGTACAAATTTGTCATAACCCTGTGGCATATGTATGAAAAGGTTTTTCAGTGTATTAGAAATATTCTGCACAAGAAGGTTTTTATGGCAGCTTTTTGCTTTTGCTTATTTCCATTATGTTTATGAACTTGAAAATGTTGCAAAATATGTCACATGAAATATTTGCCAGAATAAAAAAAATTGTCAAAAACTGTTTACATGCAAACAGCAAATGAATGGTAACATTTCCCATTAATCTGCAGTTTTTGTATATAAACATCACATTGTTCAGCTTCAGAAAACACTTCATTGGGAGAGGCTGCACTTGCAAATCTGAAGTCAGTATAAGAGTTTGAGACATTTATTGTGTGAACATGATGGAAGTTTCTTATGTCGTAGTGAAGTATCACCATCTGAAGAACCATATACGGACTCCAATGATGGGGATTCCAAGCCATGCCAAACACGAACAACTTTTGACCTTTAAGTGTACACTTCCAAACGCAGCCAGCACTGACTGATTCAGGTGCTAGGAACGCACAGACATTGCCGTCCCCAATAGACGGCAATGGCTGCAGAGCAGAATTTTTCGAGCGGAATTTCCAGGATGAAAGTCCACCTCGGAAACTTTGCAGTGTGCACTGTGCACTGTGCACTGCCAGCAATGGGACTCTGCTGCAACAGATTTTTCAAGCATAATTTCAATTCTGAAATTCCGTAGTGTGAACCCGGCCTTAGGGACAAGATGATAACATGCACTACAATGTTCTTTATCTGGAACATGGGGGCACTTTAACCTCTTAAGGACCCATGACGTACATGCACGTCATGAGTCTGCTCCCGTTCTATAACTCAGGGCCACGGCGTCATAGCGGGTCGGGCCCGGCCTCCAACAACGGCCGGGGCCGTGGCTAATAGCGTGCAGCACTGATCGCGGTGCCCTTTAGACGCAGCGTTCAACGTTGAACGCCGCGTCTAAAGTGAAACTAAAATGTTGCCGGTTAGCTCAGGGAGCTGTTCGGGATCGCTGCGGCGAAATCCTGGCATCCCGAACAGCTGTTAGACACGAGGAGGGTCCCCTACCTTGCCTCCAGGTGTCCGATCGCCTAATGACTGCTCAGTACCTGAGATCCAGGCATGAGCAGTCAAGCGGCAGAATCATTGATCAATGGTTTCCTATGAGAAACCAGTGATCAATGATAAAGATCAGTGTGTGCAGTGTTATAGGTCCCTATGGGACCTATAACACTGCAAAAAAAAAGTGGAAAAAAAAGTGAATAAAGATCATTTAACACCTCCCCTAATAAAAGTTTTAATCACCCCCCTTTTCCCATAAAAAAAAAAAAAAAAACTGTACGTAAATAAACATATGTGGTATCGCCGCATGCGGAAGTGTCTGAATTCTAAAAATATATCGTTAATTAAACCGCACAGTCAATGGCGTACGTGCAAAAAAATTACAAAGTCCAAAATAGTGTATTTTTGGTCACTTTTTATATCATGCACGAAAAAATGAATAAAAAGCAATCAAAAAGTCTGATGAACATAAAAATGGTCCCGCTAAAAACTTCAGATCACGGTGCAAAAAATGAGCCCTCATACCGCCCCATACGCGGAAAAATAAAAAAGTTATAGGGGTCAGAAAATGACAATTTTAAGCGTATAAATTTTCCTGCATGTAGTTATGATTTTTTCCAGAAGTGCGACAAAATCAAACCTATATAAGTAGGGTATCATTTTAAATCGTATGGACCTACAGAATAAAGAGAAGGTGTAATTTTTACCGAAAAATGTACTGTGTAGAAACGGAAGCCCCCAAAATTTACAAAATGGCGTTTAAAAAAGAAATTGTCTCACAATGATTTTTTTTCCCGTTTCGCTGTAGATTTTTGGGTAAAATAACTGATGTCATTACAAAGTAGAATTGGTTGCGCAAAAAATAAGCTATCATATGGATTTTTAAGTGCAAAATTGAAAGAGTTATGATTTTTTAAAGGTAAGGAGGAAAAAACGAAAATGCAAAAACGGAAAAACCCCGGGTCCTTAAGGGGTTAATAAGGCGTGCAGAGAAAGAGTGATCTGGTGGAGGAATCCTGTTGTAACCACAGAGAAAAGTAAAGAAGGGCCGTTGGGGCAAAGAAGAAAGCAGTAGGGATCTGCTGTGGCTATGGATGACGTTGGAAGGATATTGGGGGAGATTTATCTAAACTTTTGTAGGAGGAAGAGTGGTGCAGTTGCCCATAGCAACCAATCAGATCGCTTTTTCATTTTTCACAGGCCTCTTTAAAATAAAAGAAGCGATCTGATTGGTTGCTATGGGCAACTTCACCACTCTTCCTCTGCACTGGTTTTAAAAAATCTCCCCCCCACCCTCTCTGGCAAAGTAGAGAGGGTGGAGGGGAGGTGCTAAATATGGGGTGCCTAAAGATAACATTATTTTTTACTTTTTTTTAACTGACTGGGGCCAGATACTGAAATATCTTTTTCTCTTATCTTTCTATTTTTATAATGTTTTTGGGTGACATATTGCTCTGCTCTGTTAGCAGCATTTAGAGCAGTGTTTCCAAACCAAGGTGCCCACAGCTGTTGCAAAACTACAACTCCCAGCATGGTACCCACCCAATGGTACCCAGAGGGATCCTCCATACTCTCTCTTTAAGACCACTTAGGTGCTGTGGTTGCTATTATCCACAGCATCCAAGGAGTTAAATGGGTACTCATTAAAACAAATTTTTGCTATTGCACTTATGGTAAATAAAAAATCTTTCTAATGAACTTTCTAATGAAGTTTTCTATGTTTTATTTGTGTTTATAAAAAGCTGCCACTAGGTGTCTCCCTACTTGTCCAGATCACATTTCCCCCTTTCTCTTGCACAGACTTTGGATTCCTGCTGGCCTGACAGAAGTCCAAAATCAGGAAATGCAGTCTGGTGTGCTGAAGGAGGTGTGTGCTGCCTTAGCCAATCATAGCCCATCTCACACTGAACTGCTGTGGGCTGTGTGTAACAGAGTGAGGGAGGAAGTTCTCCCCTGTATGGCTTCAGATGATATGACGCCTGCTGGGGAACGCCCCTTCCCAGTCTGTGAATCTGACTTAGACTGAGCAGAAAATACAGAGCAATATCAAGGTAGAAAACTAACAAATAAAAATAAAGGCAGGGGGTGGTTTATCATGATGGGGGCAGTGAACTGAGAGGATTATAAAATTTAACAAGATCATGACAGGTACTGTAATCATCAAAGATCCAATTCTGGCTGTTGCATCAGGCTGTGTTCACACGTTGCGACTAACTAGTGATACCGCAAACAACTGCCGCGCTTTTGCCGTTCTACTGCAAATGACCAAATACACTGTAGAAATGACACATTTTGCAGTATATCTGTGGTAAAAAATGTCATTTCTACAGTATTTGTGGTCATTTGCAATAAAAACACCTGCTGTTTATGTTACAAACTACCCCTGCTGCTCCACCCCCATCCCCCCCCCCCCCCCCCCCCCGGAGTGCATTTTTGGTGGTGTAAAAACCACAACTATCAGCCGGCGCTGTACATATATGGCTAAAACCCTTTGCTCTGACATTTCTGTTAATAAAAATCTAAGCACACCCATCATTGTGCTGAATGGCCAATTTATTAAATTTTTTTGGGTTTGCACGTTCCATACAGCATGCACTCTCTGAAAATCTGAAACGTCCTCACACGTATTAATGCCATATCAGAAGACAGCGATTCCCTTTAAGTAACTGTGTATGGAGACTGACTGACAGCTTGTAGTCTGTTGCTAAGGAGACAGCGAGGAACAACTGACAGACAAATGGCAAGCAGCAAAATCTTTGAACGCACACATTAACATTTCCCTTAGTTTCCACAGAGCCTATGAGCATATGGTGAACTATTACATTTTCTAACCCAGTGTTTCCCAACCAGTGTGCCTCCAGCTGGTGCAAAACGACAACTCCCAGCATGCCCGGACAGCCGAAGGCTGTCCGTGCATGCTGGGAGATGTCGTTTTGCAACAGCCGTAGGCGCACTGTTTGGGTAACATTATATCCATTTAGAGTTCAGATAAAACAAGACCATACTTGTACCTTCATTGTGATGTTCCTGGGCACTCATGTTAGTAGGGTGACCACCAGCGGTGAGTGTGGGATTTGCAAGCTGCGTCTGTGACACCGGTCCGCCACTAAGAGTTCCCATTCAACCACCACTAAAAACAGAAATACATTACACATTATTCTTCAGGATTGGGCCTGACAAATATAAATGAGAGAACAGATAATCGCGGTCACAATGCACTCAAACATACAGAACAGAACAATGTACCGTATATTCAGAGTGCCATTCGTACATAATACACTAACACTATCCTTTACTCTTAGGTTTAGTAGGACTATTTAATCCTTTATATGACATAAGACTACTTTTTTTTTTTTAACAAAGAATACACCCTGTATCAAGGTTTTAGTCCTGGCATGCTTGGGGTGAATGAATATTGTTTGGCAAGGACATATTTAAAAAGGAAAACGGTCAGTTCTATATCATCCTCGAAGTGTCAAGGAGGCTGGGCTGAGCCAAAGCATGCACAACTCATCCTTCGACCACTCCTCCCTGCCTTTATTGATTGAGGTAGAGGGCTCATCTTCCAGCAATGAGCAGTGCACTCCAATAAGTCAAGGCAGGGAGGGGTGGGGGAGGGAGGAGGCATGCATGTTGTGGCTCAGCACAGCCTCCTTGAAACTTAAAGGGGTACTCTGGTGGAAAACATTTTTTTTTTTTTTTTTTTATGAACTGGTGCAAAAAAGTTAAACAGATTTGTAAATTACTTCTATAAAAAAAAAAATAAATCTTAATTCTTCCAGTACTTCTTAGCAGCTGTATACTACAGAGGCAATGCTTTTCTTTTTGAATTCCTTTTGTGTCTTGTCAACAGTGCTCTCTGATGACACCTCTGTCCATGTCAGAAACTTTCAAGAGCAGCATATGTTTGCTATGGGGATTTTCTCCTGCTCTGGACAGTTCCTGAAATGGACAGAGGTGTCAACAGAGAGCACTGTAGACAGACAGAAAAGAAATCCAAAAAGAAAATAATTTACTCTGTAGTATACAGCTGCTAATCAGTACTGAAAGGATTAAAAAAAATTTATAGAAGTAATTTACAAATCTGTTTAATCTTCTGGAGCCAGTTGACTTAAAGCGTACCCGTCAGATCCAACAAAACAACTTTTTTTTAAAAAGATATCACTCAGTACCTAATCCTGACCATGTGCATAAAATTTTTGTGTGTCTTGCACCTTTATTTTTTTATTACACTTTTAATTTAGTTCACTAGTCTGAATTCCTCTCAAAGGAAGGGGGCGTGGCCTCACTGCAGGTCTCCGCCCCCTCCCTCAGTATGCTGTCTGCTCACACCTCCCCTAGCATTAGCAAAACTACAATGCCAAGCTTGTCCTCACTGACTGTAGTGGGACACAAGCTGACAGTGGGAGGATTTTTCCTGCAGCTCTGAGCCCTGCGCTCACAGCTGTCAATCAAGGAAGTGTGTCCATGACATAGGTGATGATGCGTGGACACAGCAGGACTAGTATGTGTCCAAGCAGGCAGGGGGGGGGGGGGGGCAGTAGTTTGGCTTGTTCATTATGAAATACTGAAAATTTTCTAATGAGAGCAATTGCAAAATCGTTTGGTTTTTGCATGGTTTACAACACATCAAAAGTTTTTGTATCTGACAGTGCCCATTTAAAAAGACCTTAAAAAGTGTTTTCCACCGGAGTACCCCTTTAAGTTCTGAGCATAATATAGAGCTGACAGATTCCCTTTAATATTCATTGATAACATTTAAAAAGGGATATTCTCATATTATAAAGTGATGACATATTACTAGGACATGTGATTTGTGGGAGTCTAACCTATGGGACCTCCACTGATCCGGATATTCAGGAAGGCTGTTTTCGCAATGCAATTGCAGTATCTGTTTACAATATGGACCAAGAAAGCGCCCACAGTATGCAGCTGCCTTTCAAGTTACAATATTAATTGGTTCCAAGACGGCCAATGTAAGTTGAACATATTGTAGATTCCGGAACGGCCATTGTATGTTGACAATATTGGATGTTTAGACCAAAACAATGTTAGCCAAAAAATTATAATAATAATAATAATAATAATAATAACTAGACAGTTTATACAGATAAAGCCAGTCCTTGTATATAAAAGTGTAAAATAGTGGCTACAAGCTACAAATCCCTATACATAGAGGGCAGGGCTTCTGTACAGAACACACAGTATGCGCAAAAATTAAAATGTAGCTGTTGTCCTAGGCACAGCCAGACACAGGTAAAGAGAAGTCCAGTACTGGACTGTACTATAGAGAGGGGCTACTAGACTGCTGGCCAGTGCATACAGCTTTCCCATACATATGTGTTTTACCAGCGACATGCCCATACTGATTGGTCAGATTATGCAGACATTCACTCATGCCACGGATCTGTCTTTAGCATTGTATGTTGAGTCTGGTATCAAGTAAAATAGGTCAAAGAACAACCATTGTACAGTGATCCCTAAACTTACAATGGCCTCAACATACAATAGTTTCAACATGCAATAGTCTTTTCTGGACCATTGTAACTTGAAACCGGACTCAACATACAATGCTATGGAATCTGTGAAACGTGTCAATGGCTGGAAGAACCGACCAATCAGAATGGATATTTCACTGGTAAAACCCCCTGTATTCCTAAACTGCATGCACTGACTGGTGTCTGGTAGCGCCCCCTACAGTACAGGGAGGTATTAAATGTTCTGTACTCTTTACCTGTACCAGGGTTGTCTGCTCCTTTAGGCATCAGGTGAGGGCGGCTCCATTTTCCTTTTTTTTTTTTACATTGCGTGTTCTGTACAGGACCCTGAAGAAGCTCCTGTCCTCTACATAGACCAGTGTTTCCCAAGGAGGTTGCCTCTAGCTTTTGCAAAACTACAACTCCCAGCATGCCCGGACAGCCTTTGGCTGTCCGGGCATGCTGGGAGTTGTAGTTTTGCAACAGCTGGAGGAACCCTAGTTGGGAAACACTGACATAGACAGTGATTATAGCTCCCAGCAGATCTTTCTTACTTTTATATGTAAGGACTTGCTTTATCTATATTAGTTATCTACTTATTTTTCTTTAATCCTCACTTTTTCCTATTTTTGGATGACATTTTGGGAGCTTCAGAACCAATTACCAGGTTTCCATAGAGTTCTGGTCTCAACATACAATGGTTTCAACATACAATGGTCGTCCTGGAACCAATTAATATTGTAACTTGAGGGACCACTGTATGTTGAAAATATTGTATCTAGTGGCATCTCTCTATACTGCACAGTGTAGGTTTTTTTGGTTTTAATTTTTATTTTTTATTTTTAAATACGAGAGACTAAGTATAACAGATGCTCTCAGTGGCATATATCAGTATCCCTCAGAAAGTCCCCATGGTCTCCCAATATACTTTAGATAGTCTCCTGGTCAGTGGTACATATACATATGATTAGCCAAAAAGTGGCCGATCAATTATCCATGGTATCGTTTATACAAATGATCCCTCCAGCCACATGCCAGACTAAATTGGCAGATTTGGGCGATTAAAAAGAACAAAACAAAAAAAACAGTGGGTTTGTGCAAAGGGGCAAAGGTTGCAAGAATTTAGCATACACTTGTGTTTTAGCCAGCCATGGGCAAAAAAAAAAAAAACATCAAAAATGCTAGACAATAGTCTGCCATCCCATCACAAATAATAAAATATAATTAATTATATTAAAATATAAGTTTCAAACGGAGGTGAGGAGAAATGGGCAACGTCCGCAATTTGGAACAACTTTCATCTCATGTGTATGACAAGCTTTACTATTTTTCTTTCCACAATGGCTGTCTAGATCACCAGCTATGCAGGGATTTGTGGCTTGGGTGCATTCACAATGATGCCATTCCCTGCACAGCAGGAGGCCACGCAAGTCATTATGCACAGAAACAAAGGGTGCGCGAGGTAATTCTCAGGATCACTGGAATTCCCAGAGGTCGGGAGCCCACTAATTATTAAGGTATAGGCATATCCTAGGGAAATGCCATCTTTTTAGGAAAAAAAATGTGAAAAGCCTTGGTCACTACTTTCCCATCCAAAATTTATACCAAGTCATAAATCAAATGAATTGTAACAACGCCAAAGAACAACGCCTATAAAAAAAATGTTGTAGCTTTTTTTTGTGGCAAAAAAACCATGAATAACACTTGTATTCCACATTCTGAGCAAAGATGCGAAATTCCGGCGGAATTAATGTGGCCGTGGAATTCCACATCAATGCAGAATTTCTGCAGTCTGAACATAGCCTAAAGGAGGTGAGTGAAATGCAAGTGGTGATTTACTGGTTATTGTTTGGCAGGCCTATCGACCTCCATTGTTATTTCTCCACTTCACTGTTCACATACTGCTCCTGTATTAATTCCCAAACAGGTTTTGCCCTTGGTGGGTGTAATTTATCATTTAATGGGGTACACCAGTGGCAAACTATTTTTTTTTTTAATCAGCTGGTATTAGAAAGTTTAAAAGATTTTTAAATTACTTCTATAAAAAAAATCTTATTCCTTCCAGTACTTATTAGTGGCTGTATACTACAAAGGAAGTGCTTTTCTTTTTGAATTTCCTTTCTGTCTGACCAGAGTGCTCAGACAGAAATAGGCACTCCAACAACAGACTTAAAAGTTAAAATAATTACGTCAACTGGGTAATTTAAAAAAAAATATTACTATTGGGGACACCCCACCAAATTCTCAAGTGTGATCATACTTTTTTTTTTTTTTATAACTCTTTTATTTTCTTGACAATAACTTACAAAACAATACCATGTTCTTAGAAACATTACAGACACAATTCCAAGCATTTTTTTTCCCCTAGTAAACTATCCCCTTAACCGACCCTCCCCCAATTAACTCGTACTCCCAACACAACTCTTCAAATCTTCTTAGCTCTCCTTGACTAAATTCTTGCTCTACATATACTATCCCTGTTCTTAACCATAATCCATAGTGCTCAATTTTCACTATGTCTTTTAAATTATTATTCTCCCATAATGGGGTAAATTTTACACTACCCGAAATATCCAACAGTTTTTTAACTTTTCTCCACACGCACCCCGCCTGTGACCCAATTGTCTCATACTTCTACTGTTTTAGCTTTTTCTTTGAGTTGCCAACCATATGTCTTTCAAACCAGTGTCTTAAGATTAACCATTTAGCAAGACAAAACATTTATCCGATATTCCATTCAGTACGACTCGGTCAGCTAGATCCTCTAATATAGCCTTTCTAACTGAAGGACCCAACTTTATCTTGATCCTGTTTTCAAAAATTCCTCTATATTTAAATAGAATTTCCCCACTTTCCTACAGCTCCAAAGGAGAAGGAACATATTTGAAAATTGTTTGTCCCATTTGGGATAGGCTGAATTAGTTCTACATTTAATCTTCCATAGAAAAATTGGAGAATAGTATAATCTATAAATAATTATTGGAAAATTGGAATTGTTTGTTAGACCTATGACTAGTTCTAAGTAATTTAAAGCTTCCTATATTCGCAGATAAAAAAATAATAATAATTTTTGAGACACTATTTGTAAACTCTCTTTCTTAATCGTGCTCCTACATGCTTCCCTATTTAAAAATCTTAATCCTACCAGTACTTATCAGCTTCTGTATGCTCTAGAGGAAGTTGTGTAGTTCTTTTCACTCTGACCACAGTACTCTATGCTGCCACCTCTGTTTGTGTTAAGAACTGTCCAGGGCAGGAGCAAATCCTCATAGCGAACCTCACCTGCTCTGGACAGTTCCTGCCAGAGACAGAGGTGGCAGCAGAGAGCACTGTACTCAGACTGAAAAGAACTACACAACTTCCTTTGGAGCATACAGCAGCTGACAGAACTGGAAAAAGTAATTTACAAATCTGTCCAACTTTCTGGTACCAGTTGATTTGAAAACTCTATTTCCCTTCAGAGTACCCCTCTAACCTGTACATTACCACACACAAATGAATATGTACAGATATAACAGGGGGTTAATGGGGTTATCCAGGAAAAACTTTTTTATATATATCAACTGGCTCCAGAAAGTTAAACAGATTTGTAAATTACTTCTATTAAAAAATGTTAATCCTTTCAGTACTTATGAGCTTCTGAAGTTAAGGTTGTCCTTTTCTGTTTAAGTGCTCTCTGATGACACGTGTCTCGGGAACCGCCCAGTTTAGAAGCAAATCCCCATAGCAAACCTCTTCTAAACTGGGCGGTTCCCGAGACACGTGTCACCAGAGAGCACTTAGACAGAAAAGAACAACCTTAACTTCAGAAGCTCATAAGTACTGAAAGGATTAAGATTTTTTTAATAGAAGTAATTTACAAATCTGTTTAACTTTCTGGAGCCAGTTGATATATAAAAAAAAAGTTTTTTCCTGGATAACCCCTTTAAGCAAAAAAAGAAAGCTTGTCTTCTAGTGATGCCCATGCTCTCTCCAGCTCTGCTTTATTCCATACTCCTCTACTCAGCGCACATTATACCGGTATTTCCACACAGCTCAGATAGGGGATGGTTTCATTTGCCATTATTAATAACCCTACCCAACAGTCCTATAGTCCGCTGTCTAGACAAGTATTTTTTCTAGTGACCCCTGTTCATCTCAGAACATAAGCCCTAGTGACCAAGAATACCTTTTATATCTCAGAAGGTCAGAAATGTTAGTTACAAGATGCAGAAGAATACGTTGGAGCCGAAATTCTGAACGATAGAAGGAGGTTAGTGATCAGAAAGGTAAGTTGTGCTACATTGTGGTGAGGAAGTGCTATTTTTTTTAAAGAATTCCCACCTTTGTTTCACTTTCAATTTCACGTGACTGTCTCTTACAATATAGGGTGTGTTAAATAAAAAAATAAATAAATCTTGCTTAAGATGACAACCATTCTACCAGTCTGGAAATGAATAGCTTTTTAAAAGTCAAGGACATCACATTTACCTATATGTCATGTTATGTGAGTGGGCTGTGTGCTACAATTAGGAGTTTTTGTCATTCATTTATATCCTATACCAGTGTTTACCCAGCAGGGTGCCTCCAGCTGTTCCAAAACTACAAATCCCAGCATTCCCGGAGAGCTTTCATCCATCTGAGCAAATTCCGCAAAATGTCATTTCTTCTGGCATGCTGGGAGTTGTAGTTTTGCAACAGCTGGAGGCACCCTGGTTGGGAAACAACGATCTAAGCTCTAATGTCTGATTTTTGTCTGTACGGGTAGCCTCAGAATTGTAAAATGCTGTGGAATTTGTTAGCACTTTATAAATAAATATATTTTAATCATTACTAGGTGTTGCTGTTGTAAAGAAATTATATATGCTATACTTCTGCACTTAAAACAGGTATAAAATCATCGCATTATGGGACAGGACTGTACTCTTCATCGGGATAAAAACACATTTGACATAACTAAAAGGGGTTATCCAGCATTAAAAAACTGAGCCAATTTCTTAACATAAATAAATAAATAAAAATTTTTTTAAAAATTCAATAAAACCACCTAATTTGTCTGCAGGTTGGGTGTGGTTGAATGTGGTTATGCAGCTTAGGTTCCTTTCACACTACAAAATGACTCAGTTTTAAAGATCCGTAGGAAGTTCCGTCTGAAAATCAGCTGTAAAACGGCAGTAACAAAATCCTATACGGACGTTATTTTGTGACGGAAGAACGGGAGAAAAAGTGCACGCACTATATCTCCCATTACTATCTTCCGTCACAAAATAACGGCCGTTATTAATAACGGGCTAGAACGGGTTAAAACGGCTATTAGAAAAATCACAGACTATAATGGGATTATCTAACGGCCGTATAGGATTTTGTTACTGCCGTTTTACAGCCGATTTTCAGACGGAACTTCGTACGGATCTTTAAAACGGAGTCATTTTGTAGTGTGTAACAAGCCTTAGCGGCATTAAAGTGACAATACCAAGTTATAATACCGCACACAATCTGAGGACAGGTGTGATGCTGATAACTATTTAGCTATTGCTGGATAAATGAAAAAGACTACAATTACGCACACAGAGGGGGTGTCCTACTGAAGAGAGATGGAAATAATATGAGATTAGGGACACATTTTGAATATACTGGGGGAGATTTATCAAAACCTGTCCAGAGGAAAAGTTGCCCAGTTGCCCATAGCAACCAATCAGATCGCGAAGCGATCTGATTGGTTGCTATGGGCAACTGGGCAACTTTTCCTCTGGACAGGTTTTGATAAATCTCCCCCACTGTACTTATAGGTCACTATTCCAGGATACAATAACAGCACTTACAGTTTCCCAACCCAACAAACCCAAGAGTTATCAAGGTAATTCATTGTCCCCCAAGTGAGCGATTGATGTCACTGTCCTTACAATATCGCATAGTTACAAAAAGGAATAGGAAATATCACAATGGAACGATCCGACCCAACCTGACATGTGTTCTGACATTCCTTCTTAAAGGGGTACTCCAGTGGAATTTTTTTTTTTTTTTTTAATCATTTGGTGCCAGAAAGTTAAAAAGATTTGTAAATAATGCTCTCTGCTGACACCTCTGTCCATGCCAGGAACTGTCCAGAGCAGGATAGGTTTTCTAAGGGGATTTGCTCCTACTCTGGACAGTTCCTAAAATGGACAGAGGTGTCAGTAGAGAGCACTATGGTCAGGCAGAAAGGAAATTCAAAAAGAAAAGAAAAGTCCTGTGGAGCAGCTGATAAGTACTGGAAAGATTAAGATTTTTTAATAGAAGTAATTTACAAAATTTGTTTAACTTTCTGGAACCAGTTTATTTTCAAAAAAAATGTTATCCACTGGGGTACCCTTTAAGGGTAGGGTCACACGTATTTTCTAGAGACAATTTTACTACCCATTGGGGGAAATTTATCAAAACCTGTGCAAAAGAAAAGTTGCCCATTTTCCCATAGCAATCAATCCGATCGCTTCTTTCATTTTGCAGAGGCCTTGTTAAAAATGAAAGCGAGCCGATTGGTTGCTATGAGCAACTGGGCAACTTTTCCTTTGCACAGGTTTTGATAGATCTCCCGCAACTGACTTCAATGGGTAGGAAAATACACAGCAGCAAATACTCAGCAAAATACGGCATGCTTAACCCTAGCCTAAAGGATCATCTGGTGTCCTCATTGCAAAGAGTTCAAATCATAGGGTGTTTGCGACATTTAGATATTTGGGGTTAATTTGGGGTTAATATGGTGGGGGGTCCCCTCATTAGAAGCTACTATTAATTAGCTGAAGTGGAAAGAATCTGCAAAGTGCATATATCTCTTTCTCTCTCTGAAGACCTCAGAACATCCAGGCATTGCACATTAACTCATTAATTTTTCATGGCCCTGTATAATACTTTATTTCTCTTGTGATAGGGTTGTAGTAATATTGAGCACTTGATGCCAGATTACATCTGATCTCCAGGGATCCCAGCAGCAGAACACCCTTTGATCAACCTATTTTTAGGAGACATGTCATGGTAAACTGTAACACGGCATATGTGAAAACAGCATCATTATGTCTACAGTAATCCTTGTAAAACCTGTTCCTAGGCCTGACCAGATAATTGGTCTTTATAGCAATCTTAGTCAGACTTTTTTTTAAAGTAGGAACCGCATCAAACTTTTGTACAAATAATGACATTGTAAATACTGAAGGCAACCACTGGGGGAGGATATTTTTGTCTATGGAGGCCGGCTCCTGCAATAAGACAGATTGAGCACTGAGTCAGGGAGTGAAGCGCACAGCAGTGCTCTTCTCCTAGCAATATCTAGAGATCAACAGTGGGAAGGAGAAAAAAAAAAAAAACACCTCACGCACATTCAAGCCCTGCATGCTCTGGAGAATAATTACAGAAAACTCCAAGTGTGGTTGACCACCAGTGGTGCTTCTTTATTTAGTGAAATTTACAAGTGCAATGACACATTTCCACGGTGGGGATCTCAGCACTAAGACCACCAACCTATCAAAATGCGTGACGTGTCAAAAGTTTTATGACATGTAATGTAAAATTTCACCGCTGAGCCAAGCATGTATGTGTTTTCAGTGAGGAGAGGGTAATGGAGGTGCCTTATCTCAAAGAACAACAAAGGAATCGGGCGTTAAAATTTAACATGTACAATCCTTATTTTTCCTGACATTATATGTTGGGGGGTGAGTCAGGAGACCTCTACACAGTTAAGATAGCTGATCCCACTGGAATCAGCAAGTTTGGCTAACTTTTTCCAAGTGCGTCTGTGGGCCTTTTGAAAGTGTTACGTCGACAGCTGGTGCCTGTATAGGGGTGGCACATGCACTCTGGCAGAAACTTAAAGGAGATCTGCAGCCCTAGACACTTATCCCCTATACCAGCTGGATAGAGGATAAGTGTCTGATCACAGGGGGTCCAAATGCTGAGAACCCCACGACCTCCTGTACGCAGCCCCGACTCTGCCGCAGCTCTCCCGATGCAGAGGGTGTGTGGGCCGCAGTAAGACGCCACCAACACACCCCCAGCGTTCGTGCATCCCTGCCTCTCCCATAGAACTGAATGGAGAGAGCGGCCCTGATTTACCACTGTAAAATGTTTAATTGCACCAGAATTCTGTCTCATTGCGCCAGAAATGGAAAAAAAACCCTATCAACTCTCCATTTTATTGAGAAAATCCAAAAAAGGTGCGTGGTTACAGAAAAAGGGGCATGTTCCCGACATTTTCACAAAACCCAAACATATTTACTAAGGTTTCCACAGAGAATGTAGTGGATTTCAGCAGAGGAAAACCCAACAGATCAGAGCATGTGTAAAAAAAGCAAAATGTAGGGAAAAGTGCAAAGTGTAAATACTGTGAAAAAAAATTATAGGGAATTAAAACCCCACAAAAGAAAACTACACCCCATTCTTATTAAATCAGGGCCAGTGTGTCTGTCGACCTCTTAGTGATGTCGCGACGACAAGAGCATTAGCTGTGCAGAGCCGCAGCAGTGCCGGCTCCCCATACGGGAGATCGTGGGTATCCCCCCCCCGCGCGATCAGACACTTATGACCTATCCTTAATTCCGCAAAGGCTTAGGCTCGACTGCACATCAGCAAAGACTCAGGAACTAAGAGAGAGAAGAGACTCCTCCCAGGGCTTTTATGGGGGAGACTCTAGTGGGGTCCCATTGGTCACTCTTAGGTCACCTGGTCACTGATACCTCCTGGGTAACAATCACGTGACAACTCACATGACAACTGGTGATCACATGTTAACCTTTCTTAAAGATACAACATTCTTATATACATAACATAGGGGATAATATACAATTACAGTAGAACAGATGCAGGGGGCCCAGGGGACACTGCAGGGAGGCTCCCTGACAGGACAGCAAGGGTACGGGGTAACAACCCCCATACTGGGCCACCACACACACATATATATAATCTCATGGTTACCTCCATAAGTGCAATTAAAAGGTGCTCATAGAGTTGATTTATGTATATCAGTGTTTTCCAAACAGTGTGCCTCCATCTGTTGCAAAACTTCAACTCCCAGTATATATATATATATATATATATATATATAGTTGTAAAGTAGGTCAATGTAACAGTATAAGGCCTGATAAAAGTTGTGCAGGCCTGAAAAGCAATTCCTCCAGGAGTGGATTTGCATCCTATAACTATAGCACCTACAAAATGTTTCCTCTTTGCATACCAATCACAAAGAAATAAAAGCCCTATAAACAGAACAGTCAGTGAATGAGACTAAAGCTGCATGAGCGACTTACATTTCAATGTCGCATTTCAACGTTGTTTTTCCTTCCTATTTTTCCTGTAGCCAAAGGAACAGCTAGCAACTTGGATGCAACCAGTTACTTTGCACTTTACTACGATAATAACGTAAGCAACAATGAGTTAAATTGGTCTTGTTTTGGAACATATGTTTGTGGTACTAGGCTTGTCGGGCTCCACTGTCTACACCAGCACAACAGGGAGGGTGTCCCAGGCAGCTTCCCTTCGGCAGGAATTGCAAGGGATGTCTGCATGCTTTATGGGGGAGATCCACCACCACAGAATTTTTAGTTACAATTTTTAATGTGGGAGATGGTAATAACACTTTACTAATACATGCATGACACCTCAAAAACACACAAAAATGGCTCAGGTTCAGTTCACACATTATAATGTGGCCCCACTTTTTATTTATTTTTATTTTTTTACAAAAATGAATGTGTCAAATTACTTTCTATGATACCTTACACTGTAGGTACAAAAAAGCTGCATGGTGTATTATGCTGCAACTTAGGGCAGACTGTACCATATAGACCGTGTCTAAGTGTTTGGCTATTAAAAAACTTACAACAATGATAAAATTGTATGCGGAACCTTGGAAAACCTGCGCTTCCAGTCATTATAGCCGTTGCTATGACAACCAGACCATCCGCCATGGCAACAGATCTTTGTTCCCTGTCTGACTCAATGGTAGCCAGGCAAGGGATCATGTTTGGGCTACTTTTTTTTTTTTTTCAAGTGTATTTTTAACCTGTTGTGTCTTCCGGTCAATATATTTATAATACTTATTTTATTATAGAACAAAGTTTTTAGTCTTAGGGTATGGTCCTATTAACCGCTTATGCAGCCTATTTCATGCTGCGCAAAATCATCTGCAGCAGCAGGAAATTCCCTGCATATTCTCAGATGATCATACACACAGGGCTAGCTGGCGGCAGCCCTGCGTTTTCAGTGAAGATTGAAGGCGGCTTCACCTCCAATCTTCACTGAAAATGCAGGACTGCCACTGGCTAGCCCTGTGTGTATGATCATCTGAGAATATGCAGGGTATTTCCTGCTGCTGCAGATGATTCTGCGCAGCGTGAAATACGGTGTGTAAGCGGTACGTCGGAACGTACCCTTAGTGTACCTGTCGTTAACAAAAACTTTAGATATAATGTACTATTATATATATTTGTAATACACATTGGATAAAAATTGTGTACATTTTTGCCCCTAGAGCTATTGTCTGTGAGGAGTCAAGCGGGGCTCTGTGCACCGAGGACAAGCGGGGCTCTGTGCACCGAGGACAAGCAGGGCTCTGTGCACCGAGGACAAGCAGGGCTCTGTGCACCGAGGACAAGCAGGGCTCTGTGCACCGAGGACAAGCAGGGCTCTGTGCACCGAGGACAAGCAGGGCTCTGTGCACCGAGGACAAGCAGGGCTCTGTGCACCGAGGACAAGCAGGGCTCTGTGCACCGAGGACAAGCAGGGCTCTGTGCACCGAGGACAAGCAGGGCTCTGTGCACCGAGGACAAGCAGGGCTCTGTGCACCGAGGACAAGCAGGGCTCTGGGATCTGAGAACAAGCAGGGCTCTGTGCAGTGAGGCTCTGTGACACACTCCCAGCTCACATATCAGGATGATTGACAAGCCAGGAGCCTGTACATTGCCCTGCTTGTCCTGCCCACACTTCCTGTTTTTGGACTCCTCATAGAGAGACCCAGGCAATAGTTACAAAGACAGCTGTTATGGTCACAGCAGGTGGTGGATCCTCTGGGCCTGTGTGGACGATGACTGTGAGCCGTGCCAGGGAGCGGAGTCTTAAGTGCCGCTGGTTTTCACCAGAGCCCGCCGCAAAGCGGGATGGTCTTGCTTCGGCAGGCGGCACCCAGGTCGCTACCCTGGCACGACTCGTCCACACAGGTAGCTGGGAGGTGGCAAGGCACAGAAGGAGACTGGCAGGACGTGGCAAGATGGCAGTAGGTCAGAGTAGGAACACAGGTGCAGTGTAGGAAGGTAGCAAGGAACAGGTATAACAGTAATAGAGACACAGAATAGACAACCAAAGATCCAGCAGGGAACCAAGGGAGGAACTGATATTTAAGGACCAGGGTGCAGGTGTAGACACTAGACTAAATGAGCACTGGCCCTTTAAGAGTGAGAGCTCCAGCGTGCACGCGCACCCTAGGAGGCGGGGGAACACGCACCGGGGCTGCGAGGACAGCGAGGTGAGTGACGGGCTGGGATTCGCATGTGGGCGCATCCTGCGATGCGAATCCCAGCCCCGCCGGCAGTGGGGACATGACAGAGCGCTTACGGCCAGCGTGTCTGGCTGGAGCGCGGATGTTACAACAGCATTTTTTCACCCAAAAATACACATTTTTTAATCAATGAATAGGACAAATATACATATAATGGTATTATCTAAATTATATATATATAAAAAAAATTGTTAACGACAGGTACACTTTAGCTGCTTGTTTATCTGCTTTTCTGTCAGATGACAAAAACTGTCTGATTTTGCCATATCAACCAATCACAGCTCAGCTTTTATACATAAAATTGCTCCGGTAAAATGAAAGCTGAGCATCTGATTGGTTGCTATGGGCAAATAAGACAGTTTTTGTCCTCTGACTGATATATCTGATCATGTTTATGTATTATCTACTAGTGATTTTTAGATTAGGACTATACAGTAAGGTGGATTGTGATGGCCTCCTGCCACAAGTTCCCTGCTTTCACTTTTCATTTTAGCTCCATTACCAGAAGTCAATATTGCAACAGTCATAGTTACACAAGACTTGGCCTTAACCCCTTAAGGACCGGAGGTTTTTCCGTTTTTGCATTTTCGTTTTTTGCTCCTTGCCTTTAAAAAATCATAACTCTTTCAAATTTACACCTAAAAATCCATATGATGGCTTATTTTTTGCGCCACCAATTCTACTTTGTAATGACGTCAGTCATTTTGCCCAAAAATCTATGGTGAAGCGGGAAAAAAAATCATTGTGTGACAAAATTGAAAAAAAAAACGCTGTTTTGTAATTTTGGGGGCTTCCGTTTCTACGTAGTACATTTTTCGGTAAAAATGACACCTGATATGTATTCTGTAGGTCCATACGATTAAAATGATACCCTACTTATATAGGTTTGATTTTGTCGGACTTCTGGAAAAAATCATAACTACATGCAGGAAAATTAATACGTTTAAAATTGTCATCTTCTGACCCCTATAACTTTTTTTATTTTTCCGTGTATGGGGCGGTATGAGGGCTCATTTTTTGCGCCGTGATCTGAAGTTTTTAACGGTACCATTTTTGCATTGATAGGACTTATTGATCACTTTTTATTCATTTTTAAATGATATAAAAAGTGACCAAAAATGCACTATTTTGGACTTTGGAATTTTTTTGCGCGCACGCCATTGACCGCACGGTTTAATTAATGATATATTTTTATAATTCGGACATTTCCGCACGCGGTGATACCACATATGTTTATTTTTATTTTTATTTACACTGTGTTTTTTTTTTTTATTGGAAAAGGGGGGTGATTCAAACTTTTAATAGGGGAGGAGTTAAATGATCTTTATTCACTTTTTTTTTTCACTTTTTTTTTGCAGTGTT
Source organism: Hyla sarda (assembly GCF_029499605.1). Classification (NCBI taxonomy): domain Eukaryota; kingdom Metazoa; phylum Chordata; class Amphibia; order Anura; family Hylidae; genus Hyla; species Hyla sarda. The sequence goes on along the minus strand of NC_079194.1, from coordinate 69,213,820 downwards.
ATAGGTCCCATAGGGACCTATAACACTGCACACACTGATCTTCTATGTTGATCACTGGTTTCTCATAAGAAACCAGTGATCAACGATTCTGCCGCATGACTGCTCAGGCCTGGATCTCAGGCACTGAGCAGTCATTCGGCGATCGGACAGCGAGGAGGCAGGAAGGGGCCCTCCCGCTGTCCTGTCAGCTGTTCGGGATGCCGCGATTAGCCGCGGCTATCCCGAACAGCTCGACTGAGCTAGCCGGGAACTTTCACTTTCACTTTTAGCCGCGCGGCTCAGCTTTGAGCGCGCGGCTAAAGGGTTAATATCGCGCGGCGCCGCGATCGGCGCTGCGCGCTATGAGAGACGGGTCCCGGCTTCACTATGACGCCGGGCCCGCCATGATATGACGCGGGGTTACTGTGTAACCCCGCGTTATATCGGAAGAGCAGGACCAAGGACGTACCGGTACGTCCTTGGTCCTTAAGGGGTTAATGTAGCACAGAGGTGAACAGAGTCTAAGTCTCCACTTGTTTTTTTGCACTGCGTTTTTAGGGATTAAAAAAACGCCTGAAAAATCGCCAGTGCAAGTGACGTCATCATGCGTTTTTTCTTGCGTTTTTTCTGGCGCTTATTCCGGCGTTTTTTTCATTTGTGTGGAAATTGCACCTTGGTGTTTTTTTTTTTTGGTACCCAAAATTTCTTGGGTACAAAAAAAATAAAAATAAATAAATAAAAAATGCAGCACTGATGGAAATTTCTTTTATTAAACGCAATGTATATATTTTATAACCCAATTTTTAATATTTTTTAATAAAGTGTGTGTTTCACTTTTTTTTATTATACATTTTTATGTAGTACTACTACTCCCAGCATGGAACAGACTGTTCCATGCTGGGAGTGATAGTACCTGTACTATAGACATATATCGTCCATAATATAGCAGAGAAGCGAGCGGGTCTATACATCGCCTCTCTGCACTATACTCCGGCCACTGATGTCAACAGAAATTCATATTTCCCACCCAGAGCTGTGATTGGCCGGATGGTTTCAGCCAATCACAGCTCTGAGGAAAAGATGAATGAATGAGTGGTCGGCCCGGAGTATAGTGCAGAGCAGGGATGTGACTGATGTATACAGTCGCTCCATCTCTGCTATAGACAGGACGATCACAGAGGGTGTCAGTAGTGATACCCGCTGTGATATATCCTTAAGCAGGCACTACTACTCCCAACATGGAGTACACTCTGCTCCATGCTGGGAGCTGTAGTACCTGTATTAATAGACAGATCGCAGCAAGTGTAACTTCTGACAACCGCTGCGATCTGTCTATTAATGCAGGTACTACAGCTCCCAGCATGAGGCAGAGTGTGCTCCATGTTGGGAGTAGTATTACCTGCAGTTATGGAAAGATCACAGCGGGTGTCACTTCTGACACCCGCTCTGATGCTCCTGTATAATGTATAGAAGCGGCCGCTCTCCTATGGTCCCCTGCCCGGCTGTATATATACACGTTCCTATTTCTCACAGAGAGCTTTGATTGGCTGGAACCATCTGGCCAATCACAGCCCTGCAGGAAATATGAATAAGTGTAAATATACGTCAGTGCAGGGGACCATAGAAGAGCGGCCGTCGCATCTATATATTATACAGAAAGATCGCAGCGGGCGATCTGTCTATTAGTACAGGTAGTACTACTCCCATCATGAAACAGTGTGTTCCATGCTGGGAGTAGTAGCACTAACTAAAAAAAAATGTAAAAAATAAAGCAAAAAAAAAAAAAGGAAAAACACACACAAGGCTGCATTTTTATTTCCCCGCACACATAAATTGATCCATGTTTAAAAAGTAATAGTTTTTTTTTCAATAATATACATTTCGTTAGATAAAAAATTTTCCTTCACTACTGTATATTTTAGAAAAAAAAATTTTTATGGTACCCTACGAAATTTTATTAAAAACAGCTATCTACATCACTTTTTTGGATCGCCAAGTCCAAAAAAGATTAAAAACCGCCTTTTGAATTTTATCTCCGATTTCGCCGGCTCCAGCCACAATGAAAAGGTTGCCTCGACGTGGAATGAATCTGAGCCTTTTGTAAAGGTAGATGCGTCTTTTTATGCACCATTTTGCAAAAAGGCGCACATAATAAATACCTTCCACGGCATCGGAAACAGCAAACCACTGAATTTCACAGTCAGTTTGCAAAAAAGGCATATATTAAAAAGGCGCACAAAAAAGGCATATATTAAAAAGGCGCACAAAAAAGGCATATATTAAAAAGGCGCACAAAAAAGGCACTGCGTCCAAAGATGCGCATTATTGTTTTACACCAAAAAAAGGCAGAATTACAATAATTGTCCCCCTGGTTTCTAGGATTTGTCTACCATTTCTTTTTTTCACTGGTCTGTCAGTGGGGCTTGAGGTAGCCCTCTAATTTTAAGACTAAGGTATAATGATGTACACAACAGCTGCCTCACCCGAGGAGGTAGTTGCCTGAATATAACACCTCTGCACCATGACTAGTCTGACTGCAGTTTATTTTGGTCTACTGTTTTCCTAAGTCTCTCCCCTAACTCTCAGACAGGCATTTGGCCCATTTTGGCTTGTGACTTTTTTTTTTAAGTGAGTGTTCATTGTTCTATTTTTGTCTACTTTTTAGCAAGTGTAAGCCAAGAGGAAGTAAATGTTTAATATAAACGTACAGACGTTACTTGCTGAAATACGTATACAGAGAGACATATTCCATGGGCAAGATATTTAAAGGGGTACTCCGGTTGAAAAAAATTTTTTTTTATAGGTATTTATAAGTCAACTGGTGCCAGAAAGTTAAACAGATTTGTAAATTACTTCTATTAAAAAATCTTTACCCTTCCAGTACTTTTTAGCAGCTATATGCTACAGAGAAAATTCTGTTATTTTTTAATTTATTTTTTTGTCTTGTCCACAGTGCTCTCTGCCACCTCTGTCCATGTCAGGAACTGTCCAGAACATGAGCGCTTTGCTATGGGGATTTGCTTCTACTCTGGACAGTTCCTGACATGGACAGAGGTGTCAGCAGAGAGTACTGTGGTCAGACTGGAAAGAATTACACAACTTCCTCTGGAGCATAGAGCAGCTAATAAGTACTGGAAGGCAAACAGATTTGTAAATTAGAAAAAAGTAGAAAAAGGCCAGCATGGCTGAATGAAATCTTCAAAACTTTATTCACGAATCCTCGTTAAAAACCTTCATGGTGGCAGAAAGACACGGACATATACAAAAGTAGAAAAATTGCACATGGAAAAACAGTCCCAAACAAGGCTGACGCGTTTCAGGTTGCTATACCCTTACTCATAGCTTGCCAATACCCAAATGAGAATGCCTTATATACTACAATGCCATCCCTTCCATTAGATTTGTAAATTACTTCTATTTAAAAATATTTAAACTTTCTGCCACTAATTTATTTGAAAACATTTGTTTTCCACCAATGTAGTCCTTTATATTGGCATGGTGTGAATGCGTCCTAAATCTGGTAAAATGGGGGACATTCTGCCAGAAACAGACTTTTTGGGGGTCAGTTGGGTTCCATTTGTGTCCAGTGTGTAAAGAATCTGCTGCCACCATTTTTCTTTCATTATTCTGCCCCAAAGACAACAGAACAATGTAACATAGGTGTCAACCCAGCATTACCTGTGCACCACATCACATCACTATTCTTGTAAAGATAAAACTATTGTCACTGGTAGAGTTCATTAGCAGCATTTACATTAGATGATCACACATGCACAGTACTCTCCCCTTCTCTTTTGCAAGGCTCTGTACCTATATATTCAGCATGTGGTACCAGAAAAGTTTACAATTAGGGGTACTCCTGTGGAAAACTCAACTGGTGTCAGAAAGTTAAACAGATTTGTAAATTACTTCTATAAAAAAAAAAAAAAATCTTAATCCTTCCAGTACTTATCAGCTGCTGTATGCTCCACAGTAAGTTGTATTTCTTTCTGGAGTTCTTTCAAGTCTGACCACAGTGCTCTCTGCTGACACCTCTGTCCATGTCAGGAACTGTCCAGAGCAGGAGAGGTTTGCTATGGGGATTTGCTCCTGCTCTGGACAGTTCCTGACATGGACAGAGGTGTCAGCAGAGAGCACTGTGGTCAGACTGAAAAGAATTCCAGAATGAAATACAACTTCCTTCCTGGAGTATAAAGCAGCTGATAAGAACTGGAAGGATTAGGATTTTTTAATAGAAGTAATTTACAAATTTGTTTAACTTCATGGCACCGGTAAAAAACAAAACAAAACATTTTTTCACTGGAGTACCCCTTTAAGTCAGGGATGCTCATCAGCATGTAGAAAAAAAGGTAAAGTAAACAAACAAACAAACCATGTCTCAGAATACAGAGAACAATTCTGACTGTGAGAAGCTCTTGATACCGGTCAAGATAGAATTTACAACATATCATAAAATCTCTCAATGACAGAGATCCTTCCCGTTTCTCACTGCAAAAAGAGAAGGAATGGCCCTACGCTGTGCTGGCATTTCACTAACTGCAAGGTAGTTGTCCATCTACGAATAGCATTATTCTTATTATGGCTACTACCATAGAGACGAGCACAGGGCACACAGGGTGGTGTCCTTGCCTTGTTGTTACATATTGGTCAGACAATAGATCCTCATGTTTAACCAAGATCTCACGTTAGATGGGGAAACATAGTTTTGCACTTATTAGACCATGGTGTTTGTGCTGTGATGGGACATATGTGAAGTTTTTTGAGTTTTTTTTTTTTTTTTTTGGGGGGGGGGGGGGGGGGGGGGGGGTCATGTGCGTCTTTAAGGAGCTGCTTTTTTGAGAGTGTTTAATTGTTTAAACTGAATTACAAAAAAATATTGATAATTACAATTTTAATATCCTTTCTGATGCATTTTCTGTTCATTGCCCATATGTTTTTGTAGCATTTTCACATTACAATGAAAACATACAATTGAGAATGTTCAGCTGTTGCAAAACTACAACTCCCAGCATGCCTCGTGGCAAGAAAGATTTGCAGTACCATAATGGAATATGTTAGGAACAAAGAAATGTTGATAAAAAAAAAAAGTTTGTAGAGAGAGGATATAATGAAGAGGTAGTGAGAAGAGTAGGAAATGAGGTACAGGAAATCCCAAGAGAAAAATTGAGACAAGGAGGTAAGAAAAAGAAAAAAATGATAAAAATGACGTCGCGCCCCCCTTCCCATAAACTTTCGTTGAGGGGGCGGGCGTGACGTCACGAGGGGTGGTCCTGAACAAAAAAGCCCACACACAGCGTTCGGAACAATAATCTTCCGGACGCTGGGGAGCGGAGCTCCGGAAGCCGGGCAGCGGAGTACCCCTTTAAAGTAAAGGGACATTCCCGTGTCTGTCCTGCCGCAACTGTAGTAGCATCATTAAAAGTGATCATGTAATGCACCGATTACGGGGGACTAAGTTCCCAGTGAAGGGTTGGTTCAATTGTGATACTAAACAAGTTGTATATTTGTTTAATTGTCCTTGCGGTAGGATATACATAGGACAATCTATGAGAAGTGTTAAATTCCGGATCAGCGAACATCGGGGCGCAATCCGGAGTTTATTGACAAAATCTGCGAGCAACATCGATAAAATGGAAGTAGTGAGCAGATATGGAGAAAGTGGGGTAGCGAGACATTTTGCAGAATACGGTCATCAAGTCAGCCAATTGCGCTGGATGGTCACAGAAGAGGTGTGTGGTACAAGTGAGGAAGAAGATAAGAAGAGGCTCCTACCGCGAGAAGTATACTGGATTGAAACCTTGAATTCATTAAGACTGGATGGAGTAAATGAAATGTGTAATTTTAGTTTATTTCTATGAGTGAATGACTGTATATTCTTCCTAGGATTGATGGAGAACAGAAAGGTTATATTTTAATGTTAGATTGTTATCTACAGTTTGTAATGCAAAATCTATCATTTCAGAATTAAAGTTTCGCAAGACTATGAAGTTCTTGATATAGTGGTGATGGGAGCATAAGTATTCGACGCTGTCTCAGCTTCTGTCTCCTTCGTGAGAGGAAGGAACCCCGGCCATGATATGCCCAGAAGCAGGTGAAAAATGTTCTGGCAATGAGGAGTGTCCGATGCACTTAGTTGAGCACCCTGGGTGAAGGTTTTTGTATCTTTTGTACTCCGCTATATGAAATTGTGGCCTTTGTCTATTTTTTATATGAAGAAGTATTACTAAAGATTGCTTAAGAAAAGAAATATGGAGTGGTGTGAATTAATTACTATTACAGTCATGGCCATAAATGTTGGCACCCCCTGAAATTTTTCAAGAAAATGAAGTATTTCTCACAGAAAAGGATTGCAGTAACACATGTTGTTACGCCGAGCGCTCCGGGTCCCCGCTCCTCCCCGGAGCGCTCACAGCGTTCTCCTGTTCGCAGCGCCCCGGTCAGACCCGCTGACCGGGTGCGCTGCGATAATGTCCCTAGCTGGGATGCAATTCGCAATGCAGGACGCGCCCACTTCGCGGTGCGCATCCCCGACCCGCTTACCAGACTCGCTCCCCGTCTGTGCTGTCCCGGCGTGCACGGCCCCGCTCCCTAGGGCGCGCGCGCCGGGTCTTTGCGATTTAAAGGGCCGGTGCGCCACTGATTGGCGCAAGGGTTTTAATTAGTGTCTTCACCTGTGCACTTCCCTATATCACCTCACTTCCCCTGCACTTCCTTGCCGGATCTTGTTGCCATTGTGCCAGTGAAAGCGTTCCTTGTGTGTTCCCAGCCTGTGTTCCAGACCTCTTGCCGTTGCCCCTGACTACGATCCTTGCTGCCTGCCCTGACCTTCTGCTACGTCCGACCCTGCTCTTGTCTCATCCCTTGTACCGCGCCTATCTCAGCAGTCAGAGAGGTTGAGCCGTTGCCGGTGGATACGACCTGGTTGCTACCGCCGCTGCAAGACCATCCCGCTGGGCGGGCTCTGGTGAAAACCAGTAGCAACTTAGAACCGGTCCACCGACACGGTCCACGCCAATCCCTCTCTGACACAGAGGATCCACCTCCAGCCTGCCGAATCCTGACACATGTTTTGCTATACACATGTTTATTCCCTTTGTGTGTATTGGAACTAAACAAAAAAAGGAGGAAAAAAAGCTAATTGGACATAATGTCACATCAAAATCCAAAAATGGTCTGAACAAAATTATTGGCACCCTTAACAATATTATGAATAAATTGTTTCAAGCATGTGATGCTCCTTTAAACTCACCTGGGGCAAGTAACGGGTGTGGGCAATACGCTTCGTCTTTGCATAGTGTGTCTGTGTGAGCCACACTAAGCATTGACAACAAAAAGAGAAGAGAACTGTCTGAGGACTTGAGAACCAACATTGTGGAAATATATAAACAATTCAAGGTTACAATTCCATCTCCAGAGATCTAGATTTGCCTTTGTCCACAGCGCGCAATATTATCAAGAAGTTTGCAATCCATGGCACTGTAGCTAATCTCCCTTGGAGTGGACGGAAGAGAAAAATTGATGAAAGGTGTCAACGCAGGATAGTCCGATGGTGGAAAAGCAGCCCCAAACAAGTTCCAAAGATTTTCAAGCTGTCCTGCAGGCTCAGGGAGCATCAGTGTCAGCGCAAACTATCTGTTGACATTTAAATGAAACACTATGGCAGGAGACCCAGGAGGACCCCACTGCTGACACTGAGACATAAAAAACCAAGACTACATTTTGCCAAAATTAACTTGAGTAAGCCAAAATCCTTTTGGGAAAATATGTCTTGTGGACAGATGAGACCAAGATAGAGCTTTTTGGTAAAGCACATAATTCTACTGCTTACCAAAAACAGAATGAGGCCTACAAAGAAAAGAACACAGTACCTACAGTGAAATATGGTGGAGGTTCAATGATGTTTTGGGGATGTTTTGCTGCCTCTGGCACTGGGTGCCTTGAATCGGTGCAAGGCATCTTGAAATCTGAGGATTACCAATGGATTTTGGGTTGCACTGTACAGTCCAGTGTCAGAAAGCTGGGTTTGCGTCCAAGATCTTGGGTCTTGCAGCAGGACAATGACTCCAAACATACGTCAAAAAGCACCCAGAAATGGACGGCAACAAAGCGCTGGAGAGTTCTGAAGTGGCAGCAATGAGTCCAGATCTAAATCCCATTGAACACCTGTGGAGAGATCTTAAAATTGCTGTTGGGAAAAGGCGCCCCTCCAATAAGAGAGACCTGGAGCAGTTTGCAAAGGAAGAGTGGTCCAACATTCCGGCTGAGAGGTGTAAGAAGCTTATTGATGGTTATAGGAAGCGACTGATTTCAGTTATTTTTTCCAAAGGGTGTGCAACCAAATATTACGTTAAGGGTGCCAATAATTTTGTCCAGACCATTTTTGGAGTTTGGTGTGACATTATGTCCAATTAGCTTTTTTCCTCCCTTTTTTTTTGTTTAGTTCCAATACACAAAGGGAATAAATGTGTGTATAGCAAAACATATGTTACTGCAATCCTTTTCTGTGAGAAATACTTCATTTTCTTGAAAAACTTCAGCGGTGCCAACATTTACGGCCATGACTGTATATGGACTGCATAGGAGTGAAAGGCTCCTATATTTTTCACACAGAGAGGTCGCCTTTACTTGTTTTTCAATTGGACAGTAAAATGACAATACCAAATGTATATACTTTAAATACTTAAAAAAAAACAAAAAAACAAAAGCATTAAAAAAAATAAAAAAAGTTTTGCGTCCCCATGTTCTGACCCTATAACTTATTTTTTTGCCTAAAGTTGTGTAAGGGCTTTTTTTTTTTTGCGCCATGGTAGTTTTAATCGTATGTAGTTTTTATTGATACCTTTTTGCATGTATGTAGTTTGATCGCATTTAGTTTTTATCGATACCATTTTGCATTAGGTGGGTCTTTTTGATCCCTTTTTGCTCAATTGTTTCTAGTATTTAAAGTAAACAGAGATAAGCAATTCTGGTCAATGATAGGAGCCATGATGCCAAGAGTATGTATCATGACAGCTTAAAGGAAATCTGTTGTTATGTGCGTCACCTGCATTAAGGCTAGGTTCACACTACGGAATTTCCGCCTGCAATTCCTCTTTGAAATTGCAGGCAGAAATTCCGCTTGCTAAAATGTATAGTGTAGTGAATGGTTTTCCGTTCACAAATTCACACTTCGGAATTTGTGAAGCGGAATTTGTGAACTGAAAATCCACTTGGAAATTTCCGCCTGAAAAAAGGCGTTGCTCTTTCTTCAGGCGGATATCTGTGCGGACACATTGCAGTCTATTGGAGACTGCAGTGTCCGCACGGTCCCAGTGCCGACTGATTCAGTCAGCGCTGGCCGCACTGGGAATCTCCGGGCGGATATTTTCTGCCCGGATATTCCATAGTCTGAACCTAGCCTAACTTACAGAAAGGTAGTGCAGATGTTACTGATGACAACCATACTTACCTGGTCCTGTTCCATGCTGTGGTTTGTCCACAATCTTCCACCGTATCTTTCATTCCAGTCCGACATGGAGCATGGGCGGAGTTTTGTGATATCACCGTTTCTGTTCTCTGCTGGTTCCTACTGGTAGCAAACAGCAACGGTGACGTCACTAAGCTCCGCCCATGCTCCAAGTCAGCCCCAGAACGGAAGATATGGTGGAAGATTGCAGGAGAACAAGAGCATGGAACGGGACCAGGTAAGTATCGTTGTCATCAGTGTCACCTGCACTACCTGTCTGTACTGACAAGTTTGTGTAGGTGACACTGATGACAGATTTTCTAAGCCACTGATTGGCTGCGGCAGTTACGTGTCATCTGTTTGTCAAGAAAGACATTCGAGCTTGTTTTTTTTTTTTTTTTCCCCCCCCCCCCCCCCCCATTTAGCATTTTAGGCTATTTAAAATAAAAACCCTTGTAAATGGCTGGCACCCACCATGTATAGAGCAGGCTCAAGCCTAGAGTCCACACCATACTTCTCCCACACGACCCATGATGTACATGTATGTGATAGGGTGGAAAGGGGTTAAAAACACCAGCTTATTTTTTGTGCTTCATGCTCGTCTTGATTTTTATAAAAGAATGTTAAAAACGGATTCTCTTGTTTGGTTCCTCTTCCGTTATTTTTAGCAGAGAAAAGATGTTGCATGCAGTATTTTTTTCTCCATCAAAAATCGGGATTATAAAGGGATACAGTGGCCCCTCAAGTAACAATATTAATTGGTTCCAGGATGACCATTGTATGTTGAAACCATTGTATGTCGAGACCAGAACTCTATGGAAACCTGGTAATTGGTTCTAAAGGCACCAAAATGTCATCCAAAAATAGAAAAAAAGTGAGGATTAAAGAAAAATAAAGTAGATAACTAATATAGATAAAGCAAATCCTTATATATAAAAGTAATAAAGATCTGCTGGAGCTGTAATCACTGTCTATTTCAGCGTTTCCCAAGCAGGGAGCCTACAGCTGTTGCAAAACTACAACTCCCAGAATGCCCAGACAGCCTTTGGCTGTCGGGCATGCTGGGAGTTGTAGTTTTGCAACAGCTGGGGGCACCTGCTTGGGAAACACTGGTCTATGTAGAGGACAGGAGCTTCTTCAGAGTCCTGTACAGAACACACAGTGTCCTAAAAAAGTAACGGAGCCGCCCTCACCTGGTGTCCAAAGGAGCAGCTAACCCTGGTACAGGTAAAGAGTACAGAACATGTAATACCTCCCTGTACTGTAGGCGGCGCTACCAGGCACCAGTCAGTGTATACACTTCAGTAATACAGGGGTTTTACAACTGAATGCCCATTCTGATTGGTTGGTTCTTCAGCCATTGACATGTTTCACAGATCTGGACTGTCCGTAGCATTGTATGTTGAGTCTGGTTTCAACTTACGATGGTCCAGAAAAGACCATTGTATGTTGAAACTACTGTATGTTGAGGCCATTGTAAGTTGAGGGTTCAATGTATATGAAATTTAACATTGAACTCTATGGCAGATGGATGAGCCTGTAATTAGAGATGAGCGAACTTACAGTAAATTCGATTCGTCACGAACTTCTCGGCTCGGCAGTTGATGACTTTTCCTGCATAAATTAGTTCAGCTTTCAGGTGCTCCGGTGGGCTGGAAAAGGTGGATACAGTCCTAGGAGACTCTTTCCTAGGAATGTATCCACCTTTTCCAGCCCATCGGAGCACCTGAGGCTGAACTAATTTACGCAGGATAAGTCGTCAACCGCCGAGCCGAGAAGTTCATGACGAATCGAATTTACTGTAAGTTCACTCATCTCTACCTGTAATGCCATCCATTTGTGTCCATTTTTTCCAATCCATTTTTGGAAAAAAAAATAGAGCGTGCTGTATTTTGAAAAAAGCTTAAGATTGGCAAAAAACCTGGACCTGCATATTAGAGTTGTGACTTTTTCAGGTAAAATTTTTATTAGACGTAATGTATTAGGAGAATGACTTCATATATACAGCAGAAGATGGATGAAGTCAGAGGCATACAAAGTACAGCCGAGCACCATGACCTTGAATGGGAGGCCTATTACTGCAGATCTATAAAACACTCCGGTACACGTGGGGACCTGTTTAGATTTTGCTACAGGTCTACCTTTTGAATTGCAAATCAGCTACAAACTATTTCAATCTGAAAATATATATTTTTTAAATTATGTTTAGTTTATGGCCAAAATACTTGGCCCAAAAAAAAAAAGGCTGGAAAATGTCAATTTTTTCTTAAGATTGAAAATACAGCCAAAAGAAGTGAGTGAAAACAAAAGTGACGATACATCTTCCGAAGCTGTCGGACAGCAGCCATGTCTCTCCTTCACAGCATGTGCTTGTTTCATCTTCAGCAACAAACAAAGGATAAAAAACACCAACCTGACCTAATTGTAGTATTATAATTCAGCCTAGCACTAGCCTAGTAGACTGTATTTTTACGTCCGTATTATTACCTTAAGTCCTGGCCTGACCGCAGGTCTGATGACCCGAAATGACAGCTGTCAGTTCAGGTCATCAGACCAGAGGTCAGGCCACCACTTATGGCGATAAATAGGACATAAAAATACTGTCTTATTAGGCTTGTGTTCACATGCAGCAGATTTGTTACAGAAATTCCTGTGATTGTCAGTCCATTCGATACATGTGAATGTTGTAGTCTCTGCATGGATTTCTGCAAGCCCATTAAGATGAATGATAGTCACAGAGATTTCTGCAACAAGCCTTGCCGCATGTGAATATACCCTTAAAGGGGTACTTCGCTCCTAGACATGTTATCTCCTATATTTATAGTCCGACACGGGGACCCCCCCACAACTTCCGGGCCGGCGCTGTGGCACTACAGTCACGGAAGCCTGGCTCAAGCCATGCCCCCCCATTCATGTGTATGTACTAGTACACAGCCGTCACGCCTCCTCCCATAGACATATGGAGGGGGCAGGGCAGCTGTGTTTGCCAGTCATCCGGCACAGAGCGGAGTCCTCTTTGTGCACCGGATGACTGGTCTGTCGCAGCAGAGGTGGCCCCCTGAAGACAGACCCCGCGAATAGACATGTTATCCTCTATCAGAGTACCCCTTTAACAAAACCTCACCTACATAACTGAATGTAAACACTAAATACAGTGGGCAAAAAAGTATTTAGTCAGCAACCGATTGTGCAAGTTCTCCCACTTAAAAAGCTGTGAGAGGCCTGTAATATTTATCATAGGTTACCTCAACTATGAGAGACAGAATGAGAAAAAAAATCCAAAAATCCCATTGTCTGAATTTATTTGCAAATTATGGAGGAAAATAAGTATTTGGTCAATAACAAAAGTTCATCTCAATACTTTGTTATATACGCTTTGTTGGCAATGACAGAGGTCAAACGAAGTGGGAGAACTTGCTCAATTGGTGGCTGACTAAATACTTTTTTGCCCCACTGTATGCAGTTCTGCCAAACTTAGGGGAAGATTTATCAAAACCTTTCCAGGGGAAAAGTTTCCCAGTTGTCCATAGCAACCAGATCACCTCTCATTTTTATCAAGGCCTCTGAAAAATGAAAGAAGCGATCTGATTGGTTGCTTTGGGCAACTTTTCCCCTGCACAGGTTTTGATAAATCTCCCCCTTAGAGCCTACTATGGTTTCACAAACATTGCTGCAAGTTCCGGGACCAGAGCAGGAATGTGAAGATGTGTAAAAGTCACTTGAAAAGCCCATATGGTGCTCAGGTAACATACCGCAGCATGTGCAAAACCACAAGAAGAAGAACTCAGGTCAAAATGGAAAAGTGGTTCACCTGTATTCAAAAAGGAAAGAGTAAAGAATAAATATTTATGATCTTCAACTCTTTCTAATTTGTCTGCCTAAGGAGGGGAAGGGAGGATCACAAATAGTGTTTGTATAATATCATAATAGCTGGAATACTAAAAGCAAGTATTACTATTAAATATTATTATTACTAACACTCTCACTCTAAGGCTGGTGACATTTTCTGTTATGTTATTTTAATTGCACTTTGTTTTTTTTACATGACAAAGTATACCAAAATACCATGTATAATGGGGTGATCAGTAAAAAAAATGTGTGTGTGTGTATATATATATATATATATATATATATATATATATATATATATACATACATACATACACACACACATATACATACACACACACACACACAGGCTGGGCCATTTATATGGATACACCTTAATAAAATGGGAATGGTTGGTGATATTAACTTCCTGTTTGTGGCACATTAGTATATGTGAGGGGGGGGGGGGGGGATTTTCAAGATGGGTGGTGACCATGGCGGCCATTTTGAAGTCTGCCATTTTGAATCCAACTTTAGTTTTTTCAATGGAACATGCCTTCAGATGACCCCAAAGATAAAGTCTAAGGGGGTCAGATCGGGAGGCCTTGGGGGCCATTCAACTGGCCCACGATGACCAATCCACTTTCCAGGAAACTGTTCATCTAGGAATGCTCAGACCTGACATCCATAATGTGGTGGTCACCATCTTGCTGGAAAAACTCAGGGAACGTGCCAGCTTCAGTGCATTAAGAGGGAAACACATCATCATGTAGCAATTTCGCATATCAGTTGAATGGCCCCCAAGGTCTACCGATCTGAGCCCATTAGACTTTTATCTTTGGGTCATCTGAAGGCAATGTCTATGCTGTGAAGATACGAGATGTGCAGCACCTGAAACTACGGATACTGGAAGCCTGTGCTAGCATTTCTCCTGCAGTGTATATAGTAGTATATAGCAGTGTATACAGATACTGGAAGCCTGTGCTAGCATTTCTCCTGCAGTGTATATAGTAGTATATAGCAGTGTATACGGATACTGGAAGCCTGTGCTAGCATTTCTCCTGCAGTGTATATAGTAGTATATAGCAGTGTATACGGATACTGGAAGCCTGTGCTAGCATTTCTCCTGCAGTGTATATAGTAGTATATAGCAGTGTATACGGATACTGGAAGCCTGTGCTAGCATTTCTCCTGCAGTGTATATAGTAGTATATAGCATGTATACGGATACTGGAAGCCTGTGCTAGCATTTCTCCTGCGGTGTATATAGTAGTATATAGCAGTGTATACGGATACTGGAAGCCTGTGCTAGCATTTCTCCTGCAGTGTATATAGTAGTATATAGCAGTGTATACGGATACTGGAAGCCTGTGCTAGCATTTCTCCTGCAGTGTATATAGTAGTATATAGCAGTGTATACGGATACTGGAAGCCTGTGCTAGCATTTCTCCTGCAGTGTATATAGTAGTATATAGCAGTGTATACGGATACTGGAAGCCTGTGCTAGCATTTCTCCTGCGGTGTATATAGTAGTATATAGCAGTGTATACGGATACTGGAAGCCTGTGCCAGCATTTCTCCTGCAGTGTATATAGTAGTATATAGCAGTGTATACGGATACTGGAAGCCTGTGCTAGCATTTCTCCTGCGGTGTATATAGTAGTATATAGCAGTGTATACGCATACTGGAAGCCTGTGCTAGCATTTCTCCTGCAGTGTATATGTTACGCCGAGCGCTCCGGGTCCCCGCTCCTCCCCGGAGCGCTCGCCACATCCTCGCTACTGCAGCGCCCCGGTCAGATCCACTGACCGGGTGCGCTGCGATACCGCCTCCAGCCGGGATGCGATTCGCGATGCGGGTGGCGCCCGCTCGCGACGCGCACCCCGGCTCCCGTACCTGACTCGCTCTCCGTCGGTCCTGTCCCGGCGCGCGCGGCCCCGCTCCCTAGGGCGCGCGCGCGCCGGGTCTCTGCGATTTAAAGGGCCACTGCGCCACTGATTGGCGCAGTGGTTCTAATTAGTGTGTTCACCTGTGCACTCCCTATGTATACCTCACTTCCCCTGCACTCCCTTGCCGGATCTTGTTGCCATTGTGCCAGTGAAAGCGTTTCCTTGTGTGTTCCTAGCCTGTGTTCCAGACCTCCTGCCGTTGCCCCTGACTACGATCCTTGCTGCCTGCCCCGACCTTCTGTTACGTCCGACCTTGCTCTTGTCTACTCCCTTGTACCGCGCCTATCTTCAGCAGTCAGAGAGGTCGAGCCGTTGCTGGTGGATACGACCTGGTCACTACCGCCGCAGCAAGACCATCCCGCTTTGCGGCGGGCTCTGGTGAAAACCAGTAGCAGCTTAGAACCGGTCCAGTAGCACGGTCCACGCCAATCCCTCTCTGGCACAGAGGATCCACCTCCTGCCAGCCGAATCGTGACAGTATATAGTAGTATATAGCAGTGTATACGGATACTGGAAGCCTGTGCCAGCATTTCTCCTGCGGTGTATATAGTAGTATATAGCAGTGTATACGGATACTGGAAGCCTGTGCTAGCATTTCTCCTGCAGTGTATATAGTAGTATATAGCAGTGTATACAGATACTGGAAGCCTGTGCTAGCATTTCTCCTGCAGTGTATATAGTAGTATATAGCAGTGTATACAGATACTGGAAGCCTGTGCTAGCATTTCTCCTGCAGTGTATATAGTAGTATATAGCAGTGTATACGGATACTGGAAGCCTGTGCTAGCATTTCTCCTGCGGTGTATATAGTAGTATATAGCAGTGTATACGGATACTGGAAGCCTGTGCCAGCATTTCTCCTGCAGTGTATATAGTAGTATATAGCAGTGTATACGGATACTGGAAGCCTGTGCTAGCATTTCTCCTGCGGTGTATATAGTAGTATATAGCAGTGTATACGGATACTGGAAGCCTGTGCTAGCATTTCTCCTGCAGTGTATATAGTAGTATATAGCAGTGTATACAGATACTGGAAGCCTGTGCTAGCATTTCTCCTGCAGTGTATATAGTAGTATATAGCAGTGTATACAGATACTGGAAGCCTGTGCTAGCATTTCTCCTGCAGTGTATATAGAAGTATATAGCAGTGTATACGGATACTGGAAGCCTGTGCTAGCATTTCTCCTGCAGTGTATATAGTAGTATATAGCAGTGTATACGGATACTGGAAGCCTGTGCTAGCATTTCTCCTGCAGTGTATATAGTAGTATATAGCAGTGTATACGGATACTGGAAGCCTGTGCTAGCATTTCTCCTGCAGTGTATATAGTAGTATATAGCAGTGTATACGGATACTGGAAGCCTGTGCTAGCATTTCTCCTGCAGTGTATATAGTAGTATATAGCAGTGTATACGGATACTGGAAGCCTGTGCTAGCATTTCTCCTGCAGTGTATATAGTAGTATATAGCAGTGTATACGGATACTGGAAGCCTGTGCTAGCATTTCTCCTGCGGTGTATATAGTAGTATATAGCAGTGTATACGGATACTGGAAGCCTGTGCCAGCATTTCTCCTGTGGTGTTACTATCAGTGTGTGAAGAGTGGGAGAAGAGGGTTGCATTGACAATCCAACACAATGGGCAGCACATTGAACACATTTTATAAGTGGTCAGAAACTTGTAAATAACTCATGAAAGAATAAAGTTATATTAAAACCAAGCACATCATTGTTTTTTTGTGAAATTCCCAATAAGTTTGATGTGTCACATGACACTCTTACTATTGAAAAAACTAAAGTTGGATTCAAAATGGCCGACTTCAAAATGGCCGCCATGGTCACCACCCATCTTGAAAAGTTTCCCCCCCCCCCCCTCACATATACTAATGTGCCACAAACAGGAAGTTAATATCACCAACCATTCCCATTTTATAAAGGTGTATTCATATAAATGGCCCACCCTGTATATAGTACAAGAGTGAAGTGACAGCAACCAGACAAGTCACTGTTTTTACTTTCCAAATGGCTTTTGAGAAATGAGAGCTGAAAACTTCCACTTTCCCTTCAAACTATATTTTCTCAGAGTATAGGTTTTATTTTGTCATATAAACAAAATAGGCATTACAGGTCATTCAAACACTAAAAACTGTAGCATGCTCCAGGCCTGTGGTCTCCAAACTGTTCCAAAACTACAACTCCCAGCATGCCCAGACAGCCAACGGCTGTCTGGGCATGTTGAGAGTTGTAGTTTTGCAACATCTTGAGGTCCACAGTTTGGTTCTAGGTGTAACATTGTTACCTAATCCCATGTTAAGCCTCCTGCAGTGTTTCAAGCATTTTTAGTGTTTTTTTTTATTTTTTATTTATTTTTTTTTATTATGCAACGTTTCGTACCAGTGACTGTTAAAGACTATGTAAAAACACACACAAAATCTGCATACACAGGAAATCTGGTATTTTACTTAAAAGTAACACCTGGACTCTGGGGGGAAAAATACAGCATGAAAGGCCACAGAAATGCAGGTGTGTGAATTGAGCCTTAGGCCTGCTTTACATGAGCGTATGGGTATATATGCATACATATACGATTTTAAAAACACATATGTATCATAGTTCTAAGGTTATTCAAATTTCTAAAATACTATACAAAAGTATCTTGTAGAGTAAATATTGATGGACAACTTGAAACAAAATTCAAATTCTACACTAATAACTACACTTAAAAAAATGGACGCTAAATAAAGGAAAAAACTGATGAAACACGAATGCAATAAAAATCTAATTTAAAAAAAAACTTCAGTGGTATTTTCTAAGAGATGAGCGAACTTACAGTAAATTCGATTCGTCACAAACTTCTCGGCTCGGCAGTTGATTTATCCTGCATAAATTGGTTCAGCTTTCAGGTGCTCCCGTGGGCTGGAAAAGGTGGATACAGTCCTAGGAGACTCTTTCCTAGGACTGTATCCACCTTTTCCAGCCCACCGGAGCACCTGAAAGCTGAACTAATTTATGCAGAATAAGTCATCAACTGCCGAGCCGAGAAGTTCGTGACGAATCAAATTTACTGTAAGTTCGCTCATCTCTAGTATTTTCCATCCACAAAAGGGATGAAAGTAGTCCATGGTGCATTTTTTAAATACATGCGTATTTTTATAAATTGACATTTTTTTTTGGAGACTGAAATATGAAGGTAAAGCTAATCTGCAGGGCTATTTACATGCATGTAATACATTAGGTTTCCACTCGTTTTTGTGCGTTTTCTTTCCCCCCCCCCCCCAAAAAAAAAAAAATAATAATAATAATTTTGTCTTCCCAAGATGCTGTTAGTGTTTTTTTTTCCCCCATTTTGTCTTTTTTGCATATTTTTGACCTGAAAAAAAGCCACAAAAAAACTACCCTCTCATTTTGTCCTTACAACATGCAGTTGTTTTTTTTTTAATATTGGGGTTTTAGACTTGGTGTTTTGTTTTTCCAGTGTTTTTATCATGATTCTTTTCATGTGACTCAATGCTTTCTATTGAAGAAATGTGGCAAAGAAAAAGACAATGCTAAACTGACTGACATGAGGTGAGATTTATCAAAATCTGTCCAGAGGAAAAGTTGCTGAATTGCCCATAGCAACCAATCAGATTGCTTCTTTCATTTTTGAAAAGGCCTCTGAAAAAGAAGCAATCTGATTGGTTGCTATGGGCAACTCAGCAACGTTTCCTCTGGACAGGTTTTTTAAAAATCTCCCCCATGGCTTTTTTTTCTTCTGCCATGTGAACATGGCCTTAGAGTGGCCTTATATGACAGATTTTTTTAATCTAAAACAAACAAAAAAACCTGCTGCAAATTCTGTAGTAAAGATCCTTCGAAGAACCTAGTACTTCTGCAGAATTTTTATATTATGTGAATTTGGATACAGATTAGCCCAACTCAATGATGCTGACCAGTTTACGGCTACTCAATAAGGGACTATTCACACGGCAGAATTTCCGTTTGCAGAATTCCGCCTCAAATTAAAGCCCATAGACTTCTTCACACTTGTGGAATTCCTCAAGCAGAAATTCAGAAGTGTGAAAGGGAGTGTGGAATCCCATAGAAGTCTATGGGCTTTAATTTAAGTCGGAATTCAGCAAGCGGAAATTCTGCCGTGTGAATAGATCCTATGTTTTGTAAGTTGAATGCGCATGAAGAATTGAAATGTTACTTCTTTTTATGCCAAGTATATTTTTGCTGAAATCAATGGGACACACATTATTGTGATAAAATAAGGATAGGTCCACACTGTGTCTTTGTTCCAGTTTAAGGCTGGGTTCACACCACGTTTTGTTAACTACGGTTCCCGAATACAGCTGGGAGGGGGGGGGGGGGCTTAATCGCAGCGCCCGCACTCAGCCGTATTCGGGAACCGTATTTAATGTATGTCTATGAGCCGACCGGAGTGAACCGCAACCTCCGGTCGGCTTCGTTTTCGGCCGTATGCGGCCGAAAACAAAGCCGACCGGAGGCTGCGGTTCACTCCGGTCGGCTCATAGACATACATTAAACATACATTAAATAGACATCCCGAATACGGCTGAGTGCGGGCGCCGCTATTAAGCCCCGCCCCCTCCTCCCAGCCGTATTCGGGAACCGTATTTAACAAAACGTGGTGTGAACCCAACCGAACAGATATGTTTTGATGAAAACAGCCTAAACCTGAAGCCACCTTGTAAAAATACCCTTAGGGCTCCTATACACAGTGTTTTTACCTTTTTTGAAATATAAGGGTTTTTTCTGGGCAGGGAGGGTTTTTTAAAATGTTGCTGGGGCTCACTCTCTCACCGCTGGACCCAGCTGCGGGCCTCATAAAGTTCTTAAAGGGGTACTCTGGTGGAATACAATTTTTTTGTGCCTGAAAGTTAAAAAAAACAGATTTGTAAATGACTTATATAATCTTAAAAATCCTGTATACTACAGAGGAAGTTGAGTTGTTCTTTTCTGTCTGACCACAGTGCTCTCTGCTGACACCTCTGTCCATGTCAGGAACTGTCCAGAGCAGGAGCAAATACCCATAGCAAACCTCTCCTGCTCTGGACAGTTCCTGACATGGACAGAGGTTTCAGCAGAGAGCACTGTGGTCAGACAGAAAAGAATAACTCAACTTCCTCTATAGTCTACAGCAGCTGATAAGTACTAGAAGGATTAAGATTTTTTAATAGAAGTAATTTCTGGCACCAGTTGATTTAAACAAAAACATTTTTTACACCAGAGTACCCCTTTAAGATGTAGAGTGCATAGTGAGTGGCTGAGCGGGCATTTCCCGTCCGTACAGAATGTTACAGTAACAATAAAGAAGAGGACCGTGGCTGAAACAGGATGCTAAGGAAAACAGGCTGGGTAAGTATGCTTCTATGTCAGAAAACCCTCACTACCTGGAAAACCCCTTAAATGCCAAAACAAAAAAAAATAAAACAAAACAAAGAAAAAAGACCACAAATATAAATATTCATAGAGACAAACGTTTTTCAAGTCCCATATAGAAGTCAACTGTAAATATTTTAAATAAATACTACTGACTTAAAAATGCCACAAACTAAAATATTTTAGCCCAGATTTATTAAAACTCTAATTGTGCTTTAAGTTTAGACCAACTATTAGATGTGGTGAAAGTCATATTAGATTTTTTGGCGCAACTGCGATAGTAATGTGCGGCCATTGTATGTAGCACATTTTATATTGCACTACAGACTTTAAAGTAACATCTGGCCTCAAAAATACACTGAGCCAAATACTGCTGGGTGAAACCAGAATTACACTTTGGCAAATAGACGCAAAATAGATGAAATACTAATATAAAACAGATCAAATAGAGAGCAAATAAGGAAGCATCTGTATTTTACTCACTTTCTATAGACTTCATGGGCACTTTCCTTGCATAAAAAGGATAAAAGTACATAGCATATGCTGCATTTTATTTTTTATTTTTTTTAAATACACACATATTTTATACACTCATAGTCCCACTGCGGGTAAGGAAAACTCTTTGTTGCCCATAGCAACCAATCACAGCTTTCACAGAAAGAGGTTTTGACCAGTTATCCATAGCCATCCATCATATTACAGTGGTCCCTCAAGTTACAATATTAATCGGTTCCAGGACGACCATTGTAAGTTGAAACCATTGTATGTTGAGACCAGAACTATGGAAACCTGGTAATTGGTTCTAAAGGCTCCAAAATGTCATCCAAAAATAGGGAAAAGTGAGAACTAAAGAAAAATAAGTAGATAACTAATATAGATAAAGCAAGTCCTTACATATAAAAGTAGGAAAGATCTGCTGGGAGCTGTAATCACTGTCTATGTCAGTGTTTCCCAAGCAGGGAGCCTCCAGCTTTTGCAAAACTACAACTCCCAGCATGCCCGGACAGCCTTTGGCTGTCCGGGCATGCTGGGAGTTGTAGTATTGCAAAAGCTGGGGGCACCCTGCTTGGGAAACACTGGTCTATGTAGAGGACAGGAGCGTCTTCAGGGTCCTGTACAGTACACGCAATGTCCCAAAAAAGTAATGGAGTCGCCCTCACCTGGTGTCCAAAAGAGCAGCTAACCCTGATACAGGTAAAGTGTACAGAACATGTAATACCAGACACCAGTCAGTGCATACACTTCAGTAATACAGGTGTTTTACAATGAATGCCCATTTTGATTGGTCGGTTCTTTCAGCCGTTGACACGTTTCACAGATCTGGACTGTCTGTACATTGTATGTGGAGTCTGGTTTCAACTTACGATGGTCCAGAAAAGACCATTGTATGTTGAAACTATTGAATGTTGAGGCCATTGTAAGTTGAGGGATCACTGTACTTCTTTCATATTTGAGAGCCCCTTTTAAAAATGAAAGAAGCAATCTGATTGGTTGCTATGGCCAGCAGGTCAACTTTTCCTCTTCACAGGAAAAAAAAAAGTAGTGCTGCACTTGTGGCGTATTATTGGCGTTTTGAGGGGGGGGGGAAAAAAAAAAAAAAAAAAAAAAAACATGGAAACCTAGCCATATGGAAGGAGATTTATCAAGCTCTGTAGTAATTTTTTTTTGCGTAAAAAAGTTGCGCATATGCGACTTTTCAATACATGCTGCGACTTTGATTTTTGCTTATTCCAAAGCACATTTCTGAAATGAGTGAGTTTTTTTTTTATTTTATTTTTTTTTTACTTTGCAGGTCATGTATTTATCAAATGTGATAGTCGCTATTTATGAAGAAAAACATTTTAATCTCCATTTAAAAGTCACATATCTATTCCAGGTCCAACCTGGCTCACAGAAAGTGCATACGTCCGCAGAAAAGGACATTTTAGGCTAGGTTCAGACTACGGAATTTCCGCCTGCTATTCCGCTTTGAAATTGCAGGCAGAAATTCCGCTTGGTAAAATGTATAGTGTAGTGAATGGGTTTCCGTTCACAAATTCACACTTCGGAATTTGTGAAGCGGAATTTGTGAACGGAAAATCCGCTTGGAAATTTCCGCCTGAAGAAAGGCGTTGCTCTTTCTTCAGGCGGAAATACTCGCGGAACACATTGCAGTCTATTGGAGACTGCAGTGTCCACACGGTCCTAGCGAACGACTGATTCAGTCAGCGCTGGCCGCACTCGGAATCTCTGGGCGGAAATTTTCTGCCCGGAGATTCCGTAGTCTGAACCTAGCCTAACACCCACTTTAACAACTGTTCTTGTTCTGCATCATGAAACAAAGCTACTACATTAATGTTAATTATAGAAAAAAAATTATTATGTAACTAATAACTCATAATTTTAAGGTTGAAAATACACACTGCACACCTTGTTAATTTTAGGACACGTACATGCTGACGTACCCACTAAATTTTAAAATTAATGTTGTGTTAAAATAGAATAAGACAAAATAATTGTGTAAGAATTTTTACAGATTATGGGAGGACATTTATCAAAGCATTTAGAAGGTTTTTTTTTTTTTTGCTTAAAATTGTCACCAAAAGTCTACTCAATTTTTTTGTGTGACTTTTTGATTGTGCAGTGCCTAATTAAGAATCTTGCTTACCAAAGCAAAAAGTGATTTTTGACTTGCAGTGGTCAGAGATTTATCAAGTGCGAAAGTCGCAAAAAAGTCGCATCACATGAAAAAACCTACTAAATTTACTCCCGCTCAGACATGGAACAGACAAAGCCACTAACAAAGCAAAAAAAAAAAAAAATTTTAATTGCTTACGTGAAAGAAATTTATCAACAGGCTGCAAACCAGTTGATAAATAAGTCGCAAAAAAATTGTAAGAAAAAAAATACAAAAAAAAGGAATACATAAGCAAACAACTGTAAATAACCCATATGTGGAACTAAAATTTTTCCTTAAAAAAAAAAAATTTAAAAAAAAGAATCATCCATAGTAATACAGCTTCATGAACATTTTGGGGTGGTAACGTACCGAGACGTTATTTTTATTTTTTATTTTTGGCTTCACAATTGGGTATGTGCCTATTGGTGCGGCGCTGTCTTCCTTCCTGACGTAAACTCCGGCCTCAGCGCAGCGACGCAAGACTCCGCCCACCAACATCACAAAATGCGGGCTCAAAATTAAACAAAAAAAGTACGGATCTTCATGGTGCGCCATAGTATGTTTTTAATATTTTTTTCATTTCTGAGGAGGGTGGATGGGTTGTTGCAGGATAGTTGGAGTGCAGGTATTTAGTGCCAGGCAGGCCAGTCAGGGTATCACCCGATCTGGTACGCCCCCCCCCCCCCCCCCCCCCCAAATCACTCTCTAGCAACACTACAGGTAATAAAGACTAGATAAAGAACTTTAGCTATTAGCATAAGGGAAAACTTATCTGCTTTAAAAAATGCATTTGTAAGCGGGTTTCCCAGGTTTTGCTTACATGTGATTTATGTATGAAGGTCGTGCGACTATTTCATATATAGGTCGCATGTAAGCAAAAGTAAGTTTAAAAAAATTGTCAAATAAAAGCCATTTGTTTGAAAAAAAAAAAAATGATAAATCTCCTTCATGGTGTTTTTTTCTGACATTTTTATCCATAGGAATGTCTTAGAAATGGCAAGGTCAACACTCAACACCTGTACAGAATGCTAAAAGGAAAAAAAACAAAAAAAAAACCTATTGGGAAGATTTAGGAAAACCTGTACAGAAGAAAAGCTAAACAGTTGCCCATAGCAACCAGATTGTTTTCTTCTTTTCTTCCAGAGGCTTTTTCGAAAATTAAATTTCTATGGGGATTTTCTCCCGCTCTTGACATTTCCTGAGACATACAGAGGTGTCAGCAGAGAGCACTGTGGTCAGACAGAAAAGAAATATAAAAAAAGAAAAGAACTTCCTCTGGAGCATTTAGCAGCTGATAAGTACTGGAAGGATTAAGATTTTCAAATAGAAATAATTTACAAATCTGTTTAATGTTCTGGCACCAGTTGATTTAGGGAAAAAAATTTTTTTTTCACCGGAGTACCCATGAAAGCTAAAATCGGGCATGGACCAAAACGCAGATGTTAATATGGGCACAAAAACGTGTGTGAAACTAGGGTGTGTTTTGAGTTCTTTCCAAAACTCCATGGGGAAGATTCACCACTGTGTGCTTAGCTACACATGTTTTTAAAATGTTATGTATACCTGGGCCTAATTTATCAAAAGTCACGCGCGGTGTGATAAGTTTGGCGCACATGCACCTGTGTGGGATTCTTGCTTCTGAGAAGTTGTCATAAGCAAGTTTTGTAAGAGAAAATAATTTTGATATTGGTTAGTAACATTTGGAGCCCCTTGCGCCAAAATTTGAAGAAAAGTCGAACATGATAAATTTCACAACCACTGCAAAGTCAAAGGGCAACATCGTTTGAGTAACTTTGACAACAATCACTTTAGGACAAAAAGTCTCACAAAAAGGGTTAAAAGCATCAATGTGCCAATTTTTTTTCTTTAAATGCGTAATAAATTCCCCACAATGGGAACAACCCCCCCCCCCAAAAAAAAAGGTGCATTTACATGCAGATTAATGAAATTCCCTTGTTAAAATCCACAAGTTTTAATATTTACCCTATTCTTTCTTTAATCATTGGACGCAACATAACACCTGCAGAATAAAATCCAGCAACAAATTCAAGGCAACAAATCCACAGCATTTAGTGCAGATTTTATGCTGAGAAACCGGATTACATGCTGCCGATTTACTTGTGGACTTCCTGGCTTGAAATCTGCAGCGTATTAACCAGTGTTTCCCAACCAGTGTGCCTCCCGCTGCTGCAAAACTACAACTCCCAGCATGACCGGACAGCCAACGGCTGTTCAGGCATGCTGGGAGTTGTAGTTTTGCAACAACTGGAGACACACTGGTTGGGAAAAACTGGGCTATCGAATATGGCTATAGAGAAATAATGCAACAATGACACTAATTTAAATTGTTAATATTTTTTTTAAATATTCTAATTGTGTGATACAAAAACTGTAAACATTCCAGAACATGCTGGGAGTTGTAGTTTTTCAACAGCTGGAGGTGCACTGGTTGGGAAATACTGGGCTAAGGAATATGGCTAGAGAGAAATAATTCAATAATGTAACTAATTTAGATTGACAATATTTATCAAATTATTATCATGCCCATGATGGGAGTTGTAGTTTTGCAACAGCTATAGAAAAATAATACAATGTAAATAACCTAGATTGTCAATATTTATCAAAATATTAACACTGCTGGATACAGAAAGTGTAAACATCCCAGAACATGGTGGGAGTTGTAGTTTTGCAACAGCTGGAGGTGCACTCATTGGGAAATACTGGGCTAAGGAATAGGACTATAGAGAAATAATGCAACAATGTAACTAATTTAGATTGTCAACATTTATCAAAATATTATCCCTGTTCCTTACAAAAAGTGTAAACATTCCAGAACATGCTGGGAGTTGTAGTTTTGCAATAACTGGATGCAGACTGGTTGGAAAACACTTGTATACACTATGCTTGATTTATTTACTACTTTGTAGCAAAAAAATAAAAATAAACAAAAATTTACTAAACATATCAACCTACTTATTTGTAAACAAAATAAAAAATAATAATCCACCAATCCAGTAAAAATCATACGTAGATATCAGCTTAACATGTGCCTAATACTAAAAAACCTTGAAGATAAAGGAATGTGGGACTGAGGAATACAGTGAATGACAATTTTCTGCCTGCTGGGGAAATAAAGGAGAAGGGGGGGGGTGAGGGGCAGGGGGGTAAACCAAAAAGTCACCAATAGCACTGTGGCACAAAATGGGTTAAAGAATAAAAATTATAAATAAATTTAAAAAAATGTCTAAATACCCAATAGTATTGGCACCTATAATCCCTCAAATGTTTTTTCTTTCTTTTTTTTCCCTTGCCTTCAAACTGCAACTCCAATCCAGGAAAGGGGTGCAATTTCCTAATAAATAAAACCTGCCCCCAATTTCCTACATACAGCCCCCCCTTTCCCAATATCTCACTGTTCCAGAACTCACACATACACAAGATGCATTCTGGCTGCTGTACTTTGCATGAAGTTGTTGATCCCAATTAGTGTTTTATTTGTTTTTTTTTTTATTTTCTTTTTCTTTGTGATTATTATTCTTTGCAAATTGCATTTTGTGAGGTAAATTCTGCAAAGTCCTGGAGAAGAGAGAGAGAGAGGGCAGAGGGCAATGCCAACACACGGGCACAGCCAAGACATGTATATATAGTAGAGAGATATATATCCATGCACTGCTAAAGTGCAGCTGCCCCCTCCCATGTTCACACACACATATATACACAACATCCTCCTACAGGAATACATTGTTGCAAACTTGGGAAGCTCTTAAAAAAGCCCAGAAGCCCCATAGAGGGGAGAAAAGCCCCTCAGCAGGCAGCCCAGACTCCCCCCTGTCTGAGGAGACCCGTTGCAGAGCTTTTTCTTACCCGTAGAGACTTTTTCCAGGCAGATTTGTAGGGCCCCGGTGCGCTGCTCTCTCCCCTCAGCTTCTCAGCTCCTCACCCCCCACCGCTGCTCACTGCCTCATTCCAATATGGCCCAGAGGCCGCCACTGCGCATGCGCCTCGCTCTCCTCCTTCGATCTCTGCCTTCTTTAATTTTTTTTTTTTTTTAGGGTATTTTTCGCTCTTCCTCCACCCACTTTTTCCCCCCTCTTTAGCTTTATTTTGACACTCTTCCCCCCTCTCCTCTCCTTCAACTCTTCTTCCCCCCCTTCCCCGTCTATAGGGGGGCACTTTTGTATTTTTTTCTATGATATGCCATTTACTATAGTAAGGTGCCTTGGAAGTGTCTACTTATCACAGGAAGTGCTCTAAATGTTTCTTTTCTGCGCAAAATCTGCTCCCCCCAGGCCAAAACTGGAATTTGGACCGAAGAGATTGTGTTGTGGAATGTTTACACTTTTTCTAACGAACAGTGATAATGTTTTCATAAATATTGACAATCTACATTGGTTACATTGTTGCATCGTTTCTCTATAGCAGTATTTCCTTAGCCCAGTATTTCCCAAGCAGTGTGTCTCCAGCAGTTGCAAAACTACAACTCACGACATGCCCAGACAGCCAACATGCTGGGAGTGGTAGTTTTGCGACAGCTGGAGGCACACTAGTTAGGAAACACTGCCCTAGCCTATGGCTTCCTAGCAGTGGCAAAACTACAATTCCCATCATGTCTTCAACCTGTGGCCGTCCCCATCTATTGCAAAACTACAACTCCCATCATTGACAATCTAATATGAATTACAGTGGTCCCTCAAGTTACAATATTAATCGGTTCCGGGAAGACCATTGTATGTTGAAACCATTGTATGTTGAGACCATGACTCTATGGAAACCTGGTAATTGGTTCTGAAGCCACCAAAATGTCATCCAAAAATAGGAAAAAGTGAGGATTAAAGAAAAATAAGTAATAAATAACTAATACAGATAAAGCAAATCCTTACACAGAAAGATCTGCTGGGAGCTGTAATCACTGTCTATTTCAGTGTTTCCCAACCAGGGCACCTCCAGCTGTTACAAAACTACAACTCCCAGCATGCCCGGACAGCCTTCGGCTGTCCGGGCATGCTGGGAGTTGTAGTTTTGCAACAGCTGGAGGCACTCTCTTTGGGAAATACTGGTCTATGTAGAGGACAGGAGCTTCTTCAGGGTCCTGTACAGAACACGCAATGTCCTAAAAAAAAGGAAAATGGAGCCGCCCTCAACTGATGTCCAAAGGAGCAGACACCCCTGGTACAGGTAAAGAGTAGTAGAGAACATTTAATACCTCCCTGTACTGTAGGGGGCGCTACCAGACACCAGTCAGTGCATACACTTCAGTAATACAGGTAAAGAGTAGTAGAGAACATGTAATACCTCCCTGTACTGTAGGGGGCGCTACCAGACACCAGTCAGTGCATACACTTCAGTAATACAGGTAAAGAGTAGTAGAGAACATGTAATACCTCCCTGTACTGTAGGGGGCGCTACCAGACACCAGTCAGTGCATGCACTTTAGGGATACAGGGGTTTTACCAGTGAAATATCCATTCTGATTGGTCGGTTCTTCCAGCCAATGACACGTTTTGCAGATTCCATAGCATTGTATGTTGAGTCTGGTTTCAAGTTACAATGGTCCAGAAAAGACCGTTGTATGTTGAAACTATTGTATGTTGAGGCCATTGTAAGTTGAGGGATCACTGTATATTATTGCATTATTCCCTATAGCAGTATTCCCTAGCCCAGTATGCCTCCAACTTTTGCAAAACTATAACTTCCAGCATGCCCAGATAGCTCAGGTGTGGGTATGATTATATTTTACAATCTAAATTACTTACATTGGCCCTCATTTGCTATTCTAAACCCGACTTCTTTTGTCGGGTTTTTTTGGCGCATCTTTGTCTGCGACATGTCGCAGACATCGTGCACCAGTCTGCGACATGATGCAACATTGTCTCCCGACGGACCCGATGTGGATTCTCCCAGACCCGAAAAAGGGGCGTAACCCGACATTTCTGAGCTTTCCCACGTATTTATAAAGGTTTCCAACCCGAATTTGTTGAATTATTGTGGATTTTTTCCCGACAACTCAGAGGAGTTGGAAACCAAAACCCACGTGCGACAAACAGGATGCGACATAATAATAAATACCAGGGGAAAAAGAATCGGGTAAGAAAGCAAGATAGACTTACAACCCGATTTTCTAAGTAAATGAGGGCCATTGTTGCATTAGTTCTCTATAGCAGTATTCCTTAGCCCAGTATTTCCCAACCAGTGAGCATCCAGCTGTTGCAAAACTACCACTCCCAGCATTCTGGGAGTTGTAGTTTTGCAACAGCTGGAGACACACAGTTTGGGACACAATGCCCTAACCTGTGGCTTCCCAGCAGTTGCAAAACTACAATTCCCATCATATCCTCAACCTGTGGCTCCCCAGCTATTGCAATACCACAACTCCCATCATTGACAACATTGTTGCATTATTTCTCTATAGCATTATTTCCTGGCCCAGTATTTCCCAACCAGGGTGCCCCCAGCTGTTGCAAAGCTACAACTTCCAGCATGCCCAAACAGCCAACGGCTGTCTGCACATGATGGGAGTTGTCGTTGTGTAAAAGCTGGAGGCACCCTGGTTGGGGAACACTACTCCAGCCTGTGGCCATCCAGCAGTTGCAAAACTACAATTCCTATCATATCCTCAACCTGTGGCTCCCCAGCTATTGCAAAACCACAACTCCCATCATTGACAACATTGTTGCATTATTTCTCTACAGCAGTATTTCCTAGCCCAATAATTCCCAACCAGGGTGCGTCAAACATTTGCAAAACTATAACTCCCAGCATGCCTGGACAACTTCCATAGTGGGTGCAGAAATATTTTGATAAATCTAAATAGGTTACATTGTTGCATTATTTCTCTATCGCAGTATTTCCTAGCCCAGTATTTCCCAAGCAGTATGTCTCCAGCTTTTGCAAGACTACAACTCCCAGCATCCCACGACAGCCATTGGCGATCTAGGCATGCTGAGAGTTGTAGTTTTGCAACAGCTGGAGGTACACTGCCCTAGCCTGTGGCTTCCTAACAGTTATATGCATAACTATCATTTCCATCATGTCCTCAACCTGTGGCTCTTCATCATTGAAAATCTAAAATTAATTACATTATTGCATCATTTCTCTGTAGCCATATTCCCTAGCCCAGTATTTTCCAAACAGTGTGCCTCCAGCTTTTGCAAAACTACAACCCCCATTGTAGGTATGATAATATTTAGCTATCATCCCCTACGGCCCAGTTGTTACAAAACTACAACTCCCATTGTGGACATAATGGGACCTTTGGTTTTGGCAACAGCTGGGGAGCCCCAGATTAAGGAACACTGTTACAGAGAAACATTGCGACAATACTGCTGAGGTCACATTATTGCATTATTCCTCTATAAGAGTGTTTTGTATCCTGTGGCTTCCCAGCTGTGGCAAAACTACAAGTCCCATCATGCCCTCAACCTGTGACTTCCCATGTACAGCAAAACCACAACTTCCACCATGCCTTGCTCTCAAATCTGTGACTCCCCAGCTGTTGCAAAACTACAAAATCCTTCAATATTTTTGCTCTGGAGAATTAATGCAACAATATTGATAGTCTATACCAGTGGTCTCCAACCTGCGGACCTCCAGATGTTGCAAAACTACAACTCCCAGCATGCCCGGACAGCCAACGGCTGTCCGGGCATGCTGGGAGTTGTAGTTTTGCAACATCTAGAGGTCCGCAGGTTGAAGACCACTGGTCTATACAGGTCACATTGTTGCTTTATTCCTTTATGACAGTGCCCCTTACCTCTGGTTTCCCAACTGTTGTAAAACTACAATTCCCATCATTCCCAGACTGACATAGTTTCACAACAGAATAATGCAACAGAATAGCAGAATAATGCAACAATATTCATAATCTACATAGGCCACCTTGTTGCATTATTTCTCCGTAGCAATATTCATAATCCCGTGGCTTCCCAGCTGTGGCAAAACTACAATTCCCATCATGCCTCAAGTTGCGGCTCCTCAGCTGTTGCAAAACTACAACTCCCATCATTTCCTGCAGCTTTCCTTATAGGAGCAGAGTTCTCCAATCTGTGGCTTTCAGCTACTACAAAACTGCATTGCATCAATAGTGTTGCTCTAGAGAAATAATACAACCATATTGACCATCTATATAGGTCACATTATTGCTTTTAGAGATGAGCAAACTTACAGTAAATTTGATTCGTCACAAACTTCTCGGCTCAGCAGTTGATTACTTATCCTGCGTAAATTAGTTCAGCTTTCAGGTGCTCCGGTGGGCTGGAAAAGGTGGATACATTCCTAGGAAAGAGTCTCCTAGGACTGTATCCACCTTTTCCAGTCCACCGGAGCACCTGAAAGCTGAACTAATTTATGCAGGAAAAGTCATCAACTGCCGAGCCGAGAAGTTCGTGACGAATCGAATTGACTGTAAGTTCGCTCATCTCTAGTTGCTTTATTTCTTTATAACAGTGTTCCCTGACCTGTGGTTTACTAACTGTTGCAAAACTACATTTCCCACCATGCCCTGACAGATGTAGTTTTGCAATAGCTGGGAAACCACGGGTTGGGGAACTTTGCTCTAGAAAAAAAAAATGCAACCGTATTGATAATCTGTATAGGTCACATTGTTGCATTATTACTCTATAGAGCAGTGTTCCCTATCCGGTGGCTTCCCTAAAGGCTGCCAGGGCATGATGTAAATTGTTGTAGATTGTAGTTTTACAACAGCTGGAGAGCCACAGATTGGGGGACTTTGCACTGCATAGTCAGTAAGTAATAGTATTGTAATATAGAAATGTACAGCAAGTGTTGAATATCTCATTGCAAGCTGTGCACACTTTTGAAACCAAGCACATACACAGCAATAAATGGTTAATATATTCCCAATTAAGGCCCTATGTATCGATTTGGGGGGGGGAGTTCAATAATATATGCAGTCATGTCCATAAATGTTGGCACCCCTGAATTTTTTCTAGACAGTGAAGTATTTCTCACAGAAAAGGATTGCAGTAACACATGTCTTGCTATACACACGTTTATTCCCTTTGTGAGTATTGGATCTAAACCAAAAAAGGAGGAAAAAAAGCAAATTGGACATAATGTCACACCAGACTGCAAAAATGGGCTGGACAAAATTATTGACACCTTTTCAAAATTGTGGAAAAATAAGATTGTTTCAAGCATGTGAGGCTCCTTTAAACTAACCTGTGGCATGTAACAGGTGTGGGCAGTATTAAAAAAATCACACCTGAAAGCAGATAAAAAGGAGAGAAGTTCACTTAGTCTTTGCATCGTGTGTTTATGTATGCCACGCTAAACATGGACAACAGAAAGAGGAGAAGAGGACTTGAAAATCAACAATTTCAAGGTTACAAGTCCATCTCCAGAGATCTAGATTTGCCTTTGTCCACAGAGCGCAACATTATCAAGAAGTTTGCAACCCATGCCACTGTATCTAATCTCCCTGGGCGTGGACAGAAGAGAAACATTTATGAAAGGTGTCAACGCAGGATAGTATGGTTGGTGGATAGCAGCCCCAAACAAGTTTCAAAGATATTCAAGCTGTCCTGCAGGCCCAAGGAGCATCAGTGTCAGCACAACTATCTGTCGACATTTAAATGAAATGAAACGCTATGGCAGGAGACCCAGGAGGACCCCACTGCTGAGACAGAGACATAAAAAAGCAAGACTACAATTTGCCAAAATGAACTTGAGTAAGCCAAAATGCTTCTGGGAAAACGTCTTGTGGACAGATGAGACCAAGATAGAGCTTTTTGGTAAAGCTCATCATTCTACTGTTTACTGAAAATGGAATGAGGCCTACAAAGAAAGAACACAGTACCTACAGTGAAATATGGTGGAGGTTCAATGATGTTTTGGGGTTATTTTGCTGCCTCTGGCACTGGGGGCCTTGAATGTGTACAAGGCATCATGAAATCTGAGGATTACCAATGGATTTTGGGTCGCACTGTACAGCCCAGTGTCAGAAAGCTGGGTTTGCGTACGCGATCTTGGGTCTTCCAGCAGGACAATGACTCCAAACATACGTCAAAAAGCCCCCAGAAATGGATGGTAACAAAGCGCTGGAGAGTTCTGAAGTGGCAGCAATGAGTCCAGATCTAAATCCCATTGAACACCTGTGGAGAGATCTTAAAATTGCTGTTGGGAAAAGGCGCCTTCCAATAAGAGAGACCTGGATCAGTTTGTAAAGGAAGAGTGGTCCAACATTCCGGCTGAGAGGTGTAAGAAGCTTATTGATGGAAGCGACTGATTTCAGTAATTTTTTCAGTTATTTTTGGTGTGCAACCAAATTTTAAGTTAAAGGACATCTGCAGCGTGATTAACACTTATCCCCCTATCCACAGGATAGGGGATAAGTGTTTGATCGTGGGGGGTCCGAACGCTGGGACCCCCTGTGATCTCCTGTACGGGGCCGCGGCTGTCCCGTGCAGGGGGCGTGCCGGCCGCAGCATGACATTGCATCCGGCAAGCCTCCTCCATACATCTCTATGGGAGAGGCGGGGAGGCAGCGTTCGTGCCTCCCCGTCTCAGCATAGAACTGTATGGGGACGGGGAGGAGACGGGGCGTCACCGTCGACGCGCCTTAGCGCTCACCATGAGCAAGACGCGCCTTAGCGCTCACCATGAGCACTAATGGCGGCGGCCGTTAGGGAGATTGCGGGGGGTCCCAGCTGTCGGACCCCCCCCGCAATCAAACACTTATCCCCTATCCTGTGGATAGGGGATAAGTGTCATACCGCTACAGTTGTTCTTTAAGGGTGCCAGTAATTTTGTCCAGACCATTTTTGGAGTTCGGTGTGACATTATGTACAATTTGCTTTTTTTCCTCCCTTTTCTTGGTTAAGTTCCAATACACACAAAAGGATTAAACATGTGTATAGCACAACATGTTACTGCAATCCTTTTCTGTGAGAAATACTTCATTTTCTAGAAAAATTTCAGGAGTGCCAACATTTACAGCCATGTATATAGATCTCTATTCATATACTTATTTAGATATGTGTATATAAGTAATCCCCCTATGCAACCACATGATATTCTTGGTTTAAAGGGGGTACCCTGGATAAGAAAAACATAGCTGCTTTCTTCTACAAACAGCACCACTTTTGTAATCAGTTTGTATGTGGTATTGCAGGTCTGTTCCATTGAAGGCAATGGCATGTCAAGGAGGCGGAGCTGGACTGCTGAAGTGCCACAGACTGGTACACTTCCTCACTGTTCACCTCCCAGCCCCTTCTTTATTGTAAACTGATCCCTGTATGTGCGAAGATCTGTGTCCCTGGCTGTGTCCCTTGAGCACCTTGGCTCCGCCTCCTTGACACTTAGCTGGGAAATAAAAAGACTATTTTATAAGTTTGGCTACCACGATCAGCTCCAGGATAGGTACAGTTTGCTTTTATACCCTAACAGTGGTGCCTGCAGCTCTTTAACCACAATGAGAAAGATTGATCAAAACTTAAAAAAAATAAAAAGATAAAGCAGTTGCCATAGCAAAAGGTTGAAACCTATCAGAGCATGATGGGAGTTAGAGTTTTTTAACAGCTGGGAAACTGCAGGTTGCAGAACTTTTGTCTATAGGTTTATTTAATCAGGATTGTACCATACACATGTACAGAAATTACTGGATATTTCACTGCATTCTGTGGGTTTTTATAACAATGGCGAAATAATTAACCAAATTTCCAATATATTCACTATTGATCCCAAAAGTGTTCAATTTGGCTCAACAAATAAAAGGGGGCAGTGTCCGATAACATATAGATGATTGTGTATAACTTAGTCCTCTATGCAGCCGCATTACCTTTTTGCCGTTATCAGAACGAATGCCAAATAAAATTAAAGCTGTTGTCCATAGCAACAAACCAGATTCCAGCTGTCATTTCTCAGAGTTCTATTAGAATAAATAAGCAGCAACTTACTGGTTGCTATGACAACTGCTCAACTTTCTGATACATTTTCCCCCAACTGTCTCTTTATTTCATCTAAGAAACCTTACATTTTCCATATTTACCTTGAGATCAACTTTTCTGTGAAAATAAATATTTATGATTAAAAGATACATAAATTGTAAATTACATTCAGAAATAACTGAAGTGAAATACAAAGTAGGGAAAAAACATATATAAATATATATATATATATATATATATATATATATATATATATATATATATGTATCTCAATACCCTAAATGTACTGCTCTAGGATGTTACTCATTCATATCTTGATAGACATTCAGCAATGACTAAATAAAATATATATATACATTTTTGTTTTCCCTTTTATAAGAAAATCAAAACTAATCATAGGTCCTTATATTGTAGTCTTCTTCAAAGGTGTGAATAAGTCTATTTAGGTGTTTACATGTTGTATAAATTGGAAGCTGGGTGACAGTAAGTAGGGTTGCCATAACAGCTCGCAGTACAGCAACATCCAGCTTTCCCAGGGCCCTGAATGGAAAATCTACCTAATTACATAGGAGTTATATAGAAGTGGGGGAGTAATCACTGCAAAAGGATTTGTTCACATCTGCATTGAAGGTTCTGTTGAAATCCTTAAAGGGGTACTCTAGAGGAAAAAATGTCTAATAAGCGTGTGTCAAAAAATCATAGAGATTTGTAAATTACTTCCATTTAAAAAAATCTTAATCCTTCCAAGTACTTACCAGCTGCTCTATGCTCCAGAGGAAGTTGTGTAGTTCTTTCCAGTCTGACCACAGTGTTCTCTGCTGCCACAGATAATACTTATGGTGCCAGGTTTTTTTTTTTTGGAGGGGGGTGGGGGTGCTGGGCACATTACAAGACAGATTTCTGGAGAACCTTCCTTGATAAATCAGCCCCAAAGTTTGCAGGATGGATACATTTCCTTTGGTAATATCTACTTGTATGGGAATGTTCACACAGCGGAATTTCCACCAGAAAGTCTGCCGCAATATACTGTCTATTGATTTCATTGGGAATCCGCTGTTCCATTCAGACTGCTGAAATTCTGCATTCCGCAAAAATATAAAACCAGTCTTATATTTTACGGAATTCTGTGGCGGGATCAAATTAAAGTCAATAGGGCTTGAATTTCAGTGGAATTCTGCGTTCTGAGAACACAAAAATTCTGCCACAGTTCCGTTCAGTAAGCTTTAATTTCTGCAGCATTATGGAAATTTTACTGTGTTAACATATCCTATAGATGTCTCAATTCACATCAGTGACAGCTATGACATTTTTCAAATTGATAAATATAATATATATAAATAGAAAAAGTCTGAAATAAGAAAGTAAATAAAAAGAAAATAAAAAAAATATATATAAAAAGAAACTTGAAAATCCTAGCCATAAATATAAAGGGAATGTAAGCAGAGCCTATTTTGATGTTAAAGGGGTACTCCGGTGGAAAACATTATTATTATTTTTTTAAATCAACTGGTGCCAGAAAGGTAAACAGATTTGTAAATGACTTCTATTCAAAAATCTTTACCCTTCCAGTAATTTTTAGCAGCTGTATGCTACAGAGGAAATTCTTTTCTTTTTCAATTTCTTTTTTGTCTTGCGCACAGTGCTCTCTGCTGACACCTGATGCCCATATCAGGAACTGTCCAGAGCAGGAGAAAAATCCCCATTGCAAACCTATGCTGCTCTGGACAGTTCCTGACACAGACAGAGGTGTCACCAGAGAGCACTGTGGACAAGAGAAAAAAGAAATTCAAAAAGAAAAGAATTTCCTCTGTAGCATCCAGCTGCTAAAAAGTACTGGAAGGGTAAAGATTTTTTAATAGAAGTCATTTACAAATCTGTTTAACTTTCTGGCATCAGTTGATTAAAAAAAAATAATAATAATAATATTTTTTCCACCGGAGTACCCCTTTAATAACTGGTGTGTATATTGCAATAATAACCTTACCCTTAATATTTTTAAATTTAAAACAAAAACAAAAAACAACATAATGCACAATAGTTAGTTATTTATTTACTGTAGTATTTCCATGTTCAGATTTCACATAATGTATGTACTGTAAATTGTTAATGTACTCAATTGTAGGATTCAGACTCTAAAGCAGAGGTCTCCAAACTGTGGCCCCCCCAGTTGTTGCAAAACTACAACTCCATGCATGCCCGGACAGCCGTTGGCTATCCGGGCATGCTGGGAGTTGTAGTTTTTCAACAGCCGGAGGTCCATAGTTTGGAGACCACTGCTCTAAAGGGTTAATAATATTTACATAATAACAAATTAACTACATATGACAAGAGAGATGGATTTACACTTAATAGTGATTATTGGTAACGTAAGATCTGGAATTGTCGCAATAACAATACTTAGAAAATGAACATTGATTAATAACAATATTTTCCTTGAATAAATGCGGTGAATAAAAAAGCTACAGGATGCTTGTTTATCGTCTGTGAAATTGATTGTACCTAAAAATCCATCAAAACTCTATTATTCTCTCAAAGGATAGGGGATAAGATGCCTGATTGCAGGGGTCCCGCTGCTGATCTTGCACGCCGCACCCCATTAAAATCAGTCCCTGCAGCGTGTTCCCATTTGGTTTGCATTGAGGGGTGGAATGTGACGTCACACGGGGGCAGAGTCGTGATATCACAACGCTCCGTCCCTGTGATCGACGGTAATCAGACCCGGAGCGAATACGCTCCTGGGACTGATTTTAATGGGGTGCGGCGTGCAAGATTACGGGGGTCCCCAGCGGCGGGACCCCCGCGATCAGGCATCTTATCCCCTATCCTTTGGATAGGGGATAAGATGTCTAAGCGCCGGAGTACCACTTTAAGGCCAGGTTCACACAGCAGAATGTCCTCCTGGAAAGTATCTGGGCAGACATTCCTCAGACAGCAGTTGCTGGCAGAACATATCAACGCTAGGACCAATCAGAAATGCGCTGTCTGCATAGGCGTCAATGTGCTTCCGAGAAGATTCCACAAAAAGAATTGACATAGAAAAGGAAGTTCGGAACATATTTAAAGGAAATGTGTCACAAGTTTCACCCGCGCTAACCAGCTGCACTGACTGGTAGTGCTGGTGACACTGATTAAAAAGGTACCTTCTGTGTGTGGATGTCCCGCCCCCTCCATAGGCTTGCATTGAGGGGGTGGAGCTTGATGTCACACAGGGGCAGAGCCGTTACGTCACTATGCTCCGTCCCCGTGATCGCTAGTAATCAGACCCGGAGCGAGCACTCTTCGGGGGCTGATTCTAACGGGGTGCAGCGGGGAAGATCACGGGGGTCCCCAGTGGCGGGACCCACGAGATCAGGCATCTTATCCCCTATCCTTTGGATAGGGGATAAGATGTCTTAGCGCCGGAGTACCCCTTTAAGCAGATTTGTAAGTTACTTCTATATCAAAATCTTAATCCTTCCAGTACTTATCAGCTGCTGTATGCTCCAGAGGAAGTTCTTTTCTTTTTGAAATTCCTTTCTTTCTGACCACAGTGCTCTCTGCTGAGACCTCTGTTTGTCTCAGGAACTGTCCAGAGCAGGAGCAAATCCCCAAAGCAAACCTCTCCTGCTCTCGACAGTTCCTGACATGGACAGAGGTGTCAGCAGAGAGCACTGTGGTCAGACAGAAAAGAGATTTAAAAAGAAAAGAACTTCCTGTGGAGCATACGGCAGCTGATAAGTACTGGAAGAAATAAGATTTTTAAGTAGAAGTAATTTACAATTCAGCACCAGTTGATTTGAAAAAAATAAAATAGTTTTCCACTGGTGTACCCCTTTAAGAAGTTACAAATGTATCATATTGTCGCAATGACCATGATAAATTTCA
The DNA here is from genome assembly GCF_029499605.1 of Hyla sarda. Classification (NCBI taxonomy): domain Eukaryota; kingdom Metazoa; phylum Chordata; class Amphibia; order Anura; family Hylidae; genus Hyla; species Hyla sarda. The sequence continues at coordinate 69,174,804 of NC_079194.1, read as the reverse complement.
TCAGATCTGCACCCAGATCATTTTCTACCACCGCTTTCAGATCATGTCTACCCTTCTTCTGAGGAGTTCGTTTGTCTGTGGGTTTGGCTTTATTTGTTTTAGTTTTAATTTTAACCCCTTAATGACCAAGGACGTATATTTACGGCCTTGGCCGGCTCCCGCGATATGACGCGGGGTAGCCCGGTGACCCCGCGTCATATCTGGTCGGTCCCGGCATGTATCGGGACCCGGGGCTAATAGCGCACAGCAGCGATCGCAGTGCCACACGCTATTAACCCTTTAGACGCGGCATCCAAAGTTGAACGCCGCGTCTAAACCGAAAGTGAAAGCTGCCCGGCTGCTCAGCGGGGCTGATCGGGACCACCGCAGTGAAAATGCGGTGTCCCGATCAGCTGGGACACGAGCGGAGGTCCTTTTACCTGCCTCCGGCGTGTCCCCTTGGCGATTGATTGCTCCAAGCCTGAGATTCAGGCTTGAGCAATCGACCGCCGATAACCCTGATCACTGCAAAGCTATGGCTTTGCAGTGAACAGGGTATAAGATCAGTGTGTGCAGTGTTATAGGTCCCTATGGGAGCTATAACACTGCAAAACAAAAGTGTAAAAAAAAAGTTTATAAATGTGATTTAACCCTTTCCTTAATAAAAGTTCAAATCACCCCCTTTTCCCATAAAAAAACACCATGTAAATATAAACATATGTGGTATTGCCGCGTGCGTAAATGTCCGAATTATACAAATATATCATTAATTAAACCTCACGGTCAATGGTGTACGCGCAAAAAAATTCCAAAGTCCAAAATAACGTATTTTTGGTCGCTTTTTATATCATGAAAAAATTAATAAAAAGTGATCAAAAAGTCCGATCAATACAAAAATGGTACCGTTAAAACCTTCAGATCACGGCGCTAAAAATGAGCCCTCATACTGCCCCATAAGCGGAAAAATAAAAAAGTTATAGGGGTCAGAATATGACAATTTTAAACGTATACATTTTTCTGCATGTAGTTATGATTTTTTACAGAAGTGCGACAAAATCAAACCTATATAAGTAGGGGATCATTTTAACCATATGGACCTACAGAATAAAGATCAGGTGTCATTTTTACCGAAAAATGTACTGCGTAGAAACGGAAGCCCCCAAAATTTACAAAATGGCATTTTTTCTTCAATTTTGTCGCACAATGATTTTTTTTTCCATTTTGCCGTAGATTTTTGGCTAAAATGACTGATGTCACTGCAAAGTAGAATTGGTGGGGCAAAAAATAAGCCATAATATGGATTTTTAGGTGCAAAATTGAAAGGGTTATGATTTTTAAAAGTGAGTAGGAAAAAACGAAAGTGCAAAAACGGCAAACCCCGTGGTTGTTAAGGGGTTAAAGGTGTGCTCTGATGGAAAACTTTTTTTTTTTTTTTTTAAATCAACGGGTGCCAGAAACTTAAATAGATTTGTAAATTACTTCTATTAAAAAATCTTAATGCTTCCATTACTTATTAGCTGCTGAATACTACAGAGGAAATTCTGTTCTTTTTAGAACACAGTGCTCTTTGCTGACATTACGAGCACAGTGCTCTCTGCTGATATCTCTGTCCATTTTAGGAACTGTCCAGAGCAGCATATGTTTGCTATGGGGATTTTCTCCTATTCTGGACAGTTCTTAAAATGGACAGAGATGTCAGCAGAGAGCACTGTGCTCGTGATGTCAGCAGAGAGCACTGTGTTCCAAAGAGAAAATAATTTCCTCTGTAGTATTCAGCAGCTAATAAGTACTGAAAGGATTAAGATTTTTTAATCTGTTTAACTTTCTGGCACCAGTTGATAAAAAAAAAAAAAAAAAAGTTTTTCACCGGAGTACCCCTTTAAGGCAAATTAATGTCTAAAAGAAGGTCTGCAAAGAGAGTCTCCCTTACATTTGAATAGTGGTTTACCTTGCCGCCAGCCAGGAAAAGAAAAACTTTACTGTTCGAGAGACAGAGGTTTTTTTTTTTTTTACCTTTCACCTTTTTTTTTTTTATGAGTTATCATCACTTTGTCGAATATTTTTTGAAAACTTGGACACATGAAATTGTGAGATTTTTGCCATTGTAGCAATCTTGTTGTTTCTTACATCTTTACCATTTCCTTTTTTGTACCTTAAAAAATATATCTGATTGTTTCATATGGACAACTGCTTTTTTTCCCCCTTGTCATGTATTTTTTTTTGCATTTTTTACTTTTTATGTCTTTTAAAGGGGTACTTTGACCCTAATACATCTTATCCCCTGTCCAAAGGATAGGGGATAAGGTCTGATCTCGGAGGTCCTGCTGCTGGGGACCCCCGCAATCTGTCATTCAGCACCCACCTTTGCGAGCTCTCCTCAGCGCTGAATGACAGATTGCGGGGGTCCCCAGAGGCGGGCCCCCCGCGATCAGACATCTTATCCCCTATCCTTTGGATAGGGGAAAAGATGTATTAGAGCCGGAGTACCCCTTTAACATTCAACACCGCAGCACACCCAGCTGGCACCAGCTTTAATTGCAGTGCCAGCTCTAATGTTATTCTACTTCGCTTTCCAGAATGATGCCGAAAATGTGACAGCTAAGCATATTTTACCAGGATTGAAGCAATTCTACAGCGAAATCATTTCCACTCGTGATGGAAGCTGTTTCGCAGAGGGCATTATCTGTGGGCAAAGCTGCAAAAAAATGAGAAGTTACTTGACGGCACGTTTACAGAGCACCACTTCCTGTGCTTTCTATGTACGTGTCATAAATGTAGGATCCCCACGCTTCTCATTCTGTTCTGCATAAACAGGTCTTGAGCTTCTTTTGATTCTGGGAAAGCTTAGGGCCACTATTGGAGTAACTATAGTGGTTGTGTTTCCCAACCAGTGTGCCTCCAGCTGTTGCAAAACTACAGCTTCCAGCATGCCCGGACAGCCAAAGGCTGTCCGGGCATACTGGGAGTTGTAGTTTTGCAACAGCTGGAGGCACACTGGTTGTGAAACACTGATCGTGGTATAAACTATGGAGCCTACAGGCGTAGGGGGCCACGTGTGCAAAAATTAGGGAATAATTCATTAAAAGTGGAGTAAGTGAATGTCTTTTTACCCTATTAATTCATGAGGTGGAAACATGGGGGGTTATTTATCATTGTGTTCTATTGCTTTTTTTGGTCTACTTTTGCTAATTTTTGTGCTAATTGCAGGTTTTTTTTTTTGCATTTTTTTTTTCAAAGTTCTAAAATCCGTCATTTTGACCTTTTGGTGTTGCTAGACCATTTTGTGAAGTGACAGATGCAGTGGTCATGAATTTATTATCTGCGTGTTTTTGATTTTTTGGCAAATTTTGAAGTGACGGATGCAGTGGTCACAAATTTATTATCTGCCTGTTTTTGATTTTTTTTTTGCAAATTTTGCCACAACTGGCACAAACCCACGCCCCCCCCCCCCCCCAAATCTAGACCACCTCCTGACCAGGTCTAAAAAAGATTACTACTCCTGTCTGTTTGCAAAAAATAAAAAATCATCAGCCAGAGTGAAAGAGAGAGAGAAAAAGGGGGGGGGGGGGGGGGGGGTGAAAGAGAGACAAAAATAAGGTAAAGAATTAGAATGTTTATAGAGGTACTCCCCTGGTAAAAAAAAAAAAAAAAAATTATATCAACTGGTGCCAGAAAGTTAAACAGATTTGTAAATTACTTAAAAATTACATAAAAATCTTAATCCTTTCAGTACTAATAAACTGCTGTATGCTCCACAGAAATTTTTTTTCAATTTGAATTTCCTTTCTGTCAGTCCACAGTGCTCTCTGCTGACACCTCTGTCCATGTCAGGAACTGTCCGGAGCAGAAGAGGTTTGCTATGGGGATTTGTTCTTGCTCTGGACAGTTCCTGACACAGACAGAAGTGTCAGCATAGAGCACTGTGGTCAGACAGAAAAGAAATTCAAAAAGTAAACAACTTCCTCTGGAACATACAGAAGCTGATAAGTACTGAAAGGGTTAAGATTTTTAAATAGAAGTCATTTACAAATCTTTAGAAAAGTGGTATGTGCAGCTCACAATTTATTGTCCGAGGTGAAATGGTGAAACACCTACACCTTAGGTGTGGATAAATGTGTACAATAGAAAAAAAGGGGATAACCATAAGCCTCAAGGGCAATATCAGATAAACCGATATATGATGATATGAATAGTAGTTTCAAATGTTGAAATGAATTAACCGTGCTTCAATTTTATGATAAATGCATAAAATATTTATTAAAATACAGTTTAGTAGATTAAGTATACCCTCCTGTCACAGGGCCCTTGTGAGGAGATATATAGATAATGCATATAATAAAATTCTAATACAATAATCGCACCTCAGTAGAAATTTACTACTGAGGAAAGGGTCATTTATATGTCCAGTATCCTGAAACGCGTCTAGAACATATATGAAAAAAACGCTTTGAAAACGCACCACTGCTATTTCAGTCACTGACCGGCTCAAACTGAAAATCCTTTAAAAGCTGGGCGCGTCCATCGCTTTACAACAGCCGCAGCCTCCAATCAACCAGCCCTCCACCGCAACCAGCCCACCACTGCAACCAGCCCACCACCGCAACCAGCCCACCACCGCAACCAGCCCACCACCGCAACCAGCCCACCACCGCAACCAGCCCACCACCGCAACCAGCCTACTACCTCATCTCTGACGTCAGATGCCGGGGAGCTCCACGAGGTCTGACCACTGGGTATCTGCAACCATCTTCCATTACTATCGCAGCGGCGTCCATCAGGTCTGTGGTAGGCAGACCAGCCGTGTAAGTGAAGCGCACGCCAGCGCTCCCAAGCAGCATTTTCATACCTCAGTACAGATGGGTGCTTGCCGGCACCAGCTCCCTGGACCATATCCATATGGTTGTTGTGGCTGGTAAATATATAATCTTACTGTTGTCTTCTATCATGGACTTGGGCTATGACATTTAAACTACACAAAAGTGCAGAATGAACTAGCAAATGCCGGACTATCGAATTTTCACAGTGGTGCGATTATTGTATTAGAATTTTATTATATGTATTATCTATATACCTCCTCACAAGGGCCCTGTGACAGGAGGATATACTTAATCTACTAAACTGTATTTTAATAAATATTTTATGCATTTATGATAATATGATACTATACATATCATCATACAGTGATCCCTCGACTTACAATGGCCTCAACATGCAATAGTTTCAACATACAATGGTCTTTTCTGGACCATTGTAACTTGAAACCAGACTCAACATACAATGTACAGACAGTCCAGATCTGTGAAATGTGTCACAACTGGAGGAACTGACCAATCAGAATGGACATTCACTGGTAAATCACCTGTATTACTGAAGTGCAAGCACTGACTGGCTGTCTGGTAGCGCCCCCTACAGTACAGGGAGGAACTACAAGTTCTGTACTACTCCTTACCTGTGCCAGGGTTAGCTGCTCCTTTGGACACCAGGTAAGGGTGGCTCCATTTGGGTCACTGTATGTACTGTATAGGACCCTGAAGAAGCTCCTGTCCTCTACATAAACCATTGTTTCCCAACCAGGGTGCTTCCAGCTGTTGCAAAACTACAACTCCCAGCATGCCCGGACAGCCAACGGCTGTCCGGGCATGCTGGGAGTTGTAGTTTTGCAACAGCTGGAGGCACCCTGGTTGGGAAACACTGACATAGACAGTGATTTACAGCTTCCAGCAGCTATTTCCTTACTTTTATATGTAAGGATTTGCTTTATCTATATTAGTTATCTACTTATTTTTCTTTAATCCTCACTTTTTCCTATTTTTGGATGACATTTTGGTGGCTTCAGAACCAATTACCAGGTTTCCATAGAGTTATGATCTCAACATACAATGGTTTCAACATACAATGGTCGTCCTGGAACCAATTAATATTGTAACTTGAGGGACCACTGTATATTGGTTTATCTGATATTGCCCTTGAGGCTTATGGTTATCCCCTTTTATTCTAATTTACAAATCTGTTTAACTTTCTGGCACCAGTTGATTTAGAAATAAATAAATAAATGTTTGGTGGCCTCCAAATCTTGTTTTCAAAGAGATAAATCCCCATAGAGGTGTCTCCTCATTAAGAATACATGCATGCTCAGTTGAGTTGAGTGTACATGTGTAAGGGATTCGGCCAAGTACGTTAGATTAAAGTGGGTGGATCCCAACTATTTCGGTAGGATTAGCTGACCATCTTATATGAGGGTGGCCTCCAAATCTTGTTTTCAAGGAGATAAATCCCCATAGAGGTGTCTGGCAGCAGCTTACTCCCCTTTCCTGGTTTCGAATACATGCATGCTCATTTGAGCTGAGTGTACATGTATAAGGAGGGATTTTGGGAAGATATATCTTGGTAGCAGAAGTGAGCAGCTATTTGAAATGTGATGGGGCAGCTTTAGGGTATGTTCTCACCGCAGAATTTCTGTGCGAAACTCGGCTGAAGAATTCCGCCATAATTTACTTCCCATTGATTTCAATGTGTCTAATTCTGCAGTCTAATTCCCATTGCGGAAATTCTTCAAAAATATAACACCAGTCCGTGGCCTAATCCCATTGAAGTCGATGGGGCTGGAACTTTGGCGGAATTCTGTGTTGAGAGAACACAGAATTTATCCGAAATTCCACCACAATTCCGTTCAATGTAATTGCCCTGTGAACATGGCCTAAGACTTCTATGAGACCCTACTATTCCTCTGTATGCCATAGATTTAACACAGAGGAACAGAAGCAGCGGAAAAAAACTAAAAACGGACGTTGTCCCGTTCAGTACTCATTATATAGCCTGATATGTCCTGAAAATTGAATAAAGAAGCTGGATTTTACCGTACAGTATGTGACGGCCATTGTTCCTTTTATTGCTTCATACTTTTATATATCAAGTGGACTTTGGTTGTTTACAACTGAGCACCCAGGATGTGCTGCATTGGCTACTGCTGTGCTGTAACCTGTGCAGAGGAAGAGTGGTGCAGTTGCCCATAGCAACCAATCAGATCGCTACTTTCATTTTCAAATCTGATTGGTTGCTATGGGCAACTGCATCACTCTTCCTCTACACAGGTTTTGATAAATCTCCCCCAGTGTCTTAGCCAGACTTTCCTTTACCTGGGAAAAAGATTCAGCTTGTTGCACTAGCCCTGTAGCTCGAGCAGTCAGGGCATGCTGGGAGTTGTAGTTTTGGAATAGTTTGAAAGCTACAGGTTTGGGAACAATGGCTGAGCAGGTGATGACTAACAGGGCAATCCCTTCCCTTACCATACTCTATACTCCTAATTCATAGAGCAGTGTTACTAGACCAGGATGCCTCCTGCTGCTGGAAAACTACATCTCCCAGCATGCCCGGACAGCCTTCGTGCCTGCTGGGAGTTGCAGTATTGCAACAGCTAAAGGTACCCTGGTGGACAACTTTGGTATTAAACTGCAGGAGGCACAATGGATACAGATCCTGGAGTTCACTGCTAGGAGTGCCCTTAACCCCTTAAAGGACATCTGCAGCGTGTTTGATCGCGGGGGGTCCGAATGCTGGGGCCCCCGGCGATCTCCTATACGGGGCCGCGGCTGTCCCATGCAGGGGGCGTGCCAGCCGCAGCATGACGTTGCAGCCGACACGCCTCCTCCATACATCTCTATGGGAGAGGCGGAGAGGCAGCATTCGTGCCTCCCCGCATCCCCCTTAGAACTGTATGGGGACGGGGAGGAGACGGGCGTCACTGTCGACCTCTAGGTCGACGCTACGCGCCTTAGCGCTCGCCATGAGCGCTTATGGTGGCACCCCGTTAGGGAGATCGGGGCGGGGGGGCAGCGGTCAGACCCCCAGCCATCAAACACTTATCCCCTTATCCTGTGGATAGGGGATAAGTGTAATGCCGTTGCAGTTGTCCTTTAACTCAGCGTTTTTCTGTTTTTGCATTTTCATTTTTTCCCCATCACCTTCTAAAAATCATAACGCTTTCAATTTTGCACGTAAAATACCATATGATGGCTTATTTTTTGCGACACCAATGCTACTTTACAGTGACAGTCATTTTACAAAAAAAATCCACGTCGAAACAGAAAAAAAAAATTCATTGTGCGACAAAATTTAAGAAAAAATTTAATTTTGTAAATTTTGGGGGCTTCCGTTTCTACGCAGTGCATTTTTTGGTAAAAATTACACCTTAGCTTTATTCTGTAGGTCCATATGGTTTAAATGATACCCTACTTATATAGGTTTGATTTTGTATTACTTCTGAAAAAAAATCATAACTACCTATAACCCTATAACTTTTTTATTTTTCTACATACAGGGTGGTATGAGGGCTCATTTTTTGCGCCGTGTTCTGAAGTTTTTATCGGTACCATGTTTGCATTGATCGGACTTTTTGATCGCTTTTTATTCATTTTTTTATTATTTAAAAAGTGACCAAAAATACGCTATTTTGGACTTTGGAATTTTTTTGCGTGTACGCCATTGACCGTGTGGTTTAATTAATGATATATTTTTATAGTTCGGACATTTACACACGCGGCGATACCACATATGTTTTTTTTATGGGAAAAGGGGGAGATTCTAACTTTTATTAGGGAAGGGGTTAAATTACATTTTGAACTTCTTTCTCCACTTTTTTTTTTGCAGTGCTATATGTGGTAGCCCTTGGGGGGGGGGGGGGTATATGGTAGTGGTGGTATGGTACCGGTATATGAGGGGTTAATGTTAACCCTATAGTTCGTGACGCCAGGCTGAGGGCTGGTATGCTGAGGTAATGCTCCGGCCTATCGCCGCCCTTCCCAGTAACGATAGGTGCGTGAAATGACTGAAGGTCCACAAGGAGATTGAACTTGAACAACTTTACTTAAGTGCTTGCGATACATCCAAGGCACAGTAACAGTTTCATGCAAACAGTCCTTATATCGCTCAGTGACTGATAGTTGTTGCAGACCTTGAGCTATTTAGAAAGTCTCTGAATTTAGGGTAGATATTTGCAGATCCGTCCGGATTTAGGGGTTATATTAGGTCCGGTGATGCTGCAGAGTGTCTGGGGATTGATACACTCTCTATTCTGAATTACTCAGCCGTCGCCGCAAGGCTCGGGCCTAATTCACTGCGATAGTTGCTGCGCAGATCCTTTTCGTTTGACAGCCCAGGAACAAGAGAGATCCTTACTGTTTGGCTGCGCAGGAACAAGAGAGAGAAAACATGGCCGCAGCTCCCTTATATGGGCAGGGGGAAGGGTGAATCCGATTGGTCCGAACATCTGGAATTTTTTTGCGTGTACGCCATTGACCGTGTGGTTTAATTAATGATATATTTTTATAGTTTGGACATTTACACACGCGGCGATACCACATATGTTTTTTTTATGGGAAAAGGGGGAGATTCTAACTTTTATTAGGGAAGGGGTTAAATTACATTTTGAACTTCTTTCTCCACTTTTTTTTTTGCAGTGCTATATGTGGTAGCCCTTGGGGGGGGGGGTATATGGTAGTGGTGGTATGGTACCGGTATATGAGGGGTTAATGTTAACCCTATAGTTCGTGACGCCAGGCTGAGGGCTGGTATGCTGAGGTAATGCTCCGGCCTATCGCCGCCCTTCCCAGTAACGATAGGTGCGTGAAATGACTGAAGGTCCACAAGGAGATTGAACTTGAACTTGAACAACTTTACTTAAGTGCTTGCGATACATCCAAGGCACAGTAACAGTTTCATGCAAACAGTCCTTATATCGCTCAGTGACTGATAGTTGTTGCAGACCTTGAGCTATTTAGAAAGTCTCTGAATTTAGGGTAGATATTTGCAGATCCGTCCGGATTTAGGGGTTATATTAGGTCCGGTGATGCTGCAGAGTGTCTGGGGATTGATACACTCTCTATTCTGAATTACTCAGCCGTTGCCACAAGGCTTGGGCCTAATTCACTGCGATAGTTGCTGCGCAGATCCTTTTCGTTTGACAGCCCAGGAACAAGAGAGATCCTTACTGTTTGGCTGCGCAGGAACAAGAGAGAGAAAACATGGCCGCAGCTCCCTTATATGGGCAGGGGGAAGGGTGAATCCGATTGGTCCGAACATCTGTCATTCCCCATTACACAGAGTAATGGGATTGCATACGTCACAGGGCCTCCAAAGTTCCTTAAGCAGAATACCATAGAATTTACCTAGTCACGTGACCCGCAGGTCCTGCAACGCTAAGGAACAGGTAATTAACTATTTATTTACAGTTATATTACTATATTTACATCAACCTTACATAAATTACTGAACTATTAGTTGAAATAGAGGCGATAAGGGGTAGGCTACACAACAGGGATCCCTACGTCCTTGGGACTCTGGCTATGGGGACCCACACATACATAGGTACCGTATAAGATGCGGTACCGGGACACCACAAACCCCCTTACTTAAGATAAGTCGGCCTCGACGTCTGTCCCCTGAGACAGAGGGACTAGGACTAGAACAGGATGCTATAGAACAGGATGATCTGTACTTTTGCTATACATCCTAAGTAGACTAAACACATTTACATTCTTTTGATACCTTTCCTAGTATCCGGATTAGGCAATTAGAAATCCACCTAGACATTTAAATGCTATCTAAATATTTTATGCTATCTAGACATTTAACCCCTTAAGGACTCAGCCCATTTTGGCCTTAAGGACTCAGACAATTAAATTTTTACGTTTTCATTTTTTCCTCCTCGCCTTCTAAAAATCATAACTCTTTTATATTTTCATCCACAGACTAGTATGAGGGCTTGTTTTTTGCGCGACCAGTTGTCCTTTGTAATGACATAACTCATTATATCATAAAATGTATGGCGCAACCAAAAAACACTATTTTTGTCGGGAAATTAAAAAGAAAAACGCAATTTTGCTAATTTTGGAAGGTTTCGTTTTCACGCTGTACAATTTACGGTAAAAATGATGTGTGTTCTTTATTCTGAGGGTCAATACAATTAAAATGATACCCATTATTACATACTTTTCTATTATTGTTGCGCTTAAAAAATAATCACAAACTTTTTAACCAAATTAGTACGTTTATAATCCCTTTATTTTGATGACCTCTAACTTTTTTATTTTTCCGTATAAGCGGCGGTATGGGGGCTCATTTTTTGCGCCATGATCTGTACTTTTTTTTTGATACCACATTTGCATATAAAAAACTTTTAATACATTTTTTATAATTTTTTTAAATAAAATGTATTAAAAAAGTAGCAATTTGGGACTTTTTTTTTCATTCACGCCGTTCCCCGTACAGGATCATTAACATTTTATTTTAATAGTTCGGACATTTACGCACGCGTCGATACCAAATATGTCTATAAAATTTCTTTTTTACGCTTTTTGGGGGTAAAAAGGAAAAAACGGACATTTTACTTTTTTATTGGGGAGGGGATTTTTCACTTTTTTTTTACTTTTACATTTTTTTACATTTTTTTTTACACTTGAATAGTCCCCATAGGGGACTATTCATAGCAATACCATGATTGCTAATACTGATCTGTTCTATGTATAGGACATAGAACAGATCAGTGTTATCTTCTGTTCTGGTCTGCTCGATCACAGACCAGAGCAGGAGACGCCGGGTGCCGGATGGAGGAAGGTGAGGGGACCTCCGTGCGGCGTTCTGAATGATCGGATCCCCGCAGCAGCGCTGCGGGCGATCCGATCATTCATTCAAATCGCGCACTGCCGCAGATGCCGGGATCTGTATTGATCTTGGCACCTGAGGGGTTAATGGCGGACGCCCGCGAGATCGCGGGCGTCGGCCATTGCCGGCGGGTCCCTGGCTGTGATCAGCAGCCGGGATCAGCCACGCATGACACGGGCATCGCTCCGATGCCCGCGGTTATGCACAGGACGTAAATGTACGTCCTGGTGCGTTAAGTACCACCGCACCAGGACATACATTTACGTCCTGCGTCCTTAAGGGGTTAAAGAAGCTATCTATCCTTTAGTTTCTAGCTTCCTATACAACTTTATCAAACGTATTATACATTTTGAAGCTTACTAGACAATTAGGCAGCTATCTGACATGTAGTTGCTAGCTCCTAAGACACTTTATTAGCTCTCTATACATTTTTATGAGGCTAAACTGAACATTAGCACATACTTCTATACATAAGGCTAACTAGACATTAGTACAGCTTTCTATACAGTTAGCTTCAAGCTGATTAGGCATTTGTTTTTTCTCACACATTCTATTTGCCAACAATAGGTTACCTGTTAGTTAGAACACTAAAGGTATACTGGCTAGTCGGAAGCTAGGTCACAGTAAGGAGGGCTGCTAGGGTCTATCGGCTACACACTACTTATCCCTAGAGCACTTTCAAAACAACCTACTAGGTTATTCTTAGAAGTACGTGTTTATTTTTGTATTTGCAAGAGCACCTACTAGCCAGGCAGAGCATCTCACACACGCAATGAATGAAGAAGAGAAGAAGTGTACCTAACAGTGGCAGGAATTGGGTATCAATATGCTACGATTCCCAAGTGTTTTCTTTAAGTGAGATATTTATTTTGATGTATGTACTAGAAAATGTTGAAGTAGTACATTTAAGTGAGTAATCTAGGGTACTGAAAAGTGATTGGCAGAGCATTGAAGTGGGTTATCAAAGGTACTATGTGTGCAGGTACTAAATTTGAGTCCTGGTACCTTATGGGTAGTTTGCCCTGTGTAGTCCTTTGAGACCGCCGCAACACCACCTCCGAGTCATCAGGAGTTCCTTCACTTGAGGATTCTTCAAGAACTTCAGTCCCCGAGGGACCAGCTTGATTGCTGGAAACGGAAGCAACATCTTCGGTTGAACTGAGGGGTTCTCTTAAGACAGATGGAGTAGTGGCCTCAATATCTGGAGTAGTCACTGGAGCAGGACTGATGTTAGGTGTAGCAACCAATGGTGGTTGACAGGGGGCAACAGCTACTGGCAACTGACTGGGTCGCGCGACCAATGTCGGCTGACTGGATGGAGCTGGGAACGGTATGCCCCAATACATGGTGGGCTGCTGAGATGGGAACAAAGGAACGTCCATAGTGGGATGAATTCCCTCTCCCGGCACATATTCTCTCATTGGCCTTGGTGGAGGTGGAGTAGAAGTAGCAGGGGGATCAGAAGGAGTAGGAGGAGATGGGCCAAGCACATCTTCTTTCAGGAACACTTTTATCCTATTCCGGTGAACCACCTGTGGCTTGATCTCATCTTTTTGTATCTCGTACATGTCAGTTTTTAGGATAAGGAACCGCAGTAATGGTGTATGGCTCTGTTTCCCACAGGGAGTCCAATTTATGGGTTCTAGGAAATTTTCTGAGCCACACTTTATCTCCAAGCTGCAAGGGCTGAGCCGAAGCATGTCGATTATAATCTTTCTGCTGGCGTTCATGAACTGCACCCATTTTCTTCTCAACGATGTCCTTGGCTTCCTCAATTCTTCGTTGATGCTCTGACACCCAACCTTGGGAAGCCTGAGGAGAATTGTTGAAAGGTGCCTTTAGCCCGAAGGTTCGATCATTTGGCAATTGGCCGTGTCGGCCCATCATCAAGAAAAAGGACATGTACCCCGTAGAGCAGTGAACAGTGTTGTTGTAAATTTCCAGGAGTTCAGGCCACTCTTCGTGCTTCGAGACAGAGGCTGCTCTGAGCGTCTGGATGAACATTTGATTGATCCTCTCGCAGAGCCCATTCCCTTGGGGGATGGTAGGCCGTTGTCCGGAGCTTCTTGCAATCATGCAACCGGCAAAGTTCCTGGAACAACTGGGCTTCAAAGGCGGTTCCCCGATCCGTGAGGACCGATTCGGGACACCCCAGAGGTTGGATCCAATGTCGATAGAAGAGTTGAGCAGCAGTCTTGGCAGTAAGATCCTTGACGGGGACCACGACCACCCATAATGATCCTCCATTGTTAGAGCATGACAATAGCCAGATAGAGTGGGGGCCAGCTTCACATGGTCCAAGGCAACAATTTTATTAGGTCTTTCTGTACAGATGGGATGTAAAGGGGCTCTTGCGTCCCTCCGGGGGTGCTTTATCATGTTGCACACGGAGCAATCGGCACACCATTTCTCGATGTCTCCCCGCATCCCAATCCAGTAAAATCTCCTTCTGACGGTGATCTCTGTCTTATGGACCCCGAAGTGTCCGGACTGATCATGACTGATCATGAACCATGGCTGCAGGTTCTGACATCTCTGTATTTGTTATGCTGGCCCTTTAAATAGATCTTGGGTTCCTAGGTCCCAAAGAAATACGCAGTTGCTCTTTAATCTGGAACTTGAGAGCATAGATTTCAAATTTGAGAGCGGTAACCTGAAACTCAACAGCCTTCAATTGAAATTTGAGTGCATTGATCAGCAGCTGAAGTGACTCTATGCGGGACTTCAATTCGGCAATCTGATGTCTCAGAGTCCCGTACTGTTCCGGTTCCTCACAGCTTCCAGCCCGTGGTCGCACTCTGCGTCTTTTCCTGCGCTGAGCTGTCTCTCTTTGTTGGTTTCTGCCACTAGGCTCCGACAAAATGGCCGCTGCGGCACCAAGAGCTTTGGTGGGCGGGGTCTCTGGATCACGTGCGCCGGGATGTCCGCGCTAACTTGTAGCTCCGCTGTACTGTTCGCCTTCCCCCTTACTTTACATGCGCACTTCCTCCACACAGCACCGTGTGCGCAACCCCTTACTCCGGAGTATAAGTCACAGTACATAAATAAAGTTATTTTTCTGGGGGGGGAGTACACTTTCACTAGTGGCAATAGTAGGCACACACCCGAATCCTGTTCGTGCAATGCCAAAAAGGCTTTGTGGTAGCCCTTGGGGGGGGGGGGGGGGGGGGGGGGTTTATGGTAGTGGTGGTATGTACCGGTATATGAGGGGTTAATATTAACCCTATAGTTCGTGATGCCAGGCTGAGGGCTGGTATGCTGAGGTAATGCTCCGGCCTATAGCCGCCCTTCCCAGTAATTATAGGTGCGTGAAATGACTGAAGGTCCACAAGGAGATTGAACTTGAACTTGAACAACTTTACTTAAGTGCTTGCGATACATCCAAAGGAGATATATACAAAAAAGAAGAGATGCGCTCCTAGTGGAGAATCATAAGGTGGGTTGACGTGTGGGCGTGTCTTTTGCACCTTACCGTGTAGCGTTGTGCTGAGGGCACAACACCTTGATGAGCTTGTGGCCTCGCTGGGATTTGTAGTTGAAAATACGGGCGGCAGCCTGGGCGTCCTTCACTGTGACCTCCAGGCCGTGGTGTAGCTTTAGTATGAGGAGAACTGAAAAGATAGGACTTGCTTAGCCCTTGGCGCCTATTCCCCAAGTATCGATTCCAGCCGGTAGTAATCCATAAAACAACTGGCCTTTATTGGTAAAAAAGAAGGGTGCAAGACCTCTCGTTTTTTTAGGAGTTCAAATCGGTTGGAATTGTGATCAGGAATGTGATCAATGGGAGTGATTTTTAAGGGATCCGCACTCTCCGGGTGTGCAATTGCACAGTGTCTGGAGACTCCATGAAGAAGAAGCACGGTGCCACAGCGGCGATCCCCGGGGTCCCCAGCAGTAGGGGATAAGATGTCTAGGGGCGGAGTACCCCTTTAAAGCATTAGTGTAATTTGTGAATATTTAGATTGCATCGAGTCTTAGTCCTGAAAACCAGTGCTATAGCTGGGCGAAGTGCATGGCAGCGTGCACTTTACTCCCCGGTTAAATCAGACTCTTTCATTGCATTAGTCTGTGGCAGTCTTTCCAAACTAAGTTACCTCCTGCTGTTACAAAACTACAACTCCTAGCATGCCCATCAGCCAAAGGCGAATTTGTTTTAAAAACTGCACCACACCCGTCCTCAAGTCATATGTGTTTTTACAACTTGGCTCCATTGCTTCAGTGGAACTTAGATGCAATACCACACACAACCTGAGGACGGGTGTGGTGCTGTTTTTAGAAGAAATCAGCTCTAGTTTTCTCATCCTAAAACCCTTTGAGGGTCTATTCACACGTATAGTATTCTGTGCAGATTTGATGCGCAGGATTTCAAGTCATTCAGTTTACAATTAAATCTGCAGCAGAAAATCCTGCGCATCAAATCTGCGCAGAATACTGTCCGTGTGAATAGACCCTTAAGCCTTCCTTTGACCCTGTTTACATTTGCCTTAGCATGAGCATTCATTAATGACATATCTTGTATGGGTTGTAATCTTTTATGGTTACATAAAAAAACTGAATAAAAGCAGCCATTCCCTCACATATATCTACTTATCACCAGCTCTATTGACACGCCCCAGAGATCTGATAATACAGAACTCTAAATTTACGACCTTTGTCCTGCAAATTCCTCAGCAGAATGCTCCGTATACCTCCATGGGAAGCAGCAGACATGACACATGCCAACAGTGAAGATACAGATTTATGTTTCATGATAAGGTGCCCCTCCTGCTGTGTCAGTTCTATTGACAGTTCTATTTATAACATAAATTATAAATATTATACAGTTAAAACATTTTGATGGAGCAATCCTATAGCATTCTCATCTATGCAATTGCCTTGATCACAGGGGATCCTATATTATTTCACTTCCGACACTTCTTCTGTATTAGTGTTTCCCCACCAGGGTGCCTCCAGCTGTTGCAAAACTACAACTTCCAGCATGCCTGGACAGCCGAAGGCTGAAATAAATAAAAGAATAATCCCGACTAACCCTCCATTTTGCTAAGAAAACCGGGAAAGGGGGCGTGGTCGATGGGAAAGGGTGTGTGGTCTCCAAAAAGGGGCGTGTTCTCGACATTTTCACAAAAACCCAACATATATACTAAGGTTTCCTCAGAAAATGTAGTGGATTTCAGCTGAGGAAAACCAGACAGATCAGAGCAAGTGTAAAAAAAAGCAAAGTGTAGAGAAAGTGGAAAATGTAGGGAAACCTTAGTAAATACCGTGGAAAATAAATTGTAGGGAATTAAAATCCACAAAGAAACCTACACTCCATTCTTAGTAAATAAGGGCCATTGAGTTTTATATATATATATATATATATATATATATATATATATATACTAGCTAAGTACCCGCCCAGCGTTGCCCAGTTTTTCCTTCCTAATCCTTGTTGTGGAGGAAAATCAACAGAAGAAGCTTTTGACTTCATATCCCGTCCTCATATATTGTTGTCATATCCCGACCTCCTATCCCGTCCTCCTATCTCTACCTCCTATCCTGTCCTCCTATCCCGTCCTCCTATCTCGACCTCCTATCTCGACCTCCTATCCCGACCTCCTATCCCGACCTCCTATCCCGACCTCCTATCCCTACCTCCTATCCCGTCCTCCTATCCCGTCCTCCTATCTCGACCTCCTATCTCAACCTTCTATCCTGACCTCCTATCCCGTCCTTCGATCCTGTTCTCCTATCTCGACCTCCTATCCCGACCTCCTATCCTGACCTCCTATCCTGACCTCCTATCCCGTCCTCCTATCCCGTCCTCTTATCCCGTCTGCCTATCCCGACCTCCTATCCTGACCTCCTATCCTGACCTCCTATCCCGTCCTCTTATCCCGTCTGCCTATCCCGTCCTCCTATCCTGTCCTCATATCCCGACCTCCTATCCCGACCTCCTATCTCGTCCTCATATCTCGACCTCCTATCTCGACCTCCTATCCCAACCTCCTATCCCGCCCTCCTTTCCCGTCCTCATATCCCATCCTCCTATCTCGACCTCCTATCCCATCCTCCTATCCCGTCCTCCTATCCCGACATCCTATCCCGTCCTCCTATCCCGTCCTCCTATCGCGACCTCCTATCCCGTCCTCAAATCCCGACCTCCTATCTCGAACCGTAATATGTGTATCAGGTATTGAAATATCTCCAGCTGTACGGAAGTTATGTGGGAACATACATTTCCCATTGATTTGCATGGGACTTTAAACAAAAACCCCTACCTTCACAAATGGGGGTAGTTAAGGGTTAAATTAACTATCCTATATGTTAAGTTGACATATAAGTAACATGTGACCAAGTATTATCGAAATATCTCCAGCCGTTTGGAAGTTATGCAGTAACATATATTTCCCATTGATTTGCATGGGACTTTAAACAAAAACCCCGCCCCTGGCAAATGGGGGTGAGTAAGGGTTAAATCATCTATCCTATGTTTGTTGTTGACATATAAGTAACATGTGTGCCAAGTTTCATGTTAATATCTTTAGCTGTTTGGACATGATGCTGGAACATACACACACACACACACACACACACACACACACACACAAGTATTGGGCCCCCTTGAACTTTTCGACCTTTTGCCACATTTCAGGCTTCAAACATAAAGATATAAAACTGTAATTTTTTGTGAAGAATCAACAATAAGTGGGACACAATCATGAAGTGGAACGAAATTTATTGGATATTTCAAACTTTTTTAACAAATAAAAAACAGAAAAATTGGGCATGCAAAATGATTCAGCCCCTTTACTTTCAGTGCAGCAAACTCTCTCCAGAAGTTCAGTGAGGATCTCCGAATGATCCAATGTTGACCTAAATGACTAATGATGATAAATAGAATCCACCTGTGTGTAATCAAGTCTCCGTATAAATGCACCTGCACTGTGATAGTCTCAGAGGTCCATTTAAAGCGCAGAGAGCATCATGAAGAACAAGGAATACACCAGGCAGGTCCAAAATACTGTTGTGGAGAAGTTTAAAGCCGGATTTGGATACAAAAAGATTTCCCAAGCTTTAAACATCCCAAGGAACACTGTGCAAGCGATAATATTGAAATGGAAGGAGTATCAGACCACTGTAAATCTACAAAGAACTGGCCGTCCCTCTAAACTTTCAGCTCATACAAGGAGAAGACTGATCAGAGATGCAGCCAAGAGGCCCATGATCACTCTGGATGAACTGCAGAGATCTACAGCTGAGGTGGGAGACTCTGTCCATAGGACAACAATCAGTCGTATACTGTACGAATCTGGTCTTTATGGAAAAGTGACAAGAAGAAAGCCATTTCTTAAAGATATCCATAAAAAGTGTTGTTTAAAGTTTGCCACAAGCCACCTGGGAGCAACACAGCTCATCACCCTGAACACACCATCCCCACTTTCAAACATGGTGGTGGCAGCATCATGGTTTGGGCCTGCCTTTCTTCAGCAGGGACAGGGAAGATGGTTAAAATTGCTAAACTGATACAGACATACCCTAAGAGACTTACAGCTGTAATCGCAGCAAAAGGTGGCGCTACAAAGTATTAACTTAAGGGGGCTGAATAATTTTGCACTCCCAATTTTTCAGTTTTTCATTTGTTAAAAAAGTTTGAAATATCCAATAAATTTTCTTCCACTTCATGATTGTGTCCCACTTGTTGTTGATTCTTCACAAAAAATTACAGTTTTATATCTTTATGTTTGAAGCCTGAAATGTGGCAAAAGGTCGAAAAGTTCAAGTGGGCCGAATACTTTCACTATGCACTGTATATATATATATATATATATATATATATAAATGCTAGGAGTTGTAGTTTTGCAACAGCTGGAGACACCCTGGATGGAAACGCTCTCCTGTATTATATGGATGCTACACAAATTCCTAAACCAAAAAAAAACAACAAAAGAAAAAACGCAGGTCAGCTTACCACCAATGTAGACAGGCACCAATTAATATGTTGGTCCAGAAGCACGGATGTCAAAGGGCCACATCCCTTGTAGGAATCTTCCAAACAGGTGCAAGGTGAATATCCAGCTTCCAGAAAGCAGTGGGTTCAAACTAATACTTGAATAGATCCGGGCAAAAAATAGAAGCAAAACAACTGATATGTCCCTAAAAACACAGAGTAAAACTCTGACCCGTTTCGAGCTAAGGCATGATTAAGAGCTATGTGCCAGCTCGAAATGCGTTGGACAAGATTAAGAGCTTTGAGTCGGCCATGTGTTTTAGTGACATGTCAGTTGTTTTGCTACTATTTTTATCATGGATTTAGTCAACTATTAGTTTTAACCCACTGCTTTCTGGAAGCTGGATATTCCTGTTCTGAAGATACATTAATTCCTCTTGATTTTGATCAAGCCAATAAAACATGGATTTGTTTAAATCCATCTTATTGTCTGAGTGAGGGCATCAAGGCTGCTGTGAATTGTATTAGAAGAAAGTCTGAAGATCTGCTGATAGCTTTGCTATAAAAAAAAACAAAAAAAACTAAATAACTAAAAGCACATCACCCAATGTGTGTCTATGGCTCGCTGTCAGTCTTTTTCCGCAGGCAATGTATAAATAAGCTGTGGATGTGCGCTCTCCTATGGGCTTGTCACCCTAATTTCACAGTATCCTTTAAGAAAAGTATAATGTACTGGAAGCAAGTCGACCATTACAATGTCACCATATTGACAAAAGCGTCAAAGGAGCCCAATAGGCATAAATACTTGGTAAATCAGTATAGAAAGTCTTCAGTTTAATTGAAGCTGCTAGTTTTCTACCTTGATATTGCTCTGTATTTTCTGCTCAGTCTCAGTCAGATTCACAGACTGGGAAGGGGCATTACCCAGCAGGCTGTGACATCATCTGAAGCCATACAGGGGAGAACTTCCTCCCTCACTCTGCTACACACAGCCCAGAGCAATTCAGTGTAAGATGATCCCTGATTGGCTAAGGCTGCACCCCCCTCATCAGCACTCCAGACTGCATTTCCTGATTTTGGACTTCTGCCAGGCCAGCAGGAGTCCAAAGTCTGTGCAAGAGATGGGGGAAAATGTGCTCTGGACAAGTATTGAGACACCTAGTGGCAGCTTTTTAAAACACAAGTAAAACATAGAAAACTTATTTTTTATTTTAAACAAAGTAAAGAAAGATTTTATATTTACCATAAGGAGTGCAATAGGAAAAATTAGTTTTAAATGACAGTGCCCACAGAAGATTGCGATCAGACACTCATCCCCTATTCTATGGCTGCAGTACGCCTTTAATATATAGTGAATTTTAATACAAATATTTATAAGTGCTTTGGCTTGAACAATCTATATGCTGCATGTAGCGATGGGGGTACACAGGATGCAACCACATAAAAGAGCAGCTATACAATAACATAAGATGAATTTAGCTGCTCATAGCCATGACATACAGGAGCTGATGGCTGAATGCACATTTGGCCATTAGTTATTTCTCCTGCCTGTTTTCTTCAGTGGGTGGAGGAGGAATGGGCTGCTGTCAGACGCCTCTGGCAGTGGCTTATCTCCTGTGGGAACAAAGGATAAGTAGTGTTGAAATTTAACATTTGCCAATAGCAGATAGCTAGAAGACCCCGATATGTATTAGATCAGTGTTTCCCAACCAGGGTGTTTCCAGCTGTTGCAAAACTACAACTCCCAGCATGCTTGGACAGCCAACGGCTGTCCGGGCATGCTAGGAGTTGTAGTTTTGCAATAGCTAAAGGCACCCTGGTTAAGAAACTGACTGCTGGGACCCGGCGCTCAGTGAGGAGCGGATGCTGCAGATGGCACGCACTTCATTCATTCCTATGGGAGTGACGAAAAAACCTGAACACAATCTTCGGCGCTCCCATAGAAATGAATGGAGCTCGTGCCGGTTGACGACACGCGCTCCTCGGTCAGAGTCACAGCGTGGCTTTGTTTGGGCCATTGAAATGAATGACACCCACTGATCTCCGTTACAGTATATGTCAGCATTCCGTTTTTGGTGGGGTGCCAAGGATGCGCCTGACGGAAGCGCTAAGGCAGTAGTGTGGACCTTGGCTGTCTATGATTCTTTTCCTTTAAAATCTGCAGTTGTTGAATTTACTGCCCAATCGTTTTTGTAGCGAGGACCCCAATAATAACATTTTGTTGCAGATCTGTTGACAGTTTTAACCCCCCCCCCCCCCCCTATTGAAGGAAATGGGGAAAATCTGCTACACATCCTCAGCATACCCGCATCACAAAATAACACTATGCAGACTTCAGTTCTTTGTCGCAGGTCAATTTTCATTCCTAGATTCTGTACAGATTTTTGTTCACATAGTAAGAGTTTTCTCCAGCTCACCTGTGTTCGACTGAAGTTCGCTATGTCCCGGATCCCTGACACACACCAACTTAAAAAAATTGGAAAAGCAAATCCAGCAATGCAGGTGTAAAATCTTAGATTTTTCATTATAGCCTTATTAAACAACATATTGCTTAGTGGCTGCTTCCGTACACTTAGCAATATGCGATTTTAAGAGGTTATAAAGAAAAATTGAAGATTTTACACTTGCACTTGCTGGATTTGCTTTACCATGTTTTCAAATAGATATTTGTTTCATTTGAATTTCTTAAAATCACATCCAGACTGCTGGTACTGTAAATGCACGGTATTTTTCACTTGGAAGAGCTGTAGTATTTATTCCATGTGTGTCCCTTCCTTCAAACTATGCCTATCTCCCAGCTGTAAACAGAGTTAAAACCAATTCCGTTCCTATAATTCCCTTAAAGGGGTACTCCGCCCCTAGACATCTTATCCCCTATCCAAAGGATAGGGGATAAGATGTCAGATCGCTGCGGTGCCGTTGCTGGGGAGCCGTGGGATCCCCGCTGCGGCACCCCGTTCTCATTACAGCACAGAGCGAGTTCGCTCTGCACGTAATGACGGGCAGTACAGGGTCGGAGCATCGTTACGTCATGGCTCCACCCCTCGTGACATCACGGCCCGCCCTTTCAATACAAGTCTATGGGAGGGGGCGTGGCGGTCGTCACGCCCCCTCCCATAGACTTGCATTAAGGGGACGGGCCGTGATGTCACGAGGGGCGGAGCCATGACATCACGCTGCTCCGTCCCCCGTATCACCCGTCATTCCGCACAGAGCGAACTCGCTCTGTGCTGTAATGAGAGCAGGGTGCCGCAGCGGGGATCCCGGGACTCCCCAGCAGCGGGACCGCGGCGATCTGACATCTTATCCCCTATCCTTTGGATAGGGATAACATGTTTAGGGGCGGAGTACCCCTTTAAGTACGGTCTGCAAGTGAATGTAACTAAATTTAAGTTAATCACTGGTGTTTATGCATAAATATTATTACGTTTTTAGGGGAAGGTTCAATCATTCATTTTTTCCTTACCTGTTTCTGTGTTGTACGTCTTGGATCACATGATCACCAGCTTGCACTATTTCTTTGCGTAGCATGATGACGTTAACGAGGCAATGAAGAAGCGCATCATCATTGTGCGCGAAACCACCGGCAGTCGCCTCTGAGTGCCCCACGACACACATGTCTGCCGAGCTGACGGAGAACCATTAAGAAGAGCTGGACTTTCGGTACCCATGCGGTGAGTGCAGGAATACTTTTTTCTATTGATATTATGAGAGTTAAAACCAGGGGCATGCCCAGTAGACAGCTGCCTAGTGCAATCTATCTATCTATCTAGAAAAAATAAGGACGACCGCAGCACACTGAAGTATCCAAAAAAAGAGGGGGTTTATTCCATGAACAAAAGTGCAAGTGCGACGTTTCGGTGTTCTCACTACACCATTCTCAAGCTGCCTTCTGCTTTAAACCTATCCATCTATCTATCTCCAAAAAATGAGAAAGAGCAGCACACCATAAAATCAGCCAGAGGTGGGTGCAACTAAGTGGAAGTAAAAGGAAGAACACTGCAGCACTCCAGGATGTAGTAAAAAAAACTTGTGAAGATATTTTTTCCTTCATGGATGCAAAGGCAAGTATATCTTCACAAGTATTTTTTACTACATCCTGGAGTGCTGCAGTGTTCTTCCTTTTACTATCTATGTATCTATCTATCTATCTATCTATTTATCTAAATAGACAAATAGATGCAGCGCACTACGTAGTTGCAATCAAAGTAATGGATTTATTCCACAATGTGTAACAGACTACGTTTCATCAGTCTCACACTGGCTTTTTCGAAAAAGCCAGTGTGAGGCTGGGGAAATATAGTCTGTTACACATTGTGGAATAAATCCATTACTTTGATTGCAACTACGTGGTGCGCTGCATCTATTTGTCTATTTTGATTGTGGAACCAGAGGGCCAAGGTTCTGGAGATGCAGGCATCCCAAAACTACTATCTGGCATTACTGGATATGCTGCTTTTATTTGGATTGTATCTATCTATCTATCTATCTATCTATCTATCTACCTATCTATGTCTATTCCTCCTTCATATTTCTTTGTACAATCATTTGTGTCTATGTTCACATATGTAAGATAAAAATATAATAGTGAGGCAAGGGATCTGGAAAGGAGAAGCAGGACTTAGTGGATCCTACTACAAGTATGTGGTGTGAGGGTAAGTATTGAGAATTGTACATACACAAAGGGAACTGAGGTGAGTAGGAAAAATTTCAATTGGGTCCTTAAACGGGTTTGTCACGATGCCGGCTGGCAGGTAGTGGATCCTCTGTGCCAGAGAGGGATTGGCGTGGACCGTGCTAGTGGATCGGTTCTAAGTCACTACTGGTTTTCACCAGAGCCCGCCGCAAAGCGGGATGGTCTTGCTGCGGCGGTAGTGACCAGGTCGTATCCACTAGCAACGGCTCAACCTCTCTGGCTGCTGAAGATAGGCGCGGTACAAGGGAGTTGACAGAAGCAAGGTCGGACGTAGCAGAAGGTCGGGGCAGGCAGCAAGGATCGTAGTCAGGGGCAACGGCAGGAGGTCTGGAACACAGGCTAGGAACATACAAGGAACGCTTTCACTGGCACAATGGCAACAAGATCCGGCAGGGAAGTGCAGGGGAAGTGAGGTGATATAGGGAAGTGCACAGGTGAAGACACTAATTGGAATCACTGCGCCAATCAGCGGCACAGTGGCCCTTTAAATCGCAAAGACCCGGCGCGCGCGCGCCCTAGGGAGCGGGGCCGCGCGCGCCGGGACAGGACCGAGGGAGAGCGAGTCAGGTACGGGAGCCGGGGTGCGCATCGCGAGCGGGCGCTACCCGCATCGCGAATCGCATCCCGGCTGGCAGCAGAATCGCAGCGCCCCGGGTCAGTGGATCTGACCGGAGCGCTGCAGCGGAGAGAGTGTAGCGAGCGCTCCGGGGAGGAGCGGGGACCCGGAGCGCTCGGCGTAACAGTACCCCCCCCCTTGGGTCTCCCCCTCTTTTTAGGGCCTGAGAACCTGAGGAGCAGACTTTTATCTAGGATGTTGTCCTCAGGTTCCCAGGATCTCTCTTCAGGACCACAACCCTCCCAGTCCACTAAAAAAAAAGTTTTCCCTCTGACCTTTTTAGAGGCTAAGATCTCTTTGACAGAGAAGATGTCCGAGGAGCCGGAAACAGGAGTGGGAGGAACAGATTTGGGAGAAAAACGGTTGAGGATGAGTGGTTTAAGAAGAGAGACGTGAAAGGCATTAGGGATACGAAGAGAAGGAGGAAGAAGAAGTTTGTAAGAGACAGGATTAATTTGACACAAAATTTTGAAAGGACCAAGATAGCGTGGTCCCAACTTGTAGCTAGGGACACGGAAGCGGACATATTTAGCGGAGAGCCATACCTTGTCTCCAGGGGAAAAAACGGGAGGAGCTCTTCTTTTCTTATCCGCGAACCTCTTCATGCGTGAAGAAGCCTGTAAGAGAGAATTTTGGGTCTCTCTCCATATAATGGAAAGGTCACGAGAAATTTCATCCACAGCGGGCAGACCAGAGGGCAAGGGGGTAGGGAGGGGGGGAAGAGGGTGACGGCCGTACACCACGAAAAATGGGGATTTGGAGGAAGATTCAGAGACTCTGAAGTTATACGAGAATTCGGCCCATGGAAGGAGATCTGCCCAGTCATCCTGGCGGGAGGAAACAAAATGTCGCAAATAATCACCCAAGACTTGGTTAATTCTTTCTACTTGTCCATTGGACTGGGGATGATATGCAGAAGAAAAATTTAATTTAATCTTGAGTTGTTTACAGAGAGCCCTCCAGAATTTAGACACAAATTGGACGCCTCTATCCGAGACGATCTGCGTAGGCAACCCGTGAAGACGAAAAATGTGTACAAAAAATTGTTTAGCCAACTGAGGCGCTGAAGGAAGACCAGGAAGAGGGATGAAATGTGCCATTTTGGAGAATCGATCAACGACCACCCAAATAACAGTGTTGCCACGGGAAGGGGGTAAATCAGTAATAAAATCCATACCAATCAGAGACCAAGGCTGTTCGGGGACAGGCAGGGGATGAAGAAAACCAGCGGGCTTCTGGCGAGGAGTCTTATCCCGGGCACAGATAGTGCAGGCTCGCACAAAGTCCACAACATCCGTCTCCAGAGTCGGCCACCAATAGAAGCGGGAGATGAGTTGCACAGATTTCTTGATGCCCCCATGACCAGCGAGATGGGAGGAGTGACCCCATTTGAGGATTCCGAGGCGTTGGCGTGGAGAAACAAAGGTCTTTCCTGGAGGAGTTTGCCTGATGGAGGCTGGAGAAGTGGAGATCAGGCAGTCAGGTGGAATGATGTGTTGCGGAGAGAGTTCAACTTCTGAGGCATCCGAGGAACGAGAGAGAGCATCGGCCCTAATGTTCTTATCGGCAGGACGAAAGTGAATCTCAAAATTAAATCGGGCAAAGAACAGAGACCACCGGGCCTGGCGAGGATTCAGCCGTTGGGCAGACTGGAGGTAGGAGAGGTTCTTGTGGTCGGTGTAAATAATAACTGGAAATCTTGATCCCTCCAGCAGATGCCTCCATTCCTCAAGTGCTAATTTAATGGCTAGAAGCTCTCGATCCCCGATGGAGTAGTTCCTCTCCGCCGGAGAGAAGGTCCTAGAAAAAAAACCACAAGTGACAGCATGCCCGGAAGAATTTTTTTGTAAAAGAACAGCTCCAGCTCCCACTGAGGAGGCATCAACCTCCAATAGGAAGGGTTTGGAAGGGTCAGGTCTGGAGAGCACGGGAGCCGAAGAAAAGGCAGACTTGAGTCGTTTAAAGGCGTCTTCCGCTTGAGGAGGCCACGACTTGGGATCGGCATTTTTTTTGGTTAAAGCCACGATAGGAGCCACAACGGTAGAAAAATGTGGAATAAATTGCCTGTAATAATTGGCGAACCCCAAAAAGCGTTGGATAGCACGGAGTCCGGAGGGGCGTGGCCAATCTAAGACGGCAGAGAGTTTGTCTGGATCCATTTGTAGTCCCTGGCCAGAGACCAAATATCCTAGAAAAGGAAGAGATTGGCATTCAAACAGACATTTCTCAATTTTGGCATAGAGTTGATTGTCACGAAGTCTCTGAAGAACCATACGGACATGCTGGCGGTGTTCTTCTAGATTGGCAGAAAAAATTAGGATATCGTCCAGATATACAACAACACAGGAGTATAACAGATCACGAAAAATTTCATTGACAAAGTCTTGGAAGACAGCAGGGGCGTTGCACAGGCCAAAGGGCATGACCAGATACTCAAAGTGTCCATCTCTGGTGTTAAACGCCGTTTTCCACTCATCCCCCTCTCTGATGCGGATGAGGTTATAGGCGCCTCTTAAGTCCAATTTAGTAAAGATGTGGGCACCTTGGAGGCGATCAAAGAGTTCAGAGATGAGGGGTAGGGGGTAGCGGTTCTTAACCGTGATTTTATTAAGACCGCGGTAGTCAATGCAAGGACGTAGGGAGCCATCTTTTTTGGACACAAAGAAAAATCCAGCTCCGGCAGGAGAGGAGGATTTACGGATAAAGCCCTTTTTTAAATTTTCCTGGACATACTCAGACATGGCAAGAGTCTCTGGGGCAGAGAGAGGATAAATTCTGCCCCGGGGTGGAGTAGTACCCGGGAGGAGGTCGATAGGGCAATCATAAGGCCTGTGAGGAGGTAGAGTCTCAGCTTGTTTTTTGCAGAAAACATCCGCGAAGTCCATATAGGCCTTAGGGAGACCGGTTACTGAGGGAACCACAGAGTCACGGCAAGGGTTACTGGGAACCTGTCTTAGACAGTCCTTGGAACAAGAGGGCCCCCAACTCTTGATCTCCCCAGTGGACCAATCCAGGGTTGGGGAATGAAGTTGAAGCCAGGGAAGTCCAAGGAGAATTTCCGAGGTGCAATTGGGGAGGACCAAAAGTTCAATCCTCTCGTGATGAGATCCGATGCTCATTAGAAGGGGCTCCGTGCGGAAGCGTATGGTACAGTCCAATCTTTCATTGTTTACACAATTGATGTAAAGGGGTCTGGCGAGACTGGTCACTGGGATGTTGAACCTGTTGACGAGAGAGGCCAAAATAAAATTTCCTGCAGATCCAGAGTCCAAGAAGGCCACGGTAGAGAAGGAGAAGGCAGAGGCAGA
The DNA here is from genome assembly GCF_029499605.1 of Hyla sarda. Classification (NCBI taxonomy): domain Eukaryota; kingdom Metazoa; phylum Chordata; class Amphibia; order Anura; family Hylidae; genus Hyla; species Hyla sarda. The sequence continues at coordinate 69,146,617 of NC_079194.1, read as the reverse complement.
CATCCGCACAGGCACAGTAAGACGTGGAGAAGCCGAGTAGACATCAAGGACTGTCTCTCCTTTGTGCGGAGTCAGCGGACGTCTTTCCAGGCGGGGAGGACGGATAGGACAATCCCTCAGGAAGTGTTCGGTACTAGCACAGTACAGGCAGAGGTTCTCCATGCGGCGTCGTGTCCTCTCTTGAGGTGTCAGGCGAGACCGGTCGACCTGCATAGCCTCCACGGCGGGAGGCACAGGAACAGATTGCAGGGGACCAGAGGAGAGAGGAGCCGAGGAGAAGAAACGCCTCGTGCGAACAGAGTCCATATCTTGGCGGAGCTCCTGACGCCTTTCGGAAAAACGCATGTCAATGCGAGTGGCTAGGTGAATAAGTTCATGTAGATTAGCAGGAATTACTCGTGCGGCCAGAACATCTTTAATGTTGCTGGATAGGCCTTTTTTAAAGGTCGCGCAGAGGGCCTCATTATTCCAGGACAATTCTGAAGCAAGAGTACGGAATTGTACGGCATACTCGCCAACGGAAGAATTACCCTGGACCAGGTTCAACAGGGCAGTCTCAGCAGAAGAGGCTCGGGCAGGTTCCTCAAAGACACTTCGGACTTCCGAGAAGAAGGAGTGTACAGAGGCAGTGACAGGATCATTGCGGTCCCAGAGCGGTGTGGCCCATGACAGGGCTTTTCCGGACAGAAGGCTGACTACGAAAGCCACCTTAGACCTTTCAGTGGGAAACAGGTCCGACATCATCTCCAGATGCAGGGAACATTGGGAAAGAAAGCCACGGCAAAACTTAGAGTCCCCATCAAATTTATCCGGCAAGGATAGGCGTAGCCCAGGAGCGGCCACTCGCTGCGGAGGAGGTGCAGGAGCTGGCGGAGGAGATGACTGCTGAAGCTGTGGTAGTAACTGTTGTAGCATAACGGTCAGTTGAGACAGCTGTTGGCCTTGTTGCGCTATCTGTTGTGACTGCTGGGCGACCACCGTGGTGAGGTCAGCGACAACTGGCAGAGGAACTTCAGCGGGATCCATGGCCGGATCTACTGTCACGATGCCGGCTGGCAGGTAGTGGATCCTCTGTGCCAGAGAGGGATTGGCGTGGACCGTGCTAGTGGATCGGTTCTAAGTCACTACTGGTTTTCACCAGAGCCCGCCGCAAAGCGGGATGGTCTTGCTGCGGCGGTAGTGACCAGGTCGTATCCACTAGCAACGGCTCAACCTCTCTGGCTGCTGAAGATAGGCGCGGTACAAGGGAGTTGACAGAAGCAAGGTCGGACGTAGCAGAAGGTCGGGGCAGGCAGCAAGGATCGTAGTCAGGGGCAACGGCAGGAGGTCTGGAACACAGGCTAGGAACATACAAGGAACGCTTTCACTGGCACAATGGCAACAAGATCCGGCAGGGAAGTGCAGGGGAAGTGAGGTGATATAGGGAAGTGCACAGGTGAAGACACTAATTGGAATCACTGCGCCAATCAGCGGCGCAGTGGCCCTTTAAATCGCAAAGACCCGGCGCGCGCGCGCCCTAGGGAGCGGGGCCGCGCGCGCCGGGACAGGACCGAGGGAGAGCGAGTCAGGTACGGGAGCCGGGGTGCGCATCGCGAGCGGGCGCTACCCGCATCGCGAATCGCATCCCGGCTGGCAGCAGAATCGCAGCGCCCCGGGTCAGTGGATCTGACCGGAGCGCTGCAGCGGAGAGAGTGTAGCGAGCGCTCCGGGGAGGAGCGGGGACCCGGAGCGCTCGGCGTAACAGGGTTAAGGGGTAGGTGGATTTTTTTTTTTTAAATCAACTGGTACCAGAAAATTAAACAGATTTGTAAATTATCCAATATAGACAAAAAGAGGGGCACATACGTGCACTCACCACAAAGCAGAGACGATCGGGTCTGGAGGTCCGGTGATGGAATGCTCGGGTCACGGCATAGGCGCTGGTGTGTGGTGCTCGGAGGCTACGCCGGCAGTTTCGCACATAAGTGCGTGCTTCTTCTGGCCTCAGAGGCCTGAAACTGCCGGAGAAACTGCTGGCGTAGGCTCCGAGCGCACCACACACCAGCGCCTATGCCATGACCTGGCATCCTGTCACCGGACCTCCAGACCCGATCGTCTATGCTTTGCGGTGAGTGCACGTACGTGCCCCTCTTTTTGTCTATATTGTATACTTTGCACTTTCGTATATGTACCCCACAGGAGACATTGACATAGGTCGCCGAGGATCGCTCTACTGTTATAGGTGATATTGCTCCTTGAGTGCTCTCCCTCTTTCTTTTGCTTTTGTGGAGATTTGTAAATTACTTCTATTTAAAAAAATCATTACTTTTCCAGTACTTATTAGCAGCTGTATGCTACAGAGGAATTTCTTTTTTGTCTTGTCCACTGTGCTCTCTGCTGACACCTAATGCCCGTATCAGGAAGTGTCCAGAGCAGGAGAAAATCCCCATAGCAAACTTATGCTGCTCTGGACAGTTCCTGACACGGACCGAGGTGTCAGCCGAGAGCACTGTGGACAAGACAAAAAAGAAATTCCAAAGGAAAATAATTTCCTCTGTAGCATACAGCTGCTAAGAAGTACTGAAAGGATTAAGATTTTTAAATAGAAGTAATTTACAAATCTGTTTAACTTTCTGGCACCAGTTCATAAAAAATAAAAAAAAATAGAGTTTTCCACCAGAGTACCCCTTTAATTTATGCATATTAACCCCTTAAGGACTCAGCCCATTTTGGCCTTAAGTACTCAGACAATTAAATTTTTACGTTTTCATTTTTTCATCCTCGCCTTCTAAAAATCATAACTCTTTTATATTTTCATCCACAGACTAGTATGAGGGCTTGTTTTTTGCGGGACCAGTTGTCCTTTGTAATGACATCACTCATTATATCATAAAATGTATGGCGCAACCAAAAAACACTATTTTTGTGGGGAAATTAAAACGAAAAACGCAATTTTGCTAATTTTGGAAGGTTTTGTTTTCACGCCGTACAATTTATGGTAAAAATGACATGTGTTCTTTATTCTGAGGGTCAATACAATTAAAATGATACCCATTATTACATACTTTTATATTATTGTTGCGCTTAAAAAAAATCACAAACTTTTTAACCAAATTAGTACGTTTATAATCCCTTTATTTTGATGACCTCTAACTTTTTTTATTTTTCCGTATAAGTGGCGGTATGGGGGCTCATTTTTTGCGCCATGATCTTTACTTTTTTTTGATACCACATTTGCATATAAAAAACTTTTAATACATTTTTTATAATTTTTTTTTAATAAAATGTGTTAAAAAAGTAGGAATTTGGGACTTTTTTTAATTTTTTTTCGTTCACGCCGTTCACCGTACGGAATCATTAACATTTTATTTTAATAGTTCGGACATTTACGCACGCGGCGATACCAAATATGTCTATAAAAAATGTTTTTTACGCTTTTTGGGGGTAAAATAGGAAAAAACTGACGTTTTACTTTTTTATTGGGGGAGGGGATTTTTCACTTTTTTTTAACTTTTACTTTTACATTTTTTTACATTTTTTTTTACACTTGAATAGTCCCCATAGGGGACTATTCATAGCAATACCATGATTGCTAATACTGATCTGTTCTATGTATAGGACATAGAACAGATCAGTATTATCGGTCATCTTCTGCTCTGGTCTGCTCGATCACAGACCAGAGCAGGAGACGCCGGGAGCCGCACGGAGGAAGGTGAGGGGACCTCCGTGCGGCGTTATGAATGATCGGATCCCCGCAGCAGCGCTGCGGGCGATCCGATCGTTCATTTAAATCGCGAACTGCCGCAGATGCCGGGATCTGTATTGATCCCGGCACCTGAGGGGTTAATGGCGGACGCCCGCGAGATCGCGGGCGTCGGCCATTGCCGGCGGGTCCCTGGCTGCGATCAGCAGCCGGGATCAGCCGCGCATGACACGGGCATCGCTCCGATGCCCGCGGTTATGCTTAGGACGTAAATGTACGTCCTGGTGCGTTAAGTACCACCTCACCAGGACGTACATTTACGTCCTGCGTCCTTAAGGGGTTAATTAATACATTAATCTGCACCAATCAAAGCACCACATTAGATTTCTGCATGGTGTGGTGTGCAACACAGTTCAACTTACAGGACCTTGTTTTTGGTTCTCATTTCTTGTTAGTGGCAGAAGAGAGCAACCATTCCCTAAATCCCTTACTTTATCCTCAAGGAGTGGTACCTTTTAAGGCACATTTTATGCATACTCAGATATGTTCCTTGCGGAGCAGTTGTGTCTGTGACAGCTGTTCCTTACTGAGGATTTTACATAGTCCTAAGTAGCTACAATGCAAAATAGAACCTGTTTTTCCTTTAAAGGGGTATTCCAGGAAATTCTTTTTTTTTTATATAAAAAAAAAATCTTAATCCTTTCAATAATTATCAGCTGCTGAAGTTGAGTTGTTGTTTTCTGTCTGGCAACAGTGCTCTCTACTGACATATCTGCTTGTCTCGGGAACTGCACAGAGTAGAAGAGGTTTGCTATGGGGATTTGGTTCTAAACTGGACAGTTCTCGAGACACGTGTCATCAGAGAGCACTTAGGCAGAAAATAACAACTGAACTTCAGCAGCTCATAAGTACTCAAAGGATTAAGATTTTTTAATAGAAGTCATTTACAAATCTATTTAACTTTCTGGAGCCAGTTGGTATATATATATATATATATATATATATATATATATATATATATATAAAAGTTTTTTCCTGGATAACCCCTTTAACCCCTTAAAAGATCAAAGGGGTTATTTATCAATAATGGTCTTTGCTATATCATTTTTGCTGTTTGTCTAGATGCGTTTTTTTTTGGGGGCGTTGCTGCTCCAAATTTATCAAATTGTCGCAGTGACCATGATAAATTTTGGGCAGATCTGCACCCAGATCATTTTCTACTGCCGCTTTCAGGTCATGTCTACCCTGCTTCTGAGGAGCTTGTTTGCCTGTGTTTGGCTTTATTTGTTTTAGTTTTAATTTTAAGGCAAATTAATGTCTAAAAGAAGGTCTGCAAAGAGAGTCTCCCTCACATATGAGTAGTAGTTTACCTTACCGCAGGCCAGGAAAAAAATATATATATTGTTCGAGAGATGGAAGTTTTTATTGAACAGGTATTTTTTTTCAATTACCTTTCACCTTTTTTTATTTTGTGATCATCAATTCGTTGAATATTTTTTTTAAATTGGACACATGAAATTGTGAGATTTTGGCCATTGCTAACAATTTTGTTGTTTCTTACATCTTTACCATTTCCTTTTTTGTACCTTAAAAAATATATCTGATTGTTTCATATGGACAACTGCTTTATTTTTCCTTTGCACGTTATTACTTTTTATGTCTTTAAACGTTCTTATTCTCTACCTAATTCTCTCTCTCCCTCTATCTCCCTCTATCTCTCTCTCTCTCTCCCTCACTTTCACTCTGGCTGATGATTTTTTATTTTTAGCAAACAGACAGGAGTAGTAATCTTTTTTAGACCTGGTCAGGAGGTGGTATAGATTTAAGGGGTTTTTGCTACATTTGCGGCAAAATTTGTGCAAAAATAAAAAACATGCAGATAATAAATTTGTGACCACTGCATTTGTCACTTAAAAAAATGGTCTAGCAACACCAAAAGGTCAAAATAACTTTGAAAAAAAAATTAAAATACACAAAAAAATAAAAAAAACAATTAGCCAAAATTAACAAAAATTTGCAAATGTACACCAAAAAAAGCAAAAGAACACAATGATAAATAACCCTCCATGTTTTTTCATTTTTGCACTATAGTTTTTTCCACCTTACCTCATAACTCTTTCAGTTTTCCACCTACAGACCTATATGAGGTCTTGTTTTTTGTGCCACCAATTTTACTTTGCAATGACATCAATAATTTCACCACAAAAATATTTGCAGGGCAAAATTGAAAAAAAAAAAAACACGATTCTATGCAAAGCACACCTTATTTTTATTCTGTAGGTCCATATGATTGATATGATACCCAACTTATATAGGTTTTATTTTGTTTTATTTATCTTAAAAAGTTTAACTTTTTGCACTACAATTAGCATGTTTAAAAATATCCTTTTCCGACCTTTATAAAAATTTTAATTTTTCCGTATACAGGGATGTATGAGGGCTAATTTTTTTGCGCTGTGATCTATAGTGTTTATCTGAACATTTTTGTTTTGATGGGACTCCTTGATAGCTTTTTATACATTTTTTAAGGGTATATAAAATGACTAATAATGCACAATTGTGGACTTTGGTATTTTTTTTTTACATATACGCCATTGACCGTGTGATTTAATTAACATTACATTTTTACAGTTTGGACATTTACACACGAGGCGATATCACATATTTTAATGTTTATCTTTTTTTTATTTTTTTTAAATGGGCAAAGAGGGGGGGGATGATTCCAACTTTTATTAGGGAAGGGGTTAAATCACATTTATTAACTTTTTTTTTTTTTTTACACTATTTTATAGTTCCCATAGTGGACCATTACATGCAATCTTAAGATTGCATACTATGTTCAATGCTATGCCGTAGCATAGCATTGATCAGTGTTATCAGTGCTCAATTGCTCCCGGCTGCTGAGGCTTCCTGGTATCGGCTGGACGAGGAGGCAGATAAGAGCCCTCCCACCATCCCTTCAGCATCTAAGGGGTTAATACCGGACATCACAGCCCATTTTAGCCTTAAGGACAAATTTTTATTTTTTTCTCCTCATGTTCTAAGGCATAACTTTCTTTTCCATCCACAGATCCATATGAGGGCTTGTTTTTTTGTGAACTTATTGTAGCTTTTAGTTACACCTCTTATTTTACAAAAAAAGGAAAACGCAATTTAGTAAATTTTGGGGTGTTTTATTTATCACGCTGTACACTTTACAGTAAAACTGCCATGTTTTCTTTATTTTGTGGAGAATCAATACGATTAAAATGATATGCATGTTTACATACTTTACTATTATTGTACTGCTTTTAAAATAATATAACTTTTAACAAAACATTTAACAAGTAAAGTATGTAAAAACATTTTCAGGACTGGACTACTCCTTTAAGAGTTTTTAAAAATCTCTGTATCTTACCTCCCTTCTTGCTCACATAGTGTGAGCTGTCGGCAGGAGGATGAGAGCATGCCCCAGCAGGTGCTATGTCACAGAAGCCTACTGGGGGGACTGCTTCCGCCCCCACTTCGGCGAGGAAAGCAGGCAGGAGGTTTTTCAAGACTGGACTACTCCTTTAAAAAATAATTAAGGGCAGGGGCCTCGTGTGTAAATGTCCAAACGGGAGTAGTTAGGGAACATAGCCTGAGTTAGTTTAGAAAAGTTTATTTAGTGACAGGTGCTCTTTAAAGCGGTACTCCGGTGAATTTTTTTTTTTTAAATCAACTGGTGCCAGAAAGTTAAACAGATTTGTAAATTACTTTTATTTAAAAATCTTAATCTGTCCAGTACTTATCAGCTGCCGTATGCTCCAGTCAGGAACTGTCTATAGCAGGAGCAAATTCCCACAGCAAACCTCTCCTGCTCTGGACAGTACCTGACATGGACAGAGGTGTCAGCAGAGAGCATTGTGGTCAGACAGAAAATAAATTCAAAAAGAAAAGAACTTCCTCTGTAGTGGGAAGGATTAAGATTTTTTAATAGAAGTAATTTACAAATCTGTTTAACTTTCTGGCACCAGTTGATTCTAAAAAATAGTTTTCTACCAGAGTACCTCTTGAAGTGGTGTTTTGTGGGTCAGTGACCGTTCTTCCAAAATCCAGCTTGCTCTAGGTATGGCGTTTTTTCATCTATTTAATGGAGTTTTCCCTCCCATAGAATTTTATAGGTTGAAAAAAAAAACACATATGTAATAGTATGTGTCTGTCTGTTTTCTGGTGTTTTTTTTCTTTAAATCCCTCAATAGAAATCCTAGAATCTTATGATAAAAGAAATCACATGACTTTTACTGAAAAAAATGCAGGTGACAATTCACCACAAAAAACCCTATTTGGGGGAGGGTTGTGGACACCTTAAAACTGCATAGAGGACCAAAAAGTATGTTTGAAGAAAGCCTTAAACCATATCATTCCTAGATCACAAGATTTCTTAAAGTTCTTCTTTGACCATGAAACCTATTTTTCCACGTTTTCCTTCAGCTTCTAATGTCAAACTGTCTACTATGTCTTAATTAGCCCAACTTCCTGTCCAGTGTACCCATTGTAATAGACTTCCTGTTCCCGTACACTCTAGCTGGAAGTTCAGCCAACTCTATCTCCCTCCCACAATGTGGGAGGTGTTATAGACAAGAAGGTGTAGGGGAAGGGAGGTAGAGCCGCCTGAATTCCCGGTTAGGGTGATCACAGGTACAGGAAGTCCACAGATCTACAGATCAGACAGTTTGCATTTGAAAGACCACAAAAGGTGCAACATCCTGTACCTCACCTGCCAAGCCCTCAGCATTTGGTTATCAGCACATTATCTGGTTTATCATCAGGGAGGATAAGTATTTAACCTGACCATGCCATTACACGTGCAGGACTTTATCTTTTTTTAACTCTCTGTGTGGTTGATTGTGGCCTATTTTGGACTAGCAGAATAGATATATATTTTTTTGACTATGCTGGCCAACTCTGCGATGATTCATTTCTGGTTTGTTATACAATCTGAATTATACCGACAGTTAATCATGTATTGTTTCATGTCTAAATAAGACAATCGGCTGTGTGCTGTCTCATTTATCATATGGGTTTTGCCAATGCTAAAGTTCTTTGTATTTTTGTATTTTGGCATTTCTACTGTATCATCTATGTGTTTATCTGAACTGCTCTGTTTTTTTTTTACCATCTATGCTTACCATCTGTTCACACCAATGGTAATTCCCTGATGAACCTATTCCAATAGGATAGGGGAAACGCGTTGGACTTGGGACATTTATGTCCTCCATTGGCTTTTTTAATATTTTGTGTGATCACTTTGCACGATTTACCCATTATTTTTTTGTGGGAGCCCTGTGTTGTACACTAGCCATCTGGGTTATTATACCCTTCCCTGGTTTATTATTTTATCCCTCACTTAGGGGTAGAGTAGGGTCAGTCACCGTGGTTGAGGCCACCCTGTTAAGGAGGTGGGTCCCTCAAAAGGCAGGGCCAGAGGGACGGGCAATTATCAATAGTGGGCACCATTCCCCCTCCTACAGTTACTATCCATCTAACTATCTTTATTGACTTTGGAATCCCGAGACTAAATATCTATTAGTGGTCTATCTACCTATATCCAAGTGTATGGCTGTGTACTCCACAGGGCTCCAGGGGTTTATCACTACACAGGTGTTTTTCATTTTCTAAGATTACGTTTTAATTGTTGTCATATCATTTGCTGAATAGTGAGGTCCTTGTCGGTGAATCTTTGAAAGACGACAGAAAGATAGTAAATATTTTTGTTTACCAATATAGGTTTCATTGTCGAACATCCCCTAGTATTAACCCCCAAACCACTGGAATTTTGCAAGGGACACTGTGAGTAACCCATAAATCACCCTACATACATAGCTGTAATGTAGTACCTGTGGAAAGTGAATATGATAAGGGGGCATGTCAGAATTGGAAACCCTCCGCATAACAACTGAGTTTGCCCTTGCTTGTTTGTTTACAAGCTCCACATTCTACAAGTGTTAAAGAGCTATAGTGCAGAAAAATGTATCCCCTACCCAAAGGATAACGGGATAAGTTTTAGATTGTGGGGGGTCTGACCCCTGGGACGTCCCACGATCTCCTGAACCCCCAAACAAAGCTGCAGCTGACACATCCATGTTCCATGTGTCTCTATGAGAAAGCCTGAGAAAGCCAAACTCTGTATCTCCGGCTCTCCATAGAGATGCATGGAGCGAATGTGTTGACCAAAGCTTTGCTTTGTATGCCTGTTCCTGGGAAGAGCCAGGGTCCCGTGCAGACACATCCCCTATCCTTTGGATAGGGATAAGTTGTCCGGCATGATAGTTCTCCTTTAAGGGGTTATCCACCATAAGGTGATTTTGTATGTACCTGGCAGACAGTAATGGACATGCTTAGGAAGGATCTGTGCTTATCTTGGGACTAAATGGCATGAGATTACCATAACGATGAGGCTTTTTGTGAATTGGCTATTTCCTGTTGGAGTTTGTTCCCTTTAACTACAACTCCCATCATTCCGTGTTTGTAAGTGTGAGGCCACTTTTCTCCCTCCCACATTTCAGCCACCCCACCCATTGAAACACACCTGTGCTCCATTCAATGCAATAGACCAGTGTTTTCTGTCTCCAGCTGTTGCAAAAACAGAATGATCTTCCTCCTACCCAGTAGTCGCTCCACCCATTGAAGCAAAAACAGTCTCCCTCTGATCACTTCAATGTCTAAAGTACTGCACTGCAAACTGGCAAAACCTGAGACATCATTTTGTATGCTGCTAAAAATAAACCTTGGGGCAAAAATCACAGAAGAATTATGAAGAATTATGAGACCACCATGAAACACAGGTACAGTATGAACTACGCTAACTTTACAGCTCCTATAGCACAGTCAAATAAATAAAAATCCTGGAATACCCCTTTAATTTACTACACGGGTTCTTGCCATAGAACTAGAAACTATTTCCTTTCTAATAGTTAGAATAACAAACATCTGTATAACTTCCTGTTTGCAACAAAAGTATCTGTTTAAAATAACAGGTAATACATTTTAAGAGTGTCACCCATTACACAGAAGTCCCCATTTTCTAATGATTGTAGCTTTTATTCCTCTCTGATAAAATAAAAAGCCTATTTTAAGATAATTTATTTTTCTCGATGTAACCGATGAACCCCGATGTGCTGTGTCCTTGGTAACCGGAATGGATTTTAAACTATTTTATTGTGTGGATTTGTATCTAGATATTACAGAAGGCGTCTGTATACTTCAATGCAAGTTGAAGCCTGTTTATACGAACCTGAAAATGGAAGCGGTCTATAGTGAGAATCACAGTAGACTGAAACAGTAGTGGCTTATGTATTGCCTTTGCCCTACCTTTCACACCCTTTCATGACCTTTTCTCTGCGAGAGTAGCGTAGCGTCACTGCTTTTTGTCCTTTGATACTTCTTAGTAGCAGGATATGTGAACTTTTATTCCTTCATGGAAAGTTCTACACAACCATCATATACACTAGTGTATTCCAACCAGTGTGCCTGCAGCTGTTGAAAAACTACAACTCCCAGCATGCCCTGACAGCCAAATGCTATTATTAATTTACTACAATGACCCTAAAACATGCAAAAAAAAATAATAATTTAAAAAAGTAAATAAAAAAAAAGATGCTTTTTGATTCATAAAAAAACTCATGACTCAAAAATGGGCTCTGATTTACTGTGCGTTGGTCTGCAGTAAAAGCATAAAGCACTGGTCCGGATTTATTAAAATGTGTGAGAGAAAAACTGGAGACATTTTGTTCGCAAAAACCAATCACAGCTCAGCTTTCATTTCTTAACAATCTCTGGTAAAGTGAAACCTGAGCTGTGATTGGTTGTTGTGGGAAAATCTCTCCAGCTTTTCTCTCACACATTTTGATAAATCAGAACCAGTGTTTTATGCTTTTACTGCAGCCTGAGACAAACGCACAGTAAAATGTGTTTCCCAAACAACCCCTTTTAGGGTTGGGTCACACGTAAAGGATCTGCAGTATTTTACGCTGTGGATCCGCTGTTGACACGACCCTATAGTGTGCCTCCAGCTGTTCTACTCGCAGAAGCAATCCACCACAATGAGCATCCACACAAGGATCTGCGAGTCGTCGGAGCAGCCACCATATGTGAGTACACTGCGCATGCACGCGGTGACTCGGTTGTTGCTGTGGTGTGCCTGCTCATAGCGGTGGATTGCTGCTGCGAGCATTACATGGGGGGGTGACAGCCAGAGGCACGCTAAAGGCAGATCCACAGCGTAAAATACGTTGCAGATCCATTACATATGACCCTACCCTTAAAGAGAACCAATCAGCAGATGTAATGCTTGGCAATGTGTTATATCTGCATATTTTAGCATATATAATGCTTGACAATGTGTTATATATATATATATATATATATATATATGCTAAAAATCATCATCCTCACCCCCGGGGGACATTTATTCCCCCAGAAATGGTGAAGATATTATGTTATATAATCCCTCCGCCGGCTGCCCAGCAAGTAGTGCCCTGGGCGGGAACTCCTACTTACCAGCACCCGTTGCTCCGCATTGCTCCGGCCGTGGCCCCGCCCCGATGGCTTGAATGACGGCTCCCGTCACCAATCTGCTCCGTCTGCTTAGAGCGGTGACACAGGCCGTCATTCAAGCCGTCAGGTGGGGCCACGGCTGCAGCCAATGGAGTTGGTAAGTGGAAGTCCCCTCCAAAAGGCAGATTTGCGTATTAGGGTTCTTGTCCCTTCACCAGTACAGAGCAGGGTGCTGGGGAATAATGATGTCATAGAAAGAAGTCCTCATTCACATTCAGGTCACCCGCAAAGGCAGTAGCATAAAGATAAGTGACAATATCTTCTGCAAAGATATGCAATGAAAACAAACTACTGTACACTGGCTTTAGACTTTATTAATGATTTATGTGACAAAAATATATATGAATAATAAAGAAGGGATAATGTGTAAGCACCAACTTTTTAGGAAACCATTAAGTGGAATAATCACTTTCTTCATTTCCATTGATAAAGATGACATACAGCCATTGTTATCTTTATGTGAGGCCCTGACAAGGACAACAAGTATAAGATTAAATAATCATATCTGTTGTAAATGTTGAAATACATTTTATGCTTGAATAAACCCATGACACGATCATCATTCATGCTGAAGAAAGGAAGGCTGCCAGCATCTAGAAACTTACAGGCAATGAATAATATATTGTGGATTTGGCTTTTATGGGAACCTTTAAAAGAATCGGCCTACAGTTTACATACTGTACATCTGTTTTAGTATTTAGTGATGGGCCGATGTTTAAGGATACGTCACCTATTGTGGCCAATACAAGCTAGAAAAAAATTATTGATTTAAATGTGTTTTATGTAACCTTTCTTTTACAATTGCAGCACCGAAAGCAGACAGCAGGTCTTTGGGCTGTTGACCCTGAACTAGTACATACCTCTAATTAATTAGTTTGAAAATTAGGAGCCCACTTGGAGTTTCCCTCGTCCACTAGGGCCCAGCACAGTTCAGCCCCTTGACCAGTTACCCCCCCCCCCCCCCCAATTGGCAGCCACTAGGCTGTACTGTAATATTTTCTGTCTTTTGTAGAGTAGAAGGGAGTAACATATTATAACTGGAAGATCTGACTACTAATAGGATTTTCTAGTAGTCTGTATTTAATGAGACACATACCTTTACATAGAAGCTCTATTCACTAAAGTATAATATAATATATAGTAATATAACCCCTACATGGCCTGGATCCTTACAAATTCCTAAAAGGGTTATTTTTTGTTACTGTTGTTAAACATAGAATGTGTCGGCAGATAAGAACCATTTGGCCCATCTAGTCTGTCCGATATTCTTAATACAATGAATAGCCCCTGGCCCTATCTTATATGAAGGATAGCCTTATGCTTATCCCATGCATGTTTAAACTCCACTGTATTTGCAGCGACCACTTCTGCAGGAAGGCTATTCCATGCATCCACTACTAAACTAATACTTCCTGGTATCACAGCATAAACATTTTCCCTCTAATATAAAACTATGGGGGAGATATTCAAAGAATTGAGTGCCACATTTTTTTGCTTTAGCTGCACCACATTTACTTTAAATGTTGCGCACACTATTAGCGCCACATGTTCAGATATTTAGCACCCGATTTGGCGCCCTGTTAGCCAATTTTTTTAAAGGGGCGTGGTTAGGCTTTTAGTGCTATTAGCACCCTATTTTACAAGGTTTAACACCACTTTCTGGTGCACAAAGTGTTGCAGATAATACTAAGTATACCTGGTATTAAAATGATTTGCTATTTGAGTTATTTGCACAAAATTTTCTAAAGACCAAATGCACTTCTGAAAATGAGGCGCAATTAACACTCTTTGAAGTGCAAAATAAAGAGCCTTAATAACACAAGTCTTTGAATATTGCCCCAACTCTCCTATTTAAAGTATTGCCGCTGTGTTCCTGCACCATTTACCTACCTAGCATTTGGATGACATGAGAGCCTATGTGCTCTCCATCCCCCCCAATCCTTCCCCTCCCTCCCCTTCTTTATTTTTCTGTATTTTATTTTAGGCGAGAATTACTAATTAACACTTTTTCAAGTGACCGTATCATCCTTTTTATTCGTTGTACATTATTTGCTATTTTTGTGCAGCTAAATTTGAAGCAAAGTAGAAAGATGACGGAATAACAAATGCCATAAGAAGGTTAAAGAGCAGCATAAAGAAAGCCACTGCTCAGAGGGCTTGTTTGCCTGGAGTCTGGGCTGGTTCTATAAATGGAGCAAGAGATATCACAAAGAAAAAGCTAATTTAACACATTTGGCTTTGCACACACAATACTTCAAAAGAGAAAAATCGCATAAAACAATGGGGTCTGTAAGAAGATAACTCAACATTTCTAGAGATATGGAAATTACTTTTGTGGAATTTACCTTTACATGAAACTGCAGCATCCGCATTTTTGTTGCATGAAGTCACTTTAACTTGGTGATTTCCAAATATTTTCTGCTATATTATGCACAGCTGCTTAAAGGGGTACACCAGAGGAAAAAATATCAAATCAACTGGTGCCTGAAAGTTAAACAGATTTGTAAATTACTTTTATTTAACAATCTTAACCCTTCCAGTACTTATCAGCTGCTGTATGCTCCAGAGGAAGTTGTGTAGTTCTTTCCAGTCTAACCACAGTGCTCTCTGCTGACACCTCTGTCTGTGCCAGGAACTGTCCAGAGCAGGAGAGGATTACTATGGGGATTGGCTTTACTGCCCCCCACAGAGCTTTACTGTGCACTTAGAATGCCATTTGTTGTGAATATAGAGCTGCATAGTGCCCATAGAGTGCCTTATTGTCCACATAGTGTGCCACACTTTAGTTGACATAGAACCATACTTACGTGGTGCAAAATATTATGAAGAACAATGGACACATAGAAGTAATTTACTTGGACCAGTACCACATATGCCAGTCTTAATCTGAATTACGCTGGAGTAAGATGTGCCAAATTTATTAAAGGGGTACTCCGCCCCTAGACATCTTATCCCCTATCCAAAGGATAGGGGATAAGATGTCAGATCGCTGCGGTCCCGCTGCTGGAGAGCCCCGGGATCCCCGCTGCGGCACTGCGCTATCATTACAGCACAGAGCGAGTTCGCTCTGTGCGTAATGATGGGCGATACAGGGTACGGAGCAGCATGACGTCACGGCTCCGCCCCTCGTGTATTGAAAGGGGTGGGCCGTGACGTCACGAGAGGCGGAGCCGTGACGTAACGATGCTCCAGCCCCTGTATTGCCTGTCATTATGTGCAGAGCAAACTCGCTCTGTGCTGTAATGATAGCGCAGTGCCGCAGCGGGGATCCTGGAGCTCCCCAGCAGCGGGACTGCGGCGATCTGACATCTTATTCCCTATCCTTTGGATAGGGGATAAGATGTCTAGGGGCGGAGTACCCCTTTAAGAGGTGAAAGTTTCTTAATAGATCTGTCCATGTGCCACAAACTGAAATAGCTCATAGCTGGTGTTGATTATTATTACAACTGAGACCAATTTCTAGCAAATTATATTAAATATGTTGGGCTACAAAATAGAACCATGCATAGGGATTGGATGCCACAGGGCCCAGTTAAAAGATTTGCGGTGGTAAGGAGGTTGTGGCAGACGGGAGCGGGCAGTCACCTGATACGCCTGTGGGTCCTGCGCACTCCTGCACCGCAGAGCAGACCCGGCTTCTATCAGTTATATGTCCCATCCTCCCAGACTCCCAACTCCCAGCTGAGCTAACCCAACATCATGCTGTGTCTGTGTGCACTGCGCACGTACAACCTCTTGTCCTGTGTTGTTGTCTCCTTTCACCGCCGTAAGTTATCTGGTACTACTGGTGCGGCACTGAGGTGGTATGTTGCGTATTAAGTACGCCGTGTACGTATTGTGTATAACCACCACAGAAGTGGATTTCGTCACTATAGGATCCTGTCCTGGAGGACCTCACCAGCTGGTACATACATAGTAATACAATACAAGTACACTACACATACTCATAGTTTTACACAGCCGGCTTAGTAGCCACCATACCGCACCATCTACTGACTGCAGTGACCATATTTGGCATAGCCCTAACATTTGCGTAAATGTTAGTGGGAGTGGGCGGGACTGGTCACACATGTTGCGGGAGTGGGTGGGATTGGACACACATGATGCAGAAGCGGGCGGGATTGGAACAAGCATATTGCAGGAGCGGGCAGGAATGGACCACACACATTGCGGGAGCTGAAGGTAATGGTCAGACATTTTATAAAAAACAAGATTGAGAAAACAGTCCCGCACAGGGCTCTGCTACAAAATGAAACACTTCTCCTGCTTATCCCTAGCAAGTATCTTTAAAATGGGGAAAAAGTCTTTTCTTTTTTTTTTTTTTTTTTTTTTTGCACAAATGAGTGCAGACATCTCATCTTTCTCTAGAAAGTTAAAGAGCCTCACAAATTCAGTAATAATATCATACACAAAAATACCTTTATTGGAGTCAAAGAAATTGTACACAGAACAAATTTCAATGATTATAGCCATGATAACATGATAAACTACTAATAATCTCATGTACAAAGCATGGAAATGATCTAAAGATACCCCAAAGCCTTCTCAGTATGGGATGTCATATCATCACAAAATATCATCGAAAACATGCTCAGAAATAAAGAACAATTGTTACCACAGGGAATATAAGATGTCAAAGGGCGGTCCCTTCCCTGCCCTACATGTTCTGATAGGACACCCCTGAGGAAACTAGCCTTGCAGCTATAAAAAAAAACTACCCCAAAAAAGGTCCTTATATAGTCAATACTTTAAATAAATAACAATAGATTAGGCAAATTAGAACAGATGGCTATAACATTTGGAAACACATTGGCAACTGGTCGCATGATTTTGCTATTACAGGTGCCCATACACTGACTGTGTAAAGTTTATGGTGGCCTCCCGACTTTCCACTAACAGATGATATCGGTAGGGTAGATAATGGAAGGGTAGATAATGTTGGATTTTTGCCACCTGACCCTTTTGTTTTGGGAGGGATAACTCAGCGCCAGAGCTGTCTGGCTGTGGCTTACAATACCCATAGAGAAAACATGAACGTTCGGCTATGCCGAACATTTACTGTGTGTGTATAGTGCAATAGAGAATACTGGCAGCCCAACAATTATTAAGAATGTACAGGCACCTTAAAATTTCAGTTTTATAAGCAAATCATGTAGCTATTGGCAGCCATGGTTTTCTCCACATACTGTTGGACCTCCACACCCGTACTGTATAAAGAGCATCTCAGCTGCTGTGGCTTTGGAACATGGTGGAAAGGTGAAGAGGCATAAGGGCAGGGCTCAAGTCCAGCAGGAATGCGTGGGAACTGAGTTCCTGCACTTTTTCCACAGCAGGAACACCATTCCCATTAGCAGGAGTCCTGCAGGACCAGCCCTTGAGTGGAAATCTTGGGTGAGTTCCCTCCCTTTTTTCCCTCAGGACTTGACCCCTGCATAAGGGTCTGTGAGGTTTATAATCTCCCCATGGCGTACACCTATGTACAGGTCAAACTCAAAAAATTTGAATTAGAGTTAATTTCTTTCAGTTATGCAACTTAAAAGGTGAAACTAATATATGAGAGAGACTCCTTACATGCAAAGCAAGATAGTTCAAGCCGTGATTTGTCATAATTGTGATTATTATGGCTTACAGCTCATGAAAACCCTAAATCCCCAATATATGATATGATTTGGGGAGTCATGTCATCTGCTGGTGTTGGTCACTGTGCTTCATTAAGTCCAGGGTCAACGCATCCGTCTACCAGGAGATTTTGGAGCACTCCATGCTTCCTTCTGCAGACGAGTTGCATTACTGAAATAAATAAACTTTTGTACGATATTCAAATTTTTCAAGTTTCACCTGTGTGGTAAGAGGGTGTGATGAGGGAAGATGCAATTAACCCCTTGTGTTCATGATGCCAGGGTGTGGTTTATCCTCAATACCACCCGAAGGTATACCTTTGGATCCTGGGCTAGGCACAGGGGCAATAATGACCCCGACGCCAAGTTACGGAACAATGGTAGCTTTATTGAGTTAGACAAGTGGAATTGTCTATACAGCTTAGCTAGGCCCACGGAGGTGACCAGTGACTTCAGAGACCTCAGGGCTTGCTGGGACTTGTAGTGGACTGGGACAATATTGATGCAGGCCACGATGACTGAAGACAGATGACTTTGACTTGACTGACTTAAATGGCACAGACTATATCCCAATTGTAGCTTACTTTAAGACTTGTGGCTGCTGGACTGACTTGAGGCCTCCTATGGACTCCAGACACACTCTTGGACTTGACCTTGCTGCAAGCCCAGGGCTTATATGGGGGATACTCTGAGGGGTCCCATAGGTCATCCTACGGTCACATGGTCACTGATACTTCACGGTAATCACATGTTAACAATTCTTAAAGCTATAAAACCTTTTATAAACATTATACAATATAATACAGGCAATAGATATATATACAAGGATACAGGTGTAGAGGGGGCTCAAGGGTCACTGTAGGGAGGCTGCCAGACAGGGCAGCAGGGGTATGGGGGTACAACTCCCATACTGGGTAACCACAAACTCCCTCTCTTAAAGGGGTACTCCAGATTTGTAAATTACGTCTATTAAAAAATCTTAATCCTTCCTGTACTTATTAGCTGCTGAATACTACAGTGGAAATTATTTTCCATTTGAAACACAGAGCTGTCTGCTGACATGATGAGCACAGTGCTCTCTGCTGACATCTCTGTCCATTTTAGGAACTTTCCAGAGTAAAAGGAAATCCCCATAGCAAACATATGCTGTTCTGGACAGTTCCTAAAATGGACAGAGATGTCAGCAGAGAGCACTGTGCTCATGATGTCAGCAGACAGCTCTGTGTTTCAAAAAGAAAAGAATTTCCGCTGTAGTATTCAGCAGCTAATAAGTACAGGAAGGATTAAGATTTTTTTAATAGAAGTAATTTACAAATCTGTTTAACTTTTGGCCACCAGTTGATTTAGAAAAAAATAAAAAAGTTTTACACCAGAGTACCCCTTCAAACACAGCCGTCCTCAGCGCCCAGTCCTGGAGGGTGGGCGACTGTAAGTTGCCTCTGGGGTCAGGTGCCAACAGTTCCTGAGGAATTGTTTCCGCATGTCCTTCACAGGTCTGAATAGGTAATAACAAAGAACTGGGGATGAGTCCATGTAGCATTTGGTGAAAATGTGCTTACATGCTCCTTTTGATAATGGGACATAAACATGTGGGATTTATAACCCTTGTAACTGCATCCTTAACACATTTAATACACTCAAGTCGGATCCGGCTGCCGGAGGCTCTCTAACCGATGCCTTAACTGCTGGGACCCTTTGGCACTAGCTACTTCTCCCTCTACATACTTTGACAACAGTACAACATTACCTTCACACATAGCATCTCTGTCACTATACGTGCTTTACTTATATCTCAGGGGAACCCTCTGGCCAGTGGAGTACCCTGTACACGAGGACAGGAAGGAGGTTAGACAGGTGAACATTTGACATCACTTGACTATGGACTGGAAGTATACATTTTTAGCTCCAGTCCTAACTAGGCATTGACTAGCTTATACACAATACACAACATACACTACTGAATTAGTTATATGAATTCAAGTAGGGAAAACAGACATGGTCGCACATCCACAAATTGTATTTTGATCTAATTGATTCTCAGCATGAATTTAAAAACTAACAGGTTTTTAGCATACATTTTGATCAAAAAGTACGAGCACACTCGCCATGGCAAGGCCACCTATTTAGAGTCGGTCCCTAATGTCCCTAGCATAAAATGGCATAGCACTGGGAGGCAACCACCTCCGCCGTAACACCAGTGCCCACAGTGGGAATGACCCACTGGCAGAGGAGCCCCAAACCAGTCCCAGGGCCGCGCCTCCCCACAGACACGGTGCCATGGCAGCAATGGACGCCGCACAGTACCACACCAGTGTGAACAAGGTGTAAAAGCTTACTTACCATGTGCTCCCAGTCACACTGGGAGGCTACCAGAAAAGAACGGGCCCTGAGCAGCTTCCTGCTCATTTATATAGGGTTGGGCTGAGGGGGTGGGGCAGAGTGCAGACCAAGTGAAAAAAAAAAGTAAAGAAAAAAAAAAGAAAGGATTAGTTATATGTTATCATTAACTATGCTAGACTGACTAAATATGACACAAGATACTAGCACTATTCTCTGTACCTGGCTGGTAACTGTCCTTGTGTTGACCTTTGGGATCTGCGCAGCACCACCTCTGGAGGATCTGGAGCTCTTGAGACTTCTGGAGCTGCAACCAGCTCTTCTTCAGTGAACTCAGGATGGATCTGGGATCAATTCAGGACTTGCTGGACTCAGAATAGCTGGCATTTGTGCTGGAGATGTGGGAGACATGGTCGGCACTTGGAAGGCAGGTGTATAGGCCGGAGCCAACGGTGACAGGACTAGGACTGGTGTGGTGACTAGCGTGGGTTTAACTAGTCCTGAGGTTGGAGACACTCAGAAGATTGCCAGCTGGTTTTGAGAAAACATGGGGAAATCCATAGATGGATGGATCCCCTCGCCAGGAACGTATTCCCTCACCAGTCTGACATCTGGAGGAGGCAGTGCTGGGAGCACAGGTAGATCTTTTTTGAGACAAAGTTTGATACAATTCCGATGTATGACCTGTGGCCCATACCCAGGTTTCTGTACTTCGTATCCATCAAATTTGGGGTAAGGTAATGCCGTCACCGTATAGGGTTCTGTCTCCCAGATGGAGTCCAATTTGTGAGTTCTTGGGCCAGACTTGTAGCCAGACTTTATCACCCAATTGAAGGGGTTTGGCGGAGGCATGATGGTTATAATCCTCTTGTTTTCTCTGTTGAGCCCAGTTTCTTACTGACAATTTCTTTGGCTTCTTGGATCTTTCTCTGATGGTCAGAGACCCACTCATGTAGGCTTGTGGAGAGTTATTGTGGCCCAAATGTACGGTCTGTAGGCAACTGCCCATGTTGCCCCATCATCAAGTAGAATGTGGTATACCACATAGAACAATGGACTGTGTTATTATAGCTTTCCAGGAACTCGGGCAGTCGAGGCCACTCTTCTTGTCTTGACACAGAGGCTGCTCGCTGCATATGAATAAAGACTTGATTGGTGCGTTCACAGAGCCCATTCCCCTGAGGGTGGTAGGCGGTGGTCCTTAGTTTCTTGCAAGCATGGAATTGGCACAGCTCTTGGAAGAGTTGGGCCTTGAAGGCCGTTGCCCGGAAAGTTAGGAAAGACTCCGGACACCCAAGGGTTTGCACCCATTTGGAGTAGAACATCTGGGCCGCTGTCTTGGCTGTGAGATCTTTGACGGGTACTACGACAACCCATTTGGAGTAATGATCCACCATGGTGAGAGCATAAGTATACCTGGACCAGGTTGGTCTAGCAGGACCAACTGGTTGGGCCTTTCACTCTGGATGGAATGGAAGGGTACTCTTGCATCCGTACACACATTCTTGGTGACGTTGCAGACTGCACACTCACTGCACCATTTCTCAATGTCACTCCGCATTCCGATACAATAGAATCTTCGTCTGACAGTAGCTTCGGTCTTGTGGACTCCAAAGTGTCCAGACTGGTCATGGTATACGTGGAGGACCATTGCCGCATCTCTTCGGGGAACCAGAATCTGATGAAGCCAATCACCTGAGCCCAGATCCAAAGAATTTCGGTACAACAGTCCTTTGTGGACAAACAGTCGCTTCCTCTGTTGCCACAGATGTTTCAGCTCATAATCACACTGGACCCGGTGTAGACGGGTTGGTACCTTTTTCACCAGAAGGTAGTCCAACAGATCCACCATGACTCGACTTTCGTCCTGAAGAGTCTTCCAAGTGTATAGGTCTTCTTTAACCTTTTCGGACGTGGGTTCACCGTCCATAAGGGCAGTCACAACATTCTGGGTCACAAACCGTTGGTAAAATGGGGGCATCTCCACATTTTCCCACATGTCTTCGACTGGTGGTTCTTCGCTGGGGGTCATTCAAGACAGTACATTGGCATTGACATTTGACTTGTGGCTTCTATACTTGATGGTAAAACTGTAATTGGCTAATCTTGAAGCCCAACGTTGTTCGATAGCACACAACTTGGCAGTGTTCAGGTGGGCCAACATGTTATTATCCATGTAGACAGTAAAAGGCATGGCAGCCAAATAGTCTTTGAAGTTTTTGGTCATGGCCCATACCAGGGCAAGAAGTTCCAACTTGAATGAGCTGTAATTAGTAACGTTCTTCTCTGCTCCTCGCAGGTTACGACCTTAAAACTGGCATCAGTATATAGCCAGAACGGTTGACTGTAGTCTGGATACACCAAGATGGGTGGTTCTGTCAGCAGACGTTTCAGAGCTCGGAACGCTTTCTCTTGCTCTTCGGCCCATTCAATAGGTAGTCTTCTGTTGTAGTTCTCCTTCGCCCTACCACGTAGAAGAGCTGTGAGGGGTTCTGCAATTTGGTCAAAGTGTGGAATGAAGCGGTGGTAGTAGCCGGCAAATCCCAGGAAGCTCCTGACATCTTTCACTGTGCGCGGGGTAGGCCAGTTCTTGACAGCTTCCACCTTTTCAGGATTGAGCTGGACTCCCTCTGCACTGACAACATGACCCAAATAATGGACCTGAAGTTTAATCAAGTGACATTTGGATGGTTTGATCTTCAGCCAATGCTTGATCAAGACTTGAAAGATGTCTGACAGATGACTGAGGTGCTCCTGGTAAGACTTGGAATAAACGATAACATCGTCCAGGTACAACAAGACACTTTGGAAATTCAAATTACCCAGACACCTTTCCTTCAGAAGCTGGAATGTAGCAGATGCATTGCATAGCCCAAACAGCATACTTTTAAACTCGAACCACCCCATGGGTGCCACGAAGGTGGTCTTCTCCTGATCCTCCACGGCCATGGGCACTTGCCAGTATCTGCTGGTTAATCCAGGGTGGAGAAGTAAGCAGCAGACCTGAGGGCTCCTCGATCCTTGGCAAAGGATAAACAACATTATTAGTGATGATCGGCATATGCCATATTCGAATTCACAATATTTTGCGAATATATGGACGAATATTCATCCTATATTCACAAAATTTGCATATTCTATATATTCGGGGATATTTTCGCATGCGCGTATGCGCACACGCGCATGCGGATAAATATCTACCTATCTATATTATCTATCTATCTATTTATCTATCTCCTAATATTCTTTAGTGACGATATTCGCAAATATGAGGACATTTGCGAATATTCACATATTCGCGAAAATTCACTCTCCAGTCTAATACAGTAAATAGTATAGGAGCCTTCTTTAGACCCCAAGCTGGAAGCAGGGAAGGATGAGATCACTGTGATGTACTCTGTGGGGAAAAAAATTACGAATCTTCGTAGTTGCGAATATATAGTGCTATATTCGCCATATTCGCGAATATGCGAAATTCGCAATAAATATTCAACACTCAACACTAGTCCTTATGTGTGACATTGTTCAGTTTCAGTTTCACAGAAGCGGATGGTTCTGTCTTACTTCTTAACGAGGACAAGTGGCACCGCCCAGGGACTCTGACTTTCCTGTATCACGTCCGTCTTTTTCATGTCGGCCAGCATCTTCTTGACAGTCTGGTACATGCCTGGCGTGACCGGACGGTGTCTTTCCTTGATAGGCGGGCTGTCCCCTGTGAGGATGCGGTGCTGAATTATTGAAGTCTTCCCGAAGTCTGTGAGGTGTTTGCTGAAAGCTTTGTGATACCTTTTGGCGACACTAATGACTCCATTGACTTGGTCCCTTGGGGTAGTGTTGTCCCCCACCCAGAGCTGTGCCCATCAGGGCACTGGCAGATTAGTGCTGGATCCATCGGAAACTTGAGCTGCACACTGTCGGGCCACCAGACATTCTTTCACAATGTCTTTCGACTCTAAGAGGTACAACTGAGCCACTGGAGTGGATTTGGGTAAGACAGTAGCAGAATCAGACAGGTTTACTAACCGCACTGGGACTCTCCCGTTGGTGACAGTGACGCGACTTCTCAGAGCTCGGACAAGAGGATGATCTTCCAACGGCATAGGTTCCAGCAGGGCCTGATAGTCCCTATTCTTGACTCCGGGACATGCACGGCACCAGATGATGGTTTCCATGTTGGGTTGTAAGGTCACCGACCTGATATCTTCAACTCGTACTCTGCAGATTTCACCTTGCTTGTTGGCAAACTTCTGTTCCGCTTGCAGGACTTTCAAGTGGTGCTGCACAGCCCGCTGGTCTGAAGGGGACATATGGGGAAGAGAGGGATACAAGGCATCTAATATGTCATTGAAACAATTTTTCTAAATGTTCACCCCCAATATAAACTCAGCAGACCCCTTATCTGTCACATTAGTTGCTATCACTGCCTGCCCTTTAAGTACATGTTCACCCAATTGAATGGTTGGCTCCCAGTATCCATGTCTGGGGACTGGTTGCCCATTACTTGCAACTACTTGGAAATTAACACCATCAGGCTCACATAATACACGAGCATCCCAATGCTGATAGAAAACACGTTTAGATATGGTAGACACTTGTGACCCTGTATGTATTAACGCCTCAAAAGATACACCTTCTACAATAACTTTTACAAAGAGGCAGGAGGCCACATAAAATGAGAGTCCTGACTTAGGTCGTTCTGGAGTTGAGCCTGCTTCCTTTTCTCCCTGCTTCCATTTTCCAGTAGCCAGACTTGTTACAGTAAGTACAGAAGGGTCTGTTCCTCCTAGAATACCTAGAGGGTGAAGAAGCACAGTAATTGGGATTACATGGGCAGGAGCAGAAGGGGATTTTCTAGACAAGGATTGCTCATAGGAGAGTGGAGCCGGCCGGGTGGCGAGCTCCTCAATAGTCTTAGTCAATTGTTCAAGGTCTTGTTTAATATTCTGTAAGTCTGAAGCCGTAGTGACTGACATTGTTGCTTGGACTGCGGCCGGGAAAGTTGAATGGGGCGGAATAGGCCTGACCGTCGCTCCTGAGGGCCCTGGGCAGGGCCAGGGGGTACAAACATCTTTGGACTCAGTCTCGGACTCAATTGCTTGTCTAACTAGTCTCTTAAAAGCAGGAAATGACATATTAGGGTTTTGGACTGCTAACATTCTCAGTTGGGCCTTGTCCTTCTTGTTATGGGCTCCATCAATAAATCTGTTCATTAACACTTTGCTGCCCTGCTTGGGAGTTATACTATCTAACTTCTGGACAGTCTCTAGTGCATTCGGTAGGGCTACAGCATATGCTCTCAAGGTCTGACCTGGCTTCTGTCACCTTTCATACAGCCGGAGACGTACTTCTGATGGAGAATGTGACTCAAATACCTGGTACAGCCCTTCAAAGATCTGCTCCACCGTCGTCTTTTCAGATTCTGGGCAGGTGCGAACTTCCTCTAGTGCCGGCCCCTGGAGTTGTCCTGTTAGCATTTGCACCTGTTGGCTAGGAGGGAAAGACAAACAAGCTCTGGATCCTCTCTTTGAAATCCTTCAGGGTGAAGGACAGGGTAGGGAGGACAGGGTTCCCCATGAATACCGATGCAGACGTTGAAACACCAGGACTCTTGATGCTTGCTGGATGCAGGGGGGGCAGGACCCTGGCTTTTCGAGCAGGCGATCACCTCGCTGCTGGAGATGAAAGGGCACTGGCGCCTGGTTGATCTGTGGTGCTGTGTTCAGACATCCCGTTGCTTTTTGAGTGCGCTGTCGCTTTAAGAAGAATAAGGTGCTTTCCCCTTTAAGATGACTGCTGAAGTTGTTACATTCTGCGCTCCGGTGGTTAGAATCGGCCGTGAGTGCAGTAGCCCTTTGTCCCCGGTCACCGGCGGAGTCGTGAGTCGCATTGCGGGACGTGCCCGAATGCGAATCCCGGCCCGTCACTTACACACATTCACTCCTACTGCTGCTTCGTCTCAGCCTCGGCACTCGCGTCCCCGTCCCTTAGGGTGTGCGCGCGCCGGAGCTTTGAAATTTAAAGGGCCAGTGCGCTCATTATTAGTAAGTGCACCTGAACACTACATTATAAATCCCTGCACCTCCCACACATCCCTGTAGGATCTTCAGTGCTCATTGCCTAAGAGAAAGCATTCCGATTGCCTGTTTTGCCTACCCGTGTTACCAGACTTCCTTGCTACGTTTTTTGACTACGAACCTTTGCCGCCTACCTTGACCTTCTGCTACTGTCTTATCCTCCTGTACCTCGCCTTGCCCAGTACCTGTGTGGTCGAGCCGTATCGGGGGTAGCAACCTGGATGCTGCCTGCCGCAGCAAATCCATCCTGCCTTGCGGCGGGCTCTGGTGAAGACCAG
The DNA here is from genome assembly GCF_029499605.1 of Hyla sarda. Taxonomy (NCBI): domain Eukaryota; kingdom Metazoa; phylum Chordata; class Amphibia; order Anura; family Hylidae; genus Hyla; species Hyla sarda. Next base: position 69,120,051 of record NC_079194.1, on the reverse strand, counting down.
CGGCACCTTAGACTCCACTCCTCGATACGGTCCGAGTCATCAGCCACATAGGTAGAGGATCCACTACCTGCTCTGTGACATCCACATCCAGGTACGTGACAGAAGTGCTGCAGCGGCTCTGGCTTGACTGATGTGGGCACTATTGTGGACACTCCCCTTCTATTTTGCAGGTACCTGGTAATGGACAGTCTTGCAACCAGACTTGTGGACAATAACGTGGCAATGCTGACAGCTTCAGGCACCGAAAACTTGGTATTTAACAATCGTTGGTGTTTGCGCTGCATCGGGTAGATGACAGCCGGAGACGAGCACAGCAACCGGAGCCTCCAAAATGGCTGCACCCAGGGAACTTACGGTTTTGGTCCGGTCGGCAAAATCTTCCCCTGTGCAGCACAGGGCGGCTCTTTGGTTCCTCCTCGCTGTACTGAAAAGGCATCACCGCTGGGGACTGACGGGTCGGAGCTGCGACCGCTCGCGCGTGTGGGAAACACCAAACCCCGTTAAAGGGGTACTCCGGTAAAAAACTATTTTTTTTAAAAATAAACTGGTGCCAGAATGTTAAACAGATTTGTAAATTACTTCTATTAAAAAATCTTAATCCTTCCTGCACTTATTAGCTGATGAATACTACAGCGGAAATTCTTTTCTTTTTGAAACACAGAGCTGTCTGCTGACATCATGAGCGTCTTCCGCACAGTCGCACTCACATCAGTCCTCGTGCACTTCAGGCTCCCTTCCCACAGCCTCTCACTTACCTCACGGAAGCAGCATGGAGCGCATGCCAGCTCCGGCTCTTCTGGAGAGTCGACAGACCTCCCCACTAAGCAGCCAGCGCCGGAGGACTCCACTGCTCCCCTGGAAGTAGTTCTTCCTCCTGCTTCCCCTCCCCTGCTGTTCCCTCCGTCTCCAGACTTTGGGTGCGTGGTCTTTTGACCGTAAGCCCAAATTGGCTAAGACTATATCCAATTGGCTCCAGGCTTTTAGTGTTTTGGGATGTGTAATGGGCCAGAAGTACCCTGAATGTTGTGCAGAGCTTTTTATTTACCTGGACATGATTTATTCGTCCTACAAGTCCCATGGTGGTACGGCGTGGTGGCAGTATGACGAAAGTAATCCACAGTAAAATTATGTAATTTTATTGCAACATAAGTTTCGAGCCCATACTGGACTCGAAATTTATGTTGCAATAAAATTACATAATTTTACTCTGGATTGCTGCCTTGCATCTTTCCTGGGAGGAGAAGCTCTGTTTGGGATATCCTTCTTTTTGGACTGTTTCCACAACTCTGCAAGAAGCCATTGGTGCCTTTGTTTGATATGTTTATAGTTATTTATAAATAAAAAAGCTGTGGCCGACAAAAAGGTTATATTGTTGTAAGCCTGTTATTTTAGTAAATAAGGGGAGGGGTGAATTTGTCATTGGCAACGGGTTATGGGTCTCAGCAGTCTCGGCTACCTCTGGCAAGCACATGGAGGGCTGTGCGGCCCCCCCAAAGAAATGCCACCCCACATCATTACTGACCCACCGCCAATCCGGTCATCCTGGAGGATGTTGCAGGCAGCAGAACGTTCTCCACGGCATCTCCAGACTCTGTCATGTCTGTCACATGTGCTCAATGTGAACCTGCTTTCATCTGTAAAAAGCACAGGGCGCCAGTGGCGAATTTGCCAATCTTGGTGTTCTCTGGCAAATGCCAAACGTCCTGTACGGTGTTGGGTTGTAAGCACAACCCCCCCTGTTGACATCGGGCCCTCATACCACCCTCATGGAATCTGCTTCTGACCGTTTGAGTGCAAACATGCACATTTGTGGCCTGCTGGAGGTCATTTTGCAGGGCTCTGGCAGTGCTCCTCCTGCTCCTCCTTGCACAATGGTGGAGGTAGCGGTCCTGCTGCTGGGTTGTTGCCCTCCTACTGCCTCCTCCACATCTCCTGATGTACTGGCCTGTCTCGTGGTAGCGCCTCCATGCTCTGGACACTACGCTGACAGACACAGCAAACCTTCTTGCACCACAGCTCGCATTGATGTGCCATCCTGGATGAGCTGCACTACCTAAGACACTTGTGTTGGTTGTAGACTCCGTCTCATGCTACCACTAGAGTGAAAGCACCACCAGCATTCAAAAGTAACCAAAACATCAGCCAGGAAGCATAGGAACTGAGAAGTGGTCTGTGGTCACCACCTGCACAACCACTCTTTTATTGGGGGTGTCTTGCTAATTGCCTATAATTTTCACCTGTTGTCTGTTCCATTTGCACAACAGCATGTGAAATTGTTTGTCAATCAGTGTTGCTTCATGAGTGGACAGTGTGATTTCATAGAAGTGTGATTGACTTGGAGTTACATTGTGTTGTTTCAGTGTTCCCTTTATTTTCTTGAGCAGTGTATTACACAGTGTAAAGATACAGTAATAAATTGAGTATAAAAAAAAACGCATTCTTTTTTTATTTTATTATTTGTTGTATTAAAGTCTATGGAAAAGTAATAAGAAATATGGACAGCAATATCAAAAACTGACAATAAAAAAGGGGGGAAAAAGTCAGAAAAAAGGAAAGAAAATACATTTCTACAACTTTGCTTTTGTTTTTAAAAAAAACAATGTTTTTTTTTTTTTTTTAAAAGCTACAAATATAGCTGAAAATACACTATGTGAACCAAGCCTTACGCTGTGTGAACATAGCCTCAAGCTGTTTTGTCATCTTCATGCACAGAATTATCCATCCTTGTTACAAGTGTGAGGGTCGTCCCTTTAATCCCCACACGGTGCATCTCTAAAGCACAAAGATGAAACGTGGCTGATGGATGGCGTACCTGGATCTTATTTCATCTCTAAGTTCTCTGGAATTTGTGTTTCTCTATTAAACCATTTCATATATAATATTGTATTGTAATGATATTTGTTTTTATTTGTACCCTCGAAATTGTAAAGTGCTGCAGAAATTGTTGGTACTACATTAATTATTAATATAATAATAATGATAATAATAATAATATTTATTATAATTTTTTATTATGTTAATATATTATATTATTATATCTTATGAATAAAACACCTTATCTGCCCTCTCTACATAGATGTCTGCTAAACACTTATGCCCCCTCATCGTAAGACTTTTCCCGTCCTGAACGAATGCAGAGCACGCCGCCGCCGCCATTCCTGTACTGCAGGGTCAAGGTGTTCTGTCTGACATGCTGCATCCCAACACTTAGGACCACTGTGTGTTATAGTAAGGGGTTGCCATGGTGATTGTCCCTGGCAGGAGCTATCAAATGTAAGGCAGTCAGGCACAGAACGCATCCGTCTGAATATATATTTTTTTCTCCTTTTGTGTTTTAGTAATGTCATCAAACGCCGGAATAAATTTTACTTATTTGATGCAACTTCCATCAAATTTAGAACAATGAATAAACTCTGCCTATTATTTTACAGACGCAGCCTCCACCTTCCGGTAGAATAAATATCTCTCAGTATTCCGCTATGTTGTAGGGAACACAGACAAGAAATCCCTTGTGTCTGGTTATAATCCCAGACACTTTCGCGTAACTGTTTGCATCGGCCACTATTCCAACATTTACAGATCCTTGACATGAGACTGTTTGCATTGAGAAGATTTGATCCTACATAAGGAACACCGCAGACCGACCATATTTGCTGTGGATAAAATACGATAAAGCCGCATTAACTTGCAGCTGTGGCAGGGTTGATGGATTACTTTAACACAGTGGTCTCAAACTGTAGCCCTCCAGATGTTGCAAAACTTCAACTCCCAGCATGCCCGGACAGACAACTGCTGTCCGGGCCGTGCTGGGAGTTAAAGTTTTGCAACACCTAGAGGGCCACAGTTTGAGACCACTGCTTTAACAACTGCTCCTTCCCATCAGGGACATGCACACATAGACATAAAAGGGGGCTTGAGCCCCTGCCCTTTTTCTACAACTACGCTTTGATGCCCTGTTGACAGGCATATTGTTGCATTTTGCAGTAATTTGCGCAAGATCGCAGTAAAATTGCGGCAAAAATGCAAACAATGATGTCACAGTGTAGAGATAATACACACAGTGATATCACAGTACAGGTATAATGTGCCACAGTTTGAGACCACTGCTTTAACAACTGCTCCTTCCCATCAGGGACATACACACATAGACATAAAAGGGGGCTTGAGCTCCTGCCCTTTTTTTACAACTACGCTTTGATGCCCTGTTGACAGGCATATTTTTGCATTTTGCAGTAATTTGTGCAAGATCGCATTAAAATTGCGCCAAAAAAACAATAAATAAAACAGTTAGATAAAAATTGCGACAAAAATGCAAACAATGATGTCACAGTGCAGAGATAATACACACAGTGATGTCACAGTACAGGTATAATGTGCACAGTGATGTCACAATACAGGTATAATGTGCACAATGATGTCACAATACAGGTATAATGTGCATAGTGATGGTACAGTACAGGGATATTGTGCACAGTGATGTCACAGTACAGGGTTAATGTGCACAGTGATGTCACAATACAGGTATAATGTGCACAGTGATGTCACAGTACAGGTATAATGTGCATAGTGATGTCAAAGTACAGGTATAATGTGCACAGTGATGTCACAGTACAGGTATAATGTGCACAGTGATGTCACAGTACAGGTATAATGTGCACAGTGATGTCACAGTACAGGTATAATGTGCATAGTGATGTCACAGTACAGGTATAATGTGCATAGTGATGTCACAGTACAGGTATAATGTGCACAGTGATGTCACAGTACAGGTATAATGTGCACAGTGATGTCACAGTACAGGTATAATGTGCACAGTGATGTCACAGTACGGGTATAATGTGTACAGTGATGTTACAGTACAGGGATATTGTGCACAGTGATGTCACAGAACAGGTATAATGTGCACAGTGATGTCACAGTACAGGTATAATGTGCACAGTGATGTCACAATACAGGTATAATGTGCACAATGATGTCACAATACAGGTATAATGTGCACAGTGATGTCACAGTACAGGTATAATGTGCATAGTGAGGGTACAGTACAGGGATATTGTGCACAGTGATGTCACAGTACAGGTATAATGTGCACAGTGATGTCACAATACAGGTATAATGTGCACAGTGATGTCACAGTACAGGCATAATGTGCACAGTGATGTCACAGTACAGGGATATTGTGCACAGTGATGTCACAGAACAGGTATAATGTGCACAGTGATGTCACAGTACAGGTATAATGTGCACAGTGATGTCACAGAACAGGTATAATGTGCACAGTGATGTCACAGTACAGGTATAATGTGCACAGTGATGTCATAGTACAGGGATATTGTGCACAGTGATGTCACAGTACAGGTATAATGTGCACAGTGATGTCACAGTACAGAGATAATACACACAGTGATGTCACAGAACAGGTATAATTTGCACAGTGATGTCACAGTACAGTTATAATGTGCACAGTGATGTCACAGTACAGGGATATTGTGCACAGTGATGTCACAGTACAGGGATATTGTGCACAGTGATGTCACAGTACAGGGATAATGTGCACAGTGATGTCACAGTACAGGGTTAATGTGCACAGTGATGTCACAGTACAGGGTTAATGTGCACAGTGATGTCACAGTACAGGCATACTACATATACAGTGAAAAAGTAGCAAAATAGCAGTTAATATATTCCGTATAAGAAATAGTGCATTGGGATCAAATCTATGGGAACTCTGGAGATCTTGTTAAGTTGCCTAGCAACCACCTGACACTACGGCGTAGAAACTGTGAAGTGCATTGCTGTACTTTTAATAACCCACTCATGGGAACCTACTGTTGTCACTGACAGCCTTGGTCCATTAATGGCAGCCTATCTGAAGCATGCGGCAGCCTTTACCGCCCACTACTTTTTAGATATCCGAGCAATAGGATGCCACAATGACATAATAAAGTCGTCTACGCAAGGGAAGCGGATGAAAGAATAACTCACATTTGTTTTCACTCTACAATGGAAGTAGTAACTTTGTAAAATCACAAATGCATTGTACATTCTTCTCTTGTCTCACAAAAAGCGTTCCTGTCATATCACAGAAAAAAGAATGCTTATATATGTTACTCACTAGGTCATGGAGATGCTTTACATGTCTTTTATGTGTCTAGGTTTTGTATTTATACAATGAAGAACAAGCAAAACACTATAATGTAGATGCACGCCCAAAAATCATAAGAAATAGTTCAAAGTTTATTAAAGGAAAACGGTCATGTTTTCACCCACACTAAACCGAATACACTTTGTTATGGTATGGGTGAACAGGAGACCGATGAGGGGTCCAGGATAAGTGAGTATTGTTTTGTTTCCCCTAAATTTTCCTGGTCCCAGCAGGATATGAATTTTTTCAAAACTCTGGACAACCCTTTTAATACAATTTATTGCTGGGTCTTCCGTGAACCCCCTCTATATATCACACATGACGTCCATTAGCACAGGATCCTGTATGTCCAGTAGGTTGCAAGTTTATGCCTACATGGATCAGACTTGTCTTTGTGGAGGCCAAGTGTGATGTCCCAGTACAGGACATGGTCCTGCACTACACATTGGCCCTGTCAGGTTGAGTCCCTTTGTCACCTGGGGGCTCTCCTGCAGGGTCTCCCCTGCTGTTATTATATTGTTATTTAATGTAATAGGATTATAGTCAGTATGTCAAATGTCTAAAGAAAATGTGAAATGTCACATGTTATGTTTATGTTATAACATGTTACCCAGAGGGCACCAGTTTAACACATGACCCACAGCTTGACCAATGGGCTTGGGCTCAGCCCCCCTCTATATAAGGAGGCGGCCATTACAATTCTCTCTTTTTCTGCTGAGGACAGCAAAGCACAGACATCACAGATCCTGTGTCCAGTACACCTGGAGGCCACAAAGCCTGCACACCAGCCACATTGTCAGTAAGTCATCTCATCTATGTCTGCTATCTCTACTAAAGTCAAGACACTGATCAAGTCTATTCTAGTCTGCATGGCTGAACTAAAGTCTCTTACAATAACTACAAGTCCCAGCAAGCTGCAGGACCCTTTCCGTGTTAGTGGTCAACTCTCTGGGATTCTGGCCGAGCTGTAAAGACTATAACGACTGTCTGACCTCAGTAAAGCCTCTGAGGTGTCCCGGTACCGTATTTTATACGTTACCTATGTACAGGTTCCCATAGTCAGAGTCCCTAGGACGTCGGGGTCCCTCTTTTCTAGTCTTCCCCTTGTCACCTCTCACTTAGCCACTAGATATATAATAGTTCTATCTGATATTTATACAGTTATAAGTATAAATAGTGTATATAGTGAATTGTCTACCTGTTTGTAGCGTAACAGGACCTGCGGGTCATATGATCGGGTGAAACTCTATGGTTTTGCTTTAGGACCTTAGGAGGTCCCAGTGACGTGTTCTCCCACCATGCATTGTAACGGTGAGTGACAGCTGACACGGACCAATCCAAAACGGCCCTGCCCATATAAGGGAATGGTGGCCATTAATCGCTCTCTTTCCTCGTGGGCTGCTGATAGAGGAGGATCTGCGCAGCTATCTTCAGCAGTGACCAGGCCTAAGCCTTGCGGCATCGGCCATCCATACAGAACTGTGAGTTATCGTGATCCCTGTTAACTTCGCGGGATCACCGGACCTAAATATACCCCTAAATCCGGATGGATCTCTGCACAACTCCAAATTCTATTAATCCTTGGATAAGTCAACGGTCTGCAGCATCTGTCAATCATTGCTGAGCTGTATAGAGACTGTATTACTGAGACTGTTGCTGTTAATTGGATGTACCGCAAGTACTTCAGTAAAGTTTATGCAAGTTCAAGTTCATCCCTATTGTGGACCTTCATTCATTTAATCACGCACCTACCGTTTCAGGGAAGGGTGGCGATAGGCCGAAGATTTACCTCAGCGTATTAACCCTCACCCTGGCGTCACGAGTGACAGGGGTTAAATTAACCCCTCATATACCTAAGCAACACCCCCACTGCATTATATCCCCCCAAGGGCTACCACAAAGCCTTTTTGGTGTCGCACGAACAGGATTCAGGTGTGTGCCTACTACAGTTGCCACTAGTGAAAGTGTACTCCCCCCAAGTAACAAACTTTATTCATGTGCTGTGAACCGTCTTATTATGTACAGGAGCGGTGTCCGTGGGGCACCATGCAAGGGGGCCACGAGAAAAGTAAGGGGGGAGGCGAAAATTAATCTGCAACTAAGATGTGTAAACTGCGCAGTGAGTTCATGCTGCGATCCTCTGGTCCGGTCAGCACAGGCGGAGCTGAACTGCTGCCGGAAAAGCGTGCGAAGAAGGCCCGCGCTGCGCCACGGCCAAGTTGCTGTATCACAGCCGAAAGGGAACTTGGAGATACAGGAGTCGTCTCTGGAGGGACCAGAAGTCGGGGCTGCACCGATGGCGTTCTTTCTGCCTGCCGCCATTTTGGGGAAGCCCACTATAAAAGACGCCCCGCACAGCGACCTCTTCAGTCTGCCCAGGGAGCCGGAGTGTACAGATATGGCGGAGAGCAGCATTCCACGGGGTGAAGATGGCAAAATGGCGCCGGAACAGCGGAAAGTTGTGTCAGTCGCAGCCCGACTTTTCCAAGAACTTGCTGACCATCTGCAGCGGTTGTCATTAGACGAAGAGGGGGCCTACAATCTTCCCCCACTGCCTGATGATGACGACGATTGGCCAGAGACACCTCCAGCGGAGAGCGCAGGGACACCTGGAGGTGCATCGCCGGTGAGACTGTCCCCTCACCACAGAACTTGGGGCTCGTGGGCCAAGATCCCATCGGAGGAGTCTGCAGTGAGTACCCCCGCCAGAGGCGGACTTCTCTTCCTCCTCCAGCCCTGAGGTCATACCCCGATCAAGCTTGCCAAGTGCACGACCGTGCTCACCGAAATTGCCACAATGGGTGTTTGGAGATGAGTCGGAGCTGATCGAAGATATGCACAAGGTACTTCAGCCAGTACCTGGGAGGCCACTCCCACAGATCCCAGCTGCACGGAGAGAGAGGGCCTGTCAGGAAGCCAAGCTGGCCGAGTTGATGGAAGAGTTAGGGGCCCGACACAGGGAACTGTATGCCCCTAGGCATGTGCATTTGCCTCATGAAGAGAAAGTGCGGTATCAAGAAAATACCAAAGAAATGGAGGCATTGTACATACGCAAATGGGATCACCCCCGAGAAGGGGAGGAGCCATTGGAAAGAAGAAGAGCAAATGTGGCCAAATTCGACAAGGTCAGAGGTTATGGGACACTTCTTGACTGCCACACTGGGCAGACCATCCTCGTAAACCGGCGAGCAGTACAAAGTCCATATCTACACAAGAAGTTCTACACCTTGGAGGTGGATGAAATTGTGGAGTACACCCCCGTCCAAAGCCTGCGTGGAGAATGGGCTGCTGCGGTCACAAGACAAACTGCCCCAACACAGCTTCCTTTCAAGTATTTCCCGTCGACTGATTGGGAGTCCGATCCCTTTAACTTGAGGCCGACATGATCCGCTCCTAAAGCCTCCATCAACGTACCCAAGGAGGAGGAGCCTCAACAGCAAAGATCATCTTCTGTGTACAGCAAAGAGCCAAGTTCATCATCTTCTGTGTCCCGCCAAGAGCCAAGTCCTGCACAGGATCAGGAAAGTAGGCCAAAGTTGCGGCCACCACAATCAGTACCTAGGCCCTCTCGGAGCCATGAGAGTTCGCCTGTTCCTGAGGTACCGACGAAAGGGTTATGGGTCCTTCCTAGTTTGGAGATGGTGCTCAAGCCCTATTGCCCCACTTACATTCCGGCTAGCAAGCCTATGGCCTCTTTGAATCCTACCATCAACCGCTCCACCCTCACCAGTGTGGTGTGGCAGAGCTATGTTAATTCCATACCTGCCCCTGATGTTGGGAGGTACAGAGGAACCAGGAGAGGCACAACAAGAGTAAGGAAGAATATTCTCTAAAGGACTTCAAAGTAATGTCTTGTTGTTTTATTAACCACTTTTGTTTTACAGCAACCAAGTTCAAGAATTGTGCCTAGCAGGACTGTGCAACGGTTGTTCCAGTTCAAAGTTCAGCAACGTAACCACTAAGCTTTGTGCATGACCATAGGTCAAGAGACTCCTAGCCAGTAGGAGATTCATAAGGACTGTACCCAGCTGATTTGTGGTACGGCCGTGTTTTCCTTTCCCTTCCCATGAACTCTTAGTGTAGGTGGGCTGCTGATCCTTACACGCCAATTTGTATATTTCTATGGACTCTTAGTGTAGGTGGACTGTTGATCCTTACACGTCTGTTTTATGTATACACCAGCAGCTTCATAAGAACTCTTATGCTAAATGTTGCACTTATCAGGTGAATGCGCCTGAACCCTGTTGGAGTGTTGATAATTGTGTAGGTTTGAGTAATAAATATGTATATGGTTCTTGTACACAGGAAGGTATCCTCGTGTCTGTGTACATAAAAAATAGGTAAAGGTTGTGCATAGAAAATAGCCCAACGTCTATGTACATAAAAAGTAGGTAAGAGTTGTACACGGAAAATTTCAGAGTGTTACACGTGTACACTAAACCCTAAAAACGTAAATAATTCTTGTACATACAAATGTATAGAATGCTAAAGGTATTTAGTAGTTGCTAAATTGGTGACACCCCGGCTCCTTTGAGGGTAGTATTATTGATGTCGCCAATCACTAGCACCTGTCTCAACAAAAAAATAAATAAATATGGAAGATTGCCCTTAAGATAGTACTTGCACACATAGTACTCTAAACTACTGACTTAAATGTACTACCTCAGTCTATTTCAGTACATACACAAAAAGAAAATATATCTCACATTCAAGAAACACTTAGGAATTGTAGTCTATTGATTTCCAATTCCTGCCACTGTTAGGTACACTCATGTTTCTTTTCTCTGTATTACGTGTGTGAGATGCACTTCCTGGCCAGTAGGTGCTCTTGCAAGTATAGAATTAAACACGTATATCTAAAGGTAACCTAGGTAGGTTATTTGGATGTGCTCTAGGGGTAAGTAGCGTGTAGCCGATAGACCCTAGCAGCCAATCTTACTGTGACCTAGCTTCCGGCTAGCCAGTATACCTTTCGTGTACTAACAGGTAACTTATTGTTGGCAAAAAGAAAAAGTGTGAGATTTCAAAATGTATAGTCAGCTTGAAGCTAAATGTATAGAGAGCTGTACTAATCTCTAGTTAGCCTCATAAATGTTATTGTCACGATTCGGCTTACAGGTAGTGGATCCTCTGTGTCAGCGAGGGATTGGCGTGGACCGTGCTGGTGGACCGGTTCTAAGAGGCTACTGGTGTTCACCAGAGCCCGCCGCAAAGCGGGATGGTCTTGCTGCGGCAGTAGCAACCAGGTCGTATCCACTAGCAACGGCTCAACCTCGCTGACTGCTGAGAAGGCGTGGGACAGAAGGACTAGGCAGAGGCAAGGTCAGACGTAGCAGAAGGTCGGGGCAGGCGGCAAGGTTCGTAGTCAAGATGGATAGCAGAAGTTCAGGTAACACAGGCTTTGGACAACACTAAACGCTTTCACTGGCACAAGGCAACAAGATCCGGCAAGGGAGTGCAGGGGAAGTGATCAGATATAGCCAGGGAGCAGGTGGAAGCCAATTAAGCTAATTGGGCCAGGCACCAATCATTGGTGCACTGGCCCTTTAAGTCTCAGAGAGCTGGCGCGCGCGCGCCCTAGAGAGCGGAGCCGCGCGCGCCAGCACATGACAGGAGGGGCCCGGGACGGGTAAGTGACCTGGGATGCGATTCGCGAGCGGGCGCGTCCCGCTGTGCGAATCGCATCCCCGACGGCCATGTCAGTGCAGCGCTCCCGGTCAGCGGGACTGACCGGGGCGCTGCAGGGAGAGAGACGCCGTGAGCGCTCCGGGGAGGAGCGGGGACCCGGAGCGCTAGGCGTAACAGTACCCCCCCCCTTAGGTCTCCCCCTTTTTTTGTCCGACAACTGCTTTACCTGGGACGAGGACACCGGGAGTGAATGAAGGGTTTCCTCAAAGGCAGGCAGTACAGCAGGAGTGGGAATGGGGAGGGAGGGCAGAGGGTGAAGCTTGGCACGGGGCAGGGTGACACAAGGACGGGGGCCATGAGGAGGCACTGAGGCTTGCCTGACGGGACTGGGAGGGGGGGAGAGGCATCTCTTGTGGCAAGCAGAGTCCCAGTTCTTGATCTCCCCGGTGGTCCAGTCAAGGGTGGGAGAATGAAGCTGGAGCCATGGCAGACCGAGGAGGACCTCAGAGGTGCAGTTGGGGAGGACGAAAAACTCAATCCTTTCGTGGTGGGGTCCAATGCACATTAAGAGGGGTTTTGTGCGGTAACGCACGGTGCAATCCAATCTGACTCCGTTGACCGCGGAAATGTAGAGCGGCTTGACGAGACGGGTCACCGGGATGCAGAATTTATTCACCAAAGACTCCAAAATAAAATTCCCAGAGGCACCAGAGTCCAAGCAGGCCACGGCTGAGAGGGAGGAGTTGGCTGAAGGAGAAATCCGCACGGGCACCGTGAGACGTGGAGAAGCAGACTTTGAACCAAGAGACGCCACACCCACGTGAGCTGGGTGCGTGCGTGCGTTTCCCAGACGTGGAGGACGAATAGGGCAATCAACCAAGAAATGCTCGGTACTGGCACAGTACAGACAAAGATTTTCTTCCCTACGGCGATTCCTCTCTTCCTGGGTCAGGCGAGACCGATCCACTTGCATGGCCTCCTCGGCGGGAGGCCCAGGCGTAGACTGCAAAGGATGCTGTGGGAGAGGTGCCCAGAGATCTAAGTCTTTTTCCTGGCGGAGCTCCTGATGTCTCTCAGAAAAACGCATGTCAATGCGGGTGGCCAAATGGATAAGTTCTTGCAGGTTGGCAGGAATCTCTCGTGCGGCCAGCACATCCTTGATGCTACTGGATAGGCCTTTTTTAAAGGTCGCCCATAGAGCCTCATTATTCCATGATAATTCGGAAGCAAGAGTACGAAATTGGATGGCGTACTCGCCCACTGAAGAATTACCCTGGACCAGGTTCAGCAGGGCAGTCTCGGCAGAAGAAGCTCGGGCTGGTTCCTCGAAGACACTCCGGACTTCAGCGAAGAAGGACTGGACTGTGGCTGTGGCAGGATCATTGCGGTCCCAGAGCGGTGTGGCCCAAGACAAGGCCTTTCCTGAAAGAAGGCTCACTACGAACGCCACCTTAGACCGTTCTGTAGGAAACAAGTCCGACAACATCTCCATATGCAGGGAACATTGAGACAAAAATCCACGGCAGAGTCTAGAGTCCCCATCAAATTTGTCCGGCAGGGACAAGCGGAGGCTAGGAGCGGCCACTCGCTGCGGAGGGGTTGCAGGAGCTGGCGGAGGAGATGGTTGCTGCTGTAGCAGAGGCAGAAGTTGCTGTAACATGGTGGTCAACTGCGACAGCTGCTGTCCTTGTTGGGCAATCTGCTGCGATTGCTGAGCGACCACCGTGGGAAGGTCAGCGAGACTTGGCAGCGGCAACTCAGCGGGATCCATGGCCGGATCTACTGTCACGATTCGGCTTACAGGTAGTGGATCCTCTGTGTCAGCGAGGGATTGGCGTGGACCGTGCTGGTGGACCGGTTCTAAGAGGCTACTGGTGTTCACCAGAGCCCGCCGCAAAGCGGGATGGTCTTGCTGCGGCAGTAGCAACCAGGTCGTATCCACTAGCAACGGCTCAACCTCGCTGACTGCTGAGAAGGCGTGGGACAGAAGGACTAGGCAGAGGCAAGGTCAGACGTAGCAGAAGGTCAGGGCAGGCGGCAAGGTTCGTAGTCAAGATGGATAGCAGAAGTTCAGGTAACACAGGCTTTGGACAACACTAAACGCTTTCACTGGCACAAGGCAACAAGATCCGGCAAGGGAGTGCAGGGGAAGTGATCAGATATAGCCAGGGAGCAGGTGGAAGCCAATTAAGCTAATTGGGCCAGGCACCAATCATTGGTGCACTGGCCCTTTAAGTCTCAGAGAGCTGGCGCGCGCGCGCCCTAGAGAGCGGAGCCGCGCGCGCCAGCACATGACAGGAGGGGCCCGGGACGGGTAAGTGACCTGGGATGCGATTCGCGAGCGGGCGCGTCCCGCTGTGCGAATCGCATCCCCGACGGCCATGTCAGTGCAGCGCTCCCGGTCAGCGGGACTGACCGGGGCGCTGCAGGGAGAGAGACGCCGTGAGCGCTCCGGGGAGGAGCGGGGACCCGGAGCGCTAGGCGTAACAGTTATAGAGAGCTATAATAAATGTTTAAGGAGCTAGAAACTAAAGGTTAGATAGCTTCATCACTGTCTAGGTAGCATCAAAATGTCTAGATAGACTCCCATTGTCTAGTCAAGATATTAGTAAGAGTATCCAGAGAATGTGAATGTGTTTAATGTTTACTTAGGTTTTGTCAGGATGTATAGAAAAATATGTATATATATAATCCTGTTTAGTCCTAGTTCCTCTGCTTTAGGGGACAGGCGTCGAGGTCGACTTATTTTAAGTAAGGGGGTTTGTGGTGTCCCGGTACCGTATTTTATACGTTACCTATGTAGATGTCCCCATAGTCAGAGTCCCTAGGACGTGGGGTCCCTCTTTTCTAGTCTTCCCCTTGTCACCTCTCACTTAGCCACTAGATATATAATAGTTCAATCTGATATTTATACAGTTATAAGTATAAAAAGTGTATATAGTGAATTATCTACCTGTTTGTAGCATAACAGGACCTGCGGGTCATGTGATCGGGTGAAACTCTATGGTTTTGCTTTAGGACCTTAGGAGGTCCCAGTGACGTGTTCTCCCACCATGCATTGTAACGGTGAGTGACAGCTGACACGGACCAATCCAAAACGGCCCTGCCCCTGCCCATATAAGGGAGCGGTGGCCATTAATCGCTCTCTTTCCTCGTGGGCTGCTGATAGAGGAGGATCTGCGCAGCTATCTTCAGCAGTGACCAGGCCTAAGCCTTGCGGCAATGGCCATCCAGAACTGTGAGTTATCTTAATCCCTGTTAACTTCGCGGGATCACCGGACCTAAATGTACCCCTAAATCCGGACGAATCTCTGCACAACTCCTAATTCTATTAATACTTGGATAAGTCAACGGTCTGCAGCATCTGTCAATCATTGCTGAGCTGTATAGAGACTGTATTACTGAGACTGTTGCTGTTAATTGGATGTACCGCAAGTACTTCAGTAAAGTTTATTCAAGTTCAAGTTCATCCCTATTGTGGACCTTCATTCATTTAATCACGCACCTATCGTTTCTGGGAAGGGTGGTGATAGGCCGAAGATTTACCTCAGTGTATTAACCCCCACCCTGGCGTCACGAGTGACAGGGGTTAAATTAACCCCTCATATACCTAAGCAACACCCCCACTGCATTATATCCCCCCCAAGAGCTACCACACCTCTGTTAAACCATAAACTGGTCGTGGACTATCATTTCACTGCCTAGCCATTGGGATAGCGGAGATATCGTTTGGGTGCATCCCGATACCCAAAAACCACTCAGGCGTCACGAACATTAAGGGTTAATAACACCTTGCCCCTAGGGTTAATACCATCTACCCCATCCACCTACACTGCTACACCCCGTGGCCCCGCCATTCACCATGGCTCACCACACCAAGTCAACACCTTCTTAAACCATTCCTAAAGAATTTTTGCAGTGCGGTAGAGGCCACATCCATTAGGAAATACTGATGTCATGAAAGGGGGACTTGGTCTGTATAATGCTTAGGTAGGTGATACGTATTTAAGTAACATCTACATTAATGCCGGGACACAAGGTTTCCCTGCAGAACATTGCCCAGTGCATCACCCTGCTGGCTTGTCTTTTTCCATCATGCTGATGGTACCATCTCTTCCTTAGGTAATTAAGTCATATGCACCAGGCCGTCCACATGATATAAAAGAAAACGTGATTCATAAGACTAGGTCACTTTCTTCCATGATGTTCACTTGCCCACTGTAGGCACTTTTGGTGGTGGACAGGATTCTGCATGGGCATTCTGACAGATCTGTGGTTGTGCGGTAGCAATCTGCGAATCCCTGTGTTTTCTGACAACTTTCATAGCCAGCAGTAACATTTTCAGCAATTAGCAGGTATTATTACTTCTATGAAGTATTTGTAAAATATTATTCACAATGGGGGACATTTATCATTGTCTGCTTTGGTAAGCAAGTTCTAAACGCATTTTTTTTGCTTTAGTTTTGTGTTACATATTTATCATACTATCACGAGGTTGATAAATTTGGAGCACATACCGTATATACTCGAGTATAAGCCGAGTTTTTCTGCACGATGTTTCGTGCTGAAAACGCCCCCCTCGGCTTATACTCGAGTGAACTCTCCACTTTTCAATCCCTTCTCAGTGGTCTTCAACCTGCGGACCTCCAGATGTTGCAAAACTACAACTCCCAGCATGCTGGGAGTTGTAGTTTTGAAACATCTGGAGGTCCGCAGGTTGAAGACCACTGCCGGGCCTTTATCATCATCCAGATCCCCCCCCTTTAGTTTTCTACTCACCTACCCTCGGTGGGAAGGAAAGGTGAGCTGGTCCGGGCCATCTATGCTGCAGGGACCGTCCGGTGCGGAGGGTTAGTCGTTCCGGGCTGTCCATCTTCCCCGGGAGGCCCTATTCTCCTCTCCGGACCGGCCCAGGACTAGTGACGTTGCCTTGACGACGACGCACAGGGATGTCCCTGCGCATGAACGTCCCTGTGCGTCGTTGTCAAGGCAACATCACTAGTCCAGGGACAGCCCGGAGTGGAGAAGAGGGCCTCCTGGTGAAGATGGACAGCCCGGAACGGCTAACCCTCCCCACCGGACGGTCCCTGTAGCATAGGTGGCCCGGACCAGCTCACCCTTCCTTCCCAACGAGAGGAGGTGAGTACAAAACTAAATGGGGGGTCTGGATGATGACGAAGGCCCGGCAGTGGTCTTCAACCTGCGGACCTCCAGATGTTTCAAAACTACAACTCCCAACATGTCCGAAGGTTGAAGACCACTGATTGAAGGGATTGACAGGCGGTGATGATGAAGGGGGGGGGGATGATGACGAGGGTGATGATGACAGGGTGATGATGACGGGGGTCTGGTTGATGATAGGGTGATGATGACGGGGGTGTTAATGACAGTGGTCTGGATGATGACCGGGTGGGATGATGTATTTCCCACCCTAGGCTTATAGTCGAGTCAATAACTTTTCCTGGGGTTTTTGGGCTGAAATTAGGGGCCTCGGCTTATATTCGGGTCGGCTTATACTCGAGTATATACGGTAAGGTGAGCAAAACAAAACAAAAAAGTTGCAGCTTGAGATTTTTAGCGACTTTTTAAATTTGCTCACCTACAGTTTTGTACTCCAGGGCAGACCTGGAGCAGACTGGCGACTTTTTTTTTTTTTTTTTCGTGACCACTGCAAAGTCAAACACTAAAATTTGCTTAGGTAAGACTGTTTGTAACTTTTTGCTTACTCATAAAAGTCACAAAAAAAAGTGCTTAGGCCCACGTGTGACTTTTTGTGCACCTGGAGTAAAGGCTCTAAATACCTTGATCAATGTTCCCCAATGTTCTTAGGAAATAGGAAAAACTTCCAACTCCTATATTACAACAGTACTCTAAAGCAAAACAGTTTTTATTTGGCTAGTGTTGTCTACAAACATAGCTTTATTTCATTGGAAAAGCTGGTTAAACTGGAATGGTAACCTCAAAAATGAAGCAAGAGGCAGTTGTCTTTTATTGTAAATGTTGCCCTAAGGTGCAGCAGAATGAACGTGTATGCCAGAGCTGGAGACATGAGATAAAGTAATAATAATGGGGGGGGGGGGGGGGGGGGGGGCACATGCTTTTCTGAACATCCCATCAGTTGTCCTTGCCTTGCACCATATTCATGTGTTTTAGACACTTATTGTTACTTACTCAACAAGGGATGTCACTTACAGACATTATGTGAATAAATACAAAACAGTGTACCATAATTTTGCCAAAATTTTACCTCATGTGTTGTTTTTTGTGCTTTATTTACGTAACAATTTTTGGAAAACAAGTATTGGAAAACACAAATTTTTTTTTTTAAACACAAGAGTCCTGGCGATGAAAGTTATCAAATAGTAACTTTGAAGCACCTATCCCCCAGAAAGAAGATGAGATACTGTGAATGTGACTCGTGCAACTGTATACCATAGCCAGACAGGGGGTGGAGTGGCATTTAAAGGAAAATTTAGTTCCTGGCATAAGCATGGTGAGGGTAAACGGCCGCCATTCTTACTGGGTGGCTCTGTTTCCAAATACAACATTTGTTTCAGCCTCCCCTGCTCTCAAAGTGATTAGTTGATTAACACAATGCTTGCTGTCTGGATCGGGAGTAAATTTTTCGGATTCTTGGGCTAATTCCACAACCCCTTGGCTTCTAGCAATGCAGTTTCTCTTAATAAGAGAGTCCTGCACAGCTTCTTCCACCCACTTGCAAATGTTGTGGGGGAATTCAGAATCGGCCTTGAAAGAAGGTTAAACTACAGGTAACCCACACTTCGTGTGTATATATTTTAAGAAAATGTTTATTATTGTTTGTGTATGTTAAGCAATGTTTATTGTGTGTGATTGTGTACCCCACGGAGTCCATGCACCTTAATCATGCTTATAAGGGGCTGGTGGACCACCACACTATGCCACCATATTCTGACAGAGTAGATGGCCCCAGGAATAAGAATTCCTGGGTGCCAGCTTGCAGAAGGTGAGAATGTCAGTCAACAAAGACCATTGTACTAAGAGCACTTGTTACGCCGAGCGCTCCGGGTCCCTGCTCCTCCCCGGAGCGCTCACGGCGTTCTCATCTCTGCAGCGCCCCGGTCAGACCCGCTGACCGGGAGCGCTGCACTGACACTGACGACGGGGATGCGATTCGCATAGCGGGACGCGCCCGCTCGCGAATCGCATCCCAAGCCACTTACCCATCCCGGTCCCCGGCTGTCACGTTCTGGCGCGTGCGGCTCCGCTCTCTAGGGCGCGCGCGCGCCAGCTCTCTAAGATTTAAAGGGCCAGTGCATCAATGATTGGTGCCTGGCCCAATCAGTCTAATTAGCTTCCACCTGCTCCCTGTCCATATAACCTCACTTCCCCTTCACTTCCTTGCCGGATCTTGTTGCCTTGTGCCAGAGAAAGCGTTTAGTGTATGTCCATAGCCTGTGTTCCAGACCTTCTGCTGTTGCCCCTGACTACGACCCTTGCTGCCTGCCCTGACCTTCTGCTACGTCCGACCTTGCTCTTGCCTTGTCCTTTTGTACCGCGCCTGTCTCAGCAGTCAGAGAGGTTGAGCCGTTACCGGTGGATACGACCTGGTTGCTACCGCCGCAGCAAGACCATCCCCCACTAGCAACTTAGAACTGGTCCACCGGTACGGTCCACGCCAATCCCTCTCTGACACAGAGGATCCACCTCCAGCCTGCCGAATCCTAACAGTAGATCCGGCCATGGATCCCGCTGAGGTACCGCTGCCAAGTCTCGCTGACCTACCCACGATGGTCGCCCAGCAATCTCAGCAAATTGCCCAACAAGGACAGCAGCTGTCGCAGTTGACCGCCATGTTACAGCAACTTCTGCCACTGCTACAGCAGCAACCATCTCCTCCACCAGTTCCTGCACCTCCTCCGCAGCGAGTGCCTGCTCCTATCCTCCGCTTGTCCCTGCCGGACAAATTTGATGGGGACTCTAGACTCTGCCGTGGTTTCCTGTCTCAATGTTCCCTACATATGGAGATGTTGTCATACCAATTTCCTACAGAACGGTCTAAGGTGGCTTTTGCAGTTAGTCTTCTGTCTGGAAAGGCCTTGTCTTGGGCCACACCACTCTGGGACCGCAATGATCCTGCCACAGCCACAGTCCAGTCCTTCTTTGCTGAAGTGTCTTCGAGGAGCCAGCCCGGGCCTCCTCTGCCGAGACTGCCTTGCTGAGCCTAGTCCAAGGAACTTCTTCCGTAGGCGAATACGCCATCCAGTTTTGTACCCTTGCCTCAGAGCTAGCCTGGAACAATGAGGCCCTCTGCGCGACCTTCAAGAAAGGCTTATCCAGCAACATCAAAGATGTACTGGCCGCACGAGAAATTTCAGCTAACCTGTCAGAACTTATCCTTTTGGCCACCCGCATCGACAAACGTTTTTCTGAAAGACACCAGGAGCTCCGCCAGGAAAAGGACCTTGATCTCTGGGCACCTCTCTCCCAGTATCCTTTGCAATCTACCCCTGTGCCTCCCGCCGAGGAGGCTATGCAAGTGGATCGGTCTCGCCTGACCCATGAAGAGAGGACTCGCCGCAGAGATAAAAATTTATGACTGTACTGCGCTAGTACCGAACATTTCTTGGTGGATTGCCCTATTCGTCCTCCACGTCTGGGAAACGCACGCACCCTGTTCAAATGGGAGTGGCGTCCCTTGGTGTGAATTCTGCTTCTCCACGTCTCACTGTGCCCGTGCAGATTTCTCCTTCTGCCAACTCCTCCTTCTCAGCTGTGGCCTTCTTGGACTCTGGTTCTGCTGGAAATTTTATTCTGGCTTCTTTGGTTAATAGGTTCTGCATCCCAGTGACCCGTCTCGTCAAGCCGCTCTACATTTCTTCCATCAATGGAGCAAAATTGGACTGCACTGTGTGTTACCGCACAAAACCCCTGCCTATAAGCATTGGACTTCATCACGAAAAAATAGAATTTTTTGTTTTGCCCAACTGCACCTCTGAAGTCCTCCTCGGTCTGTAATGGCTCCAACGCCATTCTCCTATCCTTGACTGGACCACCGGGGAGATCAAGAATTGGGGCCCTGCTTGTCACAAACGTTGCCTCACATCCGCTCCTCATAGCCCCCTTCCTGGTAACACTCTGCCCCGTGACAAGCTTCACCCTCTGCCCCCCCTCCCCATTCCCACTTCTTCTGGATTGCCTGCCGCTGATATAGCTACCCAGGACTTCTCTTTTTTCCGGAAGGAAACTCAAGAGCCGCCCCCTATGTTCTCGTCTCATTTGGAGGGACAAGGAGACAAAAAGAGGGGGAGACCTAAGGGGGGGGGGGGTACTGTTACGCCGAGCGCTCCGGGTCCCTGCTCCGCCCGGAGCGGTCGCGGCGTTCTCCTCTCTGCAGCGCCCCGGTCAGACCCGCTGACCGGGAGCGCTGCACTGACACTGACGACGGGGATGCGATTCGCATAGCGGGACACGCCCGCTCGCGAATCGCATCCCAAGCCACTTATCCGTCCCGGTCCCCGGCTGTCACATTCTGGCGCGCGCGGCTCCGCTCTCTAGGGCGCGCGCGCGCCAGCTCTCTAAGATTTAAAGGGCCAGTGCACCAATGATTGGTGCCTGGCTCAATCAGTCTAATTAGCTTCCACCTGCTCCCTGTCCATATAACCTCACTTCCCCTTTCACTTCCTTGCCGAATCTTGTTGCCTTGTGCCAGAGAAAGCGTTTAGTGTATGTCCATAGCCTGTGTTCCAGACCTTCTGCTGTTGCCCCTGATTACGACCCTTGCTGCCTGCCCTGACCTTCTGCTATGTCCGACCTTGCTCTTGCCTTGTCCTTTTGTACCGTGCCTGTCTCAGCAGTCAGAGAGGTTGAGCCGTTACCGGTGGATACGACCTGGTTGCTACCGCCGCAGCAAGACCATCCCGCTTTGCGGCGGGCTCTGGTGAATACCAGTAGCAACTTAGAACCGGTCCACCGGTATGGTCCACGCCAATCCCTCTCTAACACAGAGGATCCACCTCCAGCCTGCCGAATCCTAACAGCACTGTACTGACAGCTCCAGCAGGTGAGGGTAGAGGCGCATTTATACAAGAAAATATGTTTGGCACCAATAGACTGAGTGAGACCTGAGATAGGCTATGTAATGTGCGTACAGTGCTTTACAGCTGCCATGAGAAGCACAGGGTACTTTTGCAGTTTATCAGTGTGGAAGTGGTTTTCTTAATGAGATTTTGTCAATCTTAAAAGGATTTAGACTTGTTTGGACCTTTTAATGTGGGGCACCATACATGTTTGTACACATTCAGCCATGGGAATTCATAAAGTAAGTCAGTGAATCATAGCGGTCTGGTGGTTGCAAGAACCCAAGAAGATGTCGAGTTGTCATAAACAAGTGGCTGGTACAAACCTGCAAGAGACATCTGGGCCATGTAGGCTTTGGCAGTGGGTAGCCTCCTAGAAGGCCATAAGACCGCCATGCTGGAAAGAAAATAGGTGTGGAAGTGAATAAAAAGCAAAGACACCTCAATATAACAACCACGTACAGCAGGCCGATGCCACAACCAAAAGGGCACAGTATTAAATATGTGCTGAAAAAGGACTTAAAGGACAAATCCCATTTATGAGATATTTTGATCTCAGATACAGGTAATGTATACTGGTACAAGTGATGGGGGCTGCAGTCAATGGACAGAGGAAAGGTGAACATATATGGTCAGATGATATGTATTTAAAGGAAATGGGTCACCTAATGACCTTGCCTAAGCTTTTTTTTTTTAAAGCATTTAAAGAGCTGCTTTACAGCAAATCCCATGGACATAGGCAAAAATAGACTATTCTTTATATTGTACATAACTAATGGGTGTGCGCTCTTTTGCTATATTATTCTTTCTTCTGTGGTGGTATGTTCATTATTGATATATATAGCAGCACCCTCAATATGAATATTGTTGCTGAGCCCACTTGAGCTGTTTATGGAATAGACTGGAGCTGACGCTATACTTTTTATTGGTAACATTTTCCAGGCATGTTTTGTGACCTGTACAGAGGTCTACAGGGAGGGGAAGGTTGAGCTCTGAACTTCTCCTATTGTAAATTGCTTCTTATTGATAAACTGGTGCTACTTTTCACTGTACTCCTGTCTGTGATGATAAGGAGGACACTGTTGGAAAGTCATCTGTACAAAACAGGAAGTGTCAAAAGAGGAAGAAAAAAAGTTTTTATAAATTTGAATAAGCCCCTTCCCCTAATATAAAATAAAATCTCCCCTTTCCTATTTTACAAAAAAAAAAATTTTTTTTAAATAAATTAGCACATCTAGTATCGCCATGTGCAGAAATGTCAGAACTGTTAAATTAGAATGATAACAATTCCAAATGGTGAATGACGTAAATGTAAATTTTTTTTCCAAAAGTGCTAATTTT
Organism: Hyla sarda; assembly: GCF_029499605.1. Classification (NCBI taxonomy): domain Eukaryota; kingdom Metazoa; phylum Chordata; class Amphibia; order Anura; family Hylidae; genus Hyla; species Hyla sarda. Next base: position 69,096,879 of record NC_079194.1, on the reverse strand, counting down.
TGGTCACATCACATCCCAAAAAAAAAGGAATAGAAAGGGATCAAAAAGTTAAATATGCTAAAAAGTGGTACCGGTAAAAGCTACAGGTCATGGTGCAAAAATGAGCCATCATACAGGGCTCATTATAGTTTTTTTTTTTTTTTTATTATTTTAAACATACCTATTTAGTTAGATTTTTTTAAAGCAGGACAGTGAGTATCGAATTATTCCGTATTGATCCAAACTCCCCAAACGTAGCAAAATGAAAATTTCCTGTGTCCTCAAGGCCAAAATGGACTGTGTCCTAAAGGGGTTAAACAAATAGGCCATTTTCTGATGACACATTCCCGTTAACGAAATGTAATAGTCGCTAGAAGGAGATAGAAGGAGTTACTATAGAGACTAGGAGTGAAAGCTCGGTATCGTTTTGTACTTGCTCACTTACTATAATATTTATATGGGGGGAGATTTATCAAGACCTGTCCAGAGGAAAAGTTGCTGATTCATTTTGATTCATTCAGTTCATTTTTGAAAAGACTTTTGAAAAATGAAAGCAGCAATCTGACTGGTTGCTATGGGCAACTCAGCAACTTTTCCTCTGGTCTTGATAAATCTCCCTAAGTTTATATCTTGGTTTTAGTTCAGCACAGCTGAGCTGTGTACGGTAAAGGAACTCCCTCTTGTAATATGACTCTGAAGACAGAGCATTTTCTAAAAGGAATGTAATGGCAGACTCAGCCTTTAGTATTGTATCTCTTTTTTTATTATTTCTTTTATATATATATATATATATATATATATATATATATATATATATATAGTGTCCCAGCACAGGTACATTGTGTCAAGGTATTGTAGGTCCTGTCAGATTGAGACCTCCAGGTTCCTGGGGGCTCCCCTGCATGGACTCAACTCAGCAATCCGTTATTAGGTGTCTGTAGCTTTAAGTATGTTACCTAGCAACCTCATGCTTAGTCAGGGTATGTGAGAGTGGAGGACTGAGGGCTAGACTAAACTTTTGTGTAAGGTGTTATATTATGTTATTACTTGTATGTAACTTTATTGTAAATCCTAAAGGGGATACAGACAACTCTATGATCCACAGCTGCCTGGCCAATGGGCTTTAGTTTAGCCTTCCCTTATAAGGGGTGGCATTTCCTGTGAGTAGGAGAGTAGGTGTGGAGGTGGAGAGGAGTAAAGCAGTTCATTCAGTTCAGAGCACAGAGTGGAGTTCAGAGTGAAGAATCTGCAGAGGAGTGAGAGCAAAGATGAGAGAGAGATAAGAAAAGCATGAAGTAACCCCAAGTAATAGCAAGCCTTTACTTCAGCCCTGATCAGAGAATTCCTAAAGGACAATTCATCATCTTTCGGCGAAAAGCCACAAATCTACCGACACTTCAGTAAGTGACTTTAATCTCAAGCCTAATATAGCGCAGACCTAAAACTCCGGCCGTAAGAGCCAAGCATATATGCAATATCAAGTCCAGGCACTGCAAGCTGTGTGGTCCTCTAGAGACTGTCTGTTAAACCTTTGGGAGACTTTGGTTGAGCGCTGTGGAGATTGTACCACCTATCTTCAAGTTGGTAAAGCCTCCGTCAAACTGCAACCTAGTGTGGAGTCAATTCTTTCCTTGCTAGCCTTTTTTTTAACCCCTTAAAGGACAACTGTAGTGGAACACTTTTATATATTCTCGTGTCCGGGCCACAAAAATAAACAAAATAACTTATACATACCTTCCTACGAGCCCCCGTTGGTCCAGCACAGGCCTCACGGTCCGGCAGTGCTGACCTCCTTCCACTTCCTGGGGACGGGGAAGCCGCAGACCTGCCAGCGTATCACCGGCCGCAGCGATGTCCCGCTCCGGCCGGTGAAGCCGGCCAGAGCTCCTTACATGACAGTGGGCTCAGCCTATCACCGGCCTGGGCGGGACATCGCTGAGGCCGGTGAGACGCCGACAACTCTGCGGCGTCCGCGTCCCCAGGAAGGGGAATGAGGTAAGCACTGCCGGACCGTGACGCCTGTGCTGGACCAACGGGGACTCGTAGGAAGGTATGTATAAGTTTATTTTGTTAATTTTTGAGGCCCGAGCACGGGAATATATAAAAGTGTTCCACTACAGTTGTCCTTTAAGGACCAAGCGTTCTTCTGTTTTTGCACTTTCGTTTTTTCCTCCTTACATTTTAAAAATCATAACCCTTTCAATTTTGCACCTAAAAATCCATATGATGGCTTATTTTTTGCATCACCAATTCTAATTTATAATGACATCAGTCATTTTACCAAAAATACACGGCAAAATGGGAAAAAAAATCATTGTGCGACAAAAATTTAAGAAAAAACACAATTTTGTAACTTTTGGGGGCTTCCGTTTCTATGCAGTAAATTTTTCTGTAAAAATGACACCTTGTCTTTATTCTGTAGGTCCATTCGATTAAAATGATACCCTACTTATATAGGTTAGATTTTTTTTGTACTTTTGGAAAAAATCATAACTACATGCAGGAAAAATGAATACATTTAAAATTGTCCTTTTCTGACCCCTATAACTTTTTTATTTTTCTGCGTAATGGGGCTATGTGAGGGCTCATAATTTGCGCCGTCATCTGAAGTTTTAATCAGTACCGTTTTTGTTTTGATTGGACTTTTTGATCGCTTTTTATAAATTTTTTAATGGTATAAAAAGTGACCAAAAATACTCTATTTTGGACTTTCGAATTTTTTTTGTGCGTACGCCATTGACCGTGTGGTTTAATTTACAATATATTTTTATGGTTTGGACATTTACGCACGCAGCGATACCACATATGTTTATTTTTATTATGTTTTTATATTTTTTATATGGAATTTTGGAAAAGGGGGGGGTTAAGGTTTGTTTATTTTTACTTTTATTAAACTTTTTTTTTTTTTTTTTTACACTTTATTAGTCCCACTAGGGGACTTTTAGGAGAAATCATTAGATTCCTCATAAAGATCAATGTAGTTCCATAGAACCACATTGATCTGTGTGATCTGCACTCGAATGATAAAGTTTGACAGCAGCGATCTAAAGCAGCGATCGCCACATGTCAGCTATTAACGCAGGCCCTCAGCTACAAGAATCAGCTGGGGCCGGTCGGGAGCCCGCGTCATACCCGGTTAACCCCTTAAGGACTCAGGGTTTTTCCGTTTTTGCACTTTCGTTTTTACCTTTTACCTTTTAAAAATCATAACCCTTTAAATTTTCCACCTAAAAATCCATATTATGGCTTATTTTTTGTGTCGCCAATTCTACTTTGCAGTGACATTAGTCATTTTACCCAAACATGCACGGTGAAACGAAAAAAAAAATCATTGTGCGACAAAATCGAAAAAAAACCCGCCATTTTGTAACTTTTGGGGGCTTCCGTTTCTACGCAGTGCATATTTCGGTAAAAATTACACCTTATCATTATTCTGTAGGTCCATACGGTTTAAATTATACCCTACTTATATAGGTTTGATTTTGTCGCACTTCTGGAAAAAATCATAACTACATGCAGGAAAATGTATACGTTTAAAAATTTTATATTCTGACCCCTATAACTTTTTTATTTTTCCACGTACAGGGTGGTATGAGGACTTATTTTTTGCACCGTGATCTGAAGTTTTTATCGGTATGATTTTTGTTTTGATCGGACTTTTTGATCACTTTTTATTCATTTTTTTAATGGTATAAAAAGTGACCAAAATACGCTTTTTTGGACTTTGGAATTTTTTTGCACGTACGCCATTGACCGTGCGGTTTAATTAATGATATATTTTTATAGTTCGGACATTTACGCATGCGGCGATACCACATATGTTTGTTTGTTTTTTTTTTACACTGTTTTATTTTTTTTATGGGAAAAGGGGGATAATTCAAACTTTTATTGGGGAAGGGGTTAAATGACCTTTATTAACACTTTTTTTTTTACATTTTTTTTGCAGTGTTATAGGTCCCATAGGGACCTATAACACTGCACACACTGATCTCCTATGCTGATCACTGGCGTGTATTAACACGCCTGTGATCAGCATTATCGGCGCTTGACTGCTCCTGCATGGATCTCAGGCACGGAGCAGTCATTCGTCGATCGGACACCGAGGAGGCAGGTAAGGGCCCTCCCGGTGTCCGGTCAGCTGTTCGGGACGCCGCAATTTCACCGCGGTGGTCCCGAACAGCCCGACTGAGCAGCCGGGTCACTTTCAGTTTCACTTTAGAAGCGGCGGTCAGCTTTGACCGCCGCTTCTAAAGGGTTAATACCACACATCGCCACGATCGCCGATGTGTGGTATTAGCCGCGGGTCCCGGCCGTTGATGAGCGCCGGGACCGACGCGATATGATGCAGGATCGCAGTGCGATCCCGCTTCATATCGCGGGAGCCGGCGCAGGACGTAAATATACGTCCTGCGTTGTTAAGGGGTTAACGGCCATTGGACGAGTAAACACGTCCATGGTCGTTAACCAGATAAGCCAATATAATCCAACCATCCCCCCTCCTTTAGATTGAATTCTTCTTTCAATTTGATCCAGCTTTTAAATTTACCTCTCGCCCCCATACTTCTTCTATCCTAATGCACCCCATATTATTAAATAAACTTATCTTTCCTAGCTCATTTACTTCAGGAATATTAAAATTAACCAACAGTGGTGCCCTATCCATTACTCCCTTTATATCCATCTCTTTCCTAAATACCTTCCATGTTTTAATCAAACTTTTAACCATTAAAATCTTCCTCCATTTACCTTCTTCTAACTTCACCGATTTCAACAACTGGAATAAGTCCTTAAAGGGGTATTCCAGGAAAAAACTTTTTTTTATATATCAACTGGCTCCAGAAAGTTAAACAGATTTGTAAATTACTTCTATTAAAAAAAACTCAATCCTTTCAGTACTAATGAGCTTCTGAAGTTAAGGTTGTTCGTTTCTGTCTAAGTGCTCTCTGATGAGCGTCTCGAGAACTGCCCAGTTTAGAAGAGGTTTGCTATGGGGATTTGCTTCTAAACTGGGCATTTCTTGAGACACGTGTCATCAGAGAACACTTAGACATAAAAGAACAACCTTAACTTCAGAAGCTCAAAAGTACTGAAAGGATTAAGATTTTTTAATAGAAGTGATTTACAAATCTGTAGAAATATATATATTAGGGCTCAGGGTTTGAGACAACTGGACAGGTTGTGTTTAAAGTAATATTTCAATTTATTGATTGTATATAATGTGACAATTGAATATTAGATAAAATGTAAATAGCAGCAACTGCGTCTCACAGGGCCCTTGTGTAGGCGCAGCACCAACTATTAAGAACTATAGCATATGTATAGTACAGTATATAAAATATAAAAATATACTTGTAAAAAATTATAAAAGATATAAAATAAGAATATAGAGACCACCATAAAAATATATATAGAGAGGGATCTGGATGGGAGAGTCTTAGACCATCCTCTATGGTAAATAATCTCCTCTCATAAAAAAGTCCTGCTCATATAGACCGATTCTGGTATTGTGGTAACCAATGGCAACCATAAGGTTAGTAACCCGTAGCAACCGTTCTGATGAGTCCGGCTATTTAAGCACTTCAACGTTTAAGTAGAAGATAAACTTGATATTTGTAGACAATATTCAACATGAACAGCTAGTGTGCAGTCACTGTTAATATGCATGCATATTTGTATGATACTTTGTATCTCACCGCTCCCGAACACTGATGCGCTGAACTTCACGGGGATGCTGCGATCTCCTCCTGATGCGCTGTGTAATCCTGCAGTGTATTAGCACTGAGTAGCTGTCTTGGTAAGCGGCAGCATCACCGGAGACTCGGCCGTCTCCCACAGTGGTGATGTTGGTAGATGGTGGGTTGCGGGTGGTGTTGTCGCAGCGGTTCTGCGGATGCGCACGTACATGTGCCGGTGGCGTCCTCGTGGCAGCGAGGCGCGGATGTCTCCTTCACCGGGTGTCGGGTGATTGACAGTTTATTGTCCGGTATCGGACTGCTATTGACTTAAGCAGGGCAAATATACTGGTGGTCTCAATAGGTATTGAGGGGACGCTGGACGCGTTTCAGGACTGTCTCAGTCCTTTCTTCAGCAGCAAAGAATAAGTGTAATGGGGGGTCACTGTGTCGTATTTTATACATTTAACTCCTCCTCTATCAATTAGTGACATCAGATCCAGAGTAAACAAAGTAAACAAAACAAAATAGTGGTGTTAGATTTATGAATGAAAGTAGTAGAGCTCAGTACTGAATGAATAGGACTGTCTTGAATTACATATAGTCTGCTGTGTAATGCATTGAAAATAAAATAAAAAGACCTGTATTCAATAATATACGTGAGTGAATTACTAAGTGATGTCTTTTTGTGTGAATGGAATGTTTGAGATATATAAAGTAAATTCATTGTGTGCCAATTGTTGACCATAAATATAAAATCATAGTATCTGTGTACAATTGTATAAAAGTATGAGTACTATGTGAAAGTCTAAATATTGATGATAATGCAAATATTTAAAATATTGGTGTAGTGTGAAATGGGATATATATTTTGCTTGTGAGTATAATTGTGATGGTGAAACCTAATATGCAAATGTGGTGATTGTGGATTACTAGAGACCAGGTGTCTGAAGAAAAGTATCTATACTCTAAGTGTCCTACAGTCAGTATATCTGTTGCAGTATAGAAGAAGGGACTAGATAGTGTACATAAGGCATATGGATATGGTTGAATACAAAAGTTGTAGACAATGGAGATATAAATACCCGAGGGCCCTTGCCTTTATCCACACAACTCGGGTATTTATATCTCCATTGTCTACAACTATAGTTCTTAATAGTTGGTGCTGCGCCTACACAAGGGCCCTGTGAGACGCAGTTGCTGCTATTTACATTTTATCTAATATTCAATTGTCACATTATATACAATCAATAAATTGAAATATTACTTTAAACACAACCTGTCCAGTTGTCTCAAACCCTGAGCCCTAATATATATATTTCTACAGACAAACTACAATCTGACACCTTGGGTATAAGTGTCTAATTAGGTAGCCCGGGTTTATTTGGTGGGTAGTCAGACAAGAGCCTCTCCAACTCTTCTATATAATTTACAAATCTGTTTAACTTTCTGGAGCCAGTTGATATATAAAAAAAAAGTTTTTTTCCTGGATAACCCCTTTAAATATCACACCACAATCAGATAACAAAAAGTCAAAGAAAGCTAAATTTGACCTGCCATAAAGTACTTATATATATATCCGGAAAGTCTATTCCTCCATTCTCCTTCTTTTGACACAAATACTCCAGTTTAATTCTTGTTCTTTTCCTGCCCCAAATCAGTGAATTAAAAATTGAAATTTTTTTTCTAAACAACCTCATCTCGCACCAAATTAGTGCAGATCCGAATACATACAGAATCTTTGGCATGAAGATTGACTTGATCAATGTTATCTTTTCTGCTGTAGATAAATTTAAATCATTCCATATGTTTGCCTTTTGTTCCATTTTCTTTATAAATTTTAGAGGGTGTTTAGCTGATGGTATTTTCCTATCTTGCTTGATATATTTATCCCCAAATATTTAAATTCTTCTCCTTTATTTATTACCCTTAGTCCATATGTCCTCCCTATATTATCATCTCCCAGTGGCATAATAACCGATTTCGACCAATTTATTGTCAGTCCGGAAAATCTATCATAATTACTTATTATTTCTATCACTCTTAGTATAGATTTTTTTGGATCCTCGAGGAACATCAAAATATCATCTGCATACATTGTAATCTTGTCGCCTCTCCTCCTCCCCGCTCCAAATCCCGCTATTGTCGCATCTTTTCTTATACTATCCACCAATGGTTCTATAACCATCGCAAATAGCAGGGGGGAGAGGGACAACCCTGCTTGGTCCCTCTCGTCAACCAAATCTTTTAGAGCTCATGCCATCTATATTCATCTTCCCATTTAATCATTTTAATTAAATCTCCTCCCACACCATACTTTCCCAACACCCCCCAAAGGAAGTCCCACTCCACCCTGTCAAATGCTTTAACCAAGGACAGGATGGAGTGAGAACCCCCACCTTCACCTAGCTGTATATTCGCAAGCACTCTGTGCATATTATGTTTTGTTGTCCTTCCAGGTATAAACCCGCACTGATCATTATTTATTAATTCTGGTATAATCCTCTGTATTCTATCAGCTAAAGCCTTCACTACAATTTTAATATCTGTATTCAACAGTGATATTGGTCTATACGATTCTATTTCTTCCTTTTTTTTTTATCTGGTTTTAACAATAATATTATATTAGCCTCACTCATTGAGTTTGGCAATACCCCTACTTCCAGAGAATTATATATAACCCTGACCAAAGTTGGAATAAGTATCTCCATATACCTCCGATAGATTTCAAAAGGGAAATCTGTCCCCTCCTGGGGATGTGTTACCCCTAATTGTTTCCAGGGCTCCATACAATTCCTTAAAGGGGTTATCCACCATAAGGTGATTTTAGTACATATCTAGCAGACAGTAATGGACATGCTTAGGAAGGATCTGAGTTTGTCTTGGGATAAATGGCTATGTTGTGAGATTACCATAACACTGTGGCTAGCTGTTTGTGAACTGATATTTCCTGATTTACTTTTTTTTTTTTTTTACTACAAATCCCATAATTCCATTTTCCTCCCTCCCACACATCAGCCACCCCACACATTGAAACATAAATGAGCTGTATCCATCAAAAGACCTGTGGTTTTCAATCAGGGTGCCTAGAGCTGTTTTCTTAGTGGCAGATTGATCTCTCTCCCACCAAGTGATCGCTCCACCCATTGAAGCAGACAGGCTCCCTGTCATCAGCTGACTAGTGAGTCAGGTCTCGGCTGCATTGCAAGCTGGGAAAAATCTGAGACAACAGTCATTTTGTATGCTGTTAAAAAAAATATTGGGGAGAAAATCACAGAAGAATTGTGAGAAAACCATCACACACAGGTACAGACACTATATTATGAACTACACTAACTTTACAGCCCCTGTAGCATAGTCAAATAAAAGAAATTCCTGGAATATCCCTTTAACAGTCAACAGACCATTGAGTTCCGCCAGTTCTTCCTCTGGAATTTTGGGCAACTAAATTCAGACCAAATAGTCTTTTAATTCCTCTTGGCTAAAATCTGACTCTGTTTTATATAATGACTCAAAATATCCATCGAATTCCTGTATTATGTTCTCCGGGTCATTCTGTATTACCCCTTTTCCGTCTTTAATGGCATAAATACTTTTATTCCCCTGTTGATTATTAATTAAGGCCATTACTCTTTTATTAGGTTTCCCCATATCTATTATGAAAATATTTCATTAATTAAGCCGCACGGTCAATGGCGTACACGCAAAAAAATTCCAAAGTCCAAATTAGTCACTTTTTATATCATGAAAAAATGAATAAAAAGCTATCAAAAAGTCTGATCAATACAAAAATGGTACCGGTAAAAACTTCAGATCACAGCGCAAAAAATTTGCCCTCATACCGCCCCAAACACGGAAAAAATAAAAAAGTTAGAGGGGTCAGAAAATGAAAAGTTTAAACGTATAAATGTTCCTACATGTAGTTATGATTTTTTCCAGAAGTACGACAAAATCAAACCTATATAAATAGGGTATAATTTCAATCGTATGGACCTACAGAATAAAGAGAAGGTGTCATTTTTACCGAAAAATATACTGCGTAGAAACGGAAGCCCCCAAAATGGTGTTTTTTCGTCAATTTTGTCACACAATGATTTTTTTTTTTCGTTTTGTTGTACATTTTTGGGTAAAATGACTGATGTCAATACAAAGTAGAATTGGTGGCACAAAAAATAAGCCCTTATATGGATTTTTAGGTGCAAAATTGAAAGAGTTATGATTTATTAAAGGTAAGGAGAAAAAATGAAAGCGCAAAAACGGAAAAACCCCTGGTCCTTAAGAGGTTAATATTGGCACTTTTACACAATAAAATGCTAGTTATATATCGCCAATCTTATTTTCCCAGCACATACAAAAAGTTAGCACTTTTATAATGTTAGTAAGTTAGTTCATAGAAAGTTCTTTCCATATCATTTCCATATAATTAGTAACAATTATTATCTTAATATTCCAAGGACAGTACAAGGATTAAAAATGAATCTGCCCCTTTCAAGAACAGAAAACAGAGCGATCACACCCGTCTTGCAAAGTAGTCCTCTGGCCTCAATCAGCTTCTATTCCCCACTGTGCTCTCACCACGGCGTGGGTGAATTCCACTGCAGAGGAGCCCCCTTTAGAGCAACCACGAAATCCAAGCAGAATCTGTTCCTCTACAACCCTTTTGCTCTTCAGGCTCCAGAGGTTTACCAGAGGTCTCTGAGTGCTGGCAACCAAGTGCTGGCAACCGGGTCTCTCCCCTCCGCTGCCTCTGGGTAAGTTAGCTAGCTGCAGTCTGGCCGTGATCCATGCACACCACTGTAACTGCGCTGCATGCAGCAACAGGTATGCACCGAGGTTTCCTCCGCAACAGGTATGCACTGAGGCCTCCTCCGCAGCCGCCAGGTGACCTTCAGGACTCCTCAGCCGGCCTCCGTACTCCACGTCTCGCCCCACTCTATGCTCCAGACTGGATCCGGAAGCGCTCTCCGCTCTTAGCCTCTGCTCACCATCCTCTCCACAGCCCGGGGTGGGGGACTCAGCACCGCTCCCCCGCTCTTCTTGTCTTCTCCACCCTCCCGCAGGTGAGTGCGGACAGCTCAGGAATGCCGTTCGGTGGTCCGCCGTTAACAAGATAGGAGAGGAGGGTGCATTTACTCCCACTTGCCGGCTCACCACGGCATAGCATAGCCTTGCTCACGAAGTTGGAGGGGGAGGGGTGCGGAGCTGAACCTAGCTTTCTGCCGCCATGTCCGCCAGTGCACCCTGAGAAGAAATGAGTATGAAGCTAGATTTCTAAAATGTACATGTGCATGATTATGTTCAATGTTGATCTGGTTCCTAGAGGCAGAAACAGGAATTGCATAGGCAACAAGGAGACTTCTAGCCAGAAGCATGTACTGTAGTTGGAAATCTGAAAATAGGAAAGAAAACAAGCATAAATAATAATAAAACAAAACAGCAGATATGCCATATAAGACCCCTTTCACATTATTGTTATCCTCCTGTAAAAACCTCCGTCATGAACTCCCATCAGATAGTCCTGAAAATGGCCGTCAAAAAATACCATTCATGCCAATGGGATTTTTTGATCATCCTTTAGCATCGGAGATAACGGATGGCACATATCCGTTATTTTGACAGAATGTCCATCAAAATTGGTCATCAGTTATCATCCGTTGTATTCAGTTATTTCATCCTTTTTGTCATTACCCGTTATTTCTGAATAAAAGGTATCAGAATACAAGAACATAGCAGTAGTGTGAAAGGGGGTGATTAGTTTAAACTACAACATGTGCAGGATGCCACAAAAAAATATAGGAGGCATTTCTCCTTGTTGTCTTTGAAAAATGTGTGTTTTGAGGTAGGGTCACATGTTTTGATGGTGATCCGTTATGGATCCGCAGCGTATTTTACACTGTGGATCCGCCAATGACCCTTAAAGTTGTTGGGGAACATTTATCAAGGCATTTACACAGGTTTTCTGTGTATATTTGTGGCAAAAATGTTGTGCAACTTTCTCTCAGAACAGATGTTTTACACAGGTTCTTCCTTTTACTTTGCTGTGGTCAATGGCAAAAACCTACACCATCCCAGACCTGGTTAACAAAACTGGCTGTAGACAGCAATTTCAAAAAGTCGTACAAAAGTCACGTGGGTGAAAAAAACTGCACAAAAGTCGTAGATAGAAAAAGCTGCACAAAAGTAGAAGAGAAGGGGGTCATACTGGTGTTCTGAAGTGAAATCTCACAAAAATGTGTACTAGCCCCATACTTATCACATACTTATATGTACACTCCAAGTACACCATCAAAACCTGTGTATAGAATCAGTGCACCTACACTGACTTTAAGAATTGTCCTCCATTTACTTTTGCTTTGGTTTTGCTTAGGTGCAACATATTTATCATAATAAGGGGGGGGGGGGGGTTAATTATTTGGCATTTTTTTGAGTAAAAAAAACAGCAAATTCCTATAGAACTCTATTTTGTATGATTCCTCTTCTCTTCTGTGACTTTTTGGCCAATATTCCATTGTATAAGCATACTCGTCCCCGTTTGACTCTAATTGTAGAAATATGTATACCGAACAGTCTGCTGTATTTTTATATACACTAACAAAAAAAAAGGAATACTGACATATACCAGCCCAACATTTTGGCCACGAAAGGTTGAATGGAACTCTATGGATACGTTTGACTTATATACCGGCTGCTTTTCCAAGCTTGTTGGCCAAATGTAAGACTCAGATGCAGTTCTTATGTTTCATTTCAGAAGACAAAGTCTGCGATGTGAAGTTTATAGCTTTTTATTTTAGTGCTCTAGAGTCAGTAAAAATATTATTCCTAAATAAATTATTTATATAACGCCAACAACAAATTCCATAGAACTAATAGGGTAGAGTCACATGGAGTGCATCCGCAACGAATTTCACGCTGCAGATGCGCCAACGGCAATCGCAAGAGTGAGCTCCCTGCTGTGGCGGGGTAGCTCTGTGTCTCCACTCGTATTGGCGGATTTCCTGCTGTAGATACAGTGCCTGCTCACATCAGATGCACAGCAAGAAATCTGCCGCTACGAGCGGACACACACAGAGTTACTCACTGCAGTAGAGAGCTCGCTTTTGTGACTGGTGCATCTGCAGAATGAAATACATTGCGGGTGCGCTTCGTGTGACCATACCTTTACTAAATATTCAAACAAGAGGAGTGAGGGCTCTGTATATTTCAGATGAATAATGGAGCCAATAAGGAGGAGAATAATTTTAGGTCAAAGAAGGAAACGAATGACTTTTCTCATGACTTTATGTCATAATATCCTTTTAGCCTTTCACGTTGAAATTTATTTGGATTTCTTCACAGAATGTAATGAGACAGGAGTTTACACAAAGTATGTTTGAGCGCAGCCGTCTTCGTGATTATACCTTACATATTTCTCAGCGCTAACATATTGGCTGTAGATCCCTATGATAATAGAATGGGCTGCTTAGCAACAGAAATAAAAAATGCACATAAGTCACCTGCAGAATAAAGTAGATACAACTGCAATAACAGGACAACTATAGACAAACCGGTGTGTCTTCTGGCCGGAATGTTATTGCTTTTCTGGGTACTCCATATTGTCTATATTCATGCTGACTTGATGTACTCCCAACATTCTTAATAGTTATTTTTATTTCTTAGAGTCTGCTGCCTCCCATCTGTCTTTCCGTCTCACAATCTAGATTCACGAGAATACCATTCTGTCACTAGCAATGCCAGCTATAATATCTATTGTCAAATGCTTCTAGCCGCCCCTTTGCCACATGAAACTCATTGGCCACAAACCAGAACATCTGTTTTCGTGTGACTAAATCTTGCTATATCAATGTTGGCCGAAGACCCTGGGGGAGATTGATCAATCTTGGATTCGGTACACTGTTCACTTACACTGTTTTTACAGATTGAGGTGATGTATGTTTGAACTCATCAACAAGTCACATGGGTTTGTTAAATTTGGCGCACATACACCACAGTCTGCTGAGCTTTCTAAGTGAGCTGTTTAGAGGAGTTCATGCTACTAGTCAGTAGTTCCATGATATTGCACTACAAACTATTATGGCAAAGCGTTTTCCTCAAAGCTCAGCATATCCCTCTACCTCAAGGCTTTGTTACATCCCACAATGTGTAAGCAAAGCAGTATAGTAGGTTTAGATAGTGATTCTGAGCTGGAGGCAACATCTGATCAGGGCTGTCTTTAATGCGGGGCAAAAGGTGCAGCTGCCCTGGGCCCTGTCATTCCTGGGGGCCAAAAGCAGCTAGCCCTTTAGCCCCACGCTAAAGCAGCTAGCCGCCAGTCCAGGCAGGGCTGGCTCCAGAGGCGGCTCTAGCATAAGGCCATCACCTAAGGCCTTGCGTTAGGGGGGCCTCACGCAGGGCCCCGACTGCCGCAACTCCCCACTCTCTGGCTGACTGCCGGAATTTAAGTTTAACCTCTTAACGACGCAGGACGTAAATGTACGTCCTGGTGCAGTGGTACTTTACGCACCAGGAGGTACAATTACGTCCTGTACATGACCGCGAGCATCGGAGCAATGCTCAGGTCATGCGTGGCAGGTCCCGGATGCTGATAGCAGCCAGGGACCCGCCGGTAATGGCCGACATCCGCTATCGCGCGGATATCCGGCATTAACCCCTCAGATGCCGTGATCAATACAAATCACGGCATCTGCAGCAGTGCCATCACTAAAATGGATGATCGGATTGCCCGCAGCGCTGCCGCGTGGATCCAATCATCCAAAATGGTGGACGGAGGTCCCCTCACCTGCCTTTGTCTGTCTCCCAGCGTCTTCTGCTCTGGTCTGAGATCGAGCAGACCAGAGCAGTAGATAGCTTATAACACTGATCAGTGCTATGCCCTATTCATGGCACTGAACAGTATTAGCAATCAAATGATTGCTATAAATAATCCCCTATGGGGACTATTAAAGTGTAAAAAAATAAAAATAAAGAAGGAAAAAAAATTAGAAAAATCCACTCGCCCCAATAAAAATTTAAATTGTCACTTTTTACCCATTGTACCCCCAAAAAGTGTATAAAATTTTTTTTAATAAACATATTTGGTATTGCCGCGTGCGGTGAACGGCGTGAATGTAAAAAAAAACTAAAAATTTTAATTTTCAAAAAATTTTCATTTTCATTTTATTCTAAAAACAATAAATCAATAAAAAGTACAGACCACGGCGCAAAAAATAAGCCCTAATACCGCCGATTATACGGAAAAATAAAAAAGGTATAGGTCAGAAAAATAGACTGATTTTAAACGGACTAATTTGGTTAAAAAGTTAGCGATTTTTTTAAAGCGGTACAATAATAGAAAAGTATGTAATCATAGGTATCATTTTAATCGTATTGACCCACAGAATTAATAAATGTGTCTATTTTACCATAAACTGTACAGCTTGAAAACTAAACCTTCCAAAATTTGCTAAATTGCGGTTTTCTTATTAATTTCCCCACACAAATAGTATTTTTTTTGGTTGTGCCATACATTTTATGGTAAAGTGAGTGATGGCATTACAAAGGACAACTGGTCACGCAAAAAACAAGCCCCCATACTAGTCTGTGGATGAAAATATAAAAGAGTTACGATTTTTAGAAGGCCTTAAGGCTCAAATGGGCTGAGTCCTTAACCTCTTAAGGACGCAGGGCGTACCTGTACGCCCTGCGCCCGGTATATAATGCCGTGACTATGCGCCATACCGGGTTGGTCCTGGAGGCTAATGACAGCCGAGACCCTGGGCTTATAGTGTGCGGCACGTTCTCAACCCTGTAGAAGCGGCGTTCAAAGTTGATCGCCGCGTCTAAAATGAAAGCATAAGCTTCCCGGCAGCTCTCGGGACCATCGTGGTGAAATCGCGAAGTCCCGATCAGCTAGAACGCGAGCGGAGGACCCCTTACCTGCCTCCATCGCGTCCGATCAGCTATTGATTGCTCCAAGCCTGAAATCCAGGCTTGTGCAATCGACCACCGATAACACTGATCTTTGCCGTGTCAATGCACGTGTTACGCCAAGCGCTCCGGGTCCCCGCTCCTCCCCGGAGCGCTCGCTACACTCTCCTCACTGCAGCGCTCCGGTCAGATCCACTGACCCGGGGCGCTGCGATACCGCCTCCAGCCGGGATGCGATTCGCGATGCGGGTAGCGCCCGCTCGCGATGCGCACCCCGGCTCCCGTACCTGACTCGCTCTCCGTCAGTCCTGTCCCGGCGCGCGCGGCCCCGCTCCCTAGGGCGCGCGCGCGCCGGGTCTTTGCGATTTAAAGGGCCACTGCGCCGCTGATTGGCGCAGTGGTTCCAATTAGTGTTATCACCTGTGCACTTCCCTATATCACCTCACTTCCCCTGCACTTCCTTGCCGGATCTTGTTGCCATCGTGCCAGTGAAAGCGTTTCCTTGTATGTTCCTAGCCTGTGTTCCAGACCTCCTGCCGTTGCCCCTGACTACGATCCTTGCTGCCTGCCCCGACCTTCTGCTACGTCCGACCTTGCTTCTGTCTACTCCCTTGTACCGCGCCTATCTTCAGCAGCCAGAGAGGTTGAGCCGTTGCTAGTGGATACGACCTGGTCACTACCGCCGCAGCAAGACCATCCCGCTTTGCGGCGGGCTCTGGTGAAAACCAGTAGTGGCTTAGAACCGATCCACTAGCACGGTCCACGCCAATCCCTCTCTGGCACAGAGGATCCACTACCTGCCAGCCGGCATCGTGACAGTAGATCCGGCCATGGATCCCGCTGAAGTTCCTCTGCCAGTTGTCGCTGACCTCACCACGGTGGTCGCCCAGCAGTCGCAACAGATAGTGCAACAAGGCCAACAGCTGTCTCAACTGACCGTTATGCTTCAGCAGTTACTACCACAGCTTCAGCAATCATCTCCTCCGCCAGCTCCTGCATCTCCTCCGCAGCGAGTGGCCGCTTCTGGTCTACGACTATCCTTGCCGGATAAATTTGATGGGGACTCTAAGTTTTGCCGTGGCTTTCTTTCCCAATGTTCCCTGCACCTGGAGATGATGTCGGACCAGTTTCCCACTGAAAGGTCTAAGGTGGCTTTCGTAGTCAGCCTTCTGTCTGGAAAAGCCCTGTCTTGGGCCACACCGCTCTGGGACCGCAATGACCCCGTCACTGCCTCTGTACACTCCTTCTTCTCGGAAATTCGAAGTGTCTTTGAGGAACCTGCCCGAGCCTCTTCTGCTGAGACTGCCCTGTTGAACCTGGTCCAGGGTAATTCTTCCGTTGGCGAGTATGCCGTACAATTCCGTACTCTTGCTTCAGAATTATCCTGGAATAATGAGGCCCTCTGCGCGACCTTTAAAAAAGGCCTATCCAGCAACATTAAAGATGTTCTGGCCGCACGAGAAATCCCTGCTAATCTACATGAACTCATTCACCTAGCCACTCGCATTGACATGCGTTTTTCCGAAAGGCGTCAGGAGCTCCGCCAGGATATGGACTCTGTTCGCACGAGGCGTTTCTTCTCCCCGGCTCCTCTCTCCTCTGGTCCCCTGCAATCTGTTCCTGTGCCTCCCGCCGTGGAGGCTATGCAGGTCGACCGGTCTCGCCTGACATCTCAAGAGAGGACACGACGCCGCATGGAGAATCTCTGCCTGTACTGTGCTAGTACCGAACACTTCCTGAAGGATTGTCCTATCCGTCCTCCCCGCCTGGAAAGACGTACGCTGACTCCGCACAAAGGTGAGACAGTCCTTGATGTCTACTCTGCTTCTCCACGTCTTACTGTGCCTGTGCGGATGTCTGCCTCTGCCTTCTCCTTCTCTGCTGTGGCCTTCTTGGACTCCGGATCTGCAGGAAATTTTATTTTGGCCTCTCTCGTCAACAAGTTCAACATCCCGGTGACCAGTCTCGCCAGACCCCTCTACATCAATTGTGTAAACAATGAAAGATTGGACTGTACCATACGTTTCCGCACGGAGCCCCTTCTAATGCACATCGGACCTCATCACGAGAGGATTGAACTTTTGGTCCTTCCCAATTGCACTTCTGAAATTCTCCTTGGACTTCCCTGGCTTCAACTTCACTCCCCAACCCTGGATTGGTCCACTGGGGAGATCAAGAGTTGGGGGCCCTCTTGTTCCAAGGACTGCCTAAAACCGGTTCCCAGTAACCCTTGCCGTGACTCTGTGGTTCCTCCCGTAACCGGTCTCCCTAAGGCCTATATGGACTTTGCGGATGTTTTTTGCAAAAAACAAGCTGAGACTCTACCTCCTCACAGGCCTTATGATTGTCCTATCGACCTCCTCCCGGGCACTACTCCACCCCGGGGCAGAATTTATCCTCTGTCCGCCCCAGAGACTCTTGCCATGTCTGAATACGTCCAGGAAAATTTAAAAAAGGGCTTTATCCGTAAATCCTCCTCTCCTGCCGGAGCCGGATTTTTCTTTGTGTCCAAAAAAGATGGCTCTCTACGCCCTTGCATTGACTACCGCGGTCTTAATAAAATCACGGTTAAGAACCGCTACCCCCTACCTCTCATCTCTGAACTCTTTGATCGCCTCCAAGGTGCCCACATCTTTACCAAACTGGACTTAAGAGGTGCTTATAATCTCATCCGCATCAGAGAGGGGGATGAATGGAAAACGGCATTTAACACCAGAGATGGACACTTTGAGTATCTGGTCATGCCCTTTGGCCTGTGCAACGCCCCTGCCGTCTTCCAAGACTTTGTTAATGAAATTTTTCGTGATCTTTTATACTCCTGTGTTGTTGTATATCTGGACGATATCCTGATTTTTTCTGCCAATCTAGAAGAACACCGCCAGCATGTCCGTATGGTTCTTCAGAGACTTCGTGACAATCAACTCTATGCCAAAATAGAGAAATGTCTGTTTGAATGCCAATCTCTTCCTTTTCTAGGATACTTGGTCTCTGGCCAGGGACTACAAATGGATCCAGACAAACTCTCTGCCGTCTTAGATTGGCCACGCCCCTCCGGACTCCGTGCTATCCAACGTTTTTTGGGGTTCGCCAACTATTACAGACAATTTATTCCACATTTTTCTACCGTTGTGGCTCCTATCGTGGCTTTAACCAAAAAAAATGCCGATCCCAAGTCTTGGCCTCCTCAAGCGGAAGACGCCTTTAAACGGCTCAAGTCTGCCTTTTCTTCGGCTCCCGTGCTCTCCAGACCTGACCCATCTAAACCCTTCCTATTGGAGGTTGATGCCTCCTCTGTGGGAGCTGGAGCTGTCCTTCTACAAAAAAATTCTTCCGGGCATGCTGTTACTTGTGGTTTTTTTTCTAGGACCTTCTCTCCGGCGGAGAGAAACTACTCCATCGGGGATCGAGAGCTTCTAGCCATTAAATTAGCACTTGAGGAATGGAGGCATCTGCTGGAGGGATCAAGATTTCCAGTTATTATTTACACCGATCACAAGAACCTCTCCTACCTCCAGTCTGCCCAACGGCTGAATCCTCGCCAGGCCAGGTGGTCTCTGTTCTTTGCCCGATTTAATTTTGAAATTCACTTTCGGCCTGCCGATAAGAACATTAGGGCCGATGCTCTCTCTCGTTCCTCGGATGCTTCTGAAGTTGAACTCTCTCCGCAACACATCATTCCTCCTGACTGCCTGATTTCCACTTCTCCAGCCTCCATCAGGCAAACTCCTCCAGGAAAGACCTTTGTTTCTCCACGCCAACGCCTCGGAATCCTCAAATGGGGCCACTCTTCCCATCTCGCAGGTCATGCGGGCATCAAGAAATCTGTGCAACTCATCTCTCGCTACTATTGGTGGCCGACTCTGGAGACGGATGTTGTGGACTTTGTGCGAGCCTGCACTATCTGTGCCCGGGATAAGACTCCTCGCCAGAAGCCCGCTGGTTTTCTTCATCCTCTGCCTGTCCCCGAACAGCCTTGGTCTCTGATTGGTATGGATTTTATTACTGACTTACCCCCATCCCATGGCAACACTGTTATTTGGGTGGTCGTTGATCGATTCTCCAAAATGGCACATTTCATCCCTCTTCCTGGTCTTCCTTCAGCGCCTCAGTTGGCTAAACAATTTTTTGTACACATTTTTCGTCTTCACGGGTTGCCCACGCAGATCGTCTCGGATAGAGGCGTCCAATTCGTGTCTAAATTCTGGAGGGCTCTCTGTAAACAACTCAAGATTAAATTAAATTTTTCTTCTGCATATCATCCTCAATCCAATGGACAAGTAGAAAGAATTAACCAGGTCTTGGGTGATTATTTACGACATTTTGTTTCCTCCCGCCAGGATGACTGGGCAGATCTTCTACCATGGGCCGAATTCTCGTATAACTTCAGAGTCTCTGAATCTTCCTCCAAATCCCCATTTTTCGTGGTGTACGGCCGTCACCCTCTTCCCCCCCTCCCTACCCCCTTGCCCTCTGGTCTGCCCGCTGTGGATGAAATTTCTCGTGATCTTTCCATCATATGGAGAGAGACCCAAAATTCTCTCTTACAGGCTTCATCACGCATGAAGAAGTTCGCGGATAAGAAAAGAAGAGCTCCTCCCATTTTTTCCCCTGGAGACAAGGTATGGCTCTCCGCTAAATATGTCCGCTTCCGTGTCCCTAGCTATAAGTTGGGACCACGCTATCTTGGTCCTTTCAAAATTTTGTGCCAGATTAATCCTGTCTCTTACAAACTTCTTCTTCCTCCTTCTCTTCGTATTCCTAATGCCTTTCACGTTTCTCTTCTTAAACCACTTATCATTAACCGTTTCTCTCCCAAATCTGTTCCTCCCACTCCTGTTTCCGGCTCCTCGGACATCTTCTCCGTCAAAGAGATTCTGGCATCTAAAAAGGTCAGAGGGAAAACCTTTTTTTTAGTGGATTGGGAGGGTTGTGGTCCAGAAGAGAGATCCTGGGAACCTGAGGACAACATCCTAGACAAAAGTCTGCTCCTCAGGTTCTCAGGCTCTAAGAAGAGGGGGAGACCCAAGGGGGGGGGTACTGTTACGCCAAGCGCTCCGGGTCCCCGCTCCTCCCCGGAGCGCTCGCTACACTCTCCTCACTGCAGCGCTCCGGTCAGATCCACTGACCCGGGGCGCTGCGATACCGCCTCCAGCCGGGATGCGATTCGCGATGCGGGTAGCGCCCGCTCGCGATGCGCACCCCGGCTCCCGTACCTGACTCGCTCTCCGTCAGTCCTGTCCCGGCGCGCGCGGCCCCGCTCCCTAGGGCGCGCGCGCGCCGGGTCTTTGCGATTTAAAGGGCCACTGCGCCGCTGATTGGCGCAGTGGTTCCAATTAGTGTTATCACCTGTGCACTTCCCTATATCACCTCACTTCCCCTGCACTTCCTTGCCGGATCTTGTTGCCATCGTGCCAGTGAAAGCGTTTCCTTGTATGTTCCTAGCCTGTGTTCCAGACCTCCTGCCGTTGCCCCTGACTACGATCCTTGCTGCCTGCCCCGACCTTCTGCTACGTCCGACCTTGCTTCTGTCTACTCCCTTGTACCGCGCCTATCTTCAGCAGCCAGAGAGGTTGAGCCGTTGCTAGTGGATACGACCTGGTCACTACCGCCGCAGCAAGACCATCCCGCTTTGCGGCGGGCTCTGGTGAAAACCAGTAGTGGCTTAGAACCGATCCACTAGCACGGTCCACGCCAATCCCTCTCTGGCACAGAGGATCCACTACCTGCCAGCCGGCATCGTGACAGCACGGCAATGATCTGTGTATGAGATCGGTATGTTCAGTGTAATAGCCACCAGGGGTCTATAATACTGCAAAAAAAAGTGTGAAAAAAAAGTTAATACAGATCATTTAACCTCCCTAATAAAAGTAAGAATCACCCCCTTTTCCCATTTAAAAAAAACTGTAAATAAAAATAAAAATAAACATATGTGGTATTGCCACGTGCCGAAATATCCGAACTATAAAAATAAATCATTATTTAAACCGCTTGGTCAATGGCGTATGCAAAAAAAAATTCAAAAGTCCAAAATAGCGTCTTTTTGGTCACTTTTTATATAATGAAAAAAGGAATAAAAAGCAATCAAAAAGTCGGATCAATATAAAAATGGTACCGATAAAAACTTCACATCACGGCGCAAAAAAATGAGCCCTCATAACGGCCCATACGCGGAAAAATAAAAAAGCTATAGGGGTCAGAATAGTACAATTTTAAACGTATAAATTTTCCTGCATGTAGTTATGTAGTTAGGGCGATGGGGGGGGGGGGGTGCTGAGGAGTGTTGAGGATGACCAAGGGGCATGGGGGAGGGAATATTGAGGAGAGTGTAGGATGACCGAGGGGGGGGAGGGTGCTGAGGAAGAGTGTGGAGAATAACAAAAGGGGGGGAGTTTGCTGAGGAATGGGAAGGATGACGGGGGGGGGAGTGGAGGATGACAGACGGGTGCGCTGTAGTAGTGTGGAGGATGACAGACGGGGTGCGCTGTAGTAGTGTGGAGGATGACAGAGGGAGGGTGCTGTAGGACTGTGGAGGATGACCCGGGGGGGGGGGGGGGGGGAACGCTTCAGGATTGTGGAGGATCACAGAGGGGGTGCTGAGGAGTGTAGAGGATGAAAGGAGGGGGGCACTGTAGGAGTGTGGAGGATGAAGGGGGCGCTGAAGGAGTGTGGAGGATGACAAAGGGGGCGGTGTATGAGTGTGGAGGATGACAAAGGGGGGCGGTGTAGAAGTGTGGAGGATGACAGGGGGCGCTGTAGGAGTGTGGAGGATGACAGGGGGCGCTGTAGGAGTGTGGAGGATGACAGGGGGCACTGTAGGAGTGTGGAGGATGACAGGGGGCACTGTAGGAGTGTGGAGGATAATGGGGGTGTTGTAGGAGTGTGAAGGATGATGGGGGGTGCTGTAGGAGTGTGAAGGATGACAGAGGGGGTGCTGTAGGAGTGTGGAGGAAGACAGGGGTTTCTGAGTGTAGATGATGATGATAGGGGTCCAGTGCTGTGGAGGATGACAGAAGGGGGGGGGGCTGAGGAGTGTGGAGGATGGGGGGCTGAGAAGTGTGGAGGATGGGGGGCAGAGGAGTGTGGTGGAGGGGGGTCTGAGGAGGGTGGAGGATGGGGGGCTGAGAAGTGCGGAGGATGGGGGGCTGAGGAGTGTGGTGGATGGGGGCTGAGGAGGGTGGAGGATGGGGGACTGAGAAGGGTGGAGGATGGGGGGCTGAGGAGTGTGGTGGATGACTGAGGGGGCAGGCACTAAGGAGTTTGGTGAATGACAGGGTTTCAGAGAGAGGGGGTGGATAGGGGTCAGAAAAATGGAGGAGAAGGGGTCTGGCGGGGAAGAGAAGTGTGGAGAAGAGGAGTCTAAAGTAGGACCTTGGGGTCTGGCCAGTCAGAGTGGCCTGGAGGAGGACTTAGGGGTCTGAAGAAGCAGGAATAAGAGGTCTGGGGGACTTAGTACTTATCCACACTGCAGAGATTCCACCGCTGAAACTACGCTGAGGAATTTTACTTGCAGGAGATTCTCATTGTTTTCAATGACATTCTGCTGCTCTGTGCATACTGTGGAACCACTGCAGTGGAATCCTGCCGGTGGAATGGACGTCTGCCCAAACAGACAAAACAGTGTCTGACAGGGTTATTTTTCAGGGGGCGCAGTGTGTGGCAGATTTATACTAATTATTGTTCTTATACAGAGAATGAGGATCTACAGACATAGTTAGGAACCAGTGATGTCTGGTGTCAAACTCTGTAGAGAAGATGTATCTGGAAGAAGATCTGGTGTCTGGACCAGATGAAGAAAAAAAGGAAAGGAAAGACAACACTCAGGTCACCGATATAATTTTTTATTCTCCTGACTGTCCCAACAGAGCTGTAGTCACATGTAACCCATGTTACCCTAATCTTTGACTCTCCAGCTGTTCCAAACTACTACTTCCGTCACACCCAGGGCTGCCATCAGAAATTTCGGGGCCCCTCACACAGCTCAATGTCTGGGCCAACCCCCCCCCCCCCCCTGGGCCTGCCCCCAATATTATTTTATTTTCTTATTATATAACCCCCCCCACACACACACACACCCCTCTCATCACCATTGTAGTCCCCTAACCCCCCCCCCCAGTTTACTTACCCCGCCGGGGATCGATGCAACGGTGTGAGGCTGCTGCTCCTTGTCCTGTCACTGCACGTGGAGGTTGCTGGAGGTTCGCGTGGGGACGTAAGCAGGGACAGGTCATCAGCCCCTGACCTGTCCGGCCCTGCTTTGTTTCTTAAGGGGCCCGCGCCCTACAAAAAGGTAATTTTATTGAAATGTGCAGGCCCCCCGGACTATGAGGCCCGGTCATAGTCCTGGGGGCAGCCAGTGGTCAGTGAGTGACAGTGGCAGTCACTCACTGACAGGCCAATTAAATAAAAATAAATAAAAGGTCCAGGGACGTCCGGGCCCCCCTGAACCCCTGAAGCTCTGGGCCCCATACAGGTGTATGGGTTGTACCCCCCCTGATGGCGGCCCTGGTAACACCAGAAGCTCTTCAGGCATGATGGAAGTTGTAGCATTGCAACAACTGGAGAGCCACTTGAACCAATCAGATTTTAGACTGTGTAGCCCATTTTATGTTGGTGGGGGTCTGAATGTTGAGACTCCCACCAAACAAATGGGCTGCATACTGTAGTCTAATATGCCCGGGCCTATTTTTGATCCCAGTCCGGCCCTGGCAGTCAGTGACTGTAAACACCTTCCCCCCTCCCCCTTCTGTGCTGTGGTGTGGGCGGATGGCGGATACAGGTGAACAGGAGTAGGCCGAGGACAGGGGAGGGGTTTGAGGTTTTGTTTGAGGTTTGTGTTTGTTTGTTTGTTTGTGTGTGAGTGTGCGTATGTATAATGTGTGTGCAGTGGTGTAACAGGGGCCCCGTCTAGGTAGGGGCCCCTAGCAGTGGCATTGCTAGGGGGGCCTGCTGCTGCTTGAGATCCCCCATAAAGGCTGCATGATCCTGTGGGCGGTGATCAGATCAGTGGCTGCCTAGCAACATCTTGAGGGCCGCAGTTTGGAGACCACTGTGCAGTGGTCTCTAAATTGTGGCCCGCCAGATCTTGCAAAACTACTGTTTGCTGTCTGGGCATGCTGGGATTTGTAGTTTTGCAAGATCTGGAGGGCCACAACTCCCAGCAAACACAGACAGCAAACGGTTGTCTGGGCAAGCAGGGAGTTGTAGTTGTGTGCCTCCGGCTGTTGCAAACGTACAACAGCATGCCCTTTGGCTGTCAGGGCATGCTGAAAGTTGTAGTTTTGCCACAGCTGGAGGTCTGAGCCCCCCTCCTTGTAAATGTACAGGGTACATTCACACTGTCGGGTTTACAGTGAGTTTCCATTCACACTGTCGGGTTTACAGTAAGTTTCCTGATGCGATTTGGAGCAGTGGCAAATTTTCCGCCGCAGCTCAAACTTCCAGCGGGAAATCCCCGCCCATGTGAATGTACCCTAAAAACACAACACTACAGAAAATAAAGAGTAAAATACTACCTCTACACACTTACAGAGTTACCCCCCGTCTCGTACGGCACCGTTTCCGAAACAGAGCCTCCACCTGTTGCAAAACAACAACTCCCAGCATTGCCGGACAGCCATTGACTGTCCAGGCATGCAGGGAGTTTTGTAACAGCTGGAGGCACCCTCTTTGGGAAACACTGCCGTAGGGTATTTTGGTGGCGGATGCTTCCATCTGGGTCCTCCCCTATGTAAATCCCTAACTTAGGCCTCACATGCGCATGGCGCTCTCTCACACTGGAGCCCTGTCGTATTTCAAGAAAACAGTTTAGGGCCACATATGGGGTATTTCCGTATTCGGGAGAAATTGTGTTACAAATTTTGGAGGGCTTTTTCTTCTTTTACTCTTACACTAACATTGGGAGGCATTTTCTCCTATTACCCCTTGTAAAGATGAAAAATTTGGGGTAACACCAGCATTTTAGTGAAACAAATCTAATTTTTCATTTTCATATCCCACTTTAAAGAGAGTTTGTCAATCAACTGTGGGGTGTTAAGGCTCCCTGTACCCCTTATGTTCCTTGACGGGAGGAGTTTCCCAAATAGTGTGTTGTTGTTTTTTTGTTTTTTTTTAGCTGTTCTTTTTTGCTGTTCTGGCAACATGGGGACTTTCTAAATGTGGCATGCCCCCAAAAACCATTTCAGCAAAATTCTCTCTCCAAAATCCCATTGTTGCTCCTTCCCTTCTGAACCCTCTAGTGCATCCACAGACCACTTTACATTCACATATTAGGCATTTCCTTACTTGAGAGAAATTGGGTTACAAATTTTGGTGGACTTTTTCTCTTTTACCCCTTGTAAAAATGAAAATAAATAAATGGGGCTATAAGAACATGTTAGTGTAAAAATGGAGATTTTGAATTTTCTCCTCCACTTTGCTGCTATTCCTGGCCCTGCTCCCATCCCCTGCCACCCCTCCTGGTTCCCCCTCTTGCCCCCCAGTGCTGAGATACTGCTGGACGTGCCCCCAGCCCAGCAAGTGCCTCCTTCTTCAGTGCCCATGACCACGCTGGACTGGACTACTGTCCCCTTTTCACCTGCCTCCCCCTCTCTATCTGCTCTTGGAGACAGGCCCCCCTTGGGACTCCCCTGCTGCACTCCGGTGGCTCCCCCAAGCTGCAGAGAGCCATGCCCCAATGGCAGCAACCTGTGAGTTCCCATGGGGCTGAGCTTCTGCAAGACCCCTCGGCTTCCTCTGTCCCTTGTGGTCCTCCCTGTCCTTCAGCCGTCCACTCTGTCTGGGATGCGGGATTGGACTCTGACCTGCAATGTTCTGGGGTCCCAGCATCAATCCTGTTCCCCCCCTGACCTCAGTCTACTGATCTCTCAACTCCCCACTAAGCAGGACTTCAAATCTCTTCTTATGGAGGTTAAGGAGGCTTGCAGGGCCGAAATATCTGAACTCCGCAGGGACTTACAACATGTTACTGGAAGAGTGGATGACTTAGAGTCGGAGCACGACTCCACCAGGTCTTACATCGCCCAGCTACAAGCCACTGTATCTGCTCAATCTGAATTTCTGGGCGACCTGCATTCTCATGTGGAGGACTTGGATAACAGGGGGGAGGTGCAACAATATTAGAGTCCGGGGACTCTCTGAGACTACCCAGGCCGAGGACTTACACACCACATTGGAAGCTATCTTTAATGTAATTCTGGTCAAGCCCTCGTCCCACAGGATTAAGCTGGACTGCGCCCACATGGGCTCTCCGCCCTCACCCCTCGAATGGTCCCCCACGGCATGTAATTTGCTGTATCGCTGATTTTCAATTGAAAGAGTGGATTATGGGTAAGTCTCGCTCCCACCGGAACTTCGATTTTGATGGGCCCCCGATCCAGCTGTTTCAAGACCTTTCCTGGATTACTCTGCGCAAATGGAGAATGCAACAACCCCTCCTTGCTGTTCTGCGGGCGGTTCAGGTGCCGTATAGATGGTCCTTTCCATTTGCCCTTCAAGCTAGACGTGATGGACTCTCTGCTGTACTCCGGTCCTTTGCTGATCTTCCCGAATTCTGTGCCACTCTGGACCTTCCGGTCCCACAGCTGATGGACTGGGACTTGTCTCCCCCTCCACCCCCGGTGTGGCAACCGGTCCGTGGAAAACGCCACAGAGCTGGTCGACCCCGACCTGCTGTGAGAGCTCCTGCCTTCGGATCAGACCCTCCTTGAACCTTATCGGGACTTTAATGTTGGATCCTGGTATCCTTTCAGGGACTTCCTCATGCCGTTCTCCTTTATTGTTCACCGCCTGATATGTTGTCCTCTCTCTCCTGTAGTTTGATTACTTTTCTTTATTGCGGGTGGTTATGGTTTCTGGGTGTTACTTTGGCTTGGCCTCTGGGTGGGACCTCGGCTCTAATGAGCGACCTTCCTTGGTGTTCATTTCCACATCCCCCTCTGAGGCCGTGACAAAGTTAGTAATGTTACTGTTCTCTTTTTTTTGCTTGCCACATTGTATTTGCTTGGTGTCCCCTCTGTCCCCTTTGCTTGGTGTTGCCTGCTGCAGAGGGAACTGGTCTCTCTCATGGGTGACATCGTATACCTCCAGGAGACGCACTTTGACAAGACGGGTTCGTTTCACTTCCTTCAACATCTTTATCCTCAAGCTTTTTCGGCGTCTGCGGACAAGAAATTTGCGGGGGTAGCTATCCTAATCTCTAGGTCCTGCCCTTTCCAGGTTTCTTCTTATGTGGACCCACTGGGTAGATTTGTAATAGTTCATGGGACTCTGGGGGGGGGTAAGCAACTTTGCTACGCCTCTCTATGCTTTTATGCTCTATGGTGTGCGCGGCTGCCCTTTACGACCTCTGGCGGATTAATCACCCCTCTGACCGCTCTTTCTCTTTCTATTCTCACCCTCACAAGCTCCACTCCCATATAGACTACTTCTTTGGTAATCTCCCAATGATGCGCATGCTCTCTTCTGCTTCTTTGGAGCCTATTTCCTGGTCAGATCACAGCCCTCTCTTACTCTCTTTCTCACCTTTGACATCCACTACACGCGGCTGCCACTGGCGCCTTAATGACTCCTTACTTAAAACTCCCCCTTCCCGGGACTCGATTCGGGTGAACATACAAACTTACTTTGCTGAGAATGAGGGCTCTGTGTCCTCTCCAGCGACTCTATGGGAAGCCCACAAGGCGGTGATCCGTGGTCACTGTATTGCTCTCGGCTCCCGCCTGAAACGAAACGCCATGGCTCGCTCCCGGGAACTTAGGGCTCAGATCACTCACCTGGAGTCTCTTCTTCTGTCCTCTTCCTCCCTTTCGGTGCTGAGGCGCTTGGTCACGGCTCGATCCCAACTGAGTGACCTGGCCCTGCATAAAGTTGAGCGCCAGCTGTTATACGCTAAGCAACATTTCTATGAGAAAGGCAATAAAGCGCACACAATGCTGGTGCACCGCCTCCAGAATTGGGCTTCTGCTCAGGCTCCCTCAGCTCTGAGAGATCCTTCCGGTACATTGCAACATCATCCTGACTGTCTCTAAGCTTTTCTTTGACTACTACTCCAAGCTTTATTCTCTTCCCACTCAACTTCCCTCAGACCCTGGAGACCGAGCTACCGCTCTTGACTCCTTCCTCTCTCGGTGTAACCTGCCGACTCTTTCGACGGCTGACCGGGAGCTCTTGAATGCCTCAATCACCCTTGAAGAGCTTACTGAGGTTCTCAAGACTCTCCCGACAGGGCGTTCTCCTGGTCCCGATGGCTTTACCTACTTATACTATAAGGCATACTCCTCCCTACTTCTCCCTCGCCTGTTCTACCTTTTCAACTCCTTTCTGGGGGCGAGGGGATCCCGCAGACTTTCCTCCACTCGCTGATTACTCTGATTCCCAAGCCCGGTAAGGACCCTCATGACTGCTCGAGTTACCGGCCTATCACCCTTCTCAACTCTGATCTAAAGATATTCTCCAAGCTCCTAGCAAACCGCCTCTGTCGTTTTATGCCCTCTCTCATCCATAAGAACCAAGTGGGTTTTATCCCTTGTCGTCAGTGGGGTGATAACACGAGACGGGTGGTTGACCTTATTGATATTGTAAATCGGAGGTCAGAGGCAGCCTTGGTCTTGAGCCTGGACACCGAGAAGGCTTTTGACAGGCTTGGTTGGCGCTTCCTCTTTGCTACCCTTCAAAAATTTGGTATCGCTGGGAATTTTCTCCCAGCGCTGTGGGGTCTCTACTCCTACCCTACTGCTTCCCTTAAGCTCCCTCATTCTTCCTCTTCTACTTTTACCTTATGTAACGGCACTAGACAGGGGTGTCCGCTGTCCCCCCTGATCTTTGCTTTGTGCATAGAGCCGCTCGCCGCTCTGATCCGGGGTGATCCGGACATCTCAGGTGTCTCCCTTCATGACAGGGACTTCAAGATCTGCCTCTTTGCTTATGATATCCTGCTTACCCTCACTAATCCTCTCATCTCCATCCCATGGATTGCAAGATGAAAACAACATAGGTTTACTTCAGGGAGATCATGTCAAACAAATCTTATTGATTTTTTTGACTGGGTGACTAAAATAATAGATGGCGGAGGGGCAGTAGACATCGCATATCTGGATTTTAGTAAGGCTTTTGACACTGTCCCACATAGAAGACTTATCAATAAACTACAGTCATTGAGCTTGGACTCCAATATTGTTGAGTGGATTAGGCAGTGGCTGAGTAACAGACAACAGAGGGTTGTAGTCAATGGAGAATATTCAGAGCAAGGTCTTGTCACCAGTGGGATACCTCAGGGATCTGTACTGGGACCAATATTGTTTAATATCTTCATTAGCCATATTACAGAAGGTCTCGATGGTAAGGTATTTCATTTTGCTGATGACACAAAGATATGTAACAGGGTTGATGTTCCTGGAGGGATCCACCAAATGGAAAAGGATTTAGGCAAACTAGAAGAATGGTCAGAACTCTGGCAACTGAAATTTAATGTGGATAAGTGCAAGATAATGCACCTGGGGTGTAAAAACCCTCAGGCAGAATATAGATTATTTGACACAGCCCTGACCTCAGTATCTGAGGAGAGGGATTTAAGAGTAATTATTTCAGAAGACTTAAAGGTAGGAAGACAATGTAATAGAGCAGCAGGAAACGCTAGCAGAATGCTTGGATGTATAGGGAGAGGTATAAGCAGTAGAAAGAGAGAAGTGCTCATGTCACTGTACAGAACACTGGTGAGACCTCAATTGGAGTATTGTGTGCAGTACTGGAGGCCGTATCTCCAGAAGGATATAGATACTCTAGAGAGAGTTCAAAGAAGTGCTACTAAACTAGTACATAGATTGCAGGATAAAACGTACCAGGAAAGGTTAAAGGACCTTAACATGTATAGCTTGGAAGAAAGAAGAGACAGAGGGGATATGATAGAGACTTTTAAATACATAAAGGGAATCAACATGGTAAAGGAGGAGAGCATATTTAAAAGAAGAAAAACTACCACAAGAGGACATAGTTTTAAATTAGAGGGGCAAAGGTTTAAAAGTATTACTTTACTGAGAGAGTAGTGGATGCATGGAATAGCCTTCCTGCAGAAGTGGTCGCTGCAAATACAGTGAAGGAGTTTAAACATGCATGGGATAAGCATAAGGCTATCCTTCATATAAGATAGGGCCAGGGACTATTCATAGTATTCAGATTATTGGGCAGACCAGATGGGCCAAATGGTTCTTATCTGCAGACGCATTCTATGTCTCTATGTTTCTCTATACAAACTGCTATGCGCTTGGTTTCTGGCTATAAGGTTAATCTCTCCAAAACTGAAGCTTTACCCCTTAACCTATCCCCTGCACTGATCTCTCGGTTGCAAAGTAACTACTCCTTCCGTTGGTCCTCCGCTGCTATCACTTACTTAGGTGTCTGTTACGCCGAGCGCTCCGGGTCCCCGCTCCTCCCCGGAGCGCTCGCAACATTCTCGCAATTGCAGCGCCCCGGTCAGACCTGCTGACCGGGTGCGCTGCGATACCTCTCCCAGCCGGGATGCGATTCGCTATGCGGCAGGTGCCCGCTCGCGATGCGCATCCCGGCTCCCGTACCTGACTCGCTCTCCGTCGGTCTTGTCCCGGCGCGCGCGGCCCCGCTCCCTAGGGCGCGCGCGCCGGGTCTCTGCGATTTAAAGGGCCAGTGTGCCGCTGATTGGCGCCTGGTTCTAATTAGTGAATTCACCTGTGCACTTCCCTATATAACCTCACTTCCCCTTCCCTTCCTTGCCGGATCTTGTTGCCATCGTGCCAGTGAAAGCGTTTCCCAGTGTGTTCCTAGCCTGTGTTCCAGACCTCCTGCCGTTGCCCCTGACTACGATCCTTGCTGCCTGCCCCGACCTTCTGCTACGTCCGACCTTGCTCTTGTCTACTCCCTTGTACCGCGCCTATCTTCAGCAGTCAGAGAGGTTGAGCCGTTGCTAGTGGATACGACCTGGTTGCTACCGCCGCTGCAAGACCATCCCGCTTTGCGGCGGGCTCTGGTGAAAACCAGTAGCAGCTTAGAACCGGTCCACTAGCACGGTCCACGCCAATCCCTCTCTGGCACAGAGGATCCACCTCCTGCCAGCCGAATCGTGACAGTAGATCCGGCCATGGATCCCGCTGAAGTTTCACTGCCAGTTGTCGCCGACCTCACCACTGTGGTCGCCCAGCAGTCGCAACAGATAGCGCAACAAGGCCACCAGCTGTCTCAACTGACCGTGATGCTACAGCAACTAAAACCACAGCTTCAGCAATCATCTCCTCCGCCAGCTCCTGCACCTCCTCCGCAGCGAGTGGCCGCTTCCGGCCTACGACTTTCCATGCCAGATAAATTTGATGGGGACTCTAACTTTTGCCGTGGCTTTCTTTCACAATGTTCCCTGCACTTGGAGATGATGTCGGACCAGTTTCCTACTGAAAGGTCTAAGGTGGCTTTCGTAGTCAGCCTTCTGTCTGGGAAAGCTCTGTCATGGGCCACACCGCTCTGGGACCGCAATGACCCCGTCACTGCCTCTGTACACTCCTTCTTCTCGGAA
This sequence comes from Hyla sarda, assembly GCF_029499605.1. Classification (NCBI taxonomy): domain Eukaryota; kingdom Metazoa; phylum Chordata; class Amphibia; order Anura; family Hylidae; genus Hyla; species Hyla sarda. The sequence continues at coordinate 69,064,794 of NC_079194.1, read as the reverse complement.
ATTCGAAGTGTCTTTGAGGAACCTGCCCGAGCCTCCTCTGCTGAGACTGCCCTGCTGAACCTGGTCCAGGGTAATTCTTCCGTTGGCGAGTACGCCATCCAATTCCGTACTCTTGCTTCCGAATTATCCTGGAATAATGAGGCCCTCTGCGCGACCTTTAAAAAAGGCCTATCCAGCAACATTAAAGATGTTCTGGCCGCACGAGAAATTCCTGCTAACCTGCATGAACTCATTCATCTTGCCACTCGCATTGACATGCGTTTTTCCGAAAGGCGTCAGGAGCTCCGCCAGGATATGGACTTTGTTCGCACGAGGCGTTTTTTCTCCCTGGCTCCTCTCTCCTCTGGTCCTCTGCAATCCGTTCCTGTGCCTCCCGCCGTGGAGGCTATGCAAGTTGACCGGTCTCGCTTGACACCTCAAGAGAGGACACGATGCCGCATGGAGAATCTTTGCCTGTACTGTGCCGGTACCGAACACTTCCTGAAGGATTGTCCTATCCATCCTTCCCGCCTGGAAAGACGTACGCTGACTCCGCACAAAGGTGAGACAGTTCTAGATGTCAACTCTGCTTCTCCACGCCTTACTGTGCCTGTGCGGATATCTGCCTCTACCTTCTCCTTCTCTACTAAGGCCTTCTTGGATTCCGGATCTGCAGGAAATTTTATTTTGGCATCTCTCATCAACAGGTTCAACATCCCAGTGACCAGTCTCGCCAGACCCCTCTACATCAATTGTGTTAACAATGAAAGATTGGACTGTGCCGTGCGTTACCGCACGGAACCCCTCCTAATGTGCATCGGACCTCATCACGAAAAAATTGAGTTTTTGGTCCTCTCCAATTGCACTTCCGAAATTCTCCTTGGACTACCGTGGCTTCAACGCCATTCCCCAACCCTTGATTGGTCCACAGGAGAGATCAAGAGCTGGGGTACTTCTTGTTCCCAGTACTCCCTGCCGTGACCCTGTGGTTCCCCCTGTAACCGGTCTCCCTAAGGCTTATATGGACTATGCTGACGTATTTTGCAAAAAGCAAGCTGAGACTTTACCCCCTCACAGGCCTTTTGACTGTCCTATTGACCTCCTCCCGGGCACTACTCCACCCCGGGGCAGAATTTATCCTCTGTCCGCCCCAGAGACTCTTGCTATGTCTGAATACATCCAGGAAAATTTAAAAAAAAGGGTTTATCCGCAAATCCTCCTCTCCTGCCGGAGCTGGATTTTTCTTTGTGTCCAAAAAGGATGGCTCCCTACGTCCTTGCATTGATTACCGCGGACTTAATAAAATCACGGTAAAGAACCGCTACCCCCTACCTTTTATCTCTGAACTCTTTGATCGCCTTCAAGGTGCCCACATCTTTACCAAACTGGACTTAAGAGGTGCATATAATCTCATCCGCATCAGGGAGGGGGACGAATGGAAAACTGCATTTAACACCAGAGATGGACACTTTGAGTATCTGGTCATGCCCTTTGGCCTGTGCAACGCCCCTGCCGTCTTCCAAGACTTTGTTAATGAAATTTTTCGTGATCTCTTATATTCCTGTGTTGTTGTGTATCTGGACGATATTCTGATTTTTTCTGCCAACTTAGAAGAACATCGCCAGCATGTCCGCATGGTTCTTCAGAGACTTCGAGACAATCAACTTTATGCCAAAATGGAGAAATGTCTGTTTGAATGTCAATCTCTTCCTTTCCTAGGATACTTGGTCTCTGGCCAGGGACTACAAATGGACCCAGATAAACTCTCTGCCGTCTTAGATTGGCCACGCCCCTCCGGACTCCGTGCTATCCAACGTTTTTTGGGGTTCGCCAATTATTACAGACAATTCATTCCACATTTTTCCACTATTGTGGCTCCAATCGTGGCTTTAACCAAGAAGAATGCCAATCCTAAGTCCTGGTCTCCCCAAGCGGAAGACGCATTTAAACGGCTCAAGTCTGCCTTTTCTTCTGCTCCCGTGCTCTCCAGACCTGACCCATCTAAACCCTTCCTATTGGAGGTTGATGCCTCCTCAGTGGGAGCTGGAGCGGTCCTTCTACAAAAAAATTCTTCTGGGCATGCTGTTACTTGTGGTTTTTTTTCTAGGACCTTCTCTCCGGCGGAGAGGAACTACTCCATCGGGGATCGAGAACTACTGGCCATTAAATTGGCACTTGAGGAATGGAGGCATCTGCTGGAGGGATCAAAATTTCCAGTTATCATTTACACCGATCACAAGAATCTCTCCTATCTCCAGTCTGCCCAACGGCTGAATCCTCGCCAGGCCAGGTGGTCGTTGTTCTTTGCCCGTTTTAACTTTGAAATTCATTTTCGCCCTGCCGACAAGAACATTAGGGCCGATGCTCTCTCTCGTTCCTCGGATGCCTCGGAAGTAGAGGTCTTTCCGCAACACATCATTCCTCCTGACTGTCTGATCTCCACTTCTCCAGTCTCCATCAGGCAAACTCCTCCAGGGAAGACCTTCGTTTCTCCACGCCAACGTCTCGGGATTCTCAAATGGGGTCACTCCTCCCACCTCGCAGGCCATGCGGGCATCAAAAAGTCCTTGCAACTCATCTCTCGTTTCTATTGGTGGCCGACTCTGGAGACGGATGTTGTTGATTTTGTGCGGGCCTGTACTGTCTGTGCCCGGGATAAGACTCCTCGCCAGAAGCCTGCTGGTCTCCTTCATCCTCTGCCTGTCCCCGAACAGCCTTGGTCTCTGATTGGTATGGACTTTATTACAGACTTACCCCCATCCCGTGGCAACACTGTTGTTTGGGTGGTCGTTGATCGATTTTCCAAGATGGCACATTTTATTCCTCTTCCTGGTCTCCCTTCAGCGCCTCAGTTGGCAAAAAAATTTTTGTACACATTTTTCGTCTTCACGGTTTGCTCACACAGATCGTCTCGGATAGAGGCGTCCAATTCGTGTCTAAATTCTGGAGGGCCCTCTGTAAACAGCTCAAGATTAAATTAAACTTCTCTTCTTCTTATCATCCCCAATCCAATGGGCAAGTAGAAAGAATTAACCAGGTCCTGGGTGACTATTTACGGCATTTTGTTTCCTCCCGCCAGGATGACTGGGCAGATCTTCTACCATGGGCCGAATTTTCATACAACTTCAGAGTCTCCGAATCTTCTGCTAAGTCCCCATTTTTCGTGGTGTACGGCCGTCACCCTCTTCCCCCCCTCCCTACTCCCTTGCCCTCTGGTTTGCCCACTGTGGATGAAGTGACTCGTGATCTTTCCACCATATGGAAAGAGACCCAAAATTCTCTTTCACAGGCTTCATCCCGCATGAAAAGGTTTGCCGATAAGAAAAGAAGAACTCCCCCCATTTTTGCGCCCGGAGACAAGGTATGGCTCTCCGCTAAATATGTCCGCTTTCGTGTCCCCAGTTACAAACTGGGACCACGCTATCTTGGTCCTTTCAAAGTCTTGTGCCAGATTAATCCTGTCTCTTACAAACTCCTTCTTCCTCCTTCTCTCCGTATTCCCAATGCCTTCCATGTCTCTCTCCTTAAACCACTCATCATTAATCGCTTCTCTCCCAAATTTGTTTCTCCCACTCCTGTTTCCGGCTCTTCTGACGTTTTCTCCGTGAAGGAGATTCTGGCCTCCAAAACGGTCAGAGGAAAAAAAAATTTCCTGGTGGATTGGGAGGGCTGTGGTCCTGAAGAGAGATCCTGGGAACCTGAGGACAACATCCTAGACAAAAGTCTTGTCCTCAGGTTCTCAGGCTCCAAGAGGAGGGGGAGACCCAAGGGGGGGGGTACTGTTACGCCGAGCGCTCCGGGTCCCCGCTCCTCCCCGGAGCGCTCGCAACATTCTCGCAATTGCAGCGCCCCGGTCAGACCTGCTGACCGGGTGCGCTGCGATACCTCTCCCAGCCGGGATGCGATTCGCTATGCGGCAGGTGCCCGCTCGCGATGTGCATCCCGGCTCCCGTACCTGACTCGCTCTCCGTCGGTCTTGTCCCGGCACGCGCGGCCCCGCTCCCTAGGGCGCGCGCGCGCCGGGTCTCTGCGATTTAAAGGGCCAGTGTGCCGCTGATTGGCGCCTGGTTCTAATTAGTGAATTCACCTGTGCACTTCCCTATATAACCTCACTTCCCCTTCCCTTCCTTGCCGGATCTTGTTGCCATCGTGCCAGTGAAAGCGTTTCCCAGTGTGTTCCTAGCCTGTGTTCCAGACCTCCTGCCATTGCCCCTGACTACGATCCTTGCTGCCTGCCCCGACCTTCTGCTACGTCCGACCTTGCTCTTGTCTACTCCCTTGTACCGCGCCTATCTTCAGCAGTCAGAGAGGTTGAGCCGTTGCTAGTGGATACGACCTGGTTGCTACCGCCGCTGCAAGACCATCCCGCTTTGCGGCGGGCTCTGGTGAAAACCAGTAGCAGCTTAGAACCGGTCCACTAGCACGGTCCACGCCAATCCCTCTCTGGCACAGAGGATCCACCTCCTGCCAGCCGAATCGTGACAGTGTCTTTATCTCCTCCTGTAACTCTACCCTATACTCTGCTAACTACCCCTCTCTCTTTTGTGCGCTGCTCGCTTTAATGGATAAATGGAGGTCTCAGTATATCTCTTTTTTTTGGTCGCATTGTCGCTGTTAAGATGTCCATCCTTCCCAAGTTACTCTACTTTTTTGAAATGCGTTCCCATGTCGGTTATGCTTGCTGGTAGATCTCGTGGAGGGTTGGGTGTCCCGGATTTAACTAAATACTATTGGGCGGCTCATCTCTGCCATCTAGTGGCTTGGTCTACTTACCATGCCTATAGTAGGTGGATGGAGTTGGAAAAGCTCTGGTTGGCTCCAGTACATCCTAACTTGCTCCTGTGGACGGTCCCCCTTCCTATGCCAGATTGCCCTCTCTTGGGCCCCATGTCATTCTCTTGCTATGTCTGGACCTATTGCTTTCGGCGGTTTACCCTTCTTTCTTCTTTCTCTCCTTTGCAATCTTTCCTTTACCACCCTGACTTTCCTCCCGGGTTGACTTCAGATATGGTACAGGTATGGCCTCTTGTGGCATTTTCTGTTGGGCTTATGTGGTCAATCCCTGCTCTCGTTCCCTTCTCCCCTTTATCCAACTGACTTCCAGGTGGGACCTCCCTTCCTCGGAGGAGATGCACTACACACTGCTCTGCAACTTTCTCTTCTCTAAACGGAGATCCATGACTGTTTCTCTGCCTACTGGCTTTGAGTAGGGGTGGTCCTCTGACGAAGGAACTTCGCTCCAGTACCCCCCCCCCCCCCTCTCACCGCTATATGGGACACTGGGAGGAGGCTCTAAATGTCTCTATCACTCTTCCCCAATGGCAATGTGTTTGGGAACGGGCCTCTAAGGCCTCTATCTGTGCGGCATACAAAGAGACTCAATACAAAATGCTCATGGGATGGTACCACACTCCAGCCTTACTTAACAAGCTTAATCCAGCTATACCTCCTCAGTGCTGGCGTTGTGGAGTGGGTTTAGGTTCTACTTTCCATATCTTCTGGTCTTGCCCCCTGATAGTCCCCTTCTGGAATAAGGTACAGGGCTTGATCCACGCAATCTTTGGTCCTGTAGTTCCTCTTGATCCTCTGATCTTCCTACTCCACCTGTCCTCTAGGGCGCTGACTAAGAAACCCTTTAAACTCTTTTTGAATATTGTTCTCGCAGCCAAAACCCTCAAAGCTAAACACTGGAGGTGCACCCTGCCCCCATCAGAGGACGAGCTTGTGGCAAGGATTCGGGAGATTCGCTCTGTTGAATCTCTCACTGCTTCCTTGAACAATAACCTTCCACATTTTTTGTCTATCTGGGACCTGTGGGACAGATTTATTGATAGCCGTCCTCCATGACCTGTTTCCCCCTATTTTCCTTCAACTGACCCTTTCCTCCCTTCCCTCTCTCCCTCCTTCCTCCCCCCCCCTCTCTTCACCCTTCCCTTAGTGTATTCCCTTTCATTTGTCATGTGTTTTATGTTGTCAACTGGTTTTTCCCTTCGTCCCCCCCCCCCCTCCAGTCAACCCCTTTGTTGTCATGATTGCACTTTTGTCTTTGTTTTCTCTCAGTTTTTATTTGTTATCAGTTTTGGCTTTCTTGAGCTATTAGTATTTGCCCTTTTATTTACTGAAATTTGTGACGATGCGATTGCAGTGTGGGCTTTGTCCCTTGTCTATGATACATTTGTACTGTTTGTTACTTTTTAAAACTCTAATAAAAATTTACAGTTTAAAAAAAGAGTGACAGTGGTCAGATTTGCAAAAAAAAATGCTCTGGTCCTTCAGGTCAAAATGGGCTTGGTCCTCAAGGGGTTAAGAGCGCAGGGTATGCTGGCAATAGACGTGCGTGCCCCAGACAGGCACGTCTGTTACCAGGAAGGATGTCGTCAGTGCGGAGGCCCTGACTCTTTATAAGGGGAAGTGGCAGCCAAACCTGCTGTAAATGTTTAAGTTACTGGTTCGTGCAGCATGAGTTGTAGTTTTGGGTCACCAGCATAACCATAGGCTGTATCAGGGCATGCTGGGTGTTGTAGTTAGTAACTACAACTCCCAGCGTCCTTTGACACAATCTGTGGCTCTACAGCTGACTCAAATGTACAACTCCCAGCATGTTGCTCTATATAATAGTATCGGTTATGGTGCAACATGCTGGAAGTTGTAGTTTAAGCTCAGCTGCAGAGCCATAGGCTGTTTCAGGGCATGCTGGGGTGTTTCAGGGCATGCTGGGCATTGTAGTCAGTAACTACAACAATCGGCATTCCTTGACTCAGCCTATGGCTCTGCAGAAAGCCCAAAACTACAACTCACAGCATGTTGCACCATAACCTATACTAATGTACAGTGCAACATGCTGGGAGCTGTAGTTTTATTTAGGGAAGCTGCGCCACAGGAACAGAAGAAAACAAGAGGAAAGGTGCTCCTTGTGGAGTATCGCTTACAAGAAGGATACCTGGGAGGGGGAGTCACTGCTTACCAGAGATTGTTGTGCACCAGCATACACAACAATGGTGACAGCATATAAATAATGGTGAGCCCGTCTGGAACATCAGAATCGGAAATGGCTTTGTCAAAGCAGGAATTACGGCGCTGAACAAGGCATGAAGTCGTGAAAGTAGGTTGAACCAGCTTGAATTTTATTACCAACAATGCAACGCGTTTCGCTGCACATGTGCAGCGAAACGCTTTGCATTGTTGGTAATAAAATTCTAGCTGGTTCAACCTACTTTCACGACTTCATGCCTTGTTCAGCGCCGTAATTCCTGTCTTTACTAAGCCATTTCCGATTCTGATACAGGAACAGAAGAAGCAGAGTGCCACCAATATCACTGATCAAAACTGTATTATGGGCCAGCATTGTTCAGTGTTCACATCCACATGTGTTACGCCGAGCGCTCCGGGTCCCCGCTCCTCCCCGGAGCGCTCGCAACTTCCTCGCATTTGCGGCGCCCCGGTCAGACCGGGTGCGCTGCAATATCTCTCTCAGCCGGGATGCGATTCGCGATGCGGGAGGCGCCCGCTCGCGATGCGCATCCCGGCTCCCGTACCTGACTCGCTCCCCGTCGGTCTTGTCCCGGCGCGCGCGGCCCCGCTCCTTAGGGCGCGCGCGCGCCGGGTCTCTGCAATTTAAAGGGCCACTGCGCCACTGATTGGCGCAGCAGGCTTAATTAGTGTGTTCACCTGTGCACTCCCTATTTATACATCACTTCCCCTGCACTCCCTTGCCGGATCTTGTTGCCATTGTGCCAGTGAAAGCGTTTCCTTGTGTGTTCCTAGCCTGTGTCCCAGACCTCCTGCCGTTGCCCCTGACTACGATCCTTGCTGCCTGCCGTGACCTTATGCTACGTCCGACCTTGCTCTGGTCTACTCCCTTGTACCGCGCCTATCTTCAGCAGTCAGAGAGGTTGAGCCGTTGCTGGTGGATACGACCTGGTTGCTACCGCCGCTGCAAGACCATCCCGCTTTGCGGCGGGCTCTGGTGAATACCAGTAGCAACTTAGAACCGGTCCACCAACACGGTCCACGCCAATCCCTCTCTGGCACAGAGGATCCACCTCCAGCCAGCCGAATCGTGACAGTAGATCCGGCCATGGATCCCGCTGAAGTCCCACTGCCAGTTGTCGCCGACCTCACCACGGTGGTCGCCCAGCAGTCGCAACAGATAGCGCAACAAGGCCACCAGCTGTCTCAACTGACCGTGATGCTACAGCAGCTACTACCACAACTCCAGCAACAATCTCCTTCGCCAGCTCCTGCACCTCCTCCGCAGCGAGTGGCCGCTTCCGGCCTACGATTATCCTTGCCGGATAAATTTGATGGGGACTCTAAGTTTTGCCGTGGCTTTCTTTCACAATGTTCCCTGCACTTGGAGATGATGTCGGACCAGTTTCCTACTGAAAGGTCTAAGGTGGCTTTCGTAGTCAGCCTTCTGTCTGGGAAAGCCCTGTCATGGGCCACACCGCTCTGGGACCGCAATGACCCTGTCACTGCCTCTGTACACTCCTTCTTCACGAAGATTCGAAGTGTCTTTGAGGAACCTGCCCGAGCCTCTTCTGCTGAGACTGCCCTGCTGAACCTGGTCCAGGGTAATTCTTCTGTTGGCGAGTACGCCATCCAATTCTGTACTCTTGCCTCCGAATTATCCTGGAATAATGAGGCCCTCTGCGCGACCTTTAAAAAAGGCCTATCCAGCAACATTAAAGATGTGCTGGCCGCACGAGAAATTCCTGCTAACCTGCATGAACTTATTCATCTGGCCACCCGCATTGACATGCGTTTTTCCGAAAGGCGTCAGGAGCTCCGCCAGGATATGGACTTTGTTCGCACGAGGCGGTTTCTCTCCCCGGCTCCTCTCTCCTCTGGTCCTCTGCAATCCGTTCCTGTGCCTCCCGCCGTGGAGGCTATGCAAGTTGACCGGTCTCGCTTGACACCTCAAGAGAGGACACGACGCCGCATGGAGAATCTGTGCCTGTACTGTGCCAGTACCGAACACTTCTTGAAGGATTGTCCTATCCGTCCTCCCCGCCTGGAAAGACGTACGCTGACTCCGCACAAAGGTGAGACAGTTCTTGATGTCTACTCTGCTTCTCCACGCCTTACTGTGCCCGTGCGGATATCTGCCTCTACCTTCTCCTTCTCTACTATGGCCTTCTTGGATTCCGGATCTGCAGGAAATTTTATTTTGGCCTCTCTCATCAACAGGTTCAACATCCCGGTGACCAGTCTCGCCAGACCCCTCTACATCAATTCTGTTAACAATGAAAGATTGGACTGTACCGTGCGTTACCGCACGGAACCTCTCCTAATGTGCATCGGACCTCATCACGAAAAAATTGAATTTTTGGTCCTCTCCAACTGCACTTCTGAAATTCTTCTTGGATTACCGTGGCTTCAACGCCATTCCCCAACCCTTGATTGGTCCACAGGAGAAATCAAGAACTGGGGTACTTCTTGTCTCAAGGACTGTCTTAAACCGGTTCCCAGTACTCCCTGCCGTGACCCTGTGGTTCCCCCTGTATCCGGTCTTCCTAAGGCTTATATGGACTATGCTGACGTCTTTTGCAAGAAGCAAGCTGAGACTTTACCCCCTCACAGGCCTTATGACTGTCCTATTGACCTCCTCCCGGGTACTACTCCACCCCGGGGCAGAATCTATCCTCTGTCTGCTCCAGAGACTCTTGCCATGTCAGAGTACATCCAGGAAAATTTAAAAAAAGGGGTTTATCCGAAAAATCCTCCTCTCCTGCCGGAGCTGGATTTTTTTTTTGTGTCCAAAAAAGATGGCTCCCTACGCCCTTGCATTGACTACCGCGGACTTAATAAAATCACGGTAAAAAAACGCTACCCCTTACCTCTTATCTCGGAACTCTTTGATCGCCTACAAGGTGCCCACATCTTTACCAAATTGGACTTAAGGGGGGCTTATAATCTCGTCCGCATCAGGGAGGGGGACGAATGGAAGACTGCATTTAACACCAGAGATGGACACTTTGAGTATCTGGTCATGCCCTTTGGCCTGTGCAACGCCCCTGCCGTCTTCCAAGACTTTGTTAATGAAATTTTTCGGGATCTCTTATATTCCTGTGTTGTGGTTTATCTGGACGATTTTCTGATTTTTTCTGCCAACTTAGAAGAACACCGCCAGCATGTCCGCATGGTTCTTCAGAGACTTTGGGACAATCAACTTTATGCCAAAATGGAAAAATGTCTCTTTGAATGTCAATCTCTTCCTTTCCTAGGATACTTGGTCTCTGGCCAGGGACTACAAATGGACCCAGATAAACTCTCTGCCGTCTTAGATTGGCCACGCCCCTCCGGACTCCGTGCTATCCAACGTTTTTTGGGGTTTGCCAATTATTACAGACAATTTATTCCACACTTTTCCACTATTGTGGCTCCTATCGTGGCTTTAACCAAGAAAAATGCCAATCCCAAGTCCTGGTCTCCACAAGCGGAAGACGCATTTAAACATCTCAAGTCTGCCTTTTCTTCTGCTCCCGTGCTCTCCAGACCTGACCCATCTAAACCCTTCCTATTGGAGGTAGATGCCTCCTCAGTGGGAGCTGGAGCTGTCCTTCTACAAAAAAATTCTTCCGGGCATGCTGTTACTTGTGGGTTTTTTTCTAGGACCTTCTCTCCAGCGGAGAGAAATTACTCCATCGGGGATCGAGAACTACTGGCAATTAAATTGGCGCTTGAGGAATGGAGGCATCTGCTGGAAGGATCAAAATTTCCAGTTATCATATACACTGATCACAAGAATCTCTCCTATCTCCAGTCTGCCCAACGACTGAACCCTCGCCAGGCCAGGTGGTCGTTGTTCTTTGCCCGTTTTAACTTTGAAATTCATTTTCGCCCTGCCGACAAGAACATTAGGGCCGATGCTCTCTCTCGTTCCTCGGATGCCTCGGAAGTAGAGGTCTTTCCGCAACACATCATTCCTCCTGACTGTCTGATCTCCACTTCTCCAGTCTCCATCAGGCAAACTCCTCCAGGGAAGACCTTCGTTTCTCCACGCCAGCGTCTCGGGATTCTCAGATGGGGACACTCCTCCCACCTCGCAGGCCATGCGGGCATCAAAAAATCCTTGCAACTCATCTCTCGTTTTTATTGGTGGCCGACTCTGGAGACGGATGTTGTTGATTTTGTGCGGGCCTGTACTGTCTGTGCCCGGGATAAGACTCCTCGCCAGAAGCCTGCTGGTCTCCTTCATCCTCTGCCTGTCCCGAACAGCCTTGGTCACAGATTGGTATGGACTTTATTACAGACTTGCCCTCATCCCGTGGCAACACAGTTGTTTGGGTGGTCGTTGATCGATTTTCCAAGATGGCACATTTTATTCCTCTTCCTGGTCTTCCTTCAGCGCCTCAGTTGGCAAAGCAATTTTTTGTACACATTTTTCGCCTTCACGGATTGCCCACGCATATCGTCTCGGATAGAGGCGTCCAATTCGTGTCTAAATTCTGGAGGGCCCTCTGTAAACAGCTCAAGATTAAATTAAACTTCTCTTCTTCTTATCATCCCCAATCCAATGGGCAAGTAGAAAGAATTAATCAGGTCCTGGGTGACTATTTACGGCATTTTGTTTCCTCCCGCCAGGATGACTGGGCAGATCTTCTACCATGGGCCGAATTCTCATACAACTTCAGAGTCTCCGAATCTTCTGCTAAGTCCCCATTTTTCGTGGTGTACGGCCGTCACCCTCTTCCCCCCCTCCCTACTCCCTTGCCCTCTGGTTTGCCCGCTGTGAATGAAGTGACTCGTGATCTTTCCACCATATGGAAAGAGACCCAAAATTCTCTTTTACAGGCTTCATCCCGGATGAAAAGATTTGCCGATAAGAAAAGAAGAACTCCCCCCATTTTTGCTCCCGGAGACAAGGTATGGCTCTCCGCTAAATATGTCCGCTTTCGTGTCCCCAGTTACAAACTGGGACCACGCTATCTTGGTCCTTTCAAAGTCTTGTGGCAGATCAACCCTGTCTCTTACAAACTCCTTCTTCCTCCCTCTCTTCGTATTCCCAATGCCTTCCATGTCTCTCTCCTTAAACCTCTCATCATTAACCGCTTCTCTCCCAAACTTGTTTCTCCCACTCCTGTATCCGGTTCTTCTGACGTCTTCTCCGTGAAGGAGATTCTGGCCTCCAAGACGGTCAGAGGAAAAAAATTTTTTGGGGTGGATTGGGAAGGCTGTGGTCCAGAAGAGAGATCCTGGGAACCTGAGGACAACATCCTAGACAAAAGTCTTATTCTCAGGTTCTCAGGCTCCAAGAAGAGGGGGAGACCCAAGGGGGGGGGTACTGTTACGCTGAGCGCTCCGGGTCCCCGCTCCTCCCCGGAGCGCTCGCAATTTCCTCGCATTTGCGGCGCCCCGGTCAGACCTGCTGACCGGGTGAGCTGCAATATCTCTCTCAGCCGGGATGCGATTCGCGATGCGGGAGGCGCCCGCTCGCGATGCGCATCCCGGCTCCCGTACCTGACTCGCTCCCCGTCGGTCTTGTCCCGGCACGCGCGGCCCCGCTCCTTAGGGCGCGTGCGCGCCGGGTCTCTGCAATTTAAAGGGCCACTGCGCCACTGATTGGCGCAGCAGGCTTAATTAGTGTGTTCACCTGTGCACTCCCTATTTATACATCACTTCCCCTGCACTCCCTTGCCGGATCTTGTTGCCATTGTGCCAGTGAAAGCGTTTCCTTGTGTGTTCCTAGCCTGTGTCCCAGACCTCCTGCCGTTGCCCCTGACTACGATCCTTGCTGCCTGCCCTGACCTTCTGCTACGTCCGACCTTGCTCTTGTCTACTCCCTTGTACCGCGCCTATCTTCAGCAGTCAGAGAGGTTGAGCCGTTGCTGGTGGATACGACCTGGTTGCTACCGCCGCTGCAAGACCATCCCGCTTTGCGGCGGGCTCTGGTGAATACCAGTAGCAACTTAGAACCGGTCCACCAACACGGTCCACGCCAATCCCTCTCTGGCACAGAGGATCCACCTCCAGCCAGCCGAATCGTGACAACATGTAATGGTCTCCTATTGGGGTGAAAAAATAGTGAATAAAATATATTTTAAAAAGTTAATAAATGTGAATAAGCTCTTTCCCGAATAAAAGTTTGAATTACCCCCCTTTTCCAATTTTTCAAATAAAATAATGTAAACAAAAATATAAACAAGTAGTATCCCTGCATGCAGAAAAGTCCCTTAAGGACCAGGCCAATTTTCATTGTTGCACTTTCGTTTTTCCTCCTTGCCCTTTAATAGCCATAACTCTTATTTTTTTATCTACACACCCATATAATGGCTTATTTTTTGCAAAACCAATTTCTTTATTCATTTTTCCATAACATATGCTCCAAAATAGGGAAAATATATATATGTTTTTTACGACATTCATTTTTACAAGATTAACCATGCGGTCAAACTAACATGATCTCTTGACACTAGTTTGGCGCCATTAACCCCTTGGGGACAGAGTCCATTATGACCCTAAGGACGGGAGAATTTACTTATAAATTTGATTCTGAGATTGTTTTTCATGACATATTCTACTTTATGTTAGTGTTAAATTTTCATCAATACTTGCATAATTTCTTGGTGATAAATTCCAAAATTTTAGGAAAGATTTACATTTTTCTAACTTTGAAGCATTCTGCTTGTAAGGAAAAGGGACAATAAATTACATATTGATTCACATACACAATATGTTAACTTTATGTTGACATCATAAAGTTAACATGTTTTTACTTTTCAAAGTATAGCAGCAACTTTCCAATTTTTACGAAAATTTCAAAATCAGAATTTTTCAGGGACTAGTTAAATTTGTGAATATGAGGGTCTTTATATTGGAAATCCCCTATAATGGACCCCATGGTGAAAACTGCACCCCTCAAAGTATTCAAAATGACATTCAAAATGTTCCTTAACCCTTTAGGTGTTTCACAGGAATAGCAGCAAAATGGAGGAGAAAATTCAAAATCTAAATTTTTTACACTAACATGTTATTTTAGCCCCATTTTTTCATTTTTACAGGGGTAAAAGGTAAAAAAGGCCCCCCAAAACGTGTAATTCATTTTCTCTCGAGTAAGGAAATACCTCATATGTGGATGTAAAGTGATCTGCGAGTGCACTAGAGGGCTTTTGGAAAGCGAGTTTTGCAGAAATAGTTTTTGGGGAGCATGTCGCATTTGGGAAGCCCCCATGATGCCAGAACCGTAAAGAAAAAAAACACATGGCATACTATTTTGGAAACTACACCCCTCAAGGAACGTAACAAGGGGTATAGTGAGCCTTAACACCCCACAGGTGACTGACAAATTTTTGTTAAATTGGGACGTAAAAAGTAAAAAAAAAAAAAAAAAAATCAATAAAATGCTGGTGTTAGCCAAAATTTTTCATTTTCACAAGGGGTAACAGGAGAAAAAAGCCTCCAAAAATTTGCAACCCCATTTCTTCTGAGTATAGTAATACCTCGTATGTGGATAAAAAGTTCTCTGTGGGCGAACTACAATGCTCAGAAGAGGAGGAGCGCCATTGGGCTTTTGGAGAGAGAATTTGTTTGGAATAGAAGTCGGGGGCCATGTGCATTTACAAAGCCCCCCGTGGTGCCAGAATAGTGGACCCCCCCACACCTCTCATGGAATGTAAGAAGGGGTGCAGTGAGCATTTACACCCCACTGGCGTTTGACAGATCTCTGGAACAGTGGGCTGTGCAAATTAAAAATTGTATTTTTCATTTTTACGGAAAACTGTTCCAAAAATCTGTCAGACACCTGTGGGGTGTAAATACTCACTGCACCCCTTATTCAATTCTGTGAAGGGTGTAGTTTCCAAAATGGGGTCACATGTGGGGGGGGGGGGTCCACTGTTCTGGCACCATGGGGGCTTTGTAAACACACATGGCCTTCAATTCCAACCAAATTCTCTCTTCAAAAGCCCAATGGCGCTCCTTCTCTTCTAAGCATTGTAGTTCACCCACAGAGCACTTTACATCCAGATATGGGGTATTTCCATACTCAGAAGAAATGGGGCTACAAATTTTTGGAGGCTTTTTTCTTATTACCCCTTGTGAAAATGAAAAATATGGGGTAAAACCAGCATTTCAGGGAAAAAAACAAACAAATTTTTAATTTACAAGTCCAACAAAAGTTCATCCAAGACCTGTGGGTTGTCAAGGCTCACTATACCCCTTGATACGTTCCTTGAGGGCTGTAGTTTCCAAAAAAAATCTTTGCGTTCATGTCAGAACTGCTGTAACTATCAGCCACCTCTGTGCAAATCACCAATTTAGGCCTCAAATTTACATGGCGCTCTCTCAATCCTGAGCCATGTTGTGCGTCCACAGAGCATTTTACGTCCACATATGGGGTATTTCTTTACTCGGAAGAAATTGTGGTACAAATTTTGTGGGTCTTTTTCTCCTTTTATTTCTTGTGAAAATGAAAAGTATGGGGCAACACCAGTAGGTTAGTGTAAAAATTTTTTTACACTAACATGCTGGTGTAGTCCCTAACTTTTCCTTTTCATAAGGGGTAAAAGTAGAAAAATTCCCCCAAAATTTGTAACACAATTTCTCCCGAGTACGGAAATACCCCATATGTAGATGCAAGGATGCAATTAACGCCGAAAATTTACCACCAAAATAAAGTAGAATATGTCACGAAAAAACTATCTCAGAATCAGAATATTCGGTAAAAGCGTTTTCACGTTATTAATTCGTAAAGTGACGGTGGTCATAATTGCGAAAAAGGGCTCAGTCCTTAAGGTGAAAAAGGGCTGCGTCCTTAAGGGGTTAAAGGGTAGCTCCCACTATCCTATTTTTTTTTTCTGTCCCTGCCTATTTCACATTTATCCCTAACCCCCGCCCTGCTTTTAATTTTTCTTTTTACTATATAAAAAAAAAAAAACTTACCCCGCATCCTGTTCCCTCCGTCACAACCCCCCCCCCCGCCCCGCATACCCCGTTCCCTCCGTCACAAACTCTCCCCCTCCCCACCCCACATACCATGTTCCCTCCGTTCTGATACTTACTGATACTGCAGAGTCCAGTAGCGGGCGTGCAGGGGCAGCGGCGGCGAAGACATGTGCGGGAAGAGTGGCCTCCCAGCCAGTGGCCGGGGAGCCAATGCGCTCGATTGATTGACAGGCAGGGAGCGAGCGCAGTGTAAAGGAATTAGGACCGATTGCCCGGCCTCAATCAGTCCGAATTCAGGTGTGACGTGACACCGTGCTGCAGCCGGCCACTAGGAGGGAGACCCCTAGTCGCCGGTTTTCAAACGAAAAATTCACCCATAAAATGAAAAAATAAATAATGAAAATATATTACAGATATGTTGTAGTACATAAGTACTACAACATATAAAAAAATAAAGGTGGTGACAGTGCCCTTTAAAAAAAAAAAAAAAAAAAAAATGCTCTTCATACGTCCATAGAAAATGCCTATGGGTGGTGCATATCAGTATGGGTGGGACAATTTGGTATGGGTGGGGTACATTCACATGGGTGTGGCATTCCTTGTGGGGGAGGAGCTCATGCGCCTCCTCAGTAGGTCTCGCATGGGGGGCCCCGAAATGAATTGTTACCCAATGTGTGTAAATGTATATTAGGGCAATGTGTGTGTTATAACATGCTATCCGGAATCTCAGGTAATAAAAAGAGAATGGCAGTAGGTTGCTCATTTAATTAGAACACTTTTTTAGGAAACAAAATTTAAAATATTGGACACATATATAGGCCCTGATGACAAAGTTATGCTATTTTTTATGAGACAGATATAGACTTGTTGCACATTGTGAATTAGTAACCACTGCAAAGTAAGCAAAAAAATTACATAAAGTGTGCATAAGGTAGGTAATAAAAATAGGATTCCCATTTAGAGACATCAAAAGTCACACACTTTTTGCACAATCGAGCACATGCAAAAAAGTTAGCAAAATTTATAGAGCAAAAAAGCCCTATATTTCTTCATAAGTTCCCTACCTGATTTTGGTATGATTGGCCGACCACTTAAAGCGATTTTCCATGTTTTAAAAAATAACAAAAGAGCCCTAATTATGTTAAAATAATTATACATGTATGACTAAGGGGGCAGCTAACACACCTGAATCGCGTTACTTTATGTCTCCTGTCTTTGGCTTTTAAACAATAAATGTACTTTTTGCCTGAGACCTGCGCTGGACAATCTTGCACTTCTTACTGGTGATTTTCACATCCAGATACAAGCCCCGAGAGATACTACTAGCCTGGAAGTGAGCGAAATGATATCTTACGTATTCTCTTAACTGGGTCTACTCCAATATAGAAAAAGACAATAGACTCCGATGCAGCGCACATGTATTTGTCTATACATCTAATCATATATTTCATATGTAAGAATCTTTGTAAGAAGTTTTAAGTGCATTCCCAGGAACCTGAACCTGACGTATGATGAAGCTTCAGACAACAGCACGTGCAGAGATGACACCAGACTGAGCCAATGTCCCAGATGTTCGAGGACTCCTATCCATCATGTGGTCACACAGTTTGGATTGGTAAAAAACGTATGAAAATATACACCTATGGATCCTTAGTGAGGAGAACCCAGGTCCCCTGCCCAGAGATAACTGGACCGCTCATAGTTTTATTTATACATAATTGAGAATGAAACTGAAAAGCACAAAATGAAACACATTGACCACCATGCTATTGGTTGGATCAATACATCACTGGTGGGACTCCAAAATATCTATGGGTCTCAATGGCTCGTAACACGAACACAATTCTTTACTGCAAATGAAATGAAGGGTCATATTTAGTACATGGAAATTTATAACATGTTGGAAATTCTCCATGTGCAATATCATATGATACCAGGAACTTTTTATTGTCCCTTTGTATAGTCCTATATTCACCCAAGTGATGTTCTGGAGATGCTCTGACGGAGTCCTCTAGTCAGCAGAATGTGGTCCTTGTGAATGTGGTCCTTGCTTTTAACTTTAAAGGGGTATTCCGGGCAAAAACATCTTATCCCCTATCGAAAGGATAGGGGATAAGATGTCTGATTGCGGGGGGCCCGCTGCTGGGACCTCCTGTGATCTCCCTGCAGCAGCCCACATTCTATGCGTAGCTGCGTCTGAAGTTTCGGAAACCTCTGGGCTTCCGAAACAGGGACGTGATGTCACGCCACTCCCCCTCCATTCATGCCTAAGGGAGGGGGCGAGGACCCTTTGGCCACAAAAAAAAATGTAGTTGTCTCTGATGCCTTGAATTCCAACTGTGTTTTTATTTAATGTAAAAAGGGGAGGCAGTCCTGCTAGGCTAGGTCAGAGTAAAATATATAAGGTCAAAAATTAGAAGGAAGAGAGAGAGAAAAAAGAAAACGTGTCTAAAATAGCATAAAATGATAATATTTATTTAGAAAATTATGTGAGGTCTGCGGCAGGGCCCTTGTCGCAGACTGGTCACTAGATAAAATGTTTACAATGGTATAAAATACTAAAAATATAAAATATACACAGTGGTATTGCACTTCACTAATTGGACAATGAGACAATGAAAGTGGGGCAATGGGACAGTGCAAACTGTATCTGTTTAGTTATACTGTAAAGTCATATTATAGGAGCCGGGATTAATCCAGATGAAAGTGCATAGCAAAAAAGTTGATAATCCAATAAGGCAAATTTTCGGTAGCTCAGGAGCCTCCCAGATTGGGGCCCACTATAAACGTTTTTAGGTGCAGAGATACAGGCGATGCCCCCTCTACCCTGACGGCACGGGGACTGAATGCAAGAGAGCAATCGCTATACAGTTCAGGCACTTAGTGCCTCTTACCGGCTACAGTGTGCACAGTCAGGTGAGTGCAGCTGTGCTTGCGATCCGGATGCACGTCCCTCTGTCCCGGCGGCAGGGGAGAAATGTAGGAGGGGTGATATGATCCGGTGCTGGGGGTCGGAGATGATGGCTGGGAAGCAGCGTGTGGCAGCGCTGTGAAGCCTAGTGGTCGTAGCAGCATATGGCAGCGCTGGAGGTATCCTCTCTACCCTGCGGGGAGCAAGTGAGAGAGTAGGTGAGGACCGGCAATGCGGTAACGATTGTCTCAGATGATGTGCAGGGTTGTCTTAACACAGACGCGTTTCGGGGTGCTGCGTCCCCTTTTTCAATGGTGGAGGTTCAGGAAGACTGTATGGGTCATGGCTGAAAATTTCAGTCTTTTATAACCCATTTTGTGGGCGTCGTCCTTGTGTAATACAAAGGCTGGATACGGGTTTTGGAAGGGAAGTGTCAGGGTTTACAGTTAGCTTCAATAAAGTTTTTGGACACGTTCAAAAAAAAATTATAAAAAACATGGAAAAAGAATAGAATACAGAGAAAACAGAATTGCATAGAGGAATAAAAGAAAAAGAAAAATAGGGATACATATGATACAGTGTGTAATGAGAGTAGTGTTATGTTTCTAATTGGATAGATATTAAAAGGCAGTCTTTTACGTTCTTTAATTTTGGTTGCTATGCATTATGTTCGTGATTTTTGGTTGCTATGCCAAATTGGCACCTCCTTCTACAAGACAAAATAATCCGCCCTCTTCTCCCCACCACACCTCCCATCGTCTTTACAAGAGCACCCAATTTGAGCATACAAGTGGCTCCCACTGTACGTAACACCAAAGAAAGGAAACCAGACACATGGTTGACCACCGGCAGTTTTCATAGATGTGGCACCTGTTCAGGTTGCAAAAACACCACATTTCCAAAGAAAACAGAAAAAGTAACCTCTATCTCAAATAACTTTCAGTGGTCCATTAAACAATTCCTAACATGCAATTCCACGGGTGTTATCTACATCATTACATGCAGCTGCCAAAAACAGTACATCGGCAGGACCAAACGTTCCCTTAAAACACGTATAGCCGAACATATATAACATTAAAAAAAGCTCCGACAAACACCCGCTATCGGCCCATTTCCTCAAATACCACAATTCAGACCCATCAGAATTCACTTTTGCTGCTATTCAGACAGTAAAAAGAAATTGGAGAGGCGGCAATTTTATTATACAAATATCAAAAGCCGAAGCACGAAAAATGTATGAGTTTGGCAGCCTCAAACCCAAAGGCTTGAATGCAGAACTAGAATTATTCGGCTTTTATAAACATACCCCCCCTAACTATTCATTTCCCAGTCCTTTCCCTCCCCCTCCCCCCCTATATATGAAAATTCTTTATTTTTATTTAATTATAAGTAGGGTGCGAATTTTTATAGGTATAAATTATTACACTATTATATACATATTTTATTGTAAATAAACACCATATGAACATATAAATCTACTTAATCTATTCTATCGGCTCTGTTCGATCACACCCCGTCCCTTTCCTTCACCACATCATATTTATACCCACATCTATTTTATCCTTCACTGTATCATATTCATACCCCCATTTTACATATAGCAATATTCATATACGCTCTAAATAAATTCTCTATATTTTTATCACCATCTCCCAACCTGTTTTATACCAGTTTTTTTTATCACCTCTGGTTTGTTCCTAACATTTTAATCCCCCCCCCCCTTTTTATTATCATTATATATTAAATATTAGCCCTATTGGCTAGTCTCTAAATCTGCACACACAGTGCTCAAACATATGACATCACTTTTTATCACTGGATATTCGAAATACGAGTATCCAGTCAAATCATTTTTGACCAGGCAAACCTTTTCAGATCCATTTTCCCATACCTTTCACATAAACAGCATCATTACCATTTTTTGCAGCTCACGTCATCTAAATTTTATTCATTATTCACTCAAATAACATTTATAAAAATATGCATCATAAATAAATTTGTCATTTATACTTACTGTATCCGTACTTTTCTCTCCCCTTCCCTTTGCATGTCAGAATACTCTAAAATGTATCTTTAAAGCACTACATCCGTTACTCAAATTCACGAACATAATGCATAGCAACCAAAATTCACGAACATAATGCATAGCAACCAAAATTCACGAACATAATGCATAGCAACCAAAATTAAAGAACGTAAAAGACTGCCTTTTAATATCTATCCAATTAGAAACATAACACTACTCTCATTACACACAGTATCATATGTATTCCTATTTTTTTTTCTTAAGTCTTTTTCTTTTATTCCTCTATGCAATTCTGTTTTCTCTGTATTCTATTCTTTTTCCATGTTTTTTATAATTTTTTTTTGAACGTGTCCAAAAACTTTATTGAAGCTAACTGTAAACCCTGACACTTCCCTTCCAAAATCCGCATCCAGCCTTTGTATTACACAAGGACGACACCCACAAAATGGGTTATAAAAGACTGAAATTTTCAGCCATGACCCATACAGTCTTCCTGAACCTCCACCATTGAAAAAGGGGACGTCGCTCTACGAAACGCGTCTGGTGTTAAGACAACCCTGCACATCATCTGAGACAATCGTTACCGCATTGCCGGTCCTCACCTACTCTCTCACCTGCTCCCCGTGCCGCTGGGGTAGAGAGGATACCTCCAGCGCTGCCATACGCTGCTAAGACCGCTAAGCTTCACAGCGCTGCCACACGCTGCTTCCCAGCCATCATCTCCGACCCCCAGCACCGGATCATATCACCCCTCCTACATTTCTCCCGTGCCGCCGGGACAGAGGGACATGTATCCGGATCGCAAGCACAGCTGCACTCACCTGACTGTGCACACTGTAGCCGGTAAGAGGCACTAAGTGCCTGAACTGTATAGCGATTGCCCTCTTGCATTCAGTCCCCGTGCCGTCGGGGTAGAGGGGGCATCGCCTGTATCTCTGCACCTAAAAATGTTTATAGTGGGCCCCAATCTGGGAGGCTCCAGAGCTACCGAAAATTTGCCTTATTGGATTATCAACTTTTTTGCCATGCACTTTCATCTGGATTAATCCCGGCTCCTATAATATGACTTTACAGTATAACTAAACAGATACAGTTTGCACTGTCCCATTGCCCCACTTTCATTGTCTCATTGTCCAATTGGTGAAGTGCAATACCACTGTGTATATTTTATATTTTTAGCATTTTATACCATTGTAACCATTTTACCTAGTGACCAGTCTGCGACAAGGACCCTGCCGCAGACCTCACATAATTTTTCCAAATAAATGTTATCATTTTATGCTATTTTAGACACGTTTTCTTTTTTCTCTCTCTCTTCCTTCTAATTTTTGACCTTTTATCTTTTACTCTGACCTAGCCTAGCAGGACTGCCTCCCCTTTTTACACTATTAGTACTCTTTCTTGGCACATGGGTAAGTGCAACGCAGTATCCTCGGTATAGGTTTTCTCTTTTTACGTTGAGCTCCCACATTTTTTATATGTGTTTTTATTTAATTATTACAAAATAGGGTGTGAACGCTGTGCTCGGGGTGTGCCAACAAGCTTCATAATGAAACCCCCTGTGCCTGATTCACGGCTGATTAGCCTCATATTTAGGGTTGCCACCTGGCCGGTATTTTACTGGCACAGTCGGTATTTTGGCCGCACTGCCAGTAATTTTATATTAATGCAATAGTCGGTATTTATCCAACCAATCCTCCAACTCCCAGGATGTTGCACCATATCCTATACTAGTGTTTCCCAAGCAGAGTGCCTCCAGCTGTTGCAAAATTACAACTCCCAGGATGCCCGGAAAGCATGTCCGGGCATGCTGGGAGTTGTAGTTTTGCAACAGCGGGAGGCACCCCTGGTTGGGAAACACTAGTATAGGATATGGTGCAACATCCTGGGAGTTGGAGGATTACTATATAGTCCACCATTCTGGGAGTTGTAGTTTTCATCTGGTACAGCTGCTGAGCCACAGGCTGTATCAGGGCATGCTGGGAGTTGTAGTTAGTAACTAACTACCACTCCAGAATTTAAAATGGAGCCCTCATACAGGCCCATATAAGGAGAAATAAAAGTTATAGGGGTCAGAATAGGACAACATTTCCCCCACATATGTGTATCCTGTCATGTCACACATATATAATTAATTATGCAAATTAGCATGGCCGGTATTTTTTATTTTTTTTTGCAAGAAAGGTGGCGACCCTACTCCTATTCAACCCCCGAGCCCAGCATTCACACCACTTTTTGCAAGACTATTACATTAACCCTCGGCAAGATAGTCAAAACATTGTTGGAATCAGGGAACCTTCGGCTAGAAATAAGGAACCTGTCAGGTGTGTCACATTGCTCATGTTTCTTCCCGACCTGCTGGACTTGATTGACAGGTCTTTAACTATTCGTGTAGAGGAAAAGACCTGTCAATGAACCACTGTGTGTCAGGAGAATCAAGGGAAAAGGATGTTCAAGAAAATGATGGGCAAACCCTGGTGAATTTCTGGGCAACCTCTGACAGATAAGTACCTGGAAAAATACACTGCCCATCTAAATGATGATCCACCTGCGGCCTCATATCTGCAGTCTCCACATGAACCACCAACACCAACCTAAAGGCTTGGTCACCCATTATCTACCCATTTCTGTCTAATATAGAGTGCCATTAGCCTGCATCATCTTTAAAGAGACTACACGCGACAGCCCCACTAAATCTATGATGTTCCATTGACTTATCAGTACAGGATCTGGTGTAAGAATTCAACTTAAAGGTGTAGTCAAGGTAACTAAAACTTATTCCCTATCCACAGGATAGAGGATAAATATCTAATTGTGGTGGGTCAGACTGTAGTGATCTCCGGAACAGGGCACAGCTACTCATCTGTCCTCGGAGCAGAGAGGCCCCACCGCCGGAGATGTGCGAAAGTGACGGCCCGCTGAGCCAATCACAGGCTGCGACGGGACACCTGTAGAAAGGGGATGAGTTTTAGTTACCTGGTGTACCCCTTTAAGAGATTTCCTATTTAGAGAAAAACAATAAGAATGGAAAAGAGGGGTGTGGGCATGCAACAGATGTGTTTCACAGAAACAGAGGGGGAAAAAAAAAGAAACTGCTGAAAATGAGTGTAGGGAGCACACGTGGGGAGATATTTAGGCCCTGTTCTCATCTGTTCAGTGAATTCTGTTATTCTATTTAGTCAAAGGGTAGAAAGATAGAATTTAAGCTGTGATGCCACCAGCAGCATCTGACAGACCCTACTGCCTTATAATTGGGACTGCCAGGTTCTTCTGTCCTGGTGTCTGGAGTTTTGGAGAGAAGAATAGCGCTGCTTGTTTTGTTATTCTTCCCATCAAATACGATTGAATCTGCAGTAGAGGCTCCAAACTGAGCTTTAAACGTAAATGTCAATAGAGCCAAAAACTTTATTTTCTAATTAAACATACCAAAAAAGTCGTTAAAAAATAATTTGTTTTTATTTTTTATTTTCAAAAAATAAAATGCATTATTTCCCAGTCATATGATAATCAATATACACACATTTGTAATACACTACTGCTCAAGATATACAGGTCTAGCAGAAGACCACTTGCTCCCGGTCAACAATAAACAATTGGTCTGAAAAACCCTTAGTTAGCACACAAAGAGTATGGGGAGTGACTATATTAAAACATAACTTTTACTAGATCAAAGTAAAAAATCTAAAATATTAAGTGCTGCTTCCAGTGTGAATGACTAAGTGCAAATACCGGACAAACAGAAATAATTATCTCAATACTCGTTATGGGTTTGTGGATCGAATATACCCCAATTAGAGAAGTATGGAGATATTAAAATGGTATTAAATCCTGTCACAAAAATTGTGGACTTGCTCATGTAATATCTCTAGAACATAGGTTTCTCGACGCGTTTCTGCCGAAGTGCCCCGACGTCCTCAGGGGAAACCCTTATAGATTAATATTTTTCATAGAAAATCATATGAGTGATAAAAATCAAACACAACCCTCACAGACTAATACAGGTCTGATGCTTATAATTTCAAGCATGCCCAGACCGAAGATACTGTAGGGGTAGCCACAGGACAATTTAATACCATTTTAATATCTCCATACTTCTCTAATTGGGGTATATTCGATCCACAAACCCATAACGAGTATTGAGATAATTATTTCTATGTTTGTCCGGTATTTGCACTTAGTCATCCACACTGGATGCAGCACTTATTATTTATGATTTTTTACTTTGATCTAGTAAAAGTTATGTTTTAATATAGTCACTCCCCATACTCTTTGTGTGCTAACTAAGGGTTTTTCAGACCAATTATACACACATTTGGTAACTGCATATTTATAATGATCATTTAATAATAAGAAAACCCAAAGTAAAATGAAATGCTAACATGTATATACCCAGATAGAAATTATGTTCTGACCACCAGAGAGACCTCTTGTCTAAACACCAAAATACACACCATTATTTTTACATGAATCTTAATATATACAGAAACCTTAAAGGGTACCTGTTGTTAACAAAAACTTTTTATATAAATGTAGATAATACCATTATATGTATATTTGGAATATACATTGGTTATAAAATGTGTATATTTTTGTCCCTACAGCTATTGTCTGTGTGTCTCTATGGGGACTCCAACTATAGGAAGTGAGGGTGGACAAGCAGGGCTCTGTGCACCGAGGACAAGCAGGGCTCTGTGCACCGAGGACAAGCAGGGCTCTGTGCACCGAGGACAAGCAGGGCTCTGTGCACCGAGGACAAGCAGGGCTCTGTGCACCGAGGACAAGCAGGGCTCTGTGCACCGAGGACAAGCAGGGCTCTGTGCACCGAGGACAAGCAGGGCTCTGTACACCGAGGACAAGCAGGGCTCTGTACACCGAGGACAAGCAGGGCTCTGTACACCGAGGACAAGCAGGGCTCTGTACACTGAGGACAAGCAGGGCTCTGTACACTGAAGACAAGCAGGGTTCTTTATACTGACCCTCTGTGACATGCCCTGGCTCACACATCAGGATGATTGACAAGCCAGGAGCCTGCACAGAGCCCTGTTTGTCCTATCCTCACTTCCTGTATTTTTAACATTGGTAAAAAAATGTTTTAGTAAAAGTATATTACAAATATAGTAAAAGTATATTACAAATATACATATAACAGTATTATCTACATTATAGCAAAAGTTTTTGTTAACGAAAGGCACAAATGGAATGTGTAATCAGAAAATTACATAGAGGGACATTGTGTGTCTCCTTAAAAAGTATGTTCTGTAGTCATTTATTTTTGCTTTGTCTTTGCAACATATTTATCAACTATCACACGGGGGTTAATAAATTTGGTGCATATAAGCAAAACAACAAAAAAAACAATAAATCACTTTTTTTGTTTCCTCCTCTGCAATTTTTTTTACCTAGTTATTCAAGGGAATTTTTAAAATGCCCTCCATAGCCAGATTTGTAAGCCAGGTCTGGGCTGGCGTATTTTTGTGAAAAATTGAGGGCTTTTTGGACAAACTTTTTAAGAAAAGTTGCGCTTCATAAATCAACAACAACTGAACAGAGAAAAATCTAAAAGAGTGTACCAAAGTCATTTTAGTCAAAATCACTTTAGCAAAAAGATGCACAAATTTTACGATATTTCTTTAACTTTTGTACACCAAAAAAACCTGTAAACCTGTTAATAAATTTCTCCCTATTGTTTAAGGGTAGGGTCACGCGGAGGGGATATGCATCGTATTTTACGCTGCAGATTCACCAATGACGGACCCTACAGTGTGCCTCCAGCTGTTCCTGCTTGTAGAGGCAATCCGTCGCTACGAGCAGACACACAGTGTTCTGTGAGTCACCGTGCGCATGCGCAGTATACTCGCTGACATTGCGGCTGCTCTCGGTCTAGCTCAGGGAGCCGGGGGAGCGGCCGCGATGTCTGCCAGTACACTGCACATGAGCGTGGCGACTTGCAGATCACTGTGTGTCTGCTCGTAGCAGCGGATTGCTGAAATGAGCAGGCAGGCACAGCTGGAGGCACACTATATGGTCCTTCACTGGCGGATCCGCAGCTTAAAATGCGGATACATTCCGTGGGACCCTACCCTAAATCAACTTTTACCTAAAAAAAAATCAATTAAAAAAAAATACAAATGTAAAAAATTTTAGGTGATGTTCTTTAATTTTCTATGTCACTCTCAATCTTTAAAAAAAATAATTCTGAAATCTTGTGTTTCTCTCTGGCCACTAAGCCTAATATTAAGCTGACACTTACTGTCCCTGAGAGGTCACTATACTGTATATATAGCTCTAAAGGTAGGAGCTATATATAGGTAACACAGATTCCAGCATTTCCAAAAGGTGATGGTCAAAGCTCATCTCCTCCCTCATCACTGCACACTGACTACTGCACAGGTCACAGAGCATGCCCACGACACTCCCTCTTAGAAGTCAATGAGTAATCTCCAGACTTCAGGTTTCTATGGTCCATGGTACTGCTGTGAAGTTCCTCTCTAAATGCTGTTAAAGGGGTTATCCAGGAAAAAACTTTTTTTTATATATATATATCAACTGGCTCCAGAAAGTTAAACAGATTTGTAAATTACTTCTATTAAAAAATCTTAATCCTTTCAGTACTTATGAGCTTCTGAAGTTTAGGTTGTTCTTTTCTGTCTAAGTAATCTCTGATGACACCTGTCTCGGGAACCGCCCAGTTTAGAAGAGGTTTGCTATGGGATTTTGCTTCTAAACTGGGCGGTTCCCAAGACACGAGTCATCAGAGAGCACTTAGACAGAAAAGAACAACCTTAACTTCAGAAGCTCATAAGTACTGAAAGGATTAAGATTTTTTTAATAGAAGTAATTTACAAATCTGTTTAACTTTCTGGAGCCAGTTGATATATATAAAAAAGTTTTTTCCTGGAATACCCCTTTAACAGCATCTCATGCAAGAAGGCTGCCCTCCTCAATTATGAACATAAAAAATCCACGATCTGAAAAGAATATTTAGAAAAATGGATCAGTATATGATTTTAATTAGTAAAAACAAATAAATAGAAATAGCTCAGAAATAGAGAGACAAAAACGAGAAATGTATAGAAGTAAGAACATAATACAAATTTCCATCTATTAAATCCTTCCACCATGCCACTAAGACTATAGTTTGCGGAAGGGGAGGGGGGTGGGGGTCAGCACTGCTTTCTGATGCTTTTATATGTTAGCTGATGGTCGACAACGTCCCATCACTAGAGGACATATATGTCTAGTTCAGGAATGTGTCTGATCATGTTCGGAAGGGCAAAGAGATGACCTGCAAGTTATTAGATCATTGTTTACCAATCAGGGAGCCTCCAGCTGTTGCAAAACGACAACTTCCAGCATGCCCGGACAGCCGTTGGCTGTCCGGGCATGCTGGGAGTTGTCGTTTTGCAACAGCTGGAGGCACCCTGGTTGGGAAACACTGTATTAGGTTAAATGTGTAGTTCTTTTCTGCCTGTAATGACAGGTTCTCAATGGCAGCATTCACACACAACAGGCAGCTCCTTATGTAAATATACATGCTCTATCTGGACTCAGTGACATTATCCCTTCTACATTGCTCATACAGTAATCCTCTGGATCCTCCGTGGCCTGCAGGGTGTCATGCGCGTGAAGAGGACACGTAATACCTCGGCTGTATATGGAAGAAGCTCATTCTCGACTCTGTTAAACTTTCTTCTTTGGCTTTTTAGACAGGAAGTGACTGCGTATAAAGTGAGTCAGTTTTCCTTCAGACAGGACTACAGCAGCCAGCGTGACGGACAGACAGAGAGCTCCGACCAGGATGTGTGCCAGGCGGGATGGCCAGCCCATGTCACAGCACAAAGATCCCTGTCAAAAGAAGAATTATAGTGTTCAGAAGCGATGGCCAGGAGCAACAAAGGACTTTCTCGTAGGTGACGACTGATCCACACTTCCCGGGCAAAAAGTTTACAAACAAAAATATATACTCCTAAAAAAATAAAATCTTTGAAGGTTTAATGGGCACAGTCATTAAAAATAATAAAATTAAAATAAAAACTTTTGATCGGTTGGGTTTGAGTTTTCAGACCCAGGAGAAGTGCGCGCTTACAATGTAAGTCTCATAATGGAACTTTATTGGGCTGATGTCCAGTTCTGACACCGGCTCCATAGAATTACACTGAAACCTTTGCAATAGGTCTTAAAGGGGTTATCCAGGAAAATAACTTTTTTTTATATATATATATCACCTGGCTCCAGAAAGTTAAACAGATTTGTAAATTACTTCTATTAAAAAATCTTAATCCTTTCAGTACTTATGAGCTTCTGAAGTTAAGGTTGTTCTTTTCTGTCTAAGTGCTCTCTGATGACACCTGTCTCGGGAAATGCCCAGTTTAGAAGAGGTTTGCTATGGGGATTTGCTTCTAAACTGGGCAGTTCCCGAGACACGTGTCATCAGAGAGCACTTAGACTGAAAAGAACAACCTTAACTTCAGAAGCTCATAAGTACTGAAAGGATTAAGATTTTTTAATAGAAGTAATTTACAAATCTGTTTAACTTTCTGGAGCCAGTTCATATATAAAAAAAAAAAAAAAAAGCTTTTTCCTGGATAACCCCTTTAATTAAAAAACGTATATGTCTTATTTCTACAGCTCCTAAGCTGACCTATGTGTTTCCATGGTAACAGACAACAAATAAACTCTGGTTTCAATCTGTTCTCTGCTTCTTTTTAAAGTGTCCCTGTCATTTAGAAAAACCTTTGACATGACAGAGAGACATGTCAAGAGTTTTGATCGCTTGGGGTCTGGGTGTTCAGACCCTGACTGATCTCTAGCTATTACTGGGAGATGTCTATGGAATCCATCTAGCGCAGATCGCAGCCTTCTGGCCAGTAAAGTGCGTTACAGCGTGCTTCTCCCGGTGATATCTAGAGATCGTTGGGGTCTGAAACACTAAAACCCCAAGCTATCAAAACTTTTGAAATGTCTGTCTGAAATGTTCAAAGTTTTGCTACATGACAAAGACACTTTTAAGAGTACCTGCCACCAAACTAAGCTTTTAATATATTGTTCCTTATGCAATTATAAGACACTTTGCTATTTGCATGTTGTTAAAATTCTCAACCTTTATATGTTTTTAATGTGATTGAAAAAAATGTCCACTAGGTGGCTCTGTTCTGTTCGCTGCACAAGTCAAACAGTTAGTTTGGTCTCCATCTGGACTTGCAGAAGTCCAAACTCAGGAAGTGCATGCAGGGCATCGCGAGGCACAGCTCTCGTAGGCTCCAGTGACGTTGCGCCTGCTGGGGAACGCCCCCTATCTCCTGCCAGGAGCTGACACAATGTGAGCAAAGGGAAAGGTATGATACACAGCTCTTTAAAGCTCAGAATGTTTTTTTAAGGTCAGGAGGGGTGTTAGAAGAAGTTAAGGAATATAATCTAAATTAGTTTAGAAAATATGGTTTGAGGACAGGTACTCTTTAA
Source organism: Hyla sarda (assembly GCF_029499605.1). NCBI lineage: Eukaryota > Metazoa > Chordata > Amphibia > Anura > Hylidae > Hyla > Hyla sarda. Next base: position 69,034,534 of record NC_079194.1, on the reverse strand, counting down.
CCCACCAAATGTATGTTAGAAACAAATATAAGAGAGTGTGACTGCAGGATAAGACTATACAGGGTTTGTTTGTTGTCTGTTACCATGGAAATACATAGGTCTGCACAGGAGCTGTAGTACAAAATTTTTTAATATTAGGGTATGTTCATGCAGGCAAAAAACACTCTGAAGAAACCACTTTTTGTCACTTTTATTCCCCGAACAAAAAAACCAAAATGTGCAGTTTCAATTTTCCCAATAAAATCAATTGGAACAATTTTTTCTCCCTGAAACCGTGCATTTTTTTATGCTAAAAAACTTGTCAAAAACAACATGGTGTTTCACTATTCGAACAAGTCCCAAAAGTTTCTCTTATATTTTAGATGCATTGGGGCATAAGCACATTTGGTTGCGAATGTAGCCCTTCACAGAGTTTTTAACAATTTACAGAGAGTGGAATGTTTGGATTAGAAAAACAGGGAGTGTCTATGGTTTATATCTGTTTTTGCAAGTCAGACCGATGAGGATGAGCTGCTATATGACTCCCAATGAAAAATAAAACATATTCTGCATGGCGTCCTTTTTGTGGGACTTGGTTGTCTTGAAAAGCTAAGTCAACTAAGTGTTTAAATATAGTTTAGTGTCTAAATGTATGTCAAATGATATTCTGTAAAGACTATGCTGCTTTATGGGTAGTGCTTAGTGATGTATATGCTAAAAACAGTGCAATGCCCACCATAGGACATCAGGGGAATAGGCACTTAAGACCTCACTGCAAAACAAAAGGTAAAACTTTCTGCCTTTTTCTCCAAGTGTATGGGCAGGAAGCGCTGAGGGAAGAAGGTTGGACCTTTGCTCCTTATGGAGCTGTAAGTGGTTTTTGGACTTTGGGCGGTGATCTTCTGTGGAATGGTGGGGAACAGTTCATTTATTTGCTTCCTAGAAAGATCCAACAGTCTGCCACTCCCATCATATGAGCCCTCATATAAAAGGCCATATAAATCTGTCTAGCCAAGTGGATTTTACCTTCTTATTGGATCTGTGTATCGACAGTATGTTCGGCCTACACTGAACCTAAATATACAGAGGTACACAGGGACTGAAATAAGAAAAAAATCCCATTTGTACAGAACTAAGAATGGATGAAATGTTCAGCATTGTAGATCCATACTTCACATTTCCCAGATTCCCTGAATATGTTTCCCAAAAGACGGGGAGTTTTGCTTTAGAAAAGCTTTACTTTCTACTGAATAAAGAGCAGCAGCCAGTCAACTTTTCTACATGCATCAGGTTCCTAAGGGCGCAGCGAAGAAAGCCAGATGTCACTATATCAAGGCTCAAAGTGGTCACCATAGAGGCAAGTAACATCCACTCAAGGACCTCCTGCGGCAGACGGCAATCTAAATCCAAACTGGGGATGTCAGCTCTCTGGACTCAGTGAAGCCAATTTAAAGGGACACCGTCATGAAAAAATCAAGTGTGCACTTAGCACCTTCTGTCCCAGATCTAAATTATCTGACCAGGACGGATTCATAATGTAAGTCTATGGAACTTTCCTGGTCAAAAAGACACAGAGAAGAGAGAGAAGCATATGCAGTCATGCACTGCTCCCCGCACTGGTTCTCTTGATCAGTCGGGGCCTGAACACACATGTCATGTCACCAGGAGCAGAACTACGGCTGGGCCCCAACACACAATGACACCTTGTTTTGTACAGGATCCAGGAGTGGTTGGTAAAAATCTAAGGGATCTGGTTTGGAGTGTAAATACATTTTAGGGGTCTAGTCATGTGGTCCAAATTTAGAGGTCTGCCTGAGTTTATGGGTCTGATCTGGGGTGTGGTCGGGTTTAGGAGTCTGAGGTAGAAGTCTGAAATAATTTTGGATTCTAAATGAGTTTAGGGGTCCGGTCTGAATGAGTTTAGGGGTCTGGTCTGAGGTCTGAATGAGTTTAGGGGTCTGATCTGAGGTCTGGATGAGTTTAGGGGTCTGACCTGAAGCCTGAAGGAGTTGAGGTCTCCATTAAGTGATCTTAACTGGTTCTCCCACTAACAAATAATAAATATAGATATAAATAGTTCTACAAAATTAGCAAAAATGTTAAAAAGGGGACATCTTGACTATTACTGTTCAGCTGAGCACAGACTCAGTGGATCTTTACTAAAACAATCAAAGACTTTGAGATATAACCTGACAATTTAAAAACCTTTCCCTAAAAAGATGATGAGGTTGAAGCTCTGCATGTCCATGGAGAAGATCTCAAATTTATATGGACATAAATATTGTCTACTTACGATCCCTATAACATCTATAGTCTATTGGTCCATAAACTGACTAAACTTGATTCTCAAATCTCGAGTGTAGTGTTTACACATATATTGTGGCCTAGGTGGGAGGTTATTAGTATCTACATTAGTTCTCCTCCACCAGGAAGAAGACAGTCTCTAGCGCCACCTATTGGAGGTAGCTTCCCTATTATTCAATATCCAACCCATTAAACAGCCATGAAACATGACTAACATTTTCAGCTATATAAGAATCTCTCCTCCAATAGAAAGAAACATCTATCTGTAGAAAGCTGTTTTGTGGTTTTAGGGCCTGATCAGTACATAGCAGGGTCCTGGCTGGGCAAGTTCTTGGTGGAGTATTGCGGAGATCTCTAGCTGGCATAAGGAGTCCTACAGGCAGTGCTCATGTTTCAAGGTTCTTTAATGGGTTGGACATTGACTTATAAGGATGCTACCTCCAAAAGGCAGGGCTAGAGACACTCTCTTCCTCTGGAGAAAAGCTAATTTGTATACCTTCTTCCAATGAACATTTCTCATTGTAATAACCCGTTAACACTATGGAATATCTTCCCTTGCCATCATAAAGAATCTGTGCTATGACTGCGTGGACATAAGCTGTACCCATTGAGTGCAGTGCAGTTCTGCAAAAAGAAGCAACATGTTCATCCTTTCAGTGATGTCTGGAATTTAAATTTAATGTGCAAAACCCCAATGAAGACATTAGGATGTTGCTTAACCAAAATTTCTCCAGGTGGAAAATCCGTAGTGTGCATGGGCCCCAAGACTCCCTAAGCCAGCTTGTGGTCTCCAAAAGATGAAACCATCCTCCCTAAAGAAAAGTCATCAGTATGGTGTGGAAATCTGAGGACTAGACTATATTTTGCAATGGGAGAATATTGCCAATTCTTTTGTGTCCAGGTTGTATGTTGTACTGTCTGTGTCACAGGCGATTGATTGCTAATAAAGTTTTTTTCAATAAAAAAAAAAATGTTCTAATGTATAAACGTTGTCCTCAAAAGTTTCAAAAGGTATGGGCATTTTCAAACGGTTACCTGGTTATATCTCTCACAGGAAAAAATACGTAAAATACCAGAGTACTTTTGTAACGGGTTAATTATTTTGGTCGATTTCAGTGCAATGTTCTGGTGTGTAAATTCACTGTGTGGGTTCATTGAGTAGTGCAAGTGGTCCTGAAACATATTGTGCTACCCTCTTTGGTGCTCTTTATGTGTTGTTTGGTTTGAAAAGCGTTTGAACCCTGTATTATGTTGGCAGTATTACAAAGCAGTAAGTAATAAGTACTTACCTCTGAGTATCTGGTCACTGCAGCGCTAATTGCAAGCACACATATTACTGCTAGAGATGGTATAAGCCCTGTAAGGGGCTGGTAGGGGCTATCCTTGTAATACTTTCTGATGTAATGGAGGCTGTGAACAATCCGTAAGCCCATATTAAAGCAGTTTGCTAAAATGAATCCAACGCTGCCAAGCCAAATCGTCATGTAGTAGGAAAGGCAAAGGAAACTTAGCGAGAGACCCAACATGATGTAGTTAAACCTGATAAGGGAAAAAACACAAACAAGAATTTTACAATAGGCATTTCCAACTCCAAAAGTTACCCTCTATTCTTGTGGCTAAAAGAAATAACAACCTGTACTGGCATGAAGAAGTTGCGGCTATTTCTGCCCGAAAAATGAATTAGCCTGCTAGGTTCAGAAGGCAACTATGTATGGACCTGTATGTATGGACCTGTATGTACGGACCGCTATGTATGGACCGCTATGTACGGACCCCTATGTACGGACCTCTGTGTATGGACCGCTATGTACGGACCTCTATGTACGGACCCCTATGTACGGACCTCTATGTATGGACCGCTATGTATGGACCGCTATGTATGGACCTCTATGTATGGACCGCTATGTATGGACCCCTATGTATGGACCCCTATGTATGGACCTCTATGTACGGACCTCTATGTACGGACCTCTATGTACGGACCTCTATGTACGGATCACTATGTACGGACCTCCATGTATGGACCTCCATGTATGGACCTCCATGTATGGACCTCCATGTATGGACCTCTATGTATGGACCGCTATGTATGGACCTCCATGTATGGACCTCTATGTATGGACTGCTATGTATGGACCTCCATGTATGGACCTCCATGTATGGACCTCCATGTATGGACCTCCATGTATGGACCTCCATGTATGGACCTCCATGTATGGACCGCTATGTATGGACCTCCATGTATGGACCTCTATGTATGGACCTCTATGTATGGACCGCTATGTATGGACCCCTATGTATGGACCTCTATGTATGGACCTCTATGTATGGACCTCTATGTATGGACCTCTATGTATGGACCTCTATGTATGGACCTCTATGTATGGACCTCTATGTATGGACCGCTATGTACGGACCTCTATGTACGGACCTCTATGTACGGACCCCTATGTACGGACCTCTATGTATGGACCTCTATGTATGGACCGCTATGTATGGACCGCTATGTATGGACCTCTATGTATGGACCGCTATGTATGGACCCCTATGTATGGACCCCTATGTATGGACCTCTATGTACGGACCCCTATGTACGGACCTCTATGTATGGACCGCTATGTATGGACCGCTATGTATGGACCTCTATGTATGGACCGCTATGTATGGACCCCTATGTATGGACCCCTATGTATGGACCTCTATGTACGGACCTCTATGTACGGACCTCTATGTACGGACCTCTATGTACGGATCACTATGTACGGACCTCCATGTATGGACCTCCATGTATGGACCTCCATGTATGGACCTCTATGTATGGACCGCTATGTATGGACCTCCATGTATGGACCTCCATGTATGGACCTCCATGTATGGACCTCCATGTATGGACCGCTATGTATGGACCTCCATGTATGGACCTCTATGTATGGACCTCTATGTATGGACCGCTATGTATGGACCGCTATGTATGGACCCCTATGTATGGACCTCTATGTATGGACCTCTATGTATGGACCTCTATGTATGGACCTCTATGTATGGACCTCTATGTATGGACCTCTATGTATGGACCTCTATGTATGGACCTCTATGTATGGACCTCCATGTATGAACCTCCATGTATGGGCCGCTATGTATGGACCTCCATGTATGGGCCGCTATGTATGGACCTCCATGTATGGGCCGCTATGTATGGACCTCTGATGAGTCATCCTGGATAAGCATTTTTTTTCTTTCAGAAATAGCAAGTCGAGGGTCTGCCTTTGGCTTTCCAAGCATGCAGGGGGCTCCGTATTGTGTTAATGAGATTCGAAAAATCACATTATTTTGCTGGTACTGTAATCTGCTGCAGATTTTCAGTGTGAATTTTCGTACAAAAAATCTGCAGCAAATCAGACTCACCTGTCTACCTGCTCTTTACTCATTGAAGCAAAGGTGAAACACTCTGTCACACCATTAATAGCCAGCAGGAGAACATAGAGACAGTAGACACGTAGGAGAACAGGACCTGAAAAATACAATATGAGATCAGACAATGTAAAACATGTGGATTGGGGATAAAGAGGAGTGGGATGAACAAGTATGAATGGAACTGGAAGCTTGAAAATAACACCTGTTCGACTTATAAAAGCATAAATGCATTGACTACCAGCACATTAGTGCTTAGGATTTTACTAAAGAGCGTAGCAACCAGTAGGACCCTGCCAATGACAATTTTTGTCCACCTTTATTTTGCATGGGGCTGATGTGTATGTGCGTAAAATGTATTAAATGGTCACAGGGTATTTGATACATTTTATCCAGGTACATATTTCCTGAAATTTCACTTCTGTGCACCATTTTCTATTTCATATTCTTGTTGCCATATTTTGTACTTTTTTTTTCCCATTGTGCAAAAATTTGCATGTTATTTGTAAATTCCCCCCACAATCTATACAAAAAGTTCCCCAATTTATAGACTGTACATTGATCATTTTATAGTACACTGCACTGTTTATCCAATATACTGATATACTCCAGAAAAGCAAGTTTAGTGGCTTCAGAACTGAAATCTCTACAACTTCACTAATTGTACTACAGAAGTTAAGCTGTTAACAGTGTTTCTGTCTAAAATAGTTTATCTGTTTCCTATAACAACCAGCAGAATTGTGAGTGCAGCTCTGGAGAGTAATATAAGCTGAAACTGAGATTAAAATGGCCAGTGGAACTATATTTTTTTTAATACATTTTTCTTAGTAAACTTACCAGAGCCGCCACTAAGCAGAGATCCCCCATAAATATCCAATGCCAGCTGTGAATACGCATAACCAAAGGCAAGGATAACCAGACCGATTAATGTCACCAGCTTCAGGAGCGACTCCAAAACTTCAGATGCCGCAGATATCTCCTCCTTTATGAAATATAGAAAAGATAAGCCAAGACTAGTTTGCCTGTTTATTGTGCAGCGTCCCCCATTTTCAGTATTACTCTAGAAGTGTAGCTTTTATTACTTACCGTCCTTTGGCTCTTGCCGTTTTTTCCTCTCTCCAGCACTTTGGAGAAATAGACATAGAAGCTTTCCTCAATAGGCAAGAAGATGAAGCGTGCCACCAGAGATCCTAAGTTATTCACAATATCATACACACCTGGGAAGAGCAGAAAAAGTTTAAATAAAGTGTCCAGAATATCTAGATAATAAAAATATACACTTATGTAGCACCTGCATACAGAATCCCTAAAAGAACTAGTATTCCATTCCACTGAATTAGGCCACTAAAACCACAGCTACTTCAGTGGTAACATCAAAACACACCTCTCCTTGTATTACATTCTCTTCTCTTTAATCACCAGCCCCCCCCCCCCCCCCCCCGTCCAAAATCTCACCCGCCCTCACAGAAGCCTTCTCTCCATTATATAGACACAGCCCCATATATTCCTCATACCTTCCCAACCACACATTCATTGTCTCCCACTCACACACCACCTCCTCATCTCACCCTTTCACTTATGGAGTCCCTCAAGACTTTGTCCTCAGGCCCCTACACTTTTCCATTACCACTTTCTGCCCGCAGCTTTAAATACCATCTGTATGGTGACCACACTCAAATCTACCTCTCTGGTCTGGATGTCGCCTCTCCAGGATCCCAGAGTATCTATAGGTTATATCTTCCTTCTGCTAAGTTTCCACTTGTTTTTTTGTGTGTGTGTTTTCCCCAAAAAAAACGCCAAAATGGCCCCCATGGCGTTTTTTCATTGCTGCGGCCAGATGTTAGCTATAAATCAATGAGAAATCGCAAAATTCTTTTTTCACTTTGCGTTTTTCAGTTTGGCATTTCTTTTTAAATCCTTTTACGCATTTTTTTCACTCTTTTTTGGCGGTTTTGCAAAGTCACAGCATGTTGAGCCTACGGCGTTTTTTCCCCCTGAAATCATGGTGTTTTTCTCTGCTCTGTACTCCGGCCGGCCAGTCACTCATTAATATTTCCCACTGAGAGCTGTAAATGGCTGCCACCAACCGACCAATCCCCACTCTGGCCGGAAAATATGAATGAGTGATGTCCTATTCACATCACTGGCTGGAGTACAGAGCAGAGAAGCGAGCACTGTATAGAGCCGCTCCACATCTCTGCTATATTACGGACGATCGCATTGGGTGTCAGTAGTGACACCCGGGGCAATCTGTCTATTAGTATAGGAACTATTACTTCCATCATGTAACAGTGTGTTCCATGCTGGGAGTTGTAGTACTAATACCTAAAAAAAAAGTGAAAAACACACACACACACACACACACACACACACTACATTTTTATTATTGTCGGCTACATTTTTTGTACCCTGCCTGCCCACATAAATTGATCCCTGTTTAATTAAAAATTAATAAAAATTTTGTTAGAAAAAAGAAACATTTTGTTAAATACTTTTTTTTCCATCACTACTGCATCCTTTTTTTTTTGGTACCGAACAAAACTTGAAAAAACATCAAAACATCAAAGGGGCCAAAAATGCAATTTCCACTCAATTGGCAAAAAACGCCAGAAAGAACACAGGAAAAAAAACACAAAACACAGGAAAATGCGGCGGCGTTTTATTTTCTGGCGGTTTTTTGGGCCACTCCTCCTGCTTACTAAAACTCTATATGGAGATAACAGAACTCATCATCTTTCCCCCATCTCGCTCCACCTTCCCACCTGATATAACAATCACAGTTAATGGCTCAACTCCCACATGTCCGCTGCCACAGGTCACCTTCGACTCTGCCCTGTCCTCTTAACCAGAATTATCAAAGTATATCAGATGGTCTATTAAATTGTCCTAGAAACTTGGCTTACAATTCTGGTGCATTTTCTGGCACATGGTGTTGCATGCTAAATGGTACCTGTCATTTAGAAAAAAAAAACATTTTATTTGTCATAAGAGTTCAGACCGTGACTGCTCGAGAATGAGGTTCATTCACGTCATCGCTTGGGGTCTAAACTCTCCGATAGTGATGTCGCGAACATAAAAATTTCCGTTCGCGAACGGCGAACGCGGATTTCCGCAAATGTTCGCGAACCGCCATAGGCTTCAATAGACAGGCGAATTTTAAAACCCACAGGGACTCTTTGTGGCCACAATAGTGATGGAAAAGTAGTTTCAAGGGGACTAACACCTGGACTGTGGCATGCCGGAGGGGGATCCATGGCAAAACTCCCATGGAAAATTACATAGTTGACGCAGAGTCTAGTTTTAATCCATAAAGGGCATAAATCACCTAACATTCCTAAATTGTTTGGAATAACGTGCTTAACCCTTTAAGGACCAGGCCAATTTTCTCTGTAGGACCAGAGCGTTTTTTGCACATCTGACCACTTTCACTTTAAGGATTAATAACTCTGGGATGCTTTTACCTTTCATTCTGATTCCGACATTGTTTTTTCGTGACATATTCTTCTTTATGTTAGTGGTAAAATGTTGTCGATACTTGCATCATTTCTTGGTGAAAAATTCCAAAATTTGATGAAAAAATTGAACATTTAGCATTTTTCTAACTTTGAAGCTCTCTGCTTGTAAGGAAAATAGACATTGCAAATAAATTATATATTGATTCACGTATACAATATGTGTACTTTATGTTTGCATCATAAAGTTGACATGTTTTTACTTTTGGAAGACATCAGAGGGCTTCAAAGTTCAGCAGCAATTTTCAAATTTTTCACAAAATTTTCAAAATCGGAATTTTTCATGGACCAGTTCAGGTTTGAAGTGGATTTGAAGGGCCTTTCTATTAGAAATACCCCACAAATGACCCCATCATGAAAACTGCACCCCCTCAAAGTATTCAAAATGACATTCAGTAAGTGTGTTAACCCTTTAGGTGTTTCACAGGAATAACAGCAAAATTAAGGAGAAAATTCAAAATCTTCATTTTCTACACTCGCATGTTCTTGTAGACCCAGTTTTTGAATTTTTACAAGAGGTAAAAGGAGACAAATCCTCTCAAAATTTGTAACCCAATTTCTCTCGAGTAAGGAAATACCTCATATGTGTATGTCAAGTGTTCGGCAGGCGCAGTAGAGGGCTCAGAAAGGAAGGAGCGACAATGGGATTTTGGAGAGTGAGTTTTTCTGAAATGGTTTTTGGGGGGCATGTCACATTTAGGAAGCCGCTATGGTGGCAGAACAGCAGAAAACCCCCCACATGGCATACCATTTTGGAAACTACACCCCTCAAGGCACGTAACAAGGGGTCCAGTGAGCCTTAACACCCCACAGGTGTTTGATGACTTTTCGTTTAAGTCGGATGTGTAAATGAAAAAAAAAATTTTTCACTAAAGTGCAGTTTTTTCCCCCAAATTTACCAATTTTATAAAGGGTAATGGGAGAAAATGCCCCTAAAATTTGTAACCCCATCTCTTCTGAGTATGGAAATACCCCATGTTACGACGTAAAATGCTCTGCGGGCAAACCACGATGCTCAGAAGAGAAGGAGTCACATTTGGCTATTTGAAAGCAAATTTTGCTGAAATGGTTTTTGGGGGGCATGTCGCATTTAGGAAGTCCCTATGGTGCCAGAACAGCAAAAAAAACACATGGCATACTATTTTGGAAACTACACTCCTCAAGGAACGTAACAATGGGTACATGAAGCCTTAATACCTCACAGGTATTTCACGACTTTTTAAGTTGGATGTGTAAATGAAAAAAAAAAAATTTCACTAAAATGCTGTTTTCCCCCCAAATTTTACATTTTTACAAGGGGTAATAGGAGAAAATTACCCCCAAAATTTGTAACCCCATTTCTTCTGAGTATGGAAATACCCCATGTGTGGACGTCAAGTGCTCTGCTGGCAAACTACAATGCTCAGAAGAGGAAGAGTGCCATTGAGCTTTTGGAAAGGGAATTTGTTTGGAATGGAAGTCAGGGGCCATGTGCGTTTACAAAGCCCCCCGGACAGTGGACCCCCCACATGTGAACCCATTTTGGAAACTACACCCCTCACAGAATTTAATAAGGGGTGGAGTGAGTATTTACACTCCACTGGCGTTTGACAGATCTTTGGAACAGTGGGCTGAGCAAATGAAAAATTAAATTTTTCATTTTCACGGACCACTGTTCCAAAAATCTGTCAGACACCTGTGGGGCATAAATGCTCACTGTACCCCTTATTACATTACGTGAGGGGGGTAGTTTCCAAAATGGGATCACATGTGGGAGGGGTCCATTGTTCTGGCACTATGGGGGCTTTGCAAACACACGTGGCCTTCAATTCCGGACAAATTTTCTCTTCAAAATCCCAATGGCGCTCCTTCTCTTCTGAGCATTGTAGTTCGCCCGCAGATCACTTTACATCCCCATATGGGGTATTTATATACTCGAGAGAAATGTGGTTACACATTTTGGGGGGCTTTTTTTCCTATTTTCCCTTGTGAAAATGAAAAATTTAGGGTAACACCAGCATTTTAGTGAAAACATTTTTTTATTTTATTTTCCCATCCAAGTGGGGTGTTAAAGTTCACTATACCCCTTGTTATTTTCCATGAGCCACCCCTGTGCAAATCACCAATTTAGGCCTCAAATGTACATGGTGCGCTCTCACTCCTGAACCTTGTTGTGCGTCCGCAGAGCATTTTACGCCCACATATGGAGTATTTCCGTACTCAGGAGAAATTGCGTTACAAATTTTGGGAGTCTTTTTTTCCTTTTACCTTTGGTGAAAATAAAAAGTAAAGGTCAACACCAGCATGTTAGTGTAAAATTTATTTATTTTTTACAGTAACAGGCTGGTGTAGACCCAAACTTTTACTTTTCATAAGGGGTAAAAGGAGAAAAAGCCCCCCAAAATTTGTAGTGCAATTTATCCCGAGTACGGCGATACCCCATATGTGGCACTAAACTGTTTCCTTGAAATACGACAGGGCTCCGAAGTGAGAGAACGCCATGCGCATTTGAGGGCTAAATTAGGGATTGCATAGGGGTGGACATAGGGGTATTGTACGCCAGTGATTCCCAAACAGGGTGCCTCCAGCTGTTGCTAAACTCCCAGCATGCCTGGACAGTCAGTGGCTGTCCGAAAATGCTGGGCGTTGTTGTTTTGCAACAGCTGGCGGCTCCATTTTGGAAACACTGCTGTGCAATACGTTTTTCATTTTTATTGGGGGGGACAGTGTAAGGGGGTGTATATGTAGTGTTTTACCCTTTATTATGTGTTAGTGTAGTGTAGTGTTTTTAGGGTACATTCGCACTGGCGGAGGTTTACAGTGAGCTTACCGCTAGGAGTATGCGATGCGGCGAAAAATTTGCCGCAGCTCATATTTGAAGCCGGAAACTTACTGTAAACCTGTCCGTGTGATTGTACCCTGTACATTCACATTGGAGGGGGGGGGCAAAACTCCAGCTGTTGCAAAACTACAACTCCCAGCATGTACTGATCACCGAAGTGCATGCTGGGAGATGTAGTTATGCAACAGCTGGAGGTACGCAACTACAACTCCCAGCATGGCAAGACAGCTGTTTGCTGTTTGGGCATGCTGGGATTTGCAGTTTTGCAACATCTGGAGGGCTACAGTTTAGAAACCACTGCACAGTGATCTCCAAACTGTGACCCTCCAGCTGTTGCAAAGCTGCAAATCCCAGCATGCCCAGACAGCAAACTGCTATGTGGGCATTCTGGGAGTTGTAGTTTTGCAAGATCTAGAGGGCCACAGTGCACTGCACAGTGATATCCAAACTGTAGCCCTCCAGCTGTTGCAAAACTACAAATCCCAGCATGACAGGTGTCTGGGCATGCTGGGAGTTGTAGTTTTGCAACATCTGGAGGGACACAGTGTAGAGACCACTGTATAGTGGTCTCGGGCTGTAGCCCCCTAGATGTTGCTAGGCAACTTACTGGCTTCCGTCGGATCCAGGGATCCAGCTGCACGACATCGCCACCTACCGATCGTCGCCCGCAGGGTAAGTGGACTTCGGCGCCGGTCCTCTGTCGTTTCCCCGTTCTGCCCAGCCTATTGTGGGTGGGCAGAACGGGGAAAACGAAAGTTAACCCCCCACCCCTGATCTGCTATTGGATGCCGCTTCTAGACGCCCAATAGCAGGGATAGGAGGGGTGGCACCCTTGTCACCTCACTCCTATCCCTTCAGGGGGATCGTGGGTGTCTTAGACAACCGCGATCCCCCTTATATTCCGGGTCACCAGGTCACCATAGACCCGTAATGACCCGGAATTGTGAATTCACTTGCGATTTGCGCCGTTCGCCGACATGGGGGGTCTGATGACCCCCTTGGGCATTTGCACGGGGTGCCTGCTGATCGTACAGGTAGGCCCTTGGTCCTTAACAGGTTAAGGTGTGTTAAGTAGTACTATTCCTATCAGTTTAATCCCTGTTACGTACGCTATCAGGGGACGTGTATATGGCATTGATTTTAGGAACCGGGAGATGGAAAAAGACGCTTGGTCGGTCCTCCTACTTCAAATTTGGGGCACTGCGTGTGCAATCTAATGTGGTGTGTTAAGTAGTTCTATTCTTATCAGTTTAATCCCTGTTACGTCTCCTATCAGGTGACGTGTATATGGCATTGATTTTAGGAACAGGGAGATGTAAAAAGATGCTTGGTCAGTCCTCCAACTTCATATTTGGGGAACTGCGCGTGCAATCTAATGTGCAACCACATGACTTGCACTGGTGCGACACTGAGCCCTGCAGGCCCCAAAACTCCCAAGTATTTTGTTAACTGTCTGATTTTATTTCACAGCCAAAAAAGGTAATTTTTTCTTCAAATGTACACTACTGTTACACCATATATGAGTAGCACTGGTGTAACACTGTGCCCTTGCAGGCCCTGAAACGCACTTGTGCGATGGAAAGTGACTGATATTATTTCACAGTCAAAAAGTGGGTTTTTTTTGTTTTTTTTTATGTACACTACTGTTACACCATATATGAGTAGCACTGAGGACTGAGCGATTTCACGTTTTTGCATATATGAGTAGCACTTAAGGATTGAGCGATTTCACGTTTTTGCATATATGAGTAGCACTTAAGGATTGAGCGATTTCACGTTTTTGCATTTTCGTTTTTTCCTCCTTGCCTTTAAAAAATCATAACCCTTTCAATTTTGCACATAAAAATATGTATTATGGCTTATTTTGTGCGCCACCAATTCTACTTTGCAGTGACATTAGTCATTTTACCGAAAAATCCACGGCGAAACGGAAAAAAAATTCATTGTGCGACAAACTTGAAGAAAAAATGCCATTTAGCAAATTTTGGGGGCTTCCGTTTCTACGCAGTACATTTTTCGGTAAAAATAACACCTTATCTTTATTCTGTAGGTCCATAAGGTTAAAATGATACCCTACTTATATAGATTAGATTTTGTATTACTTCAGAAAAAAATCATAAATACATGCAGGAAAATGTATACGTTTAAAATTGTCATTTTCTGAGCCCTATAACTTTTTTATTTTTCTGTGTTCAGGGCGCTATGAGGGCTAATTTTTTTTGTGCTGTGATCTGAAGTTTTTAGCGGTATCATTTTTGTTCTGATCAGACTTTTTGATCACTTTTTATTCACTTTTTTGTGGTATAAAAAAATGATCAAAAATGCGCTATTTTGGACTTTGGAATTTTTTTGCGCGTACACCATTGAACGTGTGGTTTTAAAAGCGGTATATTTTTATAATTCGGACATTTCCACACGCGGTGATACCACATATGTTTATTTTTTTTTACACTGTTTTATTTTGTTACTAGGAAATGCCGGGTGATTTAAACTTTTAATTCAGAAGGGAATACCTGAAAGGGTTAACTTTTTTTACACTTTTTTTTTTTTTGCGAGCTCATAGCTCCAATAGGGATCTATGAGCTTGCAATGGCTGATTGCATACACAGATTGTTGCCTTGCCGTTGCATGGCAACAAGATGTGTAATCGGCGGTTGATTGCTCCAGTCTGTAACTCAGGCATGGAGCAATCAATCAGAGCCAGGACGCCGACAGAAGAAGGTAGGGACCTTCTTCTCTCCGGGTAGCTGATCGGGGCATAGCAATTTTATCGCGATGACCCTGATCAGCCCGAGTGAGCAGCCGGGAAGCATTTACTTTCACTTTCGATGCGGCGCTCAGCTTTGAGCGCTGCATCGGAAGGGTTAATAGCGCGTGGCCGAACGATCGCGGCCGCGCGCTATTAGCCGCGGGTCCCAGCTGTGAATAGGCGCCGGGACCATCCCGCTATGACGCTATAGACAGGGACCGGACTTAGAACGTACTCATACGTCCTAAGTCCTTAAAGGGGTACTCCGGTGAAAACCTTTTTTCTTTTAAATCAACTGGTGGCAGAAAGTTAAACATATTTGTAAATTACTTCTATTAAAAAATCTTAATCCTTCCAGTACTTATTAGTTGCTGAATGCTACAGAGGAAATTCCTTTCTTTTTGGAACACTGATGACATCACGAGCACAGTGCTCTCTGCTGATGTCTCTGTCCATTTTAGCAACCATGCATAGCAAATGTATGCTAAGGGCAGCATGGTGGCTCAGTGGTTAGCACTGCTGCCTTGCAGTGCTGGGGACTTGGGTTCAAATCCCACTAAGGACAATAATAAATAAAGCGTTATTATTATTATTATTATTATTATTATAATAACGTCAGCAGAGAGAACTGTGTTCGTGATGTCATCAGAAAGCATTCCAAAAAGAAAAGAATTTCCTCTGTAGTATTCAGCAGCTAATAAGTACAGGAAGGATTAAGATTTTTTAATAGAAGTAATTTACAAATATGTTTAACTTTCTGCCACCAGTTGATATAAAAGAAAAAAGGTTTTCACCAGAGTACCCCTTTAAGGAGTTAACACTGTGCCCTTGCAGGCCCTGAAATGCACTTGTGTGATGGAAACTGCTTTTATTTCAAAGTAAAAAAAGTTTTTTTGTTTTTTTTAAATGTACACTACTGTAACACCATATATGAGTAGCACTGGTGTAACACTGTGCCCTTGCAGGCCCTGGAATGCACTTGTGTGATGGAAACTAACTGATATTATTTCACTGCTGAATGGCTGTAATGTGTCTGCTGATTGTGACACACAGGGTCAAAGTTTCTTGCAATGATGACGAATAGGGGGTGGATCGAACATCGCATATGTTCGCACGGCACGGTGAAAGCGAACAAGCTATGTTCGCAGGGAACCGTTCGCCGGCGAACAATTCGCGACATCTCTACTCTCCGACTGATAAAAACCTAAAGTTTTTCATTTTTTTTCCCCACAGGTACACTTTAAGCTACTCCTTTTAAACCGAATTCTGGCACATTTGCAAAGGTAAATCTGCTGTAATGCGCTTGCTTCAAATCCCTTTAGGCCATGTTCACGAGGTGGAAATCTTGTGGAAAGTCAGCACGGCATGTTCTGCCGGCACTAGGACAGCCCAGAAATCTCTGCATCTACATAGCTGGCAATACATTCTAAGGGTACATTCACACGAGCGGATTTTGCTGCGGATCCGCTGGTGAAGGCCCGCTCTATGCTGTCTTTACATATGCCTGCTCCTAGCGGCAATACGCCGCGATGAGCAGACACCCTGCAGCGATGTGCGCAGCATACTCGCACATTGCGGCCACTCTCCCTGCTCTGAGCTAGGCAGAGAGCTCCCGCGATGTGCGAGTATACTGCGACTTGCACATCGTAGTGTGTCTGCTCGTAGCGGCGTATTGCCGCTACGAGCAGGCACATGTAAAGACAGCATAGAGAGGGCCTTCACCAGCCGATCCGCTTCACCAGTGAAAATCTGCTCGTGTGAACGTACCCTTAAGCAGATTATGCTGAAAGAATTGACCGGTCGATTCTTTCAGCAGAGACTGGAATTGGAATTTCTGTGGCAGAAACATCTGCGGCTGAAATTCCACCATGTGCACAGTGCACCAGAATCCCATTGAAAACAATGCACTGAAATTTACGAGCAGAATTTCACTCAGAAAGCCAGATCCGAGCCAGATCGCACTCAGAAATTCTATTGTGTGAACATGGTCTTAAAGGAAAAAAGCTGAGGTTTTGGCTGCAGGGCTTGCAAGGGTGAAGCATGAGACAGAGTTTCTCTCTTTGGTGTTCTCTGAAACCAGTGACATGTAGCCCTTAAAGAGTACCTGTCATTAGAAAAATCTTTGAACATGTCCTATCGACATGTCAAAAGTTTTGATTTGCGGGATCTAAGTGTTCAGACCAATCAGGAAAACAAGCTGGGAGAAGTCTGCACTGCTGCACGCTCTTCTCCCTAACTCCCGCCCACCCCCACCCCACCTATGTCACATGATCAAAATACACTCATAAACTTACATGGCAAGTTTGGCTCGATAAGGTGACCGGAGAGAATACGCTGAGCGCAAAGCTCGTTCTCTTGGTCGGCGGAGGTCTGAACACTCAGACCTCCACCGATCAAAAAACTTTTGACATGTTGCTAGGACATGTCAAAAGTTTTTCCTAATAATAGCGGCCATTTAAACCTCTGCACTTGGGCATAACATAGAATAGGGTGTACGTTTTTTTGTAAAAGAGATGCTCCTCCCCTCAGTAATGCGGCTGTTGCAGTATCTGTCTTTTACATAAAGTAGGACGCACAGGGAGGTACAGGCACCCAGCATTCATGAGAGAGACACCAAGGTCAGACTTATTTACACACACCTCTATAACATAGGCACAAGGAAAGGTAAGAATAAAGGGGGAGATTTATCAAATCCTGTCCAGAGGAAAAGTTGCTGAGTTGCCCATAGCAACCAATCAGATCCCTACTTTCATTTTTGAAAAGGCCTCTGCAAAATGAAGGATAGGCAGTTGGACCGTAATGGTAGGAGATGTCGGCGCTGGATGAAGGAACCAGGAGGAGTGCAGCATAAAATCAAGGCAGGTTTATTGGATGCAACGCGTTTCGCTGCGCATGCGCAGCTTCATCAGGCATGACAAAGTTGGGTTCACATGGGGTATAAATACCTACATGTGTTAACCCTTTATATTACATAAAATTGTATATATCGAAAGAATAATAATTAAAACATAAACAATACATTAAATACAGGTCTCTTTCCATATCATATAACATACAACAATTGAAACATCAGTACCATATATCAATTGAATCAAAGACACAAAAAAATATATATAAAATATACATCTGCAAAATGAAAGAAGCGATCTGATCGGTCGCTATGGGCGACTCAGTAACTTTTCCTGTGGACAGGTTTTGATAAATCTCCCCCAAACTAACTAAATTTTTTTTATTTTCCCCTGGGATAATTCTTTAACTGTTTGTACTGCTCTTCTCTTAACAGCGAGGAATGCGCAGGAAATGGCGGATTTAAAGGTAGGGCATTTAACACTTACCTTGATCTCCAAACGACAGCACATTCAGAAAGGTCATTACGTAGCGCTCACCTGAAAACCACATTGAAGAGTAACAATCATGAGCTACCTCTTGTTTCCTATAAACAGAAAACCCAGAAACTCTACACCAGTGTTTCCCAACCTCTAGCTATTGCAAAACTACAACTCCCAGCATGCTCAGACAGCCGAAGGCTGTCTGGGCATGCTGGGAGTTGTAGTTTTGCAACAGCTGGGGGCACCTTGGATGGCAAACACTGCTCTACGCATAGGTCCTTCTCAGTAGAGACAACATTTTTGTTGCATTGAGTGTCACATAATGGTATAAATGTCTACAGATCATATAGTATCCTCAAATAGACAAGCAGACATGTCAAACTTGTGACAGTTTTCGGATCTTGATCCTCTAGTCATGTGATGGGAGGGAAGAGGTATACGCACCTTCTGTCAAGATTTGTTTTAGAAATGACTGTTTGAAGAAGCTCCATGCGAGCCAGGCCTGCTTCCAATCCAAAAAGTCCTGTAAAATAGAGAACAGTCATACAGACAGCTTGAGACCAATGTGTCACTTGTTCTGTATGCTAAAGTAAAGGTCTGGTTTTAATATATAAAAAAAATATATATATAAAAATAAATGCCCATATATTAAAACAGTCTTCCTGGAGAGAAAAGTACTGTCACTGTACTGTATATGGATTATCCACCTTGTGATTCTATAGCTATAGGAGAAAGACATATTCAAGGGAAAAATATGATTTTTGTTCTTGATGTCTAAAGGGATCTAAGGGGATGTCTAAAGGGAACCATACACAAGGCTGTTAGCGATCTCTTTCAATCCCTCCATTGGTTGAGCGTTCATGTGTCCTAAATGGAGTGCAGTGATAAGCTGCTGCCAAACTCCTCTGGGGAAGCTTATCTATTCGACAGCAAAAGGATCAGGCAGTTGAAATGTAACATGCCCAATCCTTCTTTCATCATGTGTGGGAGAAGAGTCGGGAGGTCACCGCATACATTAGATGGTCAACTGATCCCGCCGATAGATGTCTAATGTATATCACACAATTTACACATACCTGTCAGATTTTGTTAAGAGGGACCCATCATTCATTGAAGAAACTACCTTTAAGGCAGGGGCGGACATATCGCCTGTGCAGCCGATTCAGCTGCACAGGGGCCCAGCGTGTGAGGGGGCCCGCCGCTCTTCGCTGCGCCACCACTGCTCACTGTTCTAAAGTGAATAATAGCACAGCGGGCACTTTAGACACTGAGTCTGAAGCTGGTCGACCCGGGTCTGATGAGTGACGTCGCGCAAGTGACGTCCCTACGCAGACTCGGGCAGGAGGACGTCAGTGATGTCACTTGTCAGGCTGCCGTCAGAGAAGTGCTGCGCAGGCCAGGTAAGTGTGTATGTGTGTGTCTCTGTGTGTGTGTGTCTGTGTGTTGGGGGAGGGGCTATGCTACCTAATGTGGGGAATCTATGCTACCTAATGTGGGGAAACTATGCTACCTATTGTGGGGAAACTATGCTACCTATTGTGGGGAAACTATGCTACCTATTATGGGGAAACTATGCTACCTAATCTATGGAAACTATGCTACCTAATGTGGGGAAACTATGCTACCTAATGTGGGGGGACTGCTGCCTAATGTGGGGGAACTATGCTAGCTAATGTGGGGAAACTATGCTACCTAATGTAGGGAAACTGCTACCTAATGTGGGGAAACTATGCTACTAAATGTGGGGGAACTGCTGCCTAATGTGGGGAAACTATGCTACCTAATGTGGGGAAACTGTGCTACCTAATGTGGGGAAACTATGCTACCTAATGTAGGGAAACTGCTACCTAATGTGGGGAAACTATGCTACTAAATGTGGGGGAACTGCTGCCTAATGTGGGGAGACTGTGCTACCTAATGTGGGGGAACTGCTGCCTACCTAATGCTGCAGATTAATGTGAGTTGCAGTGCCATTTTATGGCATAGTGCTTTTTTTTTGGGGGGGGGGGGGGGGTTAAAAGCTTATTCTCACGTATGGGATGTGGAATGTCATTGAATTTGATGCAGATCAAGTTGCAGAAATCAAAAAATTAAATCTGTGCCAGATTCTTATGTTAGTCAAGGCTCATTTCAATGAAGCCATTGATGTTTCAATTACTACAGGTTATAATGCCTATATGTATGATGCTGTACCTTTACTATATTTTTCCATGTAAATGCAGCAGAGGCAAGAAAGGAAGGAGGAGAGAGCGCCCAGAATTAGGTGACTGGTTGAACACCTGACAGCTCTCGTTCTGAAATCCACACCTTGGTCCCGCCCCTGAGTAAATCAGTCATTTACAGATTTTAAACTGGTAAGAATTAATAGTAGAAAATCAATAATGGTAAATTATGAAAATGACAACTATATGCGATAGTATTCACTGTATAAAATTTGCTACCTGAGACGCAGAGTATCGGGGGAAGAATTCCATCATACTGTGTACTGGAAAAGATTTTTTCTCTGCCTCCCGAGTGCCAAGAAACTTTGCAAAGTAGAGAATGTAACACAGAGAGAGAAGGCTGGTGTACAGGACCTAGGAGACACATGGACAAAGTTACATAAAATAAAGGGAAACAGAGAGACAAAAAGCACACGTCAAACGTTTTGATCAGTTGGGGTCACCCAACACCTGAGACACCCACCGATCTGTAGACATAGCCGGGGATGTGTGCGGCAGTGTGCTTCACTCCCTGACTCTACGCTCAATCTGTCAATTTGCAGGTGTCGGGCTAAGTAGACTATAATGGAACTAGTCTCCTGCAATGAGCTCAAAGCCAGGAAGTAAAGTGATCTAGAGATCAGTGGGGGTCTCAATACTGAGACCCACGACTGATCAAAACTCATGTCTGCATTGGCTAATAGTCACTAGAGAATTGGCTATTGTCACTCAAGAGAAGGTGGACTAAAATTGGTGTGTTATCTGTGAAATGGAGCTGCATGGTAAGAGTGGGAACCAGGCGGCTGTTTAGCCTCACCATGTTAATGCATGTAAGTTAAAAAAATAAAATGTGTTGCTTTAAGCAAAAATACATCTAAAACTCAACATGACTTTCTTACTTGTGTGCATGAAAAAAGTTGCACTTAGCTCTTACCTGGGTGAATGAAAAGATGAGAAGCCCCCAATGAGGCCAGAGAAGGACCAAAAGGACTGTGACAGAACAGCGGATGATTATGGCCAGACTCTCGGCGATCACCTAAAATAGAAGCCATGAAGATCAATGTACAGGACATGCCCCAAAGCTAGGAAATATACAGACTAAACAAACAGAACATGGAAGGCTATATAAGCAGGCTCTATGGTTGGGGCTTTATAGCTGCAGAGCCAAGCCATGATAATGCCTTTAAGGATAATTTGGTGGTTTTAATACTAGACATAGTTGTACAGTCAATCATTACTGGATGACAATATGAACAATTGACAGAAATTACTTAAGAATTATAATAATTTTCCCCTCTAGCAGTGTAAACTGCCCCTATAGTCTTTTAGGTCAATGCAGTGGAAATCTAAACACAGAGCCCAATGGGATATATATACGGTATAGAGCAGAAATAACACTGATATCTGATGCCAAGCAGAGTAGTCTGTGCTATTATGTCATTTCTAAACCAGCGAAGTTCACCCATGTCCAAAAATCTGCACCAAACGGTGCCAATTTTGAACCAGAATTGTGCAGAATTCCTAAAAAGCTTAAAAAAAGAATAAAAACCTCAAGCTATTGCCTGCATTAGCAGATTTTATTGCACATTTTGAAATTCTGCAACCAAACTCACATGCTGCAGAAACTTGCATGAAAGTTTACATTCCGCCTCGAAAATGTTGGTAAAATCTCATCCAATTGTCTTGTATTGAATCCTGTAGCTGATTTTTCTCATGTAACGTTACGCCCCCCCCCCCCTCATAGACATGAAGGGAGGGGGCGTGACTTGACATCACGAGGGGGCGTGGTGTTACGTCACGTCTCCAGTACCGGAGATTTCCAATTTCCGAGCCTGGAGACACAGCTCCACGCATAATGCGGGTGCTGCGGGGAGATAGCGGGGGGGGGGGGGGGGGTCCCAGATCAGACATCCTTTGGATAGGGGATAAAATGTCTAAAGCCGGAATACCCCTTTAAACAATTTTGTATACATACCTTCAATCGAACAAAGAGATGAGCTTGTGCGAGGACCCAGAATGGTTCTGCTATTAGCTCAATTACTGCAGAAAATCCAAATGCCAGAACTCCAGCTTCATAATGTGGTATGACTGCTGGGTCTGGGACCTCCAATATACTCAGCCATATCCATCCCAATACTAAGGACCAACAGATGCCTAGTGGTACTCTGCAAACACATGAAAACAATATGTACTTTTGTTTAGTAACCTTCTTTAATTATTATAGTGTATATATATATATATATATATATATATACAAAAAAAGAGGATTGCAGCAGCACACATTGGTCAAAAAAATTGAGGCTCTTAGCGCACTTTTTGATCAAAACGTGTCCCCCATCCACCACGGGGAGGTGGCCTCATTTAGGATGGGAACCTAGCACAAATTCTGAGCCTAACACTCAACAATCCTCTTTTTTTGTATACTCTGATGCCATGGCAGTGTGCACCCGTGTATTAGGCTGTTGTGCTGGCTATCTTTCTTTTTTCTTGTATGTACAATTCAGGGGGTAATGGCACCCTCTTTAGCTGTGCACCCCTCCCCCTTTCTCACAGGTGGAGTTTTAAATGGATCCAGCATGTCACCCAGTCAGAGGCTATATGCCCAGCAGAGGTGAGTGGATAGTTGAGTGTTAGGCTCAGAATTTGTGCTAGGTTCCCATCCTAAATGAGGCCACCTCTCCGTGGTGGATGGGGGACACGTTTTGATCAAAAAGTGCGCTAAGAGCCTCAATTTTTTTGACCAATGTGTGCTGCTGCAATCCTCTTTTTTTGTATACTCTGATGCCATGGCAGTGTGCACCTGTGTATTAGGCTGTTGTGCTGGCTTTCTTTTTTCTTGTATATATATATATATATATATATATATATATATAAAAATAATGTTCTATGGGGCTCTTACTGGTGGCAACAGGATGGCCATTTAACCCCTTAAGGACGCAGGACGTAAATGTACGTCCAGGTGAGGTGGTACTTAACGCACCAGGACGTACATTTACGTCCTAAGCATAACCGCGGGCATCGGAGCGATGCCCGTGTCATGCGCGGCTGATCCCGGCTGCTGATCGCAGCCAGGGACCCGCCGGCAATGGCCGACGCCCGCGATCTCGCAGGCCTCCGCCATTAACCCCTCAGGTGCCGGGATCAATACAGATCCCGGCATCTGCGGCAGTTCGCGATTAAAATGAACGATCGGATCGCCCGCAGCGCTGCTGCGGGGATCTGATCATTCATAACGCCGCACGGAGGTCCCCTCTCCTTCCTCCGTGCGGCTACCGGCGTCTCCTGCTCTGGTCTGTGATCGAGCAGACCAGAGCAGGAGATGACCGATAATACTGATCTGTTCTATGTCCTATACATAGAACAGATCAGTATTAGCAATCATGGTATTGCTATGAATAGTCCCCTATGGGGACTATTCAAGTGTAAAAAAAAATGTAAAAGTAAAAGTAAAAAAAAAGTGAAAAATCCCCTCCCCCAATAAAAAAGTAAAACGTCCGTTTTTTCCTATTTTACCTCCAAAAAGCGTAAAAAACATTTTTTATAGACATATTTGGTATCGCCGCGTGCGTAAATGTCCGAACTATTAAAATAAAATGTTAATGATCCCGTACGGTGAACGGCGTGAACGAAAAAAAATTAAAAAAAGTCCAAAATTCCTACTTTTTTAATACATTTTATTTAAAAAAAATTATAAAAAATGTATTAAAAGTTTTTTATATGCAAATGTGGTATCAAAAAAAGTACAGATCATGGCGCAAAAAATGAGCCCCCATACCGCCGCTTATACGGAAAAATAAAAAAGTTATAGGTCATCAAAATAAAGGGATTATAAACGTACTAATTTGGTTAAAAAGTTTGTGATTTTTTTTAAGCGCAACAATAATATAAAAGTATATAATAATGGGTATCATTTTAATCGTATTGACCCTCAGAATAAAGAACACACGTCATTTTTACCATAAATTGTACGGCGTGAAAACAAAACCTTCCAAAATTAGCAAAATTGCGTTTTTTGTTTTAATTTCCCCACAAAAATAGTGTTTTTTGGTTGCGCCATACATTTTATGATATAATGAGTGATGTCATTACAAAGGACAACTGGTCGCGCAAAAAACAAGCCCTCATACTAGTCTGTGGATGAAAATATAAAAGAGTTATGATTTTTAGAAGGCGAGGAGGAAAAAATGAAAACGTAAAAATTAAATTGTCTGAGTCCTTAAGGCCAAAATGGGCTGAGTCCTTAAGGGGTTAATACCCAAGGTCAGCAGATGCCCACTATAAGGCGGGGTTTACCACTATGTTTTTTGACAACATTTAGCATTTTTGTCAGGAAAGCTCCTGACATACATGCTATAGGTCACTATAGGGGTCCAGACAGATGCCAAAAGACAGAAAGTTGTTTTGGTGTCCATCTGGGGACTCTTGGCACGAAGCAAAAGACAAAAAAATAGATCCCCTTCATTATATTAGCGCATAATGTCAACTTTAGAGACAAAAGAGTTACTAAAGGAGGGTGCATGCTTGCTGCTACACTGTAAAACAGTAATAGACACAAGCACCATTATACAGTCTATAATCTGCAGTGTACTGACAGAATGCATGCTTCCACAATCATCTATAATCAATTGATGGATCTGCAGAGCACCCACGGGGAGCAATTTTGGCAATGACATTAAATAGAACAAGTAAGGCAGATACAGTAGTCGGCACTAGCTCTTTCTCATATCACTTGGCATCCACTAGCCCAAACAACTAGTATCGTAGCAAGATACACTCTGTCCCAAACCGAAGGCAAATGGTGCTCTCCTTATGAAACCACAAGAGCTTCTAATGATAACAACGAACACAACACAGGGGCCCTCACGAGACCCTTCTGGTTTGGAGTTATCTTTTATTTTTTGTGTATTAAAACAGTACCAGCGGGATGGTCAACCATATTAAACAGGAGCCATGGTAATAGCTATTTTGCACCACTTTCTCTGCGCTTCTTCTGACCATGCCCTCCTGGGGGCGAGAGGCCAGGTAAATACCTTGTGACCTCTGACATCTCCAGGTGTGGGCGTTCACATCTCCTGATACAGAGAGAACATTAATGAACTCAATGAACAACAGATCCTGTTAACATACCTAACTTACAGGCAATAGGAGAGAGGTTATGAGCCTACAAACTACCCCTACATTATTTATATACAATTAAAGGAACAAGGAAATAGTTAAATAAACACACTCATGTCTAATGTTAAGACCTAGATTTCCCGGCACATCCGTCTTCCCTGCATGTCAGTAGGGACTCAGAATAAACAGTACAGGTTAACAAGCTTAAAGGGGTATTCCAGGAAAAACTTTTTTTTATATATCAACTGGCTCTGGAAAGTTAAATAGATTTGTAAATTACTTCTATTAAAAAAATCTTAATCCTTCCAATAGTTATTAGCTTCTGAAGTTGAGTTGCTGTTTTCTGTCTAACTGCTTTCTGATGACTCACGTCCCGGGAGCTGTCCAGCTCCTATGGGGATATTCTCCCATCATGCAAGGGATATTCTCCCATCATGCACAGCTCCCGGGACGTGACATCATCATTGAGCAGTTAGACAGAAAACTTCAGAAGTTAATAACTATTGGAAGGATTAAGATTTTTTAATGGAAATAATTTACAAATCTGTTTAACTTTCCGGAGCCAGTTGATATATATAAAAAAAGTTTTTGCCAGGAATACCCCTTTAATAATCGCCTTCTGATAAAAGGTTACCCACAAAATGTTCTAGATAAAGCTATGTCCCAAGCTGGTAGACAGTCCTGTTCAGAGTTGTTAAGAGGAAGAAAAAAGAAACACAACAGACCTGTAGGAAATATTTACAGGGAAGCTTCAGGTGATGCAGATGTATTCCGAAGTAACGGATAGCAGGTATATTCTCACTTTTATTTTTCCTTTAAAAAGAAAACGGTCACCTGTTCACCCACACTAAACCCAATACACCGGCTTATAGCACAGGTGAACAGGAGACTGATGCAGGGTCTGACTCATATATGTACCTGCAATCCAGCGGCCGGTCCTACTGAAGATCCTCTTCTTTCTGCACTGAATTGTGCGCTGGAGGCGGGCCCACCGGCTGGATTTGAATATTAATGGGCGCTGGTCACGTGAACGCTCAGTAGGCACAAGCGCTGACGTGACCAGCGAACATGAATATTCAAATCCAACTGGCAGCAATTCAGCGTAGAAAGAAGAGGATCTTCAGAGGGACTGAGCACTGGACTGCAGGTACGAATAGGAGTCAGAAACCCTACATCAGTCTTCTGTTCACCCAAACTATAAAACGGTGTATTGGGTTTAGTGTGTGTGAACTGGGTGACCGTTTTCTTTTAAATACAGCCTAGTGGCCAACCACCAGATAAAAAAAATGTCTATTAGGAACAATTGGTTCTTGCTGCAAAACCAGTAATCCAATAGGTAGGACACTTAGTCCTGTAAACCACAGATCTGGCCCACGTGACCGGTGTAGTTTCTTCTGCACTGATAAGAAGCTTGACATTGGCGGTGAAAAAGTAATGTATAGGGACGTAATGTCGTGTAGATCTTGTCATGTGGTCTATGTCGTGACCTGCACTTGCCGCAGATTCTATATAGGCGGCGCGAACAGAGTGCTGAATGTGAGGTTCCGTGAACATGTAAATTCAGTGAGAACAGGAAAAGGTCCCCTGAGGTTAATAAGGTTTGGAGGAAAAATGGAAAAAATTCCTGCGGTGGCGCTGCCTCGGCGTATCCGTCGAGGCAGCGTCACCGCAGGAATTTTTTCCATTTTTCCTCCAAACCTCTGCATCTCCACCAACTTCGGATAGAAGCCCGGTCCTCCCTGCAGGCTGCAGCCAAGGATACACACCTACACCTCACTACTTAGGGGTTTGACGCGTGCACCTTAGTGAGCACATTTTCACTAAAAGGGCTTTTGGGACATTCAGCCCACAGAATTAGAGGCGCTGTCCTCCTCTTTTGTCTCCTATATTCTCCTGAGGTTAAAGGGGTATTCCAGGCAAAACCTTTTTTTTATATATATCAACTGGCTCTGAAAAGTTAAACAGATTTGTAAATTACTTCTATTAAAAAAATCTTAATCCTTCCAATAGTTATTAGCTTCTGAAGTTTTCTGTCTAACTGCTCAATGATGATGTCACGTCCCGGGAGCTGTGCATGATGGGAGAATATCCCTTGCATGATGGGAGAATATCCCCATAGGAACTGCACAGCTCCCGGGACGTGAGTCATCAGAGAGCAGTTAGACAGAAAACAACAACTCAACTTCAGAAGCTAATAACTTTTGGAAGGATTAAGATTTTTTAATAGAAGTACTTTACAAATCTATTTAACTTTCCGGAGCCAGTTGATATATATATAAAAAAAAAAGTTTTGGCCTGGAATACCCCTTTAATAAGTCATATACAGGAGCAACATGGCGGAGATATTAATGTACTGCAGTTTTGCGGATTAGAATTAGTTAGATGTAGGGACGGCAGAAAGAGACACAAGGCATTATTACAACGGGAGGCTATGTGGATTCTAAAGACAGATGTGCCGGGAAATCTAGGTCTTAACAATTATTTAGACATGAGTGTGTTCATTTAACTATTTCCTCGTTCCTTGAATTGTATGTAAATAATATAGGGGTAGTTTGTAGGCTCTCTTCTATTGCATGTAAGTTAGGTATTTTAATAGGATTTGTTGTTAATTGATTAAAATTTTCTCTCTCTGTATAAGGAGATCTTTATCACTTGGTGAAGTCAGAGGTCACAAAGTCAGGGGTGTGGAAATTTTATAAAAAACTACTTGTCCACGGGACTAAAATGGAGCAAAATCTACTTGTCCCTCATGACGATCCACTTGTCCGGGCCAATTTTCGCTTTTACGCTCTCGTTTTTTCCTCCTCACCCTATAATAGCCATAACTACCTACTATAAGGATACCTTTAAATTTTTCAATAACATTCTCTGAACCAAAAAAAAAATATATATATATCAAGGGAAGTGAAATTGAAATAGTAAAAGATAATTTAGCAGATTTGGTGGTTTTCTTTTCTGCGCCATTTACCTTGTGGTTGAGGTAACATGTTAGTTTTATACTTTAGGCGCCTGATTACAGCGATACCAGATTTGTATCGTTTACATCATGTTTTACTAATTCTGAACTTTTTCTAATTTTTTTAATTACCATTTTTTAACCCCTGTAGCTTTATTTTTTTCCCACATACCAGGCTGTATGAGGGCTCATGTTTTGCGCCATAATCAGTTTTTTGTATCGGTACCATTTTGGTATTGATCTGACTTTTTAATCGCTTTTTAACTTTTTTTTTCTGGGATATTATAAAAATTGCAAATCTGTGGTTTGGTATTTTTTTACGGGATACATAATGTTATATTTTAATAGGTTGTACAATTACGAACTAAGCGATACCAAATATGTTTATTTTTACTATGTTTACATGTTTTTATATAGGAAAAGGGGGTGATTTGAACTTTTAACATGGAAGGGGTTAATGCAGCGGTCTTCAAACTGTGGCCCTCCAGATGTAGCAAAACTACAACTCCCGGCATGCCTGGACTTGTAGTTTTGTAACATCTGGAGGGCCACAGTTTGGAGATCACTGGGTTAATGTGTGTCTTTCAAACTTATATTAAAACTTTTTTTTTTTTTTTACACTTTATTAGACTTATGACGTAGCCAGGATCTATCAATGACAGAGCCGGGACAGGAGGAAGCAGAGGTAAGCCCTCCGGCTACCTCTATAGTGGTCCACCCCACTAGCCCACCAGGGAGCATTCACATCTCCCTTTAGACGCTGCTATCAGCTGTGAAAGCGGCGATCTAAAGGGTTAATAGCCAGCCGCGGCGATCGCTGCATGCTATTAGCGGCGGCCCCTTGCTACTGAAAACAGCCGGGGGCTGCAGAGTATGGAGCAGGCAGGAGTCTGGAGCCCAGTCCATACTCCCCTGTGAACGCCGCATGCAGTCTCCCCATGCAGACGCGCGTCCGCTCCTCCCCTCAGCTCTCCGAAGCTACAGCTGGGGGGAGTGAAGGCAGAGGACGCAGGTCTGCACGGGGAGCAAGAAGCCACGCCCCCTCATCTCCCCCCCCCGCACGTCTGCAGTGCAAGAAGCCACGCCCCCTCATCTCCCCCCCGCACGTCTGCAAAGCAGGGGAGAGAAGACAAATACACAGCTTCTCATCTCCTCTCCTCTGCTCTGCTTCGGAGGACACAGATTTTTACATCCGGGGGCTGCAGAGTATGGAGCGGGCAGGAGTCGGGAGCCCGCTCCATACAGTCTGCAGAGTGCCGCCGCGCTTGTCAGGTCCGGCGCTGTTTGCCCGAAGCCGGGCTAAGGGCCAGACAAATTCACCTGCCGGCACCCGAAACTGCTTGTCCCGGGCGTCGGGCGATAGGAATTCCACATCCCTGCAAAGTATTTATCTGGCCTCTTCCCTCCAGGAGGGCGTGGTCTGAAGAAGCACAGGGAGTGGCACAAAATGGCTATTACCATGGCTCCTGTTTAATCCGGTAGGGAGTCTTGCTTGTACTGTGTTAAAGGGGTATTCCAGGAAAAAACTTTTTTTTTTTATATCAACTGGCTCCAGAAAGTTAAACAGATTTGTAAATTGCTTCTATTAAAAAATATTAATCCTTTCAATAATTATCAGCTGCTGAAGTTGAGTTGTTTTTCTGTCTGGCAAGAGTGCTCTCTGCTGACATCTCTGCTTGTCTCGGGAACTGCACAGAGTAGAAGAGGTTTGCTATGGGGATTTGCTTCTAAACTGGGCGGTTCCCGAGACACGTGTCATCAGAGAAGAAAAGAACAGACAGAAAAGAACAACTCCACTTCAGCAGCTCATAAGTACTGAAAGGATTAAGATTTTTTTTAATAGAAGTAATTTACAAATCTGTTTAACTTTCTGGAGCCAGTTGATATATAAAAAAAGTTTTTTCCTGGATAACCCCTTTAATGCAAAAGAAATAAAAGATAACTCTGCACCAGAAGGATCACGTGAGTGCCCCTGTGTTCTGTTCGTTGTTATCACATTATATAGAACGATTCTCTAATATTATAATTGGGAAGGGATCTAGATCATACCTTACGTCTCTACAAGATTACAAAGGAGCATTGCCATCAGTAATACTCACGCCAACCAGGTGAGGTGAATGGTGTGTCTCCAGCTCTGCTGTGCAGAATGGCTCAAGCATGCTTTACGGAAAGCCTCGCGGGCAAGGAATACTACTGTGGTATAAAGGAGGGTGAGCCTAAAGAGAAAGTAGAGAGAAATAGAATTAAAATCTGTATATTCTGTATACCAGTGTTTCTCAAGCAGTGTGCCTCCAGTTGTTGCAAATCTACAACTCCTGGCTGCCAAGCCATGCTGGGAGTTGTAATTTTGCAACAGCTGGAGGCACACTGGTTTGGAAACACTGCTGTATACGTATGTGCACAGAAATCTAAATCTGGCATTTCGCTGCAAAGCCGCTCACTGTATCCATGAATGAATGACTTATACATTGTATATATAAGACCATGTCATAATGTTGAATTTAAGGACACTTACCGAACGTTTACAATACCGATTATCTCCTTCGACACATAGCGCAGTGTGAAGGCATTTAGGGCAAATGTCAGGATGCGGAAGATGACCTATACAAACAAGAAGATGCAGTGAGTAACGGGACACTGTTTGGTACCGGATGTGTATGGAGTGCTGGTTATAGACCGGGTATAGAACAACTAATAGAATGGAGAATCCTTTTTAATGTCAAATTGTACAGAATAAAAGTCTATAAAGGGGTACTCCGGTGGAAAACACATTTTCTTTAAATCAACTGGTGCCAGAAAGTTAAACAGATTTGTAAATTACTTCTATTAAAAAATCGAAATCCTTCCAGCACTTATCAGCTGCTGTATACTACAGAGGAAGTTCTTTTATTTTTCTATTTCTTTTCAGTCTGACCACAGTGCTCTCTGCTGACACCTCTGTCCATGTCAGGAACTGTCCAGAGCAGGAGAGGCTTACTATGGGGATTTGCTGGACAGCTCCTGACATGGACAGAGGTGTCAGCAGAGGGCACTGTGGTCAGACAGAAAGGAAATTCAAAAAGAAAAGAACTTCCTGTGGAGCATACAGCAGCTGATAAGTACTGAAGGGATTAAGATTTTTTGGCACAAGTTGATTTAAAAAATATATAAAAAATTCCACCTGAGTACCCCTTTAAGTAGCAGCCCAAGATACTCCTGACTCTCATTCTACCAGGCTGGGCAGAATTTAAATTTCTGTGTACACCCCAGTACAGTGCTGAAATTCCATCTTACTGGCATGCAACATTTTCCTGACTGGTTACAGCAGTTTTAATTAGGGAACCTCCAGCTGTTGCAAAACTACAACTTCCAGCATGCCCAGGCAGCCTTTGGCTGTCAATTCTTTCTTTCCTCTCAGAAATGCATTGCCATCTATGGAGATTGGCGCATTTCTGAACAGTCCCTTGCCACGGACGTAATGTCCGGTTGGAAATGTTTTCAGGCCAGAGAGCCCGCAAAAATTATGCAGTGTAAACATATGCTAAGGGTGCGATCATATCTCATTTTGTGCATCCGGCAGCCAGATCTATGCCATACCCCTTTCCATTCAATGGGCCAGATGGAGTCAGCTAGTGACTCCAGTCGATGATTTTCAGTATCCGACTTTTAGCTAGACTGAAAATCGTGGACTGTCGTGGTTTTCAGTCCAGGCCAAAATCCAGATAAGTCAGGAAATAGACATGTCACTAGCATTTGAAAGATCAAATTAAAAAGATCTGGCGGGCTCTAGGGCCGCTCGAAAATGCACCGTCTCATAGACAGCCATGCATTTCCGTGGAATATCCGCAAAAAGAACAGACAAGTCTACTCTTTTTGAGGCTGCTGGAATCGGGATTTCCACCGCAGAAACATCTGCCGCGTAAATTTCAAGATGTGCATGGTGCAGCAGAATCCAGAATTTTTTTTTATATATCAATTGGCTCCAGAAAGTTACACAGATTTGTAAATTGCTTCTATTAAAAAATTGTAATCCTTTCAGCACTTATGAGCTGCTGAAGTTGAGTTGTTCTTTTCTGTCTAAGTGCTCTCTGATGACACCTGTCTCGGGAACTGTCCAGAGTAGAAGCAAATCCCCATAGCAAACCTCTTCTACTCTGTGCAGTTCCCGAAACAAGCAGAGATGTCAGCAGAGAGCATTGTTGCCAGACAGAAAAGAACAACTCAACTTCAGCAGCTGATAATTATTGGAAGGATTAAGATTTTTTTAATAGAAGTAATTTACAAATCTGTTTACCTTTCTGGAGCCAGTTGATATATAAAAAAGTTTTTTCCTGGAATACCCCTTTAAATTCTCCCCCCAGAGGCTTAAAACATGGCGTTTATGCACCCTAACATACAAATCTTCTTCTCTTTATTTTTTTTTATCCGGTTAATCGAAATCATACTCTATTATGAAAATAATGGTTGGATGCAGCCCTATTGCCGTGTCGCTGTAACGTTGCGACAAAAAACTCATTCAGTATAATCACTAACAGTGTAATCTTCTGTGGTATCCCGGTACCGTATTGCATAACGTACCTTGGTTAGGGGTCCCCAAAGTCAGAGTTCCTAGTAACTGTGGGGTTCCGCTTCTTTAGTCATCCCCTAGTCACCCCTCATATAGTTAATATATTTCTAAAATAAATGTAAATACTGTATAGAAAGTGTATACTTACCTTGCATAGCGTCGCAGGGTCATGTGACTATGGTTTAGTCTCTATGGTAGGTAAAAGGACCTTTGGAGGTTCATGGGTGATGTAATACCCACAATGCCTTGTAAAGCTGATTGACAGATGGTGTGGACCAATCCTAAAACGGCCAGCCCCCGCCCATATAAGGGAGCTGCAGCCAATAGACGCTCTCTTGTTCCTGAGCTGCAAAGCAAGCAGCATCTCTTCTGCTCTTGGGTTTCTGACACTTCATGAGGACAGATCTCCGCAACTTACAACGACAAATACTAGGCCACAGCCTGCCAGCCTCGGCCTGAAGCTAAACAGGGAGTTCTTACAACTTCCCCGCTACTTCTAGCAAGACCCTGGACCTAAACATAACCCTAAATCCAGCGGATCTGCGCATACTAAATCCTACTAAGCTAAAGAACTTGGGAACAAAAGTCCCAACCATACGTCAATCTCAGCTGAGCTGTATATAGACTCTGTTATAAAGACTGTTCCTGTATTCGCATGTTACAGAAAATCTTCAGTAAAGTTTACGCAAGTTTTCAGCAAAGCTCTGGGTGTGGACAATACTTTATTCTGCGTCTACCTATCGCTCTTGGGAAGGGTGGCGATAGGCCAAACCATACAGCATTTAACCCTCACCCTGGCGTCACGACTGACAAGAGTTAATTATAACCGTGATATACCTCACAGCAACACCCCAACTGACATACACCCCCCAAGGCACCACACTTGTGTGTGAGATGGGGGTGTAACATACTACACATTGATATCCCAGGCATGCTCTAGTTGTTGCCCAACTAAAACTCCCACAACTGCCAGGACATGCTGGGAGCTGTAGTTTTATAACAGCTGGAGAGCCACTGAACCCCTTAACCAGACAATAGGAAGTATAGCGACGTCCCACAAGGTTGACGCCTTAGTAGTAGATAAAGTTAGGGAGCCTACTGTGATCTGTAATCTATTTATATTATACAGCAGTATTCTCCATTCTAACTGCAGCAAAACTACAACTCCCAGCATGCTGGGAGTTGTAGTTACACTCTAAACTGTCCTTTCTACCCATAGCAACCAATCAGAACTCAGCTTTCAGTTTTAAAATTGCTCTGGTTAAGAAAAGCAGCGTTCTGATTGGTTGCCATAGGCAACAGTTTATCTCCCCAAAGGTCCTGTCCCACATACTGATCAGACTGTACCTGCAGGACCATGGTAGACGATGCCAGCTTGGTGGTGTCCTGGAGGACATGGTGCTGAGGTGCCATTCCGCAGACAAGCTGTCATCTATACCAGGTGGGCAGAGATCAGCTGATCACACTGTACGGGACTACCAGGAAGAATCAGTCCTAGTGGGTGAAGGACCTTTCGTGATGTCATGACCATGTGACCAGTCACGTGTGCAGGTGTGGTCAGGATGCCGGTAGTGGTTGTCGCTTGTTCTTGTGTGAATGGAAGGAGCAGGATTCAAGCAGTTTGATGTTTAGTGATTGGTTGGGGTTGGAGTGTAGGGTGCGGTACAGCGCATAGAGGAATGACGTGTCTATAGGATGTAGCAGAGCTGTGTGTGTATAGATGTACTGTATATCTGTGTATGAAGGATTCGTGTAGCAGAGCTGTGTGTGTATAGATGTACTGTATATCTGTGTATGAAGGATTCGTGTAGCAGAGCTGTGTGTGTATATTGATGTACTGTATATCTGTGTATGAAGGATTCATGTAGCAGAGCTGTGTGTGTATATGTACTGTATATCTGTGTATGAAGGATTCGTGTAGCAGAGCTGTGTGTGTATATGTACTGTATATCTGTGTATGAAGGATTCATGTAGCAGAGCTGTGTGTGTATATGTACTGTATATCTGTGTATGAAGGATTCATGTAGCAGAGCTGTGTGTGTATATGTACTGTATATCTGTGTATGAAGGATTCATGTAGCAGAGCTGTGTGTGTACATACTGTACATCTGTGTATGAAACATTAATGTAGCAGAGCTGTGTATGTGCTTTACGCTAGATTCACACCGCCGTTTGCATCTGATCTGTTAAGGGTCCGATCGTTATGGACCCTAAAACGGTTCAGATGCAAATGGCTACTACCTGGTCTTGACGGACCTCATTCACTTGCACGGGGTCCTTCGTTTACCCAGTAATTTTACAGGATTTTAGTGGAGAAAACAATACTGCTTGCACTATTTTTTTCTCTGCTTAACTTGCGTCCTACTGGCGGAATTGCCGATGGAACTCTGAATAGCAGAGTCTGTCGCCAATGTGAATGAGGCCGGCCGCCCCGTTAATAAATGTCTGTTCTGCAATCCGTTTGATCATTTTTAAACGGCTGTAAAATAATCCCATTGATGTCAATGGGATTTTCTTTTATAATCCTTTATCACCCGTTTGCACACATTTGCTTCCTGATCCGTTTTTTTTTTTTTGACAGGAGAAAAGATGGTGCACGCAGTATTTTTTCTCCCCTCAAAAATAACGGAATAGAAACGGATATTATAAATTTTACATTGAAGTCTATGGCAAATGGATGAACCTTTAATGTCCTCCATTTGCCCCCGGTTTATAGTATCCGTTTTTGTACTATTATTACTTGTGAGCATGCTCAGAAGAGGTGACATCAGCAGACTCCTGCAGTGCTGAGGGACTTCCACTTCTCCCATCATGGAACAGACTCCTTTTATGATGGGAGTAGTAGTTCTCCCAGCTGCGGGAGTCTGCCACCGGCTGGGGAGGCTGCATTAGTGTTTAAACTACTACCCCCATCATGGAAAAGAGTCTGTTCCATGTTGGGGGTAGTAATACAGGGGCTGACGGATTGATTGCACCGGCTCTCACTTCTGAGACCCGATGCGATCAGCAGTTATTAGACGGAAGCGGGCAGCATGCTTCGCTCCCCTGCAATGTATGTACAGTGTATACTTTCATTTTAAATCCCCCTCTGGGAGCTCTGAATGGCCGGCACTGAGTAGCCATTCAGGGCTTCTGGCGGGGTTTTTCAACTACTACTGAGACCCCCAAATTTATGCCCCCATGCATATTTATAATAATGTATTGGCCCGGTATGCATATCCTTATTCCCCCCCCCCCCCCCCCCCGTGTCCTTATTTCCCCTCCCAGTGCTTGCTCCTCTTCTTGGAGCAGGGCAGCAGCAGCACATGTCGGGAACCGGCGGCGGTGAAAGAATTAATGAATGAAGCCAACATGTCCCGCATGTAGGCTTCATTCATTCACTGCTGCGCGACATGTCCCTGCTGCTGCCCTGCTCCTACTAGCGCAATCAGAGCGCACCGCCGGGATATGTCTATTCTCTGCTGCTCATCTCCGTCGGGTACAGAAATGAGCAAAAGAAAATAGGCATGTCCCGGCGGTGCGCTCTGATTGCGCTAGTAGGAGCAGGGCAGCAGCAGGGACATGTCGCGCAGCAGTGAATGAATGAAGCCTACATGCGGGACATGTTAGCGTCATTCATTCACCGCCGCCAGTTGCGGGATACAGTGTGGTCCCCAACCCTAATCTCCTGTCCTAGCCCTCAGGGATGAGCAACGAGTGCCCAGTGGGTAATTCCCCATAGGGGACTAAACCTCAGCTAGTCTTTTACCCTGAACGTTTGGCACTAACAAGGGCGGCCCCCATGCCTCTGGATCTGCCCCTACTCTATCTAGAGTGAATGGGTAAGAACACTAACATAGTGCTAAACACAATAACATAAATGTGCAAATATACAAACTTGAGTGCTAAGATATGAAAACAACAACAAGCATTTGTTAGTCATATATCAACCCTCAATCCTCTTATGCCTGCGTTTCTGGTTTTTGCATTGTTGGGGCCACTATGTGTATCAGTTTTATCTGTTAACCAATTAAAGGGTATGTTTTAATATTTAGTATAAGCACCCCAGTTTTGATAATAATGTTAGACTTTGGCAGGCTGGGCATGCTGGGAGTAGTAGTTTTGTAACAGTTGGAGAGTTGCAGTTTGGGGACCACCAGTCTGTGGAATGAATGGAGAGTCCCCTTCTAGCTCCACTATTTCGGTCATCAATTTAAAGGGGTTGTCTTGTTAAGTGTCTTTGTAGACCATGGTAAGGCTGTCCCCATAACTTTACTTTAGGGTGCATCTTGGAAGTTAAAAATGAGGGGGTAGTTTTTTTCGTGGCGTGTTTTTTTCAGGCCAAAAAAAGTCAAACAAAAATTGTATGTGTTCGCAGACTAAAGCAACTTTATGGAAATGAATAATAATCAGTACAGTATGAAGAGCGCCACAGAGGATATCAGTAGAATTGCCCCCCCCCCCCCCCCGTAATCTTTACTGCTCATTTACATTGCACCGAAACGTACCACTGTTTGTTTCTTTGCCACACGTGGGATTTCAAATCCTATTGGAAAAATGTGCACTGTATAAGGGTCTGCTGAAATACACTTACGACAAGCTATAGAAGGGACAAGGTAACACATCTAGACTGACCATAATGGATCTCAAAGGGTGTCAGCAGCTAGATATATGGGGGATGGGTGCATTTGTAAAGGGGGTTGTTTTTGTTTGTTTTTTATAACAACCCATTTCAATGATAACATTTCTAATTCTATAGTTCTACAGCCACCACAAGGGGGAGCATAGGTTCTCACTACAGATGGGGCCTATACTGTATAAATGTGTATACAGTAAGCGCCATCTAGTGGTCACGGAAGGCCTCACTTTACGTCTTAAAGAAGAAATGCGACAGAAAACTTTTAACATCCCCTGTGCCCGGGTTGCAAAAACAACAACAACAACAAAAAACTTTAGCTCACGTTCCCCCCCTTGTCCCGATATCGGCGTCCCATTCCTCCGGCGCTGCTCGAGTCCCTTCTTCTTAGACTTGGACCGTCACACTGCAGTCAGCGTATCGCCTGCCGCAGCAATGTCCCGCCTCAGCCGGTGATAGACTGAGTGCATTGTCATGTAAGGAGCTCGGGCCCAGCCTTCTCCCTGCTGCCCAGGCTCTTTACATGACAATGCACTCAGCCTATCACCGGCCAAGGCGGGACATTGCTGTCAACGGCAATACGCTGATTGCAGCGTGACGGTCCAAGCCTAAGAAGCAGGGACCCAAGCAGTGCCGGCGCAACGCGGGAACGTAGGAAGGTGAGAGTTTTATTTATTTTATTTTTTTTGCAGCCCGGACACAGGGGATGTTAAGTTTTCCGCCACATTTCTCCTTTAAAGGGGTACTACAGACTTAAACTTAGAATGATCGGACCCCCCGCGAACTCGGGAACAGGACCCGGCTCTGAGTGAAAAGCGCATGTGGTAGACGGCAAGTGCCCCATTGATTTCTATGGGAGCTCCGAGGATACCGGAGTCCAGAATTTGGGCATCATCGGTTCTCCCATTGAAATGAATGGAGTGTGTGCCATCTAGCGGTAGACGACGTGCGCTCCTCACTGAGTGAGACAGGGTTCAGTTCCGTAGATTGTGGGGGTCCCAGCGGTCGAACCCCCTGCGATCAGCTACTAATCTCCCAGCCTTTGGATTGGGGATAAGTTAATTGTGGCTGCAGTACTCCTTTACACTATACAGGGGAAGAATTCTGGACCTACAAGGGGTCATTCCCATATACCAGGCGACACGGCTCAGTTTCCAGCGTAGTAGAAAAACATGGTGGGAAACTGATGCCAGAACTGATCCTATTGTTGTCAATGTGGTTGTTCCTGGCATCTGGGGTAGAACCCCTCTAGATATAATGAGAAATGTAAAATGATTTTCAGCTTTTGTCCATCAGTGTTCTTTAGAACCCCTCTAGACCACTGTTTCCAAAACAAGGTGCCTCCAGCTGTTGCAAAACTACAACTCCCAGCATGCTCGAACAACAATTAGCTCACAGTGTTAGAAATCCTCTCGGGAAGGGGCGTGTCTCTCCTTGTGGTGGGAGGTGATTGGTGTGTGGTAGAAGGGGGCGTGTCCCTCCCTTTTGGTGGTGGGAGGTGATTGGTGTGTGGTGGGAGGTGATTGGTGTGTCTGCTCATGCAGCCTTGTCCATAACTCATCTCTTGTCCATGACTCATGGACAAGCCTGATGTTTCTGCAGGACTGGTTAGTGTCCCAGTAGGTATGAGGGACACTAACTATGAAGGACCTAATGGTGGCATTTTCAGGAGCCGTTTTCTTTTTTTCAATATTCAAAATTTTTTAAGCTGCCTAATTACAAAAGTTCTTTAATTTTCATCAGTAACAACATATAAAAAGTTTTTGGATCTGGCAGTGCACATTTAAATAAAAACAAAAACCTGAGGGTGATCCTCCAGACATGTTCAGATTTTGAACTTGAACCAACAGATATGAGGATTATAAGGGTAGAAAAACACAGGAAATCACCACAAGGGTTTGGCGCATTTCAGCTACATGTGGTGCCGGATTGTTTGTGATCACCCTTACAAATATGTAGAAATTTGTTGCTATGGGCAACTGCACCACTCTTCCTCTACACAGGTGCAATAAATCTACCCCTACATGTTAACCCAGCCTTAAAGGGTTACTGCAGTGAAAAGTAACTTATCCCTTATCCACTGGATCTACTGAACGGCCTTTGCTTTCTGAGAGGAGCGCAAGGTGGAGTCGGCACTCGCTCTCTTAATTTCTACGGGAGTGCCGAAGATGCCTGAGCACAGTACTTGGGTCTCTTCGGCTCCCTATAGAGAATGAATGGAGCATTTGCCGACCTCTCAAAGAGCCAGGGCCTGTTCAGGAAATCACGGAGGGGCCCCTTGTGATCTGACACTTATCCCCTCTCGTGTAGAGAGGGGATAGGTTACTTTCCGCTGCAGTATGTGTTTTTGTTTAATAAAAAAAAGAGACAACAAAGTTATAATTTTAATAAATATTTAATTTCTAATAATTATTATTATCATTGCCCTATTATTACTTTCATGCTATCTTTATATTTATACTCAAAGTATATTTTATTACTAGTCCTTTGAAATCCTTATTAAAGGGGTACTCCGTCCCTAGACATCTTATCCCCTATCCAAAGGACAGGGGATAAAATGTCTGATCGCGGGGGACCCCCGTGATCTATGTGCAGTACCCGACATTTGTTTAGAACGCTTGGAGTGGGCAGCGGGGGTCATGAAGTCACTGTCATGCCCCTCGTGACATCACGCCACGCCTCCCCAATGCAAGTCTAGACTTGCATTGAGCGATCCTGACATGATGTCACGAGGGGCGTGGCAGTGATGTCACGACCCCCGCCGCCTGCTCCAAGCGTTCGGAACAAAATGTTCCGAACACTGGGGCAGCAGAGTACCCCTTTTAAGCTGTTGATGAAGAAAAAGGCGAAAACCCCTGGTCACATTCAGCCTGTTCGTGCTACAGGGAGAAAATTTCTTCTTGACCCCGTGAAAAGGCGATCGGTCCTAAGGCCCTGGATCAAAGCTGCTGATTCCTTTAGTCACTTTACTAATTATTGTATTTAACCTAAACACTGCTAGTAATGTGTGTGTGTGTGTGTGTGTATATATATATATATATATATATATATCCGGATCTGGACCGCTGTCTGCCAGTTGATTACCCCTGGCCTAGGTCTTATTTTCGGGGTAGGGCTTATATTGCAGCCCACCCTGATAATCCTGCTAGGGCTTACTTTCGGGGTAGGGTTTATTTTTGGGGAAACAGGGTGTGTGTGTATATATATATATATATATATATATATATATATATATTTACTAATAGATAACTGTTACAGTTATTTTAACTATATTCTTTATTATAGATATTTCTATTGTTGTTTTTCTGTAACTATAATGTAGGTCCTTATCCCTAAAGCTGTTGATCCAGAAGAAGACAAAAACCCCTGGACACATTTAGACAATTCATGTCTCAGGGGACAAAATCCTTCCTGACCCCGGGAAAAGGCGATCGGTCCTTAGACCCTGGATCAGAGCTGTGTTATAATTAATTTACTAATTATTATAGTTAAAAGGGTTCTCCACCATAAGGTGATTTTAGTATGTACCTGGCAGGCAGTAATGGACATGCTTAGGAAGGATCCACTCTCGTCTTGGGGCTAAATGGCTATGTTGTGAGTTTACCATAACACTGTGGCTAGCTTTTTGTGAACTGGTATTTTCTGTTTCAGTTTTCTTTTTTGCCTAGAAATCCCATAATTCTATTTTCCTCCCTCCCACACATCAGCCACCCCAACCATTGAAACATAAATGAGCTGCATCCATTCAAAAGACCTGGAATACCCCTTTAATTTCCCTAACTACTCCTGTTATTATACTGTACATTATATTTCTATACTTATTAGATTATTATATTAATGTTATTATTGAAAATCATAATAATATACTCTTTATTATGCTATCATAATATTATCATTATTACTACTATTAATTCTATAGTTTTTTTTTTTAAATATAACTATAATGTAGGTCCCTGTCTCTAAAGCTGTTGATCCAGAAGAAGGCAAAAACCCCTGGACACATTCAGCCAATTCATGTCTTAGGGTAAAAATTTCATCCTGACCCCGGGAAAAGGCGATTGGTTCTAAGACCCTAGATCACAGCTGTAATTACCCTTACTACTCCTGTTATTATACTGTACATGATATTTCTATTCTTATTATTAGATTAGTATAGTAATGTTACTATTATGATGATTGATTATTAATATACTCTTCATTATGCTATCATTTTATCATCTTTATTACTACTGTTATTTCCATAGGTTTTGTTTTTCTTACTATAACTATAAATTAATAAATAAGGTCCCTATTCCTAAAGCTGTTGATCCAGGGGCAAAAAACCCTGGACACATTCAGCCAATTCATGTTCCTGACCTCAGGAAAAGGCGATCAGTTCAAGGACCCTGGATCAAACCACCTGATTTTGTTTTTAACTATCATTTTGAACCATTAGGCTACGTTTCCACTTGGGTTATTTTTCCTGCATTTTTTTTGTGTGAAAAAAAAAAACGCCAGAAAAAACGCCAGTGCAATTTCTTGCGTCTGACATTTTTATTTGGCGTTTTTACTGGCATTTTTGCATTTGAGTGAAAATAGCATTTTTTGGCCCCTTTGGCGTTTTTTTTTTTTAAATTAGTTGGGTACCAAAAAAAAAAAGGATGCAGTAGTGATGGAAAAAATGTATTTAACGAAATTTATATATTTTTCATAACAAAATTTTTATTCTATTCTTAAATTTTTATTCTTTAACCACTAAAAATGTGTCCGACAATAATAAAAAATGTAGTGTGTGTGTGTGTGTGTGTGTGTGTGTGTGTTCACTTTTTTTCCTCATTTTCTTAAATATTTTTTAGGTAGTACTACTACTCCCAGCATGGAACACACTGTCCCATTATGTGAGTAGTAGTTCCTGTACTAATAGACATATCGCCCCGGGTGTCACACCTGACACCCGATGCGATCGTCCATAATATAGCGGAGATGTGGAGCGGCTCTATACAGCGCTCACATCTCTGCACCATACTCTGGCCAGTGATGTTAATAGAACATCACTTATTCATATTTCCCACCCAGATTGGGGATTGGCTGGATGGTTGCATCCAATCACAGCTCTCAGCGGGAAATATGAATGAGGTAGTGGCCGGAGTACAGAGCAGAGATGCGAGCGCAGGAAAAAAAAAAAGCCGCTCTGCATCCCTGAAGGATGATCGCAGCAGGTGTCAGGAGTGACATCCGCTGTGATCTGTCCTCAACTGCAGGTACTACTGCTCCCAACATGGAACACATTCTGCTCCATCCTGGGAGCTGTAGTATCTGCATTAATAGACAGATCACAGCGAGTGTAACTCCTGACACCCCCTGTGATCCTCCTGTATAATGTATAGATGCGGCCGGCCACTCTTCTATGGTCCCCTGCACTGATGTATATATACACCTATTCATATTTCCCACAGAGTGCTGTGATTGGCTGGAATCATTTGGCCAATCACAGCTCTCTGCAGGAAATATGAATATGTGTATATATCCAGGAGTGCAGGGGACCATAGAAGAGCAGCTGCATCTATACATTATACAGAAGGATCGCAACGGACCTGGGGCGATCTGTCAATTAGTACAGGTATTACTACTCCCATCATGGAACAGTGTGTTCCATGCTGGGAGTAGTAGTACTACCTAAAAAATGTAAAATAATTTTTTTTAAATTATTGTTGACTACATTTTTAGTGCCCTGCCCGCCCCCTGTTTAAAAATTAATTAAAATGTTGTTATAATAAAGATACATTTCATTAAATACAATTTTTTCTGTTTCTTTTTTAATATTTTTTCTTAATGGTACCCTACGAAATGTTATTTAAAAAAAAAAGGTATCTCAATCACTTTTCTGGATCGCTAAAGTCCAAAAAAGAATAAAAACTGACAGCAAAAATGCCAAAGTTAAAACCCACATGTCATTTTTCTTGGCGTTTTTATACTCCCATAGACTTCTATGGGAGAAATCGCCAGGAGTTCAAGGAAAAAAACGCCATAAGCTGAACATGCTGCAACTTTGCAAAGCCGCCAAGGAGCTGAAAAACTGGAAAAAAGAGTGAAAAAATGCCAAAAGGATTTAAAAAAACGCCAAACTGA
Source organism: Hyla sarda (assembly GCF_029499605.1). Classification (NCBI taxonomy): domain Eukaryota; kingdom Metazoa; phylum Chordata; class Amphibia; order Anura; family Hylidae; genus Hyla; species Hyla sarda. The sequence goes on along the minus strand of NC_079194.1, from coordinate 68,990,888 downwards.
AAAACACAGTGGAAAAAGAATTTTGCAATTACTCATTGATTTACAGCTAACATCTGGCCTCAGCATTTTTTGGCTGAAAAAAACGCCATCCATGTGGCAGAATTGGCGTTTTTCTTGGCTTTCCAAAAAACAAGTGGAAACTTTGCCTTAGGGTAGGGTCACACATGCTGTATTTTGCTGAATATTTGCTGCTGCATATTTTCCCACTCGTTGAAGTCAATAGGTAGCAAAATCAGCTGCAGAAAATATGCAGCAAAATATGAGACTTGTGACCCAAAACACACCAAGTCCACTGTGGATTAGAAGTTGAGGTTGCAAAATTGCAGATTTTGCACATTTTTTTACAGATTACACTTTTTTTCTTTCTTTATTACTTCTGTAGTACAAAACCTAACATTATCATTATTATTTTAGAAGTCTAAATATTAATTTTAATAACTGAAGTTTTGGTAATGCTAAACAGATATTGCTGTATTTTGTGTTACGGCAAAACAGGCTGTTTGGCCAGACAGCAGTCAAAAAGTATAGTCCATTATTAAAGCCGAGGTCAAAGCCAGAAGATCAGTCCTTCGTAACAGGAGCATTCCAATATGCTGTTACTTGTAGTCCACTATTGCATTTTTCTGTGTTATTCTTTGCACAGATAACATCTGGTAACAGGCGTCTTCATTCCCTAGTAAGGACCGGCGCTGCTGATCTGGTGTTACAGTCATGGCTCTTTTATGTTTTAACATGCTGCAGAACTGAAAGCCAGTATTGTAGGGGGTCCTCCAGTGGTTTTGCAGTCACCTCCAATGCATGATGGCACAGCATCGGTAGATGGTGTCCTGGGCGATGGTGCGGTTCTCTTAAAGGAGTACTCCGGGATCCAAAAATTGTCATTCAGACAGGCAGCAGTAAAAAAATAAAGAGATACATACCTGCTGTCGCTCCCCCGGTGTCTCCAGTACAGTGTCCATTTTAGGAAATCGTCAGCCGTACCTCCGTCTTTCATCAGGCTAAACAGCGTCCCGCCTCCTCCCTCGGACCAATCTCCATCAGGTGTCAGCCGCAACTCCCTCCTCCCATTTGTCATCCTAAAGTCTCTGATCCAAAACTCTGTCATCCCTCAGACGAAAAAGATTCCTGCCGTGTAGCAGAGCCGAGTCAGTGTCGGCTCTCTGCTATACTGGTTCTGCTGTACATGCTATTCAATGTCGGCTCTGCTATGCGTCTGAGGGAGAATCGTCTGAGGCATGACGGCGTTTTGGATGAGGGACTTTCGGATGAGGGAGTTATGGCTGAAGGATGATAGCGATTGGTGTGAGGGAGGAGGCAGGATGCCGTTTCGCCTGACGGAGGACGGAGTTACGACTGACAGCAATTGGTCCGAGGAAGGAGGTGGGATGCCGTTTCACCTGATGGAGGACAGAGGTACGGCTGATGACTGATGATGTCCTAAAATGGACACCGTACTCCAGTTACCCGATCCGGCCTCCGCTGCGATCCTCTTCCTGGTTGGCGGTGGTCGGTGAGTCCTACTGCACTCAACCAATCACCGACCACAGCGAAGTCCCGCCTCGGCCAACGATAGGCTGAGCGGCAGTGTGATGTTTTCGGCCCCGGCAGCAAGTGAAATTCAAAAAGTAAAAAACAGAGGGTTGTGCAGCTCACAATTAACTAGCCGAGGTAAGGAGGTTGTACACCTACACCAGGTGTTATACATTTAAAGCAATATTTTCAAACCGTAACCAACCCCTCAAGACTAGTATCAGTTACCTGATACATAGATGAAAAATTGTATAAATAATAATAGTAAATAGCTGGATCGTGGTTCAGTCATAAGATACAATTTTTTATTAAATGTATAAAATTATTTCATATCTACTGAGGAAAGGGCTGTGTTCTACATATAAGAGCCCTGAAATGCGTTTTTGTACGACTACATCACCGATATTCAATACTCACCTATTTTGAAGGATTGACTTCTGGTTAAAGCAGCTCTACCATCCAAGTCCAAGATCCAGACAGCATTGCCAAGCGCCTGAGACTTTACACGCCATCAGGATACCACGAGGTCTGCACTCGTTCACCACTAGATTCCAACTATAGCAAGAGATCCCGGGAGAGGCTTCCATTCAAACTAGTCTGTGGCAGGCAGACCGCCGTGGTGACGCATGCCAGCGTCTTTCACCACCCGAGACTTGCGGACCTCACTATTCATCCTCAGGTGACGATACAGTGGGACTTTTATCAGGCTTGTAACTATAACCTACTTATCTTTCTTAATATATCAGGATCCCATATCATTTACGGGACTTTAATCCAATTCTGGACTATCAGTTGCCGGATTACCGAAAGTGACACTAATTCAAAAAGTGTCAGTTTGAATATGTCTGGTGCGTAGGAGGGGAGGGATGTGATAGCGTGACAACAGCCGCTACCCACCACCATATAAGTAACAAGTTATCCTAAGGGTAGGTCCACACTGTGTTCCTGACACTGTTAATTGTATCCGTCGGCATTCCACCAAGAACGAGAACAGTGGACCCCATTCACTTCCGAAAGGAGTGACTCTGTTCAGGACGTATCTGCTATTTTAAGCGAACTCATGACGGGGGCTATTGATGGCGGCAGGAGTGCAGTGTGGACCTACCCTTAGGGTTGGGTCGCATGTAACACATAAAAACACGCTGTGGATCTGCCAATGACCGAGCCTAGAGTGAGCCCCCTGCCTGTGCACGCACATAGCAGCAATCCGCCGCTAAGAGCACACACAGGGATCTGCGCGACTGTAGTAAACTGTGCATGCAGATTGCTGCTACGAGCGGGCGCAGGCAGGGGGCTCATTCAAGGGTCGTCTGCGCATCCGTAGTGTAAAATACCTTTCCGATCCGTTACGCGTGACCCTACCCATATAAAGTTTCTAGTAAATTGACAACTAGGCCTAAGGCAGTGTTTCCCAACCAGGGTGCCTCCAGCTTGTTGTAAAACTACAACTCCCACCATGCCTATCTTAGTACTGCTGTAAAGGTAGAATGGGACGTGTGTATAAAACCGTATCACTGACAGAATAATGCCGCCACTGCCCATGCGTGTGCAGTTTCCTCTACATGTAGAAGCTTTATTTTGGGACTCTGGGGGAGATTTATCAAAACCTGTCCAGAGGAAAATTTGCTGAGTTGCCCATAGCAACCAATCAGATCGCTTCTTTCATTTTTGAAAAGGCCTCTGAAAAATGAAAGAAGCGATCTGATTGGTTGCTATGGGCAACTCAGCAACTTTTCCTTTCCACAGGTTTTGATAAATCTCCCCCTCTATCCTTAGGGCTGTGAGAAGCAGGGGGAGATTTATCAAAACTTGTGCAGAGGAAAATTTTAAGGGGTACTCCACTGGGCAGAGTCCCGAAAGCTGTGTGCGCACTGCAGGGGTCGGCCATGTGACTTTGTGACGTCATGCCATGTCCACTCAATGCAAGTCTATGGGAGGGGGCGTGGCGGCTGCCACGCCCCCTCCCATAGACTTGCATTGAGGGGGCGGGATGTGATGTCACGAGGGGCGTGTCTGACCCCCGCAGCAGGTGCACACAGCATTCGGAACTAAATGTTCTGAACTCTGACCAGTGGAGTACCCCTTTAACCAGTTGCCCAAAGCAACCAATCATTTTCCAGAGAGGTTTTTTTTTTTTATTTTTTTTTTAAATAAAAGAAGCAATCTGGTTGCTATGGGTAACTGGTCAACTTTTCCTCTGTACAGATTTTAATAAATCTCCCTCTAAATGCTTCACTATGCACTAATACAATACACTTTAATGCTTTTCTACCAGTGAATTGTATGAGGGATCACAGAATGAAAAATGCAAGAAAAAAGTTTAATACAATGTACAAGAAAATAAAAGGTCAAAAATCCATTAATTACATAAAAATATAAACAAACGTTATTGCTGTGTCTGTAAACTGAGTGAGTGACTAAAATATTACTGCATTCATTCCACACGTCGCTGTAAAATAAAACAAATAAATAACATATAAAACACAATGCAAAATTGTTGTTCTTTTGGTAACCTCACCTTCCAAAACCAATAGTTTTCAAAAAGTTTTATGTACCCCAAAATAGTAAGAATAAAATTACAGCTTGTCACGCAAAAAAAAAAAAAAAACAAGCCCTCTATGAATGGAAAAATAAAAAAGTTATGGGTGTTGGAATATGGCACTGCACTTTATTTTGTAAAACTATATAACTATAATTTTATATGTCATAATCCTGCTGACCCACAATATTGTTAGCATGTGATTTTTATCACACAATAAAAACTTCAAAAAAGTTTTTTTTATTCATTATATGGTGTGAAGCAGTGACAGGAATGGTGGTCGGGATGACTATATTTCCCCAAGCTACCTGTCATATGTAACCACTAGGTTTCAGGAAGTGTATTTCTCATCCAAAGCTGGGTGATATATGGGGAATGCAGGAGATGGGTAAGTATCTGGCAATACTTAGCTTAGAGTCCTACTTCTGGCCTGGATTTTTATAGAATGAAAGGCGGGATTGGCAGTGAAGCCTTAAAGGGGTTATCCAGGAAAAAAGTTTTTAGTTTTTTTTTAAATATCAACTGGATCCAGAAAGTTAAACCGATTTGTAAATGACTTCTATTAAAAAATCTTAATCCTTTCAATAATTATCAGCTGCTGAAGTTGTTGTTTTCTGTCTGGCAACAGTGCTCTCTGCTGACATCTCTGCTTGTCTCGGGAACTGCACAGAGTAGAAGAGGTTTGCTATGGGGATTTGCTTTTAAACTGGGCGGTTCCCGAGACATGTATCATCAGAGAGCACTTAGACAGAGAAGAACAACTAATTTTCAGCAGCTCATAAGTACTGAAAGGATAAGATTTTTTAATAGAAGTAATTTACAAATCTGTTTAACTTTCTGGAGCCAGTTGATATATAAAAAAAAGTTTTTTTCCTGGATAACCCCTTTAAATTCTGCTTCCTTGGCCACTCCAGGTTTTCAGACAAGCCCAGATCAGCACAGGTGCTGAAGACAGCTTGTGCCTGGGTGTTAAAACTGTATGCAAGTTAGTCTGATAGAGAGGCTGGGAGGAGCCTGACCCTCAGTTTGGAGTTGTACTTCAGAAGGCTGCAGTCTCAAAAGCAGACTTGTGACAAGTTCCAGTAGGGTAAGGTAACACATTTAAAGGAAATGCCGGGGTAGTAAGCCACTTGTATAGTGAGGACCAGTTGAAAGTGTTTTGTTAGTGCTGAACAAGCAGGTTTTTGTTTTGTTTTATACCAATGTGAATACGGCTTTATTTTATTTTTGCACAATAAACTGCAGGAGACGCCCAGCATTAGAACTTTGTCACTGTCTCTGAATGGTGTTTTATGTGGTTTACCCATCTCTACCGAGCTAAATTACATGGTGCCAGTAAAAAATACAACTTGTCCCTAGGAAAATAAAAAGTGTTTATATGGATATAATGATACAGAGCAGTTCGGGAAGCCTTATTTTATAGGGGGGCATCATTTAATACTTGACACTCTAAGAGAAATAATATTATATGGAACATTTTGGGGGAAGGTATAATGTATATGTGATACTTTGTGGGGGTTATTTTATATTTCACATTGGGGGGGGGGGGGGTTCAGATAAAAGCTTAATATTGATACATGTACTTTCTAACTGTTTTTTTTTTCTGATTGTTATTTTTTTATTTCAATTTTGCATATTGTTATTATGGGGCAGCCATCAAGCTGCTTTGAACTGCATTTAGAGATATGCTTTACAGCAGGACCCATGGACATAGGCAACAATGGACAGGAGCTGACCCATTGACATAATCGGGAAAGGTGAGGGGGAGGCTAAGCTCGGAGCATCAGCTACTGTAAGGATACATTCACACAACCTAACTTTGTAACAAGATCCTAACTCACAACATCATGGGAAATCCACTGTATGTTATGCTACCCTTAAAGGCAGTGATGTCCAAACTATGGCACCCCAGATGTTGCAAAACTACAAATCCCAGCATGCCCAGACAGCAAACGGCTGTCTAGGCATGCTGGAGGCATGCTGGGAGTTGTAGTTATGCAACATCTAGAGGGCCACAGTTTGGACAACACTGCTTGAAGGGGTACTCCGCCCCTAGACATCTTATCCCCTATCCAAAGGATAGGGGACAAGATGCCTTATCGCGGGGGTCCTGCCACTGGAGCACCCCTGCAATCTTGGCTGTGGCACCCCAGACATCCGGTGCACAGAGCGAATTTCACTCCTTGTCGGATGACTGGCAATTTGGGGCAGAGGCTCGTGACTTCACCCTCACACCCCCTTAATGCAAGTCTATGGGATGGGGGGGGACATCACGAGCCTCCGGTGCTGCACCTGACGCGCAAAACAAACACCGAGGGCAGCATGGAGATCCCCGGGTCCTCAGGCCAAAATATAAACTGCAAGATTTCAGGATTGTTTTTAAAATATGGATAGTAACATGAAAGACCAGAAAAAAACATTATAAAAAATATTTTTAACATAAAAACTTGATTTAAACAATAGATCATTTTCTGAAGACAAATTCCCTTTAAATTGTACAGTAAATCCCTTTGCTATACTGACAAAGAAACATTTACAGCCATTTAACCAACAGGTATAAAATTGCTGAAATTCAGCGTAAAAGAACCAAAGTACCCCTTGTACTAAGGCTAAATATTAAATGTGAAAGACTATATATAGACTCCAATAAGAAAGGACACTTTATTCATACTTAGGATTTACCATCCCTTATACAGGTTTTCCTTTCCATGGAGGAACATTTTAGTATTAAAATACTTAGATTAATTTATCCAGTCACACTGTTGATGTAAAATTAATAATAAGGCTTTTTTAATTATCTTCCCTTTGAATCATGAACCAAACAGCATCATAACAAGTTATAACAGAGACGTCTATTGTAAAAAGGAGAAAACAAAATACAAACCATACAGTAGCTTAGTAAACTGTGATCTCACTTTTTGCCACTAGATGCCGCTGTAGCCCACATTTTATAATGAATAAAGTGTGAAGCCTACAGAAGTTCCCATATAGCAGTGTTTCCCAGTGTGTCTCCAGCTGTTGCAAAACTACAACTCTCAGCATGGCCGACAGCCTTTGGCTTTGGTACTTAAATCACCTTATGGATGATAACCCCTTTAAGACTTATTTTCAGACAATGCTTCATGGAAAAAGTATGTAAATTAGCCCACCTCTGGAAAGAAGAAGATGATCTTGTACTGGCTAAACTTGAGTTTCTTGCTAAAGCAAGAGTCATTTATCCTTAGATAGCTGTTTCAGAGTTCTTGTTCCTTTTCCTACAGGGTGCTGGTTGTCTAGAGAGATACCTTAGATGCAGCTCAGGGGAGGGACAGATTCAATGAGAAATAATAGTCCCTCCCATGAGCTGCATCTCATGCATCAACCAGCACCCTGCTCTGTACCGATAAGGGACAAGAATTCTGAAACAGCTGTATACAGATGGGGGGTTCTTCCTCTGCAGGTGACACTAGTATGGCTGGAATGAGAAAGTTGCTTACATCTTCCTAGAACACCACCTTGCCCTGCAGATTCATAATTTCCAAACAGAGCTTTTTATTTTCGTCTCTCATGTGCCTGAAACTTAATGCACATAAAGATCTCATCTAGACCTACTCAAAGGCATTTTTTTTAAAATACTGTTTAAAGGAGAACTCCGGTATGGGGTAAAAAAAAATAAAAACTTATCCCCTATCCTAAGCATAGGGGATAAGTGTTAGATCGCGGGGGGTCCGACAGCTGGGGCCCCCTGCGATCTCCTGTACGGGGACCCGGCTCGCTCCTGTACTGGCACTCCGGCCCTGCCATAGAAGTATATGGAGGGGGCATGTAGGCCGCAGCTTCGGCTGTGGTCGAAAACGCTCGGCTCCTGCATTGAGCAGGAGCGAGCCGGGTCCCCGTACAGGAGATCGCAGGGGGCCCCAGCTGTCGGACCCCCCGCGATCTAACACTTATCCCCTATGCTTAGGATAGGGGATGAGTTGTTTTTTTCCCCCATACCGGAGTTCTCCTTTAAATGATTCAGAAAATGTGTAATTTTAGAACTTATGTTATCTTTTATTTAAAGGGAATCTGTCAGCTGCAATTCACGCTCCAAACTACTGACACTGTTAGGCTAGGTCCACACTATGGAATTTCTGGGCAGAATTTCTGCCGGAGATTGAGCCAGCAGCACTAGGACCGTGCGGACTACATTGCCGTCCCCATAGATGACAATGCATTTCCGAGCAGATCTCCCAAAAGAGCCTACCAGAAATGCATTGCAGTCTATGGGGGCAGTAAACAGTCTGCTCGGTCCTAGCGCCGCCAGCTCGATCTCCGACAGAAATTCTGCCCAGAAATTCTGCAGTGTGAACCTAGCCTTAGAGAGCTGTGAGGACAAGAAGACATGATTCTGACTCAAATTAAAGCCCATAGACTTTTATGGGATTCCACACTCCCAAGCGGAAAATTCAGCAGCGTGAATGGAAGTGCAGAATCCCATAAAAGTCTTTGGGCTTTAAAGGGGTACTCTGGTAGAAAACTTTTTTTTTCTTAAATCAACTGGTGCAAGAAAGTTAAACAGATTTGTAAATTACTTCTATTAAAAGATCTTTATCCTTCCAGTACTTTTTAGCAGCTGTATACTACCGAGGAAGTTCTTTTCTTTATAAATTTCTCTTCTTGTCTTATCCACAGTTCTCTCTGCTGACACCTGATGCCCGTATCAGGAACTGTCCAGAGCAGGAGAAAATCCCGGTAGCAAATCTATGCTGCTCTAGACAGTTCTTGACACGGACAGAGGTGTCAGCAGAGAGCACTGTGGACAAGACAAAAAAGAAATTCAAAAAGAAAATAATTTCCTTGGTAGCATACTGCTGCTAAAAAGTACTGGAAGGGTAAAGATTTTTTAATGGAAGTAATTTGCAAATCTGTTTAACTTTCTGGCACCAGTTCATAAAAAAAAAAAAAAAAAGTTTTCCACCGGAGTACCCTTTAACCCCTTCAGGACCAAGCCCATTTTGGCCTTAAAGACCAGAGCGTTTTTTGCACATCTGACCACTGTCACTTTAAACATTAATAACTCTGGAATGCTTTTAGTTATCATTCTGATTCCGAGATCGTTTTTTTTCGTGACATATTCTACTTTAACATAGTGGTAATTTTTTGTGGTAACTTGCATCCTTTCTTGGTGAAAAATCCGTAAATTTGATGAAAAATTTGATAATTTAGCATTTTTCTAACTTTGAAGCTTTCGGCTTGTAAGGAAAATGGATATTACGAATACATTTTTTTTTTATTCACATATACAATATGTCTACTTTCTGTTTGCATCATAAAATTGACGAGTTTTTACTTTTGGAAGACACCAGAGGGCTTCAAAGTTCAGCAGCAATTTTCCAATTTTTCACAAAATTTTCAAACTCGATATTTTTCAGGGACCAGTTCAGGTTTGAAGTGGATTTGAAGGGTCTTCATATTAGAAATACCCCACAAATGACCCAATTATAAAAACTGAACCCCCCAAAGTATTCAAAATGACATTCAGTAAGTGTTTTAACCCTTTAGGTGTTTCACAGGAATAGCAGCAAAGTGAAGGAGAAAATTCAAAATCTTCATTTTTTACACTCGCATGTTCTTGTAGACCCAATTTTTGAATTTTTGCAAGTGGTAAAAGGAGAAAATTTTTATTTGTATTTGTAGCCCAATTTCTCTTGAGTAAGCACATACCTTATATGTCTATGTAAAGTGTTCGGCGGGCGCAATAGAGGGCTCAGAATGGAAGGAGCGACAAGGGGATTTTGGAGAGTATGTTTTTCTGAAATGGTTTTTGGGGGGCATGTTGCATTTAGGAAGCCCCTATGGTGCCAGAACAGCAAAAAATAACCACATGGCATACCATTTTGGAAACTAGACCACTCGGGTAATGTAACATGGGATAAAGTGAGCCTTAATACCCCACAGGTGTTTCATGACTTTTGCAAATGTAAAAAAAAAAAATTACCTAAAATGCTTGTTTTCCCAAAAATGTTACATTTTTAAAAAGGGTAATAGCAGAAAATACCCCTCAACATTTGAAGCCCAATTTCTCCCGATTCAGAAAACACCCCATATGGGGGTGAAAAGTGCTCTGCTGGCGCACTACAGGTCTCAGAAGAGGAGTAGTCACATTTGGCTTTTTGGAAGCAAATTTTGCTCTGGGGGCATGCCGCATTTAGGAAGCCCCTATGGTGCCAGAACAGCAAAAAAAAAAAACACATGGCATACCATTTTACAAATTATACCCCTCGGGGAACGTAACAAGGGGTTAAGTGAACCTTTATACCCCACAGGTGATTCACGACTTTTGCATATGTAAAAATACCCCCCAAAATTTGTAGTGCAATTTCTCCCGAGTACGGCGATACCCCATATGTGACCCTAAACTGTTGCCTTGAAATACGACAGGGCTCCAAAGTGAGAGCGCCATGCGCATTTGAGGCCTAAATTAGGGACTTGAATAGGGGTGGACATAGGGGTATTCTACACCAGTGATTCCCAAACATGGTGCCTCCAGCTGTTGCAAAACTCCCAGCATGCCTGGACAGTCATCGGCTGTCCGACAATACTGGGAGTTGTTGTTTTGCAACAGCTGGAGGCTCCGTTTTGGAAACAGTGGCGTACCAGACGTTTTTCATTTTTATTGGGGAGGGGGGCTGTGTAGGGGTATGTGTATATGTAGTGTTTTTTACTTTTTATTTTATTTTGTGTTAGTGTAGTGTTTTTAGGGTACAGTCACACGGGCAGGGGTTCACAGTAGTTTCTTGCTGGCAGTTTGAGCTGCGGCAGAAAATTTGTCGCAGCTCAAACTTGCAGCCGGATACTTACTGTAAACCTCTGCCCATGTGAGTGTACCCTGTACATTCACATTGGGGGGAGGAGAAACATCCAGCTGTTGCAAAACTACAACTCCCAGCATGCGCTGACAGACTGTACATGCTGAGTGTTTTAGTTATGCAACAGCTGTAGGCAAACTGGTTATGTATCACTGAGTTTGTGACCTAACTCAGTGTTTCACAACCAGTGTGCCTCCAACTGTTGCAAAACTACAACTCCCAGCATGTACGGTGCATGGTGTACGGTGACTGCTGAGAGTTGTAGTTTGCAACAGCTGGAGGCAAACCGGTCGTGAAACACCTGAGTTAGGTAAAAGAAAAACTCTGAGTTTCACAACCATTATGCCTTCAGCTGTTGCAAAACTACAACTCTCAGCAGTCACTGACAGCTAATGGGCATGCTGGGAGTTGTAGTTATGCAACCAGCAGATGCACCACTACAACTCCCAGCATGCACTTTAGCTGATTGTGAAAGCTGGGAGTTGTAGTTATACAACAGCTGAAGGTACACTTTTCCATAGAAAAAATGTGCCTCCAGCTTTTGCAAAACCATAAGTCCCAGCATGCCCATAAGGGAATGCTGGGAGTTGTGGTTGTCTGCCTCCTGCTGTTGCATAACTACAGCTCCCAGCATGCCCTTTTTGCATGCTGGGAGCTGTTGCTAAGCAACAGCAGGAGGCTGTCACTCACCTCCTGCTGCTGCTCCGGGACGCAGGTCAGTCCCTCGCTGCTGCCGCCGCCGCCGCTCCTGGGGCCCCGATCCCAACATTGATGCCGGGGATCGGGGTCCCCAGCTCCCAGGGTCCACATCCCGCACCCGCTCACATGCTACGGAAGAGGGGCGGAGCGGGTTGCTGAGTAACACCCGCAGCAGGCGCCCTGATTGGTCGGCCGGTAAACCGGCCGACGAATCAGGGCGATCGTGAGGTGGCACCTGTGCCACCTCACCCCTGCAGGCTATGGCTGTTAGCCAGTAATTCCGGGTCACCGGAGACCCGATTGACCCGGAATCGCCGCAGATCGCTGGACTGAATTGTCCAGCGATCTGCGGCCATCGCCAACATGGGGGGGGGGCATAATTACCCCCCCTGGGCGATATGCCGGGATGCCTGCTGAACGATTTCAGCAGGCATCCAGCTCCGGTCCCCAACCGGCTAGCGGTGGGGACCGGAATTCCCACTGGCGTATGGATACGCCCTGAGTCCTTAAGGACTCGGAATGCAGGGCGTATCCATACGCCCTATGTCCTGAAGAGGCTAATTTGAGGCGAAATTCCACAATCAGAAATTCCGTCGTGTGAATAGACCCTTATCCCATATTTTTAGGGTAGGGGATAAGTTTTGCTATTCCCGGAGTTCTCCTTTAACCGGTTAGTTTGAATACAGCAATACTACATTTATATAGATATTGTTATAATTGGCTTCTACCTTGGGTGCACATGTAGTATTTTGGTCAGTATTTTTAGACAAAACTAGCAATGGGTCAAAAACACAGAAAAGGGTGCAAATCGTTCTATTATAGTTTATTACTGTGTCAGTTTCACTCCTGTCTTTTGCTAAATATACCATAATTCTGACAAAAAATACTGTGTGAACCCAGCCTTACACATATAAAGAAAAAAATAAATAAATAAATAAATAAACCTTCTTGCTTTGTATCTGCATATTGTCTTGTTCTTTGCTTTACTATTTGGGGGTAGATGTGGATTTTTGATCACTTTTTATTCGATTGTTTTCTCGGAGGGGAGATGACCCAAAACAATTCTGGGGTCCTCCACTTTTGCTAGCAACTACTAGAATTTCTGACTGGGTGACAATTATTTATTTGTATGTAGCTTCATTTTTGCATAGGTCTATTTTAGGTTTCTTATACTCGGGTAACAGGAAGCTTGATGACATTACACCACATATGATGTAGATTTCTGTCTACCCATGCAAGACCGGGGAAAAGAGGAACAAAAAAGTGGCAAGTCATAAATAAATCTATACTATTTAATGAAGGGTGCCTTGTTACCACCAGAATAAATTATTCCAAGAATCCCTTTCCATCTATATAGTTCATCAGAATCTTTCTAGCTGTCTTTGAATACACAGTGAAAGGACAAATGATCAATGGGGAAGATTTATCAAAACCTGTCCAGAGGAAAAATTGCCCAGTTGCCCATAGCAACCAATCAGCTCGCTTCTTTCATTTTTACCAAGGCCTCTGCAAAATGAAAGAAGCGATCTGATTGGTTGCTATGGACAACTGGGCAACTTTTTCTTTGCACAGGTTTTGATAAATCTTCCCCAATGAGTATTAACAGGTTATATGAGACACATTGCATAAGAAATACATCCTAATGGCAAGTGATCGGCTCCAAATTCACTTCCGAATGTGGTTGTCTTCTGATGGATCCTTGTGTGAAAACTGGAGCTCTGGAAGATTTGCTGGTATTATGGTGAGCTAGTCTTTCCTTAAAGAGAAACTGACAAGCTATTTACTCACACTAAACCCAATATACTGGGGAACAGCTTAAAAAAAAATCCTTACATACATTAATCCGTCCTACTGTGCAACTTTGTGCAATGGAGTCGGGGAACCAGCTCGCCGAGCTCCCCTGCCTCCTCCATATTCCCCATCTGGCCTGCCTCCCTAATGAATTTTCCAATATTCTTACACCCGGAAGGCAGTGGCGCCTGCTCTCTGCTCAGACAGCACTCCCTGGCAAATATTAGGATATTCATTATGGAGCAGGCAAGATGGGGAATATGAAGGAGGCAGGGGAGCTTGTCAGTTTTGTCAGTAGAATTCAGCAAAACAGTAGTAATGATGAGGGTTTTCTGATATAAACTCCAATAATAGAGGCAAGCGACAAAGTTCTAAATATGCAATTCATCTCCAACCTGTGGCTGTCCAGCTATTGCAAAACTTCAATTCCCAGCATGCTTGGCGTTGCAATTTTAAAACAACTGGAGAGCCACAGGTTGAAAAATTATGATGTAAGTGCCCTAAATGGCATGAAAAAAACATTTTTTTTTATTTATACTTGCCTGCCATTTCCATTTTCATGGTACCTGGTTGCCAGTACCAAGGCGGGTCACTGCTACTTATTAGAATGAAAGCAGTATGCACTGCTCAGCCAGGACCAGGCACCATGCATTGGGGGATCAGGGCAGGTGAGTATATTTATAATTTATTCATATGTGTTTATTTTTATGACAACTATAGGCTTTTTTTTTTTTTTTTTTTTCAAAACCTTTGACCAAACAACCACACAGCATTTTTTTTTTTTTTTACCAAAAAAGATGCAAGTCAATAGAGATTTATGAAATGCCAAACCTCTTGCTGTTTTCTCTTTGGCATTTTTCTGCATCTTTAAGCTAAGTTGCAGATTTTCAAAATCGTAGCGTGTTGACAAGACGGCATTTTCTTTTTCTATATGAGCTTGGCATTTGTCTCCCATAGAAGTCTATGGGAGAGAAAAAAAAGCCATTAAAAACACAATGAGGGTTTGCATTGGCATTTTTTTCTGGCATTTAAAAAAAAATTAAATTAAGATAAAAAAAAAAAAAAAAAAAGGGGTGGATACCAGAGAAAAAAAGCGCAATTTCCACACAAAGGCAAAGGCACCAGGAAAAACACCAGAAATAAAAAAAACTCAAATGCAGGAAAATGCTGTGGCAGATTTTCAAGTGAAAACCTAACCTTACAAAAATATTTTGGTTATATATATATATATATATATATATACATTATATGGTTTAAAATTCATAGATATGGGTAATAAAATAAGGCAGGAGAACGACTGAGCTCAGGAATAGATACAGTAACCCCCCGACATGCGATGGCCCCGACATATGATAAAATCGACATACGATGGCCTCTCGGAGAGCATCGACATACAATGCTTTTATATGTCGGGGCCATCACATTAACTGCTATCCGACAGCGCAAAATTCTTAAGCTGCTGTCGGATAGCAGTTTAAGCATCCCGGACAGGTTCGCATACCTATTCCCGCTGCTCCGGGTCCACTTCGCGATCCTCCGGCTTCTTCCGCATCTTCTTCAGGGTCCGGGCCTCACTTTCCGGCGTCATTATTACGTCACTACGCACGCCGTGCCGGAGCAGCAGCGTAATAACGTCACCAGAAAGCGAGGCCCGGACCCTGCAGAAGATGCGGAAGAAGCCGGAGGATCGCGAAGAAGACACCGGAGCAGCGGGACAGCATCGGAAACGGTGAGGATGCAGTCCGGAGCGACGGGGACAGGTGAGTACAGCTTCCTATACTTTACATTGCACGGATCCCTCAACATACGATGGATTCGACAAACCATGGGTCGTTTGGAACGAATTACCATCGTATGTTGAGGGACCACTGTATAACCATGACTCCGCTGTGCTCTGTTTTTGCACTTCCTAACTACTAGATCAGTGGTCTCCAACCTGCGGACCTCCAGATGTTGCAAAACTACAACTCCCAGCATGCTCGGACAGCCAAAGGCTGTCCGGGCATGCTGGGAGTTGTAGTTTTGCAACATCTGGAGGTTGAAGACCACTGTAGTAGATGGTGTGTGTGTACTGTAACCTTGTCATGGTTCTGTGTTATACATTGTTTGAGAGATCTGTATGAGGTGATGTCGTCAGGAAATACCACACGAACCCCTCTTTTAGTAGCTATGTTCACCCTTTTAATATATTTGTATGATGTAGGATGTGTATGATCATTAGTGTTGCTCGCGAATATTCGCAATGCAAATTTTATTCACGAATATCGCATATTCGCACAGTACACATCACAGTGATCATCCCTCTCTGCTTCCAGCTTGTGTGGTGTAAAGAAGGCTCTAATACTACTGTGTGAGACTGGCATGCAAATTTTCGCATATGCGGATTTTCGCTTATGCTAATTTTTGTATATACGAATGTTCACATATGCGAATTTTCGCATGTGCGAAAATAAAACGCGAATATTACGGATATGCAAATTTAGCGAATATATGACGAATATTCGTCCATATATTCGCGAAATATCGCAAATTTGAATATGGCCTATGCCGCTCAACACTATGTGTCTTAACTAAAAAAAATATGTATTTTGTGTATTACAGCAGTCCTAGGTTGCTTTTTTTCATGTATATTTTTTTTGTGATCTGAAATTTGTTGATCTATATGCATTTCCCATGCTGTTGGCACCTGCAGAATTTTTATTTTCCTCCATTACTTATTTTTTAATAGATTTGAAAAAAAAAATTGGGGGGGGTTGGGGATTTAGCTGGATTTACTACTTTATTTATTACAAGGAATTGTTGCATTATTGTATATTACTGTATAATGATAGAACTAGTCTACCATCACATGTGCAAGGGAAAAAGCCCTCATAATAGTGTCCTTTATTTATTTATTGTACTTTGTTATTTATTTATTTATTTATTCTGTTTGTTTGCACTTTTTCTGTGTATTTGCTTTGTGCTGCTGCGGCTCATTACATTAGATCTGCTGCAGGATTAATCCCTGGATGTAATGATACAAATATAATTGAGATAAAACTGCAGACAATTATGTATTTCGTACCACATTTACAGTAAAAAAAAAAAATTATAATCCCAGTCCCCCGTCATTATCGGTAATCCCTGCATATTACCTGCTGTGACTAAAATCCCACAAGCCATTAGAGTAACAGAACCTCTCCCCATGACAGAGCGCGGATGTGGATATACTAGATAATAAACACTGCTTACAATGCAGAGATAAATAGAAAAACATGGGAAACTGGGTTTGTTTATTTAATGAATGTAAATCACAAGTGGCTCATGGAAAAGGAAAACCATATGGCCGAAGGTAGAGGAAGAAGAATTCTAAATATAGTTATAGATTTATATGCAGTAAATAAAATATAAACAAATAAACTACTGTTTAAACATTGAAGTCTAAGTTCACACAATGGAATTTCCATGCGGAATTCCACACAGAGATTCCGCAGCAGCAGATTTCCATTGATTTCAATGGGATTCTGCTGCGCTGTTCACATAGCAGAATTTCTGTGCTGGAAACATCTGGCGCAGAAATTCACAGTTTTTCAGAGTTTGAGCGGAATTTCTGTGCTTTTAAAACACAGATTCCACTCAAATTCAGAGTCCTTTTAACATCAATGGGGCTCTGAACGGAATTCTGCAAAATTTAAAGACATGTCTTATAATTTAGCAGAATCCGGAATTTTAGCAGCCGAACATCTGCTGTGTTAATGGAACAGTGAAATCCCATTTGACGTCAATGTACAATGACATTTTTTCCGTTGACATTCCGACATGTGAACGCAGCAGGCACCCTGGTTGGGAAACACTAGCATAGGAATAGAAAACCCATTTTCAGCAGCCTTCAAACAATGACTTTATATTTTAGGAATTTTTACTTTGAACAAGTTCATTCTTTTGGCGGCGGAATTTTAGCAGCAAAACGTCCGCCGCTGAAATTCCGTAGTGTGCAGTGGAATCCCATTGCCAGCAACGGGTTTCTGCTGCAACGAAATTCCTAGCAAAATTTCAAAACAGAATTCTGCTCGGAAAATTCTATAGTGTGAACCCAGCCTAACAATACCATATCTAAGATTCCTCCTATGCATGCCCCATACTATAGAACTCACTACCCAAACACATCAGCCTCTCTCCATGTTTAAAACCTTTAAAGCAGGGGTCTCAAACTGGTGGCCCTCCAGATGTTGCAAATCTTCAACTCCCAGCTTTCCCGCAGCAAATGGCTGTTTGGGCATGTCCAGGGATGCTGGGAGTTGAAATTTTGCAACATCTGGAGGGCCGCCAGTTTGAGACCCCTGCTTTAAAGCAACCTTTGAAGCCATTTCTTCAGAAGAGCCTACAACCTATAACATCCCTGCTCCCACTACACTACCATACGATCAGCTGCTGTTTCCTTCCCCCTTCACTTATAGATTGGAAATAAAAAAAAATGGTGGATTAAGGGGTAACTATAATGTTGTTGCGGCGGCAGGATGAAAGTTCAAATTCCCGGCACCTACATAGCCTACTGCTAAAACGTGCAATCTACGGAATTGTTGGAAATTCCATACACTTGCATAGGTCTCTAAGCAATTCCATAGATCGCTCCCATAAGGCTATGCAGGGGCCGGGGATTTGAACATGCATCCTGCCGCCACAACAACATTATAGTTACCCTTTTAGAGTAAAAAGTTGCAGTAATATCTTCAATGGAGAAGATATTATTTACTTAGAAACAAACAAACAAAAAAAGAGAGTCTACTAGCCTTCATGGTGTGCACAATGGGACACTGCATGGATAGCACAGATACCAGAACTATCAAGCCTGGAAAAGTGTTGAATTTTAAGTGTTATATAAATAAAGGATGTGATGCCAATAGGGGATGTGGTAAAGTATTTGATCATTTTCTAGGTACTGATGAAATTATGTCCACACAATTGTGCTTTATGGAAAATCATTGTGGGCGATGGAAGTGAAAATTGCTTTTTAGATTTTAGCTGCTACTTTGCTAATGCAGATTTTTAGGAAGATTATACTTATGTTTTATTCACTGTTTGACTCACCGGCACAAATCCTCATTCCATTTACAATTTCCTTTAATTTAGCCTTAAAACTGTCCCAAAAAATCAGTTTATATAACGTCATATATAATTTCTTAACCCCTAAACAATTTTGAGTAAGCTCTGCCCGTCCTAGTGGCCAAGACAAATAGAGTTTAGCCTGAGCAGCGCTCATTCAGATTGCATAGCACCGTCGCTGTGCCCGCTTAATCAAACTGCAGGAGCCCATTCCTGGCAATTTAACCCCTTATATGCCACAGTAAATAGCAACTGTGGCATTGTAAGGTTAGGTCAGTGTTTTGCAAGCAGGGTACTTCACGCTGTTGCAAAACTACAACTCCCAGCAGCTGAATGCTGCAACAGCTGGAGGCACCCTGGTTGGGAAACACAGGTATCTGACAGCGGGTGCTCTTTCTCTGTTGCCCATTGCCTGTCATCACTCTGAGATCGCAGGTGCCAATGGTTGCCATTAGAAATGAGCAAACCTTTGAAAAATTTGATTCGTTCGATTTGCCAAATTTTCCGAAAAAATTAGTTTCGGATTGAATTTATTTGCAGCGAATCTGTATTAAAAATGGCTATTTCTGGCCTACAGAGAGTCTCAATAGGGGTGAAGAGCACTTTGCCTTGTCCTAACACACATAGGGAGTGTGCTGTGTTAGTGAAACAAAACTGTTATTCAGTATGACATGCAGATTACAGGCATCGCTATTAGAATCACTGCTGCAGAGCGTCGATGTGGCAGCAGGGAGACCATATGGTGTCAAAATTGAAGAGGATAACGAGATTTTTTTCATGTCATTTTTATTTTATTTTATTAGAATTAATTACATTTTTTTGAGTACCCATTCTCGTGAGCATTGAGCTGGCGGTCCTTCACCAGACGAGATACCACCTGTTCCAGCCCCTGCCTCTCAGCGCCCCCCTGACTATGAAAGTGCAAATGTTTCATTTAATCAGTTATGGTTCATTGTTATCGCTCCATGCTTTTTCATTTGATTCTTGTGATGATTCCATAGGTAATATGACATTGGCGACCATAGGGCCTCAGTATTGAAAAGATTACATACATTTTTTTTTAATTGAAGATTAATATTAGATTCTAAAGTTTAATGTCCCAGAGTTTACTTTGAACTAATACTGTATGACTACAAAACCCAATCTAGCAAGTAGTCACATGGCGGCAGAATGAGAGAGCCTAAAGGTGGCAGCAGCATAAGGAGATCATAATCTGGCAGAATGACACAGCCTGGAATTGGAATTTATGGTATTGTCCCATATGAAATTTAGGATTTTGAAATTTAAATTTTAGCTAACACTCCCAAGTTTTGGTGTCCCGGGCCGCAGCGTGTGGGTACAAAGGACCAAATTTTACAAGGAGTCACATGTCTTATGGTGGCACAATGACAGAGCCTGGAGGTGGCATCAGTATGAGGAGACCATATAGTGGCTGAATGACTGTCTGGAGTTTATGACTAGTGATGATCGGAATAGGCTATATTCGAATTTGCGATATTTCGTGAATATATGGACGAATATTCTCCATTTATATATTCACATATTCACATAATTCACATATTCACATATTTGTTATATTGAGCCCTCCCTTCTTTAATGGTATTGTGCACTATGACTAGTGCATTAACTCTGTGATTTTTTTGCCCATTAAAACCAATAGGCCCATTGTGGTCTATGGGGATCTCACAGCATGTATAACAGTAAGATAAGCAGGACTGTCTTGGCATCACAGTGGAATGGGAGACCACCACTGGTTCGAGTCCCGGGGTGGGACAGAGTGTTATAGTGTTGTGGTTAAAATTTACTTTCCTGGAAAAGCTGCTGAGCTGCACATTGCAGCCAATCAGATTGCTTCTTTCATTTTTCAGAGGCCTTTTCAAAAATGAAAGAAGCAATTTGATTGGTTGCTATGGGCAACTGCACAACTCTTCCTCTACACTGGTTTTGATGAGTCTCCCCCATAGAAGGAGATTTATCAAAACCTGTCCAGAGGAAAAGTTTCTGAGTTGCCCATAGCAACCAATCAGATTGCTTCCTTCCTTTTTGAAAAGGCCTCTGAAAATGAAAGAAGCGATCTGATTGGTTGCTATGGGCAACTCAGAAACTTTTCCTCTGGACAGGTTTTGATAAATCTCCCTCTATGGGGGAGATTCATCAAAACCAGTGTAGAGGAAGAGTTGTGCAGTTTCCCATAGCAACCAATCAGATTGCTTCTTTCATTTTTGAAAAAGGCCTCTGAAAAATGAAGGAAGCAATCTGGTTGCTATGGGCAACTCAGAAACTTTTCCAGGAAAAGCTGCTGAGTTGCCCATAGCAACCTTTCAGATCGCTTCTTTCATTTTGCTGAGGCCTTGTGAAAAATGAAAGAAGCAATCTGATTGGTTGCTATGGGCAACTCAGCAGCTTTTCCAGGAAAGTAAAGTTTAACCACAACACTGTAACACTCTGTGCCACCCAGGGACTCAAACCAGTGGTGATCTCCCATTCCACTGTGCTGCCGAGACAGTCCTGCTTATGTTACTGTTTTACATGCCGTGAGAGCCCCATAGACCACAATGGGCCTACTGGTTTCCATGGGCAAAAAATCACAGAATTAAAGGGGTTCTCCGGTGTGTAGACATCTTATCCCCTATCCAAAGGATAGGGGATAAGATGCCTGATCGCGGGAGTCCCGCCGTTGGGGACCCCCGGGATCTTGCACGCGGCACTCCGTTTGTGATCAGTACACGGAGCTGTCACGCCCCCTCCCGTAGGCTTGCATTGAGGGGCGGAGCGTGACGTCACAAGGGGGCGGAGGCATGACGTCACACACTGCCCGCCCTGTGGTTGCCGGTAATCAGACCCGGAGCGAACATGCTCCAGGGACTGATTACAAACAGGGTGCCGCATGCAAGATCACGGGGGTCACCAGCGGCGGGACTCCCGCGATCAGGCATCTTATCCCCTATCCTTTGGATAGGGGATAAGATGTCTAAGCATCGGAGAACCCCTTTAAAGAAGGGAGGGCTCAATATTCGCGAATATGCATATAAATTAAAATTCGAATTGCGAATATTCGCGAGCAACACTATTTATGACAGCATGAGGAGACCATGTAGTGTCTGAATAGCACAGCCTGGAGTTCGCAGAAGTATGAGGAGACCATTGAAATTTAAGATTTTAAAATTTAAATTTTAGCTTATACTCCCAAGTTTTAGTGTCCTGGGCCCTGGCGTGTGGGTACAAAGGACCAAATCTAACAAGGAGTCACATGTCACATGGCAGAACAATGACAGAGCCCAGAGGTGGGATAAGTATGAGGATACCATATATTGGCTGAATGGCACAGCCTGGAGTTGACTTAAGCATGAGGAGACCATATAGTGGCTGAATGGCACAGCCTTGGGTTGGCTGAAGCATGAGGCTACCATATAGTGGCTGAATGGCATAGCCTGGAGTTGGCTGAAGCATGAGGATACCATATATAATGGCTGAATGGCACAGCCTGGAATTTTTAGCAGCATGAGGAGACCCTATAGTGTCTGAATGGCACAGCCTGGAGGTGGCTGAAGCATGAGGATACCACATAGTGGCTGAATGGCACAGCCTGGAGGTGGCTGAAGCATGAAGAGACCATATAGTGGCTGAATGAGGCAGCCTGGTGGTAGCCAAAGCATTAGGAGACCAGATAGTGGCTGAATGAGACAGCCTGGAGGTGGCAGCAGCATTAGGAGACCTAAAAGTGACCATAATTCAAGGAATTTCTGAAACTGGGGACGAGCACCTTAATTATGTTTTGCAGTATCCATGGCAGCACAATGAGAGAGCCTGGTGGTGGTAGCATCAGCACGA